>NW_024543066.1:10333750-10995000 GCF_018167655.1 Microtus oregoni | reverse complement strand
AAACCGAACAAACAAAAATCCCAAGGCAAAACCCTTTTAGGTGTAGTTACAAATATTTTATGGGTCGGGGAGGGGACCCTATTACAGAAGAGAAAAGCACCCTAGGACGTCTTTCCCGTCTTCTCTCCACTGAGGGAGACAGCCAATACACCCAAGTGGCTGTCATGCCCTCCTGACTTGGAAAAAGGAGGAACCAAACACTTAAGAACTTTGAAAAGACTTGTGTGTGTGTGTGTGTGTGTGTGTGTGTGTGAGAGAGAGAGAGAGAGAGAGAGAGAGAGAGAGAGAGAGAGAAAGTCAATGCTATAAATCTAAACAAGGTCTATTTTTGTTTGTTTTTTTAAAAAAAGTTCTAAAACAACAGGAAGAAAACACATGGAAAAAAAACCCTTGGTGGAGACCTGGTTAATTTCGGAAGAGGCCTTTTGTAAAGAGTATATAAAATGCGCTGGGCCCCTTCCCCAGGCAGTCAGGCCCTGTTCCGCTGCCTCTGCTCCCCTCTCAGCCGCCCTCCGCTCCCCTGCCACGTCACCCGTCCTCAATCCTTTTAAAAAATAAAACCCCCGCTCTGGAGACGTGACCCTGACTCTCCCCACCGGAGAGCTACTTGGTGTCCAGTTTGGCCATCTCCTGTACGTAGATGCCGATGCTCTCGCTGTCAAACAGCAGAAAGTACACATTCTTCAGTGAGGATGCACTCGAGTCGTCAAAGTGGGCTGAGATGGCCTTGAGGGTCACCTGGGCGGCCGTCTGTTTGGGAAAGCAGTTTCTATGACCAAACGAAAGAAGAGCCCGTGTCATTTCGGTTCTTGTACCCACTGCTGTAATTCTTTCTTAGCTTGGGGAGAGGGATGTTGGTTTCTTTTTGTTCTTGTTTTGACAGGGTCTCACTAGGTATCCCTGGCTAGCCTGGAACTCACTGTGCAGACCAGGCTGCCCATGAACTCGGAGATCTGCCTGTTTCTGCCTTCCAGAGTGCACGAATTAAAAGGATGTACCACCACACCCTAATAACAGTTTCTTCTCATTCCGGCCCTGGACCCTTGTTTGTATGGTGTGGAACTCACCAAGCACAGGGCCAGTTCACAAGTCACTGGCACAAGTCCAGGGGAGGACACGGGTTGGTGGAGATGTCCCTGCTACATACTAACCACGTATGAAAGAATGCTACATACTTTCAGTCAAGGTCACAGAGCTGGTACGTAAAGGATGTCCCAAATTTGAATCTGTGTCAGCCGGCTCAAGGATAAACTCTATTGATTTCACATTTATAAGACCATGTCTTCAAAAAGCAAACTTTTTTTCCTCCTTCAAACCAGATTATCCGACAAGGGTCTTTCATAATTGCTGGGGCTCAGTTGGTCAATGTTTGTGCCTAACATGCTGGGTTAGGTCCCCCAGTACTACATAAAGCAGACAGGTGTCTGAAACAAACATGGGGCATGATGCAGGGATGGCTTAGTGGGGAAAGGGCTTGCCACACAAGCATGTGACCTGAGTTTCTCAGAGCAAATACACCGAGGCTGGGCATGGTGATAATGTCTGTAACCCCAAAGACAGGTAGATCCCTGAGACTGGCTGGCCAGTCAGCCTAACCTGATGTGAGAGGCAGAGGCAGGCAGATCTCTGTGAGTTCAAGGCCAGCCTGATCTACACAGTGAGTTCCAGGGCAGTCAAGGTTACATAATGAGACTCCCCCCACCCCCTTTTTTCTTTTTGGTTTTGGTTTTTCAAGACAGGGTTTCTCTGTGTGGTCCTGGCTGTCCTAGAACTTACTCTGTATAGACTAGGCTGACTTCAAACTCAGAGATCTGGAATTAAAGGCATGGGCCACTGACCTCCAGGCCAGACCCTATCTCAAACAAAGAAGCAAAAAAAAAAAAAAATTCCTCAAACCAAAACAACAGCAACAAAACTCAAGGTGGTGGGGTGTGGTAATACAGTCAGCACTCAGGAGACAGGTAGGCAGATCTCTCTGAGTTTAAGACTAGCCTAATTTACATTGTGAGTTCCAGCCTAGCCAAGAGACAATAGTAAGGCCCTTTCTCAAAACAAAAACAAGATGGGTATCTTAGTCATCTGAGAGGAGAAACCTCAGTTGATGAATTTCCCAGATCAGATTGGCCTGTGGCCATGTCTGGAAGGGACTGTCTTGATTGATGATTGATATGGAAGGGCCCAGCCCACTGTGGGCAACACCGTTCCTTTGGCAGATGATCTTGGGTTGTATGAAGAGCTATCTAAGTAGAAGCCAGGGAGTGAGCCAGCAAGCAGCATTTGCTCAAGGTTTCTTTATCAAACTCTTGCCTTTAGTTCCTGCCTGACTTCGACATGGACTGTGACCGGGAAGTGTAAGGCAAATAAACGCTTTGTGTCCCTAAGTTACTTCAGGATAGAATGTGTTATCACAGCAACAAGAGTGTTAGTTACCTGAGGAATGACACTGGTTTCCACACGCACGTACACATATGACACACATGTGTACCCACACGCATACATAAAACTAAAATGCTACCTGCCTTCACCCATGGTGTCTTTCAGTTCTGGGCATTGATATCCACAAGGCAGGAGTGCTGGCCCTAGGCTATGGAGATTTGCCATCCCACGCCAGGGACTTGTCTCTGTTTGAAAGGTAGAAAATTGGGCTTCTTTCTCTGTTGTCTACCGAACCTGCTGGCTGTGTCTTCTAGAATGGGCTGACGGAATGTGGCCATGTTGGCGAGTAGCCGGTTTGTTGGAACAGAAAGGCTGGGGACGTCAACTAAGAAACCGTGTCCTACCTGCCACTGGGGAAAGGCGGGAAGGCGACGGACTTGAGCTTCTTGTCCTCGGCGGCAGACAGGCAGTTTTTGATGGTCTCTTCCAGCTGCTCTTCACATTTGTCGGAGCCCCACTGGGGGATGTGACAGTGGATGACAAATTTGGCTGCGAGTCCACTGGATTGGCTGACGGCAGCTGGGACACAGGAAAGGGAAAGGCAGGAGGTTATTTCCCGAGTCCCACCTTAAAGCTGGGTGACGATCCTGGGCCTCACAGGTAATCCTGTGAGATCCTGGAGGACGAGGAAGTGAAAGTGCGGGTGGCTGGACCCCTCCCTGCCACCGTGAGGAGAGTGTGGCAGGATGCAGAGCTCTGGTCAGACACCTTAGTCTGGGTGTTGATGAGACAAGTTTATCATAGCTGGTGACCTGTCCCCAGGCCCCGAGTCAGGAACCACCTCAGTGGATCCTAGCAACAGGAACATATCAGAATCACATCTGGGGCTGTGGGAGGTCGAGTAAGGGCCATTCTAAATGTCGAATCCCAGGGTTCCCTGACATGGCCGAGGGTACTTTGTAACTGCAGTTAAGAATACTGGAGATGGACTGCCAAGGTTGCCATACTGGTTACTTTTGTTGACTTGCCATGACACCAGGGTTAAAGGTGTGTGCCACAGTGCCTGGCTTTTTTTTTTTTTTTTTTAAGTTTTTCAAGACTGTGTTTCTCTGTGTAGCCCGGGCTGTCTTGGAACTCACTCTGTAGACCAGGCTGTCCTACAACTCAGAGATTTGCCTGCCTCTGCCACCCAAGTGCTGGGATTAAAAGTATGCACCACCACCACCTGACAAGGTTTAATTAAAAAATGTTTTTATAGGGATGGGTATTTGCCTGCATGCATGTCTGTGTATTGTATGTATACAGTGCCCAATTAGACCAGAAAAGGGCAAATCCCCGGGCCTGGAGTTAAATATGGCTGTGAGCCACCATGTGGGTGCTGGGAACTAAACCCAGGTGTTCTGGAAGAGCAGCCAGTGCATTTAACTGCTGAGTCATCTCTCTAGGCCCTCCTTCCTTTCTTTCTCTTTAAAATATTATTTTATTTTATGTGTAAGGATGTTTTGCCTACATCTATGTCTGCACTGCCTTTAGAGACCAGAAGATGGCATCAGATCCCCTGGATCTGAAGTTATAGACAGTTGTGAGTTACCATGTGGGTGCTGGGAATTGAACAATTCCTCTGCAAGAGCAATCAGTGCTCTTAACCACCAAGCCATCTCTCTAGCTCCTTCCTTCCTTCCCTCCCTCCCTCCCTCCATCCCTCCCTCCCTCCTTCCCTCCCACCCTTAGAGTTTCTATTGCTGTGAAGAGACAGACACCATGACCACAGCAACTCTTATAAAGAAAACATTTAATTAGCTGGCTTACAGTTTCAGAGATTCAGTCCATTATTATCATGGTGGGACATGACAGCATGCAGGCAGAAATGGTGCTGAAGCTGAGGGTGGAGAAGGAGCTACATCTTGATCTAGCAGGCAACAGGAAGTGGTCTGAGACACTTGAGCATATATGAGATATCAAAGCCCATGTCCACAGTGACACACTTCCTTCAGCAAGGTCATACCTTCTCCAACCAAGTCACGTATCCTAATAGCTACTCCCCATGATTTTATGTGTGTGTGGGGTGTTGTAAACTACCACATCCTTTCCCTCTCTCTTTAAAAAGAATTTTTATTCCCCTAAACATGGCCCCCGTTATTGACAGGCCTGGTGAGAACCATGGCTACTGAGGAGTTTGAGGAAAGTCCCTGTGGCCATCAATCATCAGAAGTGACTTTTCTGTCCCCATGCTTGGTTGTGTCCTTCACTCCCAGTTCCTTTGACCATCTTTTCTGAGCCTCTGCCATGCATCTGGGCAGCCTGGTAAGAGATGCACCGTGTGACCCTGGGCTCCTGGCTTGGCTATAAATCTCTTCTTTCAGGGCTACACTGACATCTACAGCACAGTGCATGTGGAGAGGCTCAGCATGGACTGGTCTGGCTTGGAGAACATGCATGGGGCACATGGGCCCCCAGCAGGGTCTGGCAGGGGTAGCTGTGTAAAGGCCTGGACTGTAATTAGGTCCTTTTACCAATTCTAAGAGGTAAAGATTTTCCACTCGTTTTAGTATCTTTGAAAAGGTTCACACACAACCATCTGTAATGAGATCTGGTGCCCTCTTCTGGCCTGCAGGGATACATGCAGGCAGAACACTATACAGTGCCTGGCTTTTTAACGTGGGTTTTAGGGATGACATTTTCTGTTGTATGCAGTGACCATGTATGGGTGTGGGAGGCTGGAGACTGTAAGGAAGGGGTTGAGTCAGGCTGAGACGTAGCCAGTCTAACACTTACCTTCTGCCACTTCCAAAGGGCCTTGGGATTTGCGAAGCTCCTTTACTGTTTCCAAGAACTCTTTACCCCCTGCCTTTTCCAAGGCTTTACCTACAAAGAACAATGGGGGCTGTGGTGAACGACTTTTCAACAGAGTCATATTGCTGGGCTTGTTAGTATGTTAGGAAAGTCTTAACCAAAGGTGCCATGTCCCATTTGTTACCCTGGTTTGCCAGTGGTCACTGGAGGCACCGCACAGAGGTCAGACTAAAGGATGACAATCCTTGTTAAAGGACACACACACACACACACACACACACACACACACACGTCTCTTTTTTCTTGTGTTGCCCAGCATGGAATCTAAGACACTCCCCCCACAACAACCTGGGTAAATAATCTGCCACTGAACCACGTCCCAGCAAGGCAGAACACCCCAATCCGGAAAATCCCAAATCCAAACCTTTCACATGCCAACCCAACACGGCTCATGCTAGATTCACAGAATAAACGGGCCATGGTGGCTCACATCTGTGTAAGAATTACACCAATTCTCAACCACTGCCGAGTGTGTAAAGTTGAAGGGGCATCATGAGAGCTGAGTCCTCATGAAAGGAAATCTAAGGAAACACTGGTGTATCACTGGCCATGGACTCTCGTCCAGTTGTCTTTTAGTGCTGGGCACTGAACCCAGCAAACACTCTGCGATAGGGTCATGCCCCTATACAGCAATTCTCAATCTTCCTAACGTTGCGACCCTTTAATATGGTTCCTCATGTCATGGTGACTCCCAACCATAACATTATTTTCATGACTATTATTTCATAACTGTCATTTTGCTACTGTTATTAATCCTCAGGCGACCCCTGTGAAAGGGTCATTCTACCCCCAAAAGGGTCTCTACCCACAGGTTGAGAACTGCCCAAGACCCTCTTTCTCGAGCCTGAATATCTTGAAGTCTCCAGATCTACCATTGATTCAAACAGATAAACAGGCAGAAACGTGTTTAGTGATACTGCAGACAACAGAATCCAGACTAGGAGAAAACTGGTCTTGCTTCTCAGCAAATAAACTGCAAAAAGGTATGGGAGTAGGAGAGGCCATGGGTTAAGAGACTTGCTCTCCCCTTTCATTTAGTGTGTGTGTGTGTGTGTGTGTGTGTGTGTGTGTGTGTATAGGTCAAAGGACAACTTGGGTGAGTTAGTTCTCTTCTTCTACCATGTGGCTCCCAGGGACCAAATTCGGGTCATTAGGCTTGGTAGTGAATGTCTTTACATTTTAATTTTTGTGCTGCAGACTGACTCTAGGGTTTCGTGCAAATTAAGCACAGGTTCTACCACCGAGCTACACTTGAATCCCCTAGCACAAGATTAAAAAGAAAAATAAACAAATCAGGGCCTGGGCTGGACAGGATAACTGGCTTGCATGCTGGTGGTACAGGGTGGGCATGTGACGGCGTGTCTCCTAGTGATGAAGCAACAATAAAGATCTGTCTGTTACAGAGTGGGCGTGAGCCGGTCTTTTATCTAGCCCTGTGCCATCTGGTCTTCAGACTGTATCCTCACTTACGGATGAGGAAACTGAGGTTCAGGGAGGTTAGGAAACACACCCGAAGTCACACAGCTAGAACAATCTGTAAGTGCCTGGAGAGAGACCAAGGTGACTCAGAGGTCGTTCTCTCGCCTGTCTGCCTGTCTCTCATCCCATCTCACCTCCTCTGACGGCCATGAGGTCAGCCATAGGGTGTACCAGTGGGGTCCAAACTTGACTTTTTGCTTCCGCAACAGTGCACTTCACCCCACCCTACTTCAAAACAGAGAAGCATCTCTTTTGATGTTTTGGACATAAAGATGCAGAATTATGAGGATGTCTGAAACAGGATCTTGCTTTGTGTGCACAGAAAGGACATCAAGCCAAACAGAGCTGAAGATTCGGCCACTAGGGAGAACCCTTCCACAGTGGGGGAGACATTCCCAAAATCAGAGCTTGAGATTCGGCCACTAGGGGGAGCTCTTCCACACTGGGGAGAGCCTTCTTAAGAGGGACGGCAACGTGAGGGTCTGTGGCATGCACACAGGGGAAGAAACAGGACTGTTTTTTTTGGGTTTTTTTTTTTGTTTTTTTGTTTTTTTTGTTTTTTTCGAGACAGGGTTTCTCTGTGGCTTTGGAGCCTGTCCTGGAACTAGCTCTGTAGACCAGGCTGGGCTCGAACTCACAGAGATCCGCCTGCCTCTGCCTCCCGAGTGCTGGGATTAAAGGCGTGCGCCACCATCGCCCGGCTCAGGACTGTTTTTGTAGTTCTGTTATCGCCCAGTGCCACCCCACCGACTTTCAAGCATAGCAAGTGGCCTCTGGTGCCAGAGACACAGTGAGCCCAGCAGTCTGGGGCTACCACCTCGGGCTGAGCTGCTAGCAATGGCTTCGAACCACTTACCCCAGGGCCAGGCCTGGATCCCAGGGTCGAGGCCTTTTTTCCCCACCCCGTTTAGCCTTTCAATGGAGTGTTTAAAACAGTTTTGTATTTGAAAATGGGCAACGTGGCAACAAATGAACCGGAGAGTGGCCACGATGTGTGCTGCTGTTTCTCATGCCTTTGACAGTTTGTCAGCCCCCCTTCTCAGCCCCTTAACCTCACTGCTTACAGCTTCCTCCTCAACTCATGGGGTTGGCACAATAAATGCGGCCTTATGATTGCTTAGTCCCCTCCCCCCCCTCCTTTGAGACAGGGTTTCTCTGTAGCTTTGGAGCCTGTCCTGGAACTCACTTTGTAAACCAGGCTGGCCTTGAATTCACAGAGATCCACCTGCCTCTGCTTTGCCCTTTATCTTTTTTGGAGGGAGATCATAACCCTTCTGTCTGCTTTCTGAGGGCAGAAATTACAGCGGTGTACCCGCTAGTTCCCATGTCTCTGTCTCTTTCCTCTTCACCAACAGCATTCTCGACATGTGAACTTAAAACGCATGTCAAGTTCAATCCAAAGCTTGTGCAACCATGTTTTGAGCAGCAGAGCTCAGGATGGCCCCGCGTGAAAATGACCTAGGTGCTGTCATCAGTGCAGAATGGAACCCACGCTGTGGCACACTCATACAGTGAAATACCACACAGCCAAGAAAATAAACAAACACAGTCAGTAGCTTGGGTGGATTTTGCAGACGCTAAGTTGCGCTCAGGGAGCCAGGCACGAAGAGCATGTAGGGCCATTTAAACAAAACCCAAACCAAACCAAGCACTTTTGCGCTGTTAGAAGACCGCTTTCCTCTAGAGGAAATCAGGATTAGGAGTGGGACCGGAAGGGTCCACTCACCAATGTGCTGGCTGCATAGGGGTCTTCACCCTCGCTTTGAGACAAGGTCTCACGTAGCTTAGGCTAGCCTCAAACTCCCTATGGGGTCAAGGACAATCTTGAATTTCTGCTGCATCTGCCTCCACCTTCTTTTTTTTTTTTTGGTTTTTCGAGACAGGGTTTCTCTGTGGCTTTGGAGCCTGTCCTGGAACTAGCTCTGTAGACCAGGCTGGTCTCGAACTCACAAAGATCTGCCTGCCTCTGCCTCCCCAGTGCTGGGATTAAAGGCGTGCGCCACCATCGCCCGGCTTGCCTCCGCCTTCTGAATGCCGCTACTACACATGTGATACAGAACACTCGGTTCATGGTGTGCTAAGGACTGAGCCCAGAACTCTGTGCACGCTAATAGGCAAGGACTCAAACCTGCTGAGCTCGGTCACTTAGAGAAAATGTCGTCAAGTTGTACACAAACTGTCTGTCTCCATATAGCACCCTAAGAAAAACTTGACAAAATTTGTGTAGATTCCAAGCAAAGCCTGCTTCTCTCTGGTGAGACCATTTTATCCCACAGAGAGAGAGACATTTCCACATGGGATCTCAGACAGAGGATGACACAGTCCATGAGAACTGGACAGTGGGCTATGCCATGACCCCTCTCCAAACCCCGGACCTTACCTATCTCTTCCTTGAGGTCGATTTCGGCTGTGGTTGGGTGGACAATGCCCTCCACCCTCATAGAGCCAATATGGCTGATGTCACTTTGGGTCAGGGATAGCTGCAATAGGAAGAGAAGACAGATCAACTCCCACTGAAAATCATTTTAATTTATTTTCCTCAACTATTCAGGCTGAGGGTCAGCACAGGGGCTCAAATTCCCAGGTACTTGTTTGTTTTTGAGACAGGGCCTTAGGTAGCTGAGGCTGGTCTTGAGTTCAAGTTGATTCTTGCCCCCACCTCCTACTGCTGGGATTGAAGGCCTGAGCTGCCATGCCAGGCATCCGGGTGTTTGCTTTTGGGCAGATTCCTTTGAGTTCGGGAGCTCTTGAGACTAGCAGAGTGAAAATAGCCAGACTCCACTGTCAGGAACAGAAATGGGCTCCCCCTTCCTCTCTCCTTCCCTCATCACTTTTGTGTCTTTTGTTCCTAACCCCATGGCCTTGGTCTCCATGGACACATCCTCCCAGAGGCTGTGTGTGGGAAGCAGCCTGAGGCCCATTTTCTTCTCACCCCTGAGAGAGTACAGAACATTTGGGGAGGTCATGTGGGATGGGGCAGGTAGACTCTGGGTTCCCACCCTGTCCTCATCTGTGACAATGCCTCCTCCCCAGTCCTTTTGTGCTATGGATGCACTCAAGGCCTTGTGTATGGCAGGTGAGTGCTCTATCCCAAGCTACACCCTCAGCCCGAGTACCACATCCTTGGGACTGTCTTGTGTGGTTCTGGCAGAGCAGGAGGAAGAGTGTTTCTCACTGCTTTCCTCGCCTGAGTGGGAACTTTCTGATTCTCTAAATACGGTTGGGGGAAAGTTCAGGGCTCTGGAGGGGACATACATCCCACCTCCTTGCATCTCAGTTTTCTTTGCATCAGAAACGAATAAGGAACCTGCTACGTCTCTGCTCCCCAGAGACCTTGTGATCCCCGACTGTCTGGATGGAGATACACTTGTTCGGCTGGCTGAGAACAGGCAGCAACCAGAGAGCCGGCGCGCAGACTCACTGGCTACTTCCCTGTGTGTCTTGTTCCAGCCCCGGCTGACTCGGGAGATAAACTGTCTGCTCAGTGAATTTGTCGCACATAGAGATGAATTATTTTCATGTCTGGCAGGTCGCTGAGATGTTGCTGGAATCCATCCTGTTATGTTTTTATTTTATTTTATTTTTTTCTGCAGCTCAGGAAGGCAGGCAGACTGAATTATTGACAAATAACTCATTCCTAGCACCCAGCATATTCAAGAAACATGTATTGCTATTCTCTCCCCCTGTCAAATGATATTTAATCATGGAAGCTGGGCCTCTTCGATCCTGGCTGGGAGTTAGCAATGGATTTTTCCTCATTGGGTACAGACATAATTGGGGCTTGGGGATTTCCCAGCAGAACCAGGAATGCCATCCTATCGACCAGATTCTCTAGGATGACTTTAGTTGACCTTGTGTTGACCAGCACAAGTTCTTGGCACCAAAGGTCTAGTTTGCTCTAGAAAAACCTACGTCACTTGGATTTCCCTTTAAAAATGGATAATTCAAGAGCAGGGTAGAAGGGAGGAAGGACGAAGGAGGCATGGCGGCCCATGAACAGTGGGATATACAGAAAGGCTCACTGCAGCTATTACCTTCTGCCCCAGAACGAGGCTCTTGGAAGACAGGATAGTGAAACCATCCCCCGGCCCATCTTCTGAAGTGGAATTTGATGTTCCTTCCTTATCGCTGTCCTTTGGTTTGGACTGTGGGTAAAAACCAGAGGGAAAGATGAGAAACAGTCTGGAGAGGCCTCTCGGCGACTACAGGATGGTATTTTCATGGCGGCCATCCACTTGGGTGTGGAGGGAAGTGGTCAGGAGGTAAATTCTGGATGATTTGTTTTGCAGTGACTGTGGGTATCATGTGTTCTCTGCTACTGAGCTATACTCCTGGTCCCTCTCTGCCCCCTCCCCATCTCCCATCTCCTACCTTCCCTGTGGTACCACTGGGAGGTGATAGGGCAGAGTGGAAGTAAGTCAGGTCGTCTATTGGGTGCCCTGGAAACAGATGCTGGGGCCCTGGTTTCTCCTCTTACAACTTCCTGGCTATCGTGCAATGAGCAGTTCTGTTCCTCCATACACCATTGCCAAGATGTTCTGTCTGGATCTAGGTCCAGGGTATCAGGGCCAAGTGAATATGAACTTGATGCCTGTGACACCACAAGTCAGAGCGAACCTTTCTTCCCCAGAAGTTGAATAGCTCAGCTATTTTGTCATAGCAATAACAACTGACTGATGCAGGCAGGAAGAGGGATCCGAGGAATTGGGCGGTGGTGGTGCACACCTTTAATCCCACGGGACTCTGCATGTCTATGAGGGATATTTTAATTGTCATTAATACTGCCCACTGTGGGCAGCACCACTCCCTAGCAGGGATCCTGGAGTGCATCAAATAGAAAAAGGGAGCGGAGTATTCATTTATGGTTTCTGTTGCCTGTCTGTGAATGTGGACTAGCGGCTTCAAACTCCTGCATAGCCCTGGATGTCCTGGAACTCCCTCTGACCAGGCTGTCTTAGAACTCAGAGATCCACCTGCCTCTGCCTCTCCAGTGCTGGGATTAAAGGTGTGTGCCATTGTGTCCAGCTCCAAACTCCTGCCACCTTGACTCATCCCACCCCTTAATGGATTATATCTTGAACTATCAGCCAGAATAAACTTCTCCATAAAGTTGCTTTGGTGGGGGTATTTTATCTCAGCAGTGGGAAAGGGAACTAAGACAGACACTAATCTTGCACGGGAAGGATGGGTTCCCAGGATGTCACCACTGCTCAAAGACCCCACCTCCTAATCTCTTCCCTTAGGGGTTAGATTTCCATGGAGAAGCAGCGTACCTACGGTAGTGGTAATACCTGGCAGCTGAATTACTCTGTGACTCACCTTCTTGGACGTCCGTGGCTTGGCGGCCTTGGATTTCTTACCCCCCTTCTTGCCCGATGCGGCCTTCCTTCCTCTTTTCTCTGGGGGTGGGGAGAGGATTGTTTCTGACTTTCCTTTGGTCCCTCGTTTTTTAGCCAGCAGTTCAGGGTGAATCCTCGGCAGGACACCCCCACTGGCGATGGTCACTCCTTTCAACAGCTGAGAGAGAGGTGCAAAGGACTGGTCAGGTCTGTGCTGGCTAACGGGGGTCTCAGCACTGGCCAGACAAGACTTGAGACTGGCTTCTGCTTAGCTAATAAAGCCAATTACCACGCAGCTACGGCTTTCTCGTCCTGCACGTACAAAGCGTTTCTCAGTAGGTCTCAGGTGGTCTGCGGTGTTTCACAGAAAGCAAACAAGGCAAAATGAAAGGTTCAGAGAAGCTGAAACTGGGACGATGCCCAGGTCTCTGGAATCTCAGATGGCAACCCTTGTGGAAGATTAGTTATAGATAGGTTACATCTGTTTATGCCGGGAATGTTTGTTTAACGGTGCAAAGACGTATTGTGTTCTTCATGCTTTATTTGTTTAGCTCTGTGAAGCTGTGTTCCTTTGCCTGTCTAAAAACGCCAGAGTGGTCTAATAAAGAGCTGAATGGCCAATAGCCAGGCAGCAGAAGGATAGGTAGGGCTGACAGGTAGAGAGGATAAATAGAAGGAGAAAAAGAGAGAGGATCAAGAAAAGGAGAAGGAGAGGAGGCTATCAGGGGCCAGCTACCCAGCTATACAGCAAGTCACAGAATAAGATCTGGAATAATCAACCAATGATTATATGTTCCGCATATTTTAAACCAGAGGGTGGTGTGAACCCACAGCTGATCTCTGAACCACTACTCACCCATATGTGACCAGAGCACCGGCACTTTGAGAGTCTAGAAATGTCTACAGCAAACGGGCAGTTGCTACAGCACTACTGATTCGAACAAAAGGGCTTGTGGATTTTCGGGAGCATGACTTTTTTTCCTCATTTTTCTAGCGATCGATTTTTACTACATTTTTTTGGGGGGGGGAGGGAATGATCCATGTATGATGGATTGGTAACTCTGAAATTCTTTAGTTTGAGAAGAATGAACTCAGAATATAAATAAAAATTCTCGTGCTATTTACCCACCTGCTTGCCTACTGTTGAGGAGGAAGGCATTCACTTGACGGTGAAGGCAATCAGTTCTAATACATAAATAAGGAGTCTCCTGCTCAGATCCCAATGAAAATCCACAGGGATGGAGTCAAGAAATGGCCAGGTATAGTACGTGTATCAACAACTTGTATTTAATGATGAGACAAGGTCTTGAAAGCACGGCAGAGTCTGTTTGAGAGTGGATTTCATCTTGACTATGAATGCACAGCCATCAAGAGTTGTTCTTCTTTACCTCGTTCTGGTGTGTGTGTGTGTGTGTGTACGCACGAGTGTACAGGTGAGGCTAGGAACTATCACAGGAATGATTGAAGGCTGACTGGATCCACCCAGGAACGTACCTGGCAACACATGCCCCACCCAGCTGAGCCGAGGGAGCAGCCCTACCTGGTTGAGCTCCTCATCGTTGGCGACGGCCAGCAGGATGTGTCTGGGGGCTATCCTGGCCTTCTTGTTGTCCCTCGCAGCATTGCCAGCCAACTCTAGGATTTCCGCTGAAATTACAAGGGGAACTTAATTTTTTTTTTTTTTTGAGAGAGGGTGTCTCTGTGTAGTCTTGGCCATTCTAGAACTAGCTCTTGTAGACTATGCTGGCCTCGAACTCACAGAGATCCGCCTGCCTCTGCCTCCTGGGTGCTGGGATTAAAGGTGTGTGCCATCATGCCTGACTTTCTGTCTCATTTTGCAACTTTTCTTTCTTTGTCACCTTTATCATTATAGTATCACTGTTACTGTAATGATTTGTTTTATTTTTAATTAGAGTTTTATTAGACTTTCTCTTCAGTTGTGGAGAGATGATTTGTTTGCTTTAAAATGTGTTTCTGAGGGGCTGGCAAGATGGCTCAGAAGTTAGGAGCCCTGGCTGCTTTTCCAGAGGACCTGCCTTCAGTTCCTAGAATCCCTGTCAGGTAGGGTGGCTCACAATCTCCTATAACTCCAGGATCTAGCACCCTCTTCTGGCCTCCCTGTGGGATACACTCATATATGCGATATAGTCACAGATGCATACATGAATAAAAACAGAAAACCCAATAGTTTTTTTTTTTAAAGTATGAATAAGTTTTGTGTGCCTGTTTACAAATCCCAGCCCTTGGGTGACTATGCAGAAGGAGCCCAAATTCCAGGTCAGCCTGGGTAACACAGTGAGACTCCAGAGAAAACGAAAAATGAAAGAGTGAATTGTAATGAGAAAGTTATTTACTAGAAATCTGGGGCCAGTGGGCCATCACATCTCACTGACAAGGGAAGGGCGCATGCGTTTGCTCAAATGTTCTGTGTGGAGGTGTGCAGACGAGCCTCTGTGGTTTGAAGGGTTCTGCTAGCATAACGTCATAAATATTCAGGCCTGCAATGAACAGGGGATTCCTCACGTGCCTTCACAATCAACCTAATGTCAAACAGAGTAGCCCACAAAGTTGCCAGCATCCAAAACAATCGACGGCAACAGTGGAAACTTGGTGCAAGTACGCCATATCTGCCAGGCAGAGGTGATTAACAAAACCATTAGAATAAAGCAAATGCCAGAGTTAAATATTTATATGGCATTTCCAGAATGGGAAGCACTAACGAGCTGCACATTCTTCTCATGCCTTTCCCAGAATATTCAGCAGTGGCTAGCAAGTTTACTCACAGTTCACTGACACAGTGACCGTAGTGAGTGTGTGTGTGTGCGCGCACGCATGCATGCACGTGTGTGGAGGCCAGAGGCTGACATCAGGATCATCCTCTATTTTATTTTTATTTTTTATTTATTTTTTATTACTTTTTTTTTTTTTTTGGTTTTTCGAGACAGGGTTTCTCTGTGGCTTTGGAGCCTGTCCTGGAACTAGCTCTTGTAGACCAGGCTGGTCTCGAACTCACAGAGATCTGCCTGCCTCTGCCTCCCAAGTGCTGGGATTAAAGGCGTGCGCCACCACCGCCCGGCTCTATTTTATTTTATTTTATTTTATTTTATTTTATTTATTTCTGTTACACCATATGCTTTGAGAGTATCTCACTAAAATGAGAGCTTGCTCTTTTGGCTAGACTGACTGGCCAGTGAGCCTTGGGGTTCTGCCTGCCTCTCTTCCTCCCAGTGGGGTGACAAGCCATGCATGGATTTTGCACAGGTATTGGGATACTAACTCAGATCCTACGCTTGCAAAGTGTGAGCCATTTATCTCTTCAGCCCCATTATGTCATTTGCTGAATTAAAGATTGGGGCAGTGTAGTGTAAGAAGTATGAACACACCCATTGGGCAGAGGGGAGAGATATTTTGAAATTAATGCCGTATTAGATTATCTGGTATGAGGCTTCAGGTGACACTCGGCTTTCTTTTTTAAAAAAAAAAATTTATATTTTATTTTTTAAATTTATTTATTATGTATTATGTATACGTATATACCTGCAGGCCAGAAGAGGGCACCAGACCCCATTACAGATGGCTGTGAGCCACCATGTGGTTGCTGGGAATTGAACTCAGGACCTCTGGAAAAACAGCTCTTAACCGCTGAGCCATATCTCCAGTCCCATATATATTTCTTAAAAAGCAACCGTGCCATTGTTCAATTTTGTTTAGGTTTAATACGAGGACAACGTAAATGTCAAGTGGGATTAAGTAAGAAGTGCATCAATCATGTCACCTGCCAGATGGAGCGGCACACACCTGTGACGCCAGCACTGAGGAATCTGAGGCAGGAGAATTGAATGGAATGTGAAGCCAGCTTGGTGAGTTAGTGAAGTACAGGCCAGCCTGGGCAAGAGAGACCCTGGTTCAAAACCGAAGCCTCTCTTCTTAGGGCTGGGGACATGGCTCAATAGGTCCAGCACTCACTACACAAACATGGTGATCTGAGATTGTGTTCTTGTGTGTGTGTGCAGGGTCAAAGGTCAGTCTCAAATGTCATTCCTCAGGGGATAGCCACCTCATTCTGGGGACAGGTTCTCTCACTGGGACCTGGAGCTTACTGACTGGCAAGGCTGGCTAGCCAGCAAGCCCCAAGGATACACCTGTTTATACCTCTCCAGTGCCAGGATTTCAAGTGTGTGGCACTGTGCCAGTTTTTACATAAGTTCTGGGAACAAACTCAGGTACTCATGAAAGTATGGCAAGCAGTTACCAACAGAGCCATCTCCCGGGCTCTTCTACTTTAAATATACCAAACCAACCAACCAAAAACCAACCAACCAAACAAGCAACCCTTGCCCTCCAGGATCTAACGAGCAAACTGTTGCAAAGTGAAGAGCCTCCTCTCCCTCCTTTTCCCAGAATCCTCTCTGCACTTTTCTTTGGGAGCTTAGATAGTCACCTATAGCATTTGCTAATGTAAGCCACACTTTGCTTGGCAGGTATAGAAGAGCAGCTTAAATGTGGGCTCTCTGTCCTATATGGACCAACTTTCTAAAGCCCTGTCTCCTTCCCCAAAGCCTTCAGAAGTTGACCTCGGCCAAGCAGACCAGAAAAAGTCCCATCATCACCCTCAGTATCTTTGAGCCAGGCATTGGGTGATCCACAGCATCCTACCCAAACGTGAAGGTCCCCACAGGGTGGGGACCTGAGTGTGAGGCCCCCTACAGGCTGGAATTACCTGCTAAGTACTCAATGACGGCGGCCATGTAGACAGGAGCACCAACGCTGATCCGGTACTTGAATGTCCCTTTTTTCAGGTAACGCATCAACCGACCTACTGGAAAGATGACACCGGCCCTGGCTGACCGGGACAGCTTGGACATTTTCTTCTTCCCACTCCGGCCTGACATCTTGCCTCAGTTTCCCTCTCAGCTTGCTGACACAGTGGCTTCCTGGCACTTACACAATCCTAGAAAGGAAAAAAGGCAGGGATTGAGGGTGGCTGGGAACATTGGGGGCATATTAGTGGGACCTTAGGACACATTGTGACATATCACCCTGGCTTCCAGCAGAACAAGCTGAAGGCATGAATTGGACAGGGCCTCTGAAGGGCATCTGCAGTCCCCACACAAGCATCCCTCCCCACAGGGCAGCCCTGAGCTGCAGAGGCCAAACGAAGCTGTCGTTAGAGGCACAAGTCATGCTCCTTTGCCCAGTCGTGCAGGGCTGTGGGCAAGATGTCATTTCCTTGTCCCCAGAACCTGTGGAGGTTGCTCAGAATAAAAAAGGGATTTTGCAGGCACGATTAAATTCTTCTTATTAAATACAGATGCTCAAATATTCAAGATTGGCTGTGAATTCCTCATTCTATTGCCTCCACCTCCTAAATGTGGAGATGACAGGAGGTTAGTGGGGAAGGAGAACGGGTTTAAGAAATGGGAGGGGGGATGACCGACAGCAATGGAGCAAATATGATCACAACCCATCCTATACATGTGTAAGATTGTCAAAAACATTTTAAAGGGGGGGGGGAAAGGAAAAAAAAAACATTTTAAAGACTTATGGAGTTAGGCCTTTGTTTTGTAGAACAGGTCTTACCATGAAGTCTAGGCTGACCTAGAACTCACTAAGTAGCTGGCCTTGAGGTAATCCTCCTGCCTTAGCTTTCCAAATGCTAGGATTATAGGTGTGATCCACTACACCTACACAATGTATCAGTGGTTAATAGCACTTGGCTGCTCTCTCTCCTAGGACCTAGGTTCAATTTCCAGCTGTTAGGGTAGCAAACAGCTGTATGTAATTCCAATTCCAGAGGATCCAACATCCTCTTCTAGCCTCTGTGGGTACTGTGTATGCACATGATATCATGATACACAGACATACATGTGAGTAATACACTCCATAGATATCACAGGCTGGCCTGGGGTTTTCTATAGAGTCCAAGCTAACCTCAAACTCACGATCTTCCTGCTTCTGCCTCCCCATGGCTTGGATGATAGGCACGTGCCGTAACGCTCAACTCAAGCATCGTTCTTAGCACACATCACCCCTGAAGTGAATGAAGTGGGTTGGGGGTGATATATTACGTTAATTCACCTGCATTATCTTTAAATGTTTATGTGTCGGTACTGATTTTCTGTTTTCTGTGTCATTTTGCCACCAAAAGATGTCGCTATTCCTCAGTGGAATGCAAGCATTAATGGCCCTAGGCTCTTGTCTCTGAAGGTAGGCCACAGGGATAGGACGATGTCACGTGTTGAAAATGTCCATGACTTCTGTGTTCGTGCTGTCTGAAGCTGCTGCCCTCACACCGGTCTTGTGAATGCCCTCTGTCCCCGGGAAGCCAGAACTGCAGACGGGAAGTCCCAACATCAAACGAGTTGAGGAGGAGGGGTCAGGAGCCGGGAAATGCAGGGAGCACCCGCTATCACTAGCACTGTCCTAGGAGCTGAGGGACTCTCAGCAATGTCAAATGTTCCTGTCATCTCACTGAGCAACTGTTAAGTCAGAGGGTGGTGCTCAAACGCACGTGTGCCTCGCAGTGGAGAGGAAAGAGCCCCGAGGGGGAGCAGGAGGCTTTGTGTATCCCTGGGCCATCAGCTCCAGCAGCTGGGGCTTCTTTGTCCAGCAGGGAAGGTGTCTCGCGAGCTTTAGGGTCTTTCTTTCACACCTTCCAAGTTTTCTAAAATACACCTTCAAATTGTTTTTGCTCAAGAAGCTTAACCTCTAGATGAGGTCAGTTCTAAAGGGTTCGGAGAGGTTGATGGTGGAGGTGCATACATGAACTGCCAGCTCACTGGAGAGAAAGCAGGAGGATTAGGAATTTAAGCCCAGCTTCATTCATGTGTGTGCGTGCGTGCGTGCGTGCCTGTGTGTATGTATATATGTATAGATGTATACATACACACACATATAAATATTATGGAATTCAAAGTTGGTCTGGGCTCCATGAGACCCTGTCTCAATAAAATAAAATAAAATAAAATAAAATAAAATAAAATAAAATAAAAACAAAAAAACAGCCCTCCACACAACAAACACACAAACCACTAAACAGAACTAAACCCCTCCAATCAGTTCAGGGTCAGTTCAGGTTTACAAAGATGCACAGTGAGCCCACTAAGCCAATTACACGCTTTTTAGTCACTGTTACAGGAACCCCTCCCCCGCCCTGCCCCCAAGAGTTAGTAAATGTGGTTGCCAAGGAAACCACCTGAAAGGCCCACCACAGGGTAAACACATCCTGTGGATATGTTGTATGCCAAACAGACAGGAACACCCCCTCCCTCACACACAAAACACACCATACACACACACACACACACACACACACACATTTCTAACACAAACCAGGACAGTTAGGCTTGCGAAATAACGCTACCCCGGGACTCCCCAGGATGAATTAAGACAAGTCAGACCCTGCCCGAAAATTACCTAAAATTAGAAATTAGGACGGTAATAGCAGCGAGTGACTTTAGGGGTGCTTAAAATACTCACGAAGACAAATTAGCTGGGTAAGGAAAATCAAGGTGAGATGGCCCAGGGACACTGGCTGTGGGTTTCTAAAGGCTCTAAATGCAAGACTTCCTTCTGCAGCTTCAGGCTTCCTGTTCCTGACAGCCTGGCCCAGAACTGGGGAAGCAGGGCCAGGTGAGGTCTATCTGGGAAATGACCACTTCATGGGTGGTGGCATCACACGCCTTTAATCCCAGTACTTAGGGAGATAGAGGAAGGTGGATCTCTGTGAGTTCGAGGCCAGCCTGGTCTTCAAGCAGCCAGGTGCTCATCTGCAGGGTCCCTGGAATTTTCTAGGGCTAAGACACCCTGTCCATTGCTAGAACCCATGGGTGAAGTGAGGAGGGCTGCTGGGAGCTGAAAGGGTCCCAAGTCCACCAGGAAAGGAAGCCTCTCACCTCCCTACCACTGGAGAGCCTCGAAACCCTGGGACCACCTAGGTGTATCTGTGCTCTGTTCTACTCTACAGAGAAATCACCCTAGATTCCTCCTTCCCCAGGTTTCTTTACTCCACTCTGTCTTGGAAGAGGGAGGAGTTAAAAGTTTGAATGAGTTTTGTATCCACAGCTTATGAACTTGAGTCTGGGGTGGGTCTACTGTATACAGCAGCTATTCTCACCCTGTAGGTTGTGACTGCCCCCCAAAAGACCACTGGAAAAACACAGATATTCACAGTATGACTCCTAGCAGTAGCGACGTTACAGTTATGACATAGCAATGAAAATAATGTTATGGTTGGGGAATCAACACAAGACAAAGACTACATTAAAGGATCGCAGCTTTAGGAGGGTTGAGAATCTCTGGTCTAGGAAGAAAGACTCCCTCAGTGGGAGGGTCCAAGCCCATCTGAGTACTAGTTAATGTTTACCCTTGTTTACCGCCTGCTCTGCTCGCAGTTTGGCTCCCATCAGGCAGAGCTCATGGATGACAATCTATGCTGTTTATTTACAAGCTTGAGAGGAAAACACTGGCTGGCTGGAGCTCACTGTGCGATGATATGGACCTCCCAGGGTCCCCCCGGGGGTCCCATATCCCAGGCTGCACATGGCATCCCTTAACGGACTTCAAGAAAGCCCGACCTGCAGTTCATCTAGTTGGTCCGCAGCTGAAGGACCCGAGGCGTATGATCTCATTACAATGGGCCGTTGACCAGGCTAGCTCTAAGTGTACCCATAAGGAACCAGGAAATACCTCCTCAGACACTTGAAGATCATCACTGGGGCATGCTGGGAAGGGGAGCTGGGAGTCTGCTGTTCTAGAGTCTGGTCTGGGGCCCAGAAGGGCAATTAGATTTTGTAGACAATTAAGGACAGATAATAAATTGCAGCCCTCCCCCAAATACAGGCGATAGACTCTCGCTGGCGTGGTCCACTAACTGCCATATTTCAGGGACTTTACGGCGAACCTTTGTTTTGAGACATTTTTTGTGATGTCTAGAACTGGCATTTGTGGTACAATCTGTGTCATCAGGGCATCAATGAGACACGGTCTTACAGGTTGTTATTGAGCAGGAAACCATACAGATATTGTGGAATTTCCATGTCCCTGTCTGTAAAGGAACCATAGTAAAGGTAGTAACTACGCCAAGAACTCTATCTGGGGCCCTCAGTGAGCTTCCCCCTCCTTCACTGCAGCATTCTGGGAAAGCAGGGGAGTGTTTGATCTCTGTTGGGCCCAATCACTACCAGCTCATGATGGCTGGGTTTTCAGACTCTCTCTCTCCTCTCGCTCTTTCTCTGTCTCTTCCCTTCTCTTTTTTTTTTTTTTTTTTTTTTTTTGGTTTTTCGAGACAGGGTTTCTCTGTGGCTTTGGAGCCTGTCCTGGAACTAGCTCTTGTAGACCAGGCTGGTCTCGAACTCACAGAGATCCGCCTGCCTCTGCCTCCCGAGTGCTGGGATTAAAGGCGTGCGCCACCACAGCCCGGCTTCTTCCCTTCTCTTTTGTGTGTAAGGATGTGCAACTGTGTGTAACTGTGTACAAGTGTGTGTTATGTGCATGTGGAGAGCAAAGGTCAACACTGGTCATCTTCCTTCATTACTCTCCACCGCATTTTTTGAGACAAGGTCTCTCACTGAACCTGGAGCTCACTGATAAAGTCAGACTAGCTGGTGGATGAGCCCCAGGGGTCTGCCTGTCTCCACTTCCCCAGTGCTGGGATTATCAGTATATACCACTATGCCTGGCTTTTCAAGTGCTAGAGTCGTAACTCAGGTCCTTATGCTTGGGCAGCAAGGATACTACTGATAGAGTCCTCAATGTCTTCCTTCTGATGACACTTGATTGTGGCCAAGTGGGGTTTTTGATGGTTGCTGTAAACCAGAGGTTCTCAACCTGTGGGTCTTGACCCCCACAGGGCTTGCATATTAGATTTCCCACAACATATCAGACATTTACATTATGAATGATAATAGTAGCAAAATTACAGTTATGAAGTAGCAATGAAATAATTTTATGATTGGGGAATCACCACAACGTGAGGAACTGTATTAAAGGGTCACAACATTAGGATGGTTAGGAACCACTGCTGTAATAAAACTGCCAGATGAAAGTCAACACATAAAGCAAACGAGGCTGACCGTGTCCAGTCCCATTCCACCTCTTGAGCACTTGTGCAGCACCCAACAGCTGCACGTGTCTCATCAGTCACTCACTGTGGCTAGGGCACACAGGCTGAGTCAACCACTCAATAAATAGATCCATCAGGCATTTCTCCTGCAATAGTGGCCTCACTGGGACCTCTGGAAGTAATGGAAGTCTTGGATTTCTGTGTCTGTCTCATTGCCTACCAGCTTAAACACGTATAGACATGCCTTGTCTGTTTTTTTGTTTGTTTGTTTGTTTTTTGACTTGACAGAGGTATGACAGCTAGACAGATGCACTTGGTAGGAATCGTACCTTCAACTTGGCATTTTAATCTTACAGGCAAGCGATGATGCAGTTGGATGTCTGCTTGTGTTGCTGGACTGTAGCGTACTACGGCTCCCAGCTTGCCCTGTGGTCACAGGGGAGGAGGAAGCAGCACTGTTCTGATTCCATGCTGCTGAAATGGCGTTCTGGAGAGTGTAGGTGAATTCAAGGGCTATCTTCAGCTTATTATAGAGCTACTGGAACATAAGCCATCTGTAAGATGACAAACACCTACTTGGGCTATCTTCAACTTACTGTAGGGCCATAGGGGCATATCCCATCTGTAAGATGACGAACACCTGTAGTTATGTCTTGTTCAGTGTGCTAAGGCTAGAAGCCAGGGTTTCGGATGTGCTAAGTGAGCACCAGCCCACTGAACAGCACCCCAGCTCCACGGCTTTGTTATATGTGGGTTTCTGTTTTAAAGACACCTTATTTAATACACAAACTATGGCATTAATGTTGCCCTCACTGTCTGCAGTACTGTAACTTGGACCTCAATAAACCTTGTGTAGTCAGTGTGGAAAATCCTCAAAAAAAAAAAAAAAAAAAAACCTCACCAAGGAGCAACAAACAAGAATCATTCCAGAAAACAACAGCCAATGAAAGTGAAGGCTGTGGATCTGAGTTCCAATGGATACATCTCTAACTACAGTTCCTGCACCTGGCAGGTGGTGGTGCACACCTTTAATCCCAGCACTCCCAGTCAGAGGCAGGCGGATCTCTGTGAGTTCAAGACCAGCCTGGTCTACACCTCGAATTCCAGGCTACACACAAATAAACCCTGTCTCAAAAACCAAAACCAACCAACCAACCAACCAAACGATTCCTGCATCTAAGGCTAAGGGATTATTGTGGAGGAGGGGGTGGAAGGAGTGTGGGAATCAGAGGATCAGGGAGTGTGTCTCCTATAAACATTATGCATATGAAGTCTCATCTGCATGACTAACTAACGTGACCTAAACAAGGACAACACCAACAGACATCCCAAAACAGAAGGGGAAAGCTCATGAGGCCTCAACCCTACATAAAAAAACCACAGGCAAGCCGGGCGGTGGTGGCGCACGCCTTTAATCCCAGCACTTGGGAGGCAGAGGCAGGCGGATCTTTGTGAGTTCGAGACCAGCCTGGTCTACAAGAGCTAGTTCCAGGACAGGCTCCAAAACCACAGAGAAACCCTGTCTCAAAAAACCAAAAAAAACCCCCCAAAACCCACAGGCAACTCGGGGATGGTTAGAGCAGAAGAAATGGGGCTCCCCAGGGAAGAGTCCAACAATTGGTTATACAATACTAAACGGTCGGCCCTGAAAACATACACATAAGAGACATTATATAGACTGAGCCTTTATGCATTTAGGAATATGCACGCAAACACATACATATATCCACAATAGTTAAAGAAAATGAGGCAATGAATTTGGAAGAGAACAAGGTGAGGAGTAATTGGAAGGGTTGGGAGGGAGGAAAGGGAAGGGTGGAAATGACATAATTATATTATAATCGCATAAAATAAAAAAACTAAGCAGGGTAGAGTTGGCACACACCTTTAGTCCCAGCACTCGGAAGGCAGAGACAATGGCTCTCTGTGAGTTCGTGGCTAGTCTGATCTACAGAACAAGTTTCAGTACAGCCAGGGCTATGCAGTGAAGCCATGTCTCGAAAAAACAATCAATCAACCAACCAACCAACAAACAAATAAAAATAATCTCACTCTTTTCACATGAAGTCACCATCCACTCAGAAGACAGCTGAGCTCAGCTTCTTCACCAACACATTCATTTCTAAAAGCTGATTTGCCCATGAGATCTGCGAAATTCTTAAACGACAATGACACTTCCAAGCTGGGTTCACCAGCCAGAAATACTGTTATGCCAGCATTAGGAGGTGGAGGCAGGAGGATCAGGAATTCATCATCATTGTAGGCCCCATAGTGAGTTCTGGGCCAGCCTGGGCTACCTAACAGTGTGCCTCTAAAAAAACTGGGTGCCTGAGAGATGGCTCAGCGGCTGGAAGTGCGTGCCACAAAGCTTGACAACCTAGGTTTAACCTCTGTCATTTCCAGCACACAAATAGGCATGTGATAAACAGAAGAGGAGGAGGAGGAGGAGGAAGAAAAGTTACACTTCTTCCAAAAGGCATTTATCATTTCTTCTCTGTTACTTTTTCAAACGAAATTTTTCTATGTGTATGGGTGTTTTGTCTACGTGTGTGTGTGTGTGTGTGTGTGTGTGTGCGCGCGCGCACCATGCATATGCAGTACCAAGAAAGGCCAGAAGAGGGTGTCAGATCCCCTGGGACTGGTGTTACAGACAACATTAGTAAGCAGCCATGTGGGTGCTGGAAACTGAATCCAGGTCCCTTGGAAGAGCAGTCAGTCCTCTTAACCATTGAGCCATCGACAGGGTTTTAGTGTGTGTGTATGTGTGTGTGTGTGTGTACAGACTCAGACAACTGGCAATACTAGGCAACTGCTCCACCAATGAACTCTACCCTGCTTAATTTTTTTATTTTATGCGATTATAATATAATTATGTCATTTCCACCCTTCCCTTTCCTCCCTCCCAACCCTTCCAATTACTCCTCACCTTGTTCTCTTCCAAATTCATGGCCTCATTTTCTTTAACTATTGTGGATATATGTATGTGTTTGCGTGCATATTCCTAAATGCATAAAGGCTCAGTCTATATAATGTCTCTTATGTGTATGTTTTCAGGGCCAACCATTTAGTATTGGATAACCAATTGTTGGACCACCAATGAACTCCATCCTCAGTATCCTCAGCTGAGGGCTTTGGAGAAGACTGGCGGCAGGAGAGGGAAAGGGTGGAGGCTGGATACAGTCACTGCAACCATCATGTCCCAGGTGACTCTGTTCATGTGTCTACATCATCTTGCCAAAGGACCTAGAATCCTGATACTGTTAAAATTCTCTTTTGAAATTCTTTGCTTCAGAACTATACAAGTCAAACATTCACCTCTGTTATCTGGAAGCAAGAAATAACACGTTGTACTGTCTTTCAATGATGAAAACAAATTCTTAAAAACCTTTTAAACACTGTTTTTTGAGACACTTTCAAACACGAAACTCCCAGCATTGTCCCCGACGGATCAGTAGACGGTGTTACAATTCCTTTAGTACCTGTGGCATTTCCCTCCTCTGTGGTATTGTGCTCCAGAATATTGTAGATTGTAAATATTTATGAAAAAAATGAAGCAGACGCCACCATGCAGTAGCTTTTTTTTCTGTCAGTTCAAAAATGTCCTCTGGGAGAATCAAATGAGATAAAATAGGACATAAAGGAATTCAATATAAATATACTAACTCTATGCAGAACTGCATTTCAGAGGGGATGAAACAGGAAGCAGAGCCTCTTGACAGCTCCCACCTAATAGAATTCTAACATAGTTTGGTGTCTTATCCTGAGTATTGTATTAAGACAATAACAGTTTGTTAGCATTACTATGTAGCTGTAAAACCCATTTTCAGGGATACTAGCTACATCACTAGCTCTATTACACGTCCATTTAGGAGCTCTGAGGGCAAGCCATTACTGCACAAGTAATACTTTCCACGCCATTCTCTTCCAGGACCATCTTTGAGTGACTGAGAACAGTCAATAATTTCATTGTCACATACATTAAAGTACAGCACCAATTTATCATGTAAAAAGCAACACTAAATGCGGCTTTATCAAAATGACAGGAGGATCAAATTAACCGAATTAACCAACCATAAACATAAAAAGCCAGCATTAATCCAATTGATTTTAATTATACTATCGGAAGACAAATCGCTCCCTTCTTAAAAAAATGCATTTCCATTCGTGCTATCGAGGGGGAGGCTCGTGTGCGCTCTGTAACTCAGAGGCAGAGAACTAGGGCCACCTGGGTCATTCCAGAGAACATCGGGAGAGATGAAGCCTCCTGTGGGTGAATTTGTGTGTGTGTGTGGGGGGCACGTGTGTGTGCATGCATGCATGCAAGTGTGTGGGTGTGTGTGCACAAATGCATGTGGAAGCCCGAAGTTAACTTCAGGAGATGTCCATCTTGTTTTTTGAGACCCGCATGGTCTCCTGGCCCAGGACTCATTTATTTGATGACGGTGGTTGGCCAACAAGCCCCAGGGATCCACTGTCTCCACCTCCCCAGGACACGGATAACAACCATGCACCACCAAGCCACTGTCTTTTGTTTTAAAGATATATGTATGTGTGAATGTATTTCGAGACAGGATTTCTCTGTGCAATAGTCCTGGCTATCCTGGAACTTGCTTTGTAAACCAGACTGGCCTCAAACTCACTGCAATCCACCTGCCTCTGCCTCCCAAGTGCTGGGATTAAAGGCGTGAGTCACCACCGCCCAGCAGAGGTATTTATTTTTATTTTATGTGTATGGGTATTTGGTCTGCGTGCAGTGGCCATGGAGGCCAGATCACAGGCAGTTGTGAGCTGCCTTGCAGAGGCTGAGAATCAAGCCCGGGTCCTCTGGAAGAGCAACAAGTGCTCTTAACCTCTGAGCCATCTCTCTAGTACAGATTCTGGCTTTTTTTTGGGGGGGGGGGCGGGGTTCTGGGGATTAAGCTCAGGTCCTTGTGCCTGCATGGTAAATACTTCACTCACTCTCTGAGCCATCTCCCTAGTTGCACATGGTGACTTTCAACACGTTTATCTTGTCTTTGTTGAACCCAAGCTATGGTTGTTTTTTTTTTTTTAAACAAGAGAAAAGCAGAAATTGTGGCTGTGTTTATTTCTTCCCAGCTCTCCATATGCTGTTTTAATATAAATACATTTGGCCCTTAATGGTATTAGTTGGATGAAAGATGGCTAGTAATTTTATTTCGTTTGAATCTGAGCTAAAAATGCACCTCAGATGAAAGTCACCCAGAAGAGGAGCGAGTTTGCCTTTTGGATCTGTTTATTTATTAGTGTGTGTTCTATGGGGGTATATGCCCTAGGAAGCCAAGAGGGAAGCTCTACGGGGGGCTGTTTTCTCCTTCCACTTTCACATGGGTTCCTGAGGCTCAGGTCATGAAGCTTCCAAAGGGTAAGCACCTTTATTCATGGAGACACCTCCCTAGCCTTGAATCTATTTATTGATGGGAAACAAAAACCAACCAACCAACCAACCAAACAAACAAACAAACAAGCAAACAGAAAAACTTCAGTGTGTTTAGCCTAGCCACTGCTTGCCTTCTTGCTTGAGATGGACAAATGGGATTTGTCTGGGTTAACTGTCATTTCCTCAAAATCTGATCAATTCCAACTAGTAATGGAGTTTCCTACAAGCAGCACCCTTTGGGCTTCTCTAGGAAGGGGACTGGTGTCGTCTGATTCAAGATCGGCCAGCTGCTCAGGGCTTGGGGTGAGGGTCGCAGGTTGCTGGTGCTACCTGATCCACCAAGGCAGACACAGACACCTGACATCTGCGCTCATGCCAACAGTCTAACTGAACACAGGCAGCAGCTGTGGAGATCCCTCACCCACTCCTTTCCACCCACACCTCCCTACTCTCTTTCCCTTCCCTTAGAAGTGGCTGGGGCTGTCCTTCCTTCCTTCTTTCCTTCCTTCCTTCTTTTCTTCCTTTCCTCCCTTCTTTTCCAATACAGGATTTATTTATTTATTATGTATACAGTGCTTTGCTGGCATGCATGCTTTCAGACCAGAAGAGGGCGCCAGATCTCACTACAGACAGTTGTGAGTCACCATGTGGTTGCTGAGAATTGAACTCAGGACCTCTGGAAGAACAGCCAGTGCTCTTAACCTCTGAGCCATCTCTCCAGCACTGGGGCTTTTCTTTCTGTTGCAGCATTTTGGGCTGTTGGCAGGTGGCAGATTACAGTGTGTGCCCCTGTCCACCCCCCCAGTCCCCAAATGCTGGCACCAGTGAAACTCCCATGGGTTTTGCCACATCATTCCCTCTGCTGCCCACAGAGACCCAATGGTGGTAGAGCTGTGGACCAAATCAATAGATTCTTTAAAATTTTTCTTTGGCTTGAGCGAAAGCTTACAGGAACTCTCATAAGAGAACAAGATGGGAGGGGGCTGTCCTAGCTGGAAGGGGAGCGAGGTGCTTGAGAACTCTGTAGAGTTCTAACAGAGAACGTTGCACCTGCTGATCGCTGAGGCTTTCCCCAGAAAAGATGTTCCACAGACACTGGACCCAGGAGCCTACATGAGCATCACCTGATACAACCAGTGACACCAGGAAAAGCTGGCCGCACCCAGGGAGCTTTCTTTCAAAGTCACTGTTTCTTGTTTATAGCCACAGAAAAGAAAAACCGGCCTGAAAAGTCGACTTCACTGAGCACCAGCATGGTTTGGTCCCCACCCACCAGGACAATGATACACCTTGTTAATCAGACAACAGCTGGGCTGGCGAGATGGCTCAGTGGTTAAGAGCACTGACTGCTCTTCCAGAGGACCCGGGTTCAATTCCCAGCATCCACATGGCAGCTCACAGCTGTCTGTGACTCCAGTTCCAGAGAATCTGACATTGTTGTACCAATGTGCATGAAATAAAGTTAAATAAAGTTAAAAAAATCAGACAACAGCTAAAGGACACATTCTGTTTAAGGCGATGGCTCAGTCTGCAAGCATGAGGACCAGAGTTTGTATTCCCAGAGCCCATGTAAAAAGTCAGATGCGATGTGGCATGGGGAGGTAGAGATGGGATGCTCCCTGGGGCTCACTGGCCACCCAGCCTAGCATTTTCTTAAGAGAATCAGTTGGTGTGCTGGGCATGGTTACACATCTTTAACCTCAACAGCAGGGAAAGCAGACATAATCGGAGCTCTCTGAGTTCAAGAACAGCCTGGTCTACAAAGTGTGTGCCAGGTTAGGCAGGACTACATAGAGAGATACTGTCTCAGAAAACAAAAACAAAACAAGAGTCATGGGATTGGGGCTGGTCAAGGCACTTGGTGCCAATCCTGATGACCTGAGTTCCATCTCTGGAGCCTACATGGTGTGGAAGGAGAGAATCAACTCCTGCAAGTTGGCCTCTATGGCCTCTATTTACACACACACACACACACACACACACACACCACAAATAAACCTTTGGCCTGACATATACACTCACACAAACACACCTGCAAACATGTAGTTATACAGACACCACATGTGCGCACACACACACATACAAAGAATCCAGCTGATGGTACGCAGAGGAATATATGAATGGATTATCTCTTGATTGAAATTCCGTGAGAATACTCAATTTGTAACTTTCCGGTGCTGATGGGGAAGGCGCTGAATTATCCTCTGACCTAAACATTTATGGCATCTATTGCAGAAGCTATTGGCCTTGACCTCTCTGTGGGCCACACCACTATTTAATTTTATGCTTTATTGAGCAGCAAGGGTTGGGGAAATTATAAGTTACAATATTCTGTACATAAACCACTTATAGTACTGCCCTGCATGCATAGGCCTGGGGCACAGAAGATTCGGATTTGAACTTACTAGGTTTTTGCCTAATTCTTATGGAAACAACCATATTTTAGGCATCTGAGCTACGCCCCTAGAATCATGTCTTATATCCAGAAACAACCCTCAAATTTTGAGGCAGATTGAGTATTATAATTTTAGGTTAAAAGAATATGGCTAAGGCTGGCAAGATGGCTAGGCAGGTAAGGGTACTTGTTGCCAAGTCTGCCAAACTGAGTGTGATCCCCGGGACACGCATGGGGGAGGAGGGAAATGTCCCCTGCATACCAGTCCTCTTCAGCCTCTTCAGTCCTCTGCAACCATGTCCTCTGCATACATGTGGTCCATGTATGCAGTAGCATGTGCACACCCACACACATAAATACCCACAAGAAATAAATGCCAACATTAAAGACCAGCTTAGTGACTCTGTGACATCGGGAAATTAGCAGAAGTGGCATCCCCAGGCTGGTGTCTGTGTGCGCGTCTAGCACCTATTCGTGTCACAGCATGGGAATTTTGACTTGAATTACTTACTCCACCCAAGGCCCAAATTGGCAATGCCAGTCAAATAAATCAGGCAAAGTATGACGGATGCCGAGATGGATAAACGAACAGCGAGGGCTTCAGAGACACCACCAGATTCATCTCACTTAATACTCCGTGACACGACAGTTGAGAGCCAAGTGCTCAGTGGCTCCCTCGGATTCTCTTTATCTTTCATTTGTCACAGCATGGGAGGAGTTTCCCGGCAGGGATGCAAATAAGTTTTATAAATAAAAATTTTCATACTTGAAAAAAGTCTGCATAAATCAGCACGGAATCACTGAACTACAAGCACTTTTTTTTTCCTTTTTCTTTTTTAATACACAGATAGAGCGTGCTGGCAGGTTTCCTGGGCTGGAGTCCTTTGGCACATCCTCAGCCTTTGCTTTCTTTTCTGAAGGGCTGGGATCGTAACATCAACGATCTGTGGCGCCATGGTCAGAACTAAGTAAGTTCATTCATATCAAGTGCTCAGAATAGAGCTAGACTGGCAGTGCATACGCCATCAAACACGAACTTTTAAATTCCTGCTTTTTAATTATCACACTATATGTTTGCGTGTACATGTGCATGCGTGTGTGTATTCATGCATGTACCACGACGTGCATGTGGAGACCAAAGGATAATCTGCAAGACCCGGAACTCCCCTTCCACCACGGGATCAGTCAGGCCATCAGATTTGGCAGCAAGCTCCTTGGCCACCGAGTCTACTCATTGGCCCTCAACATGAACTCTTTGATTTGTTTCCTCAAAAGAAGCAAAAATTACAAAAAAATTTAAATTACATTTATTCATCCATGAGTGTGTATGTGTGGTGTTGTTGTTGTTGTGTGTGCTGCAGTCTTTGTATGGCAGTCAGACGACAGTTTTCGGGAGTTAGGAAAAGTCCTGCCACAGCTACACCCTCCAGTTCGTGGGTTCCTTTCTGTTTCACTCGGTTGTAGCCCTGACAACTCCTTGTGGCGTGCTAGAGACATAGGTGACAGTAAGTATCCCTTAAGTGAGTGAGTACGTCAAAAGAAACCACTGAAATGTGTGGCTACCAAAGCATTTTTTAAAACCATCAAGATGGCTAGGTGGGGAAGGGTGATTGCCGCAAAGTCTAAAGACCTGAGTTCTAGCCCCGGGACCCCTAAGAAGGAGGACGCTCAGGACGCTTGAAAGTTGTCTTCTGCCTGCCCTCCCCACCCCGCCATGCACACACTAAAACATAGTATGAATATTTTTTAATTCCTTTACAAAGGCATTTTCAGGTTTCCTCTGCATTTTGTGAAATGAAATACCTTTTCCAATACCCATCTTCCTGTCCAATTTAATCCCCAAGAGAAACCCCCTGCCTTCTAGCTGTTTCTGAAAACAGTAGCTTCCAGGGCTGCTAGAGGACTCCAGGTTGGGGTGGGGCTCAGCTGGCAGAGGGCTTTCCTAGCATTATGGACCTCTGGATTTGGGTCTCGGTACTGCATGAACTAGGTGTGCCGCTGTACGCGTGTGACCCAGAGTCTGGGTGGTACAGGCAGGAGGATCTGGGGTTCAAGACCATTCTTGGCTCTATAGAGAGTTCAAGACCAGTCTGGGCTACATGACACCCTGTCATGAAACCAAGCAAACACCCCCTACTTCTTTCTCCTATTTCTCCCCTCCTCCTAAATTTCTCATGAACCTGTTTGGAGAATCATTCTGATGAAAAGCATTGTGGTTTTTTTTTTTTTTTTTTTTTTTTTGTCATCCTTCAATGGGAAGCTGGATAGGCCTGGACTCAGCCTTGCTGAGATAGCACATAAAATCTTGTTGGAGATGGAGAAGCTGAGGGAGCACTTCTTACCTGGTCACTCAACCACTTCCATTCAATCCCACCACCTTCTTAGGAAGCCTAGTCCTGTTCCTCCCTTCCAGCCTGAAAAACTGTAGCATTTTGTGGCTTTTTATACATATTATCTTATATTATTTCCAAATGACTAGTTGCATCTCCTTCCTGTCCAAGCAATCCACAAACTGCTTGGACAATGTGTACAATGTCAAAGGTCATACCAGCCTCCAGAGCTGTGACCCAAAGCTCTTCATGGTCCTTCAAATATCCTCTTCACACTTTCGACCCATTTAGATGGCATTTTAATTTACAGAAGTCTATAGTTTCATTTTGCAGCCCACAATTTGCCCTTTTCTTTCATTATTAATAGTGTCTTGGTGATTTTTCTCTGTATATATACACTGGCTCTATTCTTTCTAACTGCTGTGTAGTATTCTAGAATGTGCATGTGTGAGGGACCATGTAGCGTCCTCACTGCTGGCTGTTAAGGTGTCTTCTAAGTGTTGAAACTACCTCAACTCTGCCATGAGTGTTTGCACACACAGAGCACACATGTCTGCTTCAGGGAAATATACACGAAGACATGGAGTACTATGGAAATGGCTTAGAGGTAAAGGTGCTTGCTGTCAAGCCTGATAATTTGAGTTTGATCCCCAGGGCCCACATCATGGAAGATGAGAACCAACTTGGGTAAGTTGCCCTCTGATCTCCACACACATGCCACACACACACACACTATAACAATATCAGAAGAAGAAATGAACTGCTACTTTGTAGCATGTGAGTATTACATATTTAATAACGCCAAGCTCAAGGTTAGGGAGATGGCTCCATGGGGAAAAGCTCTTGAAACAAAAACATGAGGACCCGAGTTCAAATCCCTGAGCCTGCATCAAAGCCTGACCAGTGGAAAGAGTATTTGCAATCCCAGTCATTCTTCAGAGAAATGGGAGGCAGAGCCAGAACTACCAGAAGCCCGAGAGTTAGCTTACCTGGCCTCCATGGTGGGTAAAAAAGCAGAGAGCCTGTCTCAACAGGGTGGAAGGCAAGGGCTGGCACTTGGCACTGTCCTCTGACCTCTACATGGGTACCGTGGCAATGCGTGCCCATACACACACACACACACACACACACTAATTTTTTTAAAATAGTGCCACATTGTCTCTATAGACACTCACACCTCTAGGCAGTAGAAGGTACCCAAGTTCCAAAGAGCATAAACGATAACACTTTTCCCCTCGCACTGCCTGCATTTTTATTTTTAGTATCTCCTAGACCTGCAGTAGGACGCTCACTGAGAGTGGGACCCTGACTTCCTTAAATCCGTGTTGCTCTCCCTGCTAGGACCTGTTTAAGAGTTTCAATTCAGTGAATGCGGACTGGTCCATCCCTGGTGATCCCCGTCTTTTGCTCATCTCCACAACACACACTTTTCAAAAGCACTCACCAAGAAGATAACTTTGAGGTTATTTCTTATGAATACTAATAAATTCTTAAGAGAATTCAATCTTTGCCCGGGCCTTTCTGTAGGAATTGATATCTTCCATTTAAAGCTGTCTGCCACAGAATTCACCCCCTGCTTTCCTGGCAGGAGGTAGAGAAAACAGGGCTTGGCTGTCTCGGCTATAGTCAGCAGGGGGTCCCAGCTACCCCGGCACAGAAGACCAAAGGCGCCAAACAAGCCGGGGCAGCAAGGCAGAAGATGGGGTACGGTTGGGATCTTTAGGACCTTCTGGATCCACAGAGATTAAGGTCTCTTTATGGAGCTCTGAAATAGCAGAGACTGTCAATCTGATCTGAAGATTAAGGGATGAGTGGAGCCAGGTGAGGCACACCCAGTGTCAGGGTGGGACAAACTGGAGGAGAGGAAGACGGTATTTTAGGAGGGAATCTGGAAGCAGGAAAGAGATTTTGCTGATGTGAATTATTCTATTAAGATACAATTTCCCACAGAGGGATTCCAATATTTCAGTTCCTTCGTTTCAACCTTTCTGAACCCAAAGGCACAGTCGGCTGATTCTGGAGCTCCAAGCATTTAGTTATGAGAGTTCCCTGTGGTGTAGGGGACAACTTTCAGTCCAGCCAACAGAGCGGACTGGTTGGGGATTATGCACGGTTTAATTTGTTTTGAAACGATATAAGCGAAGACATTTTGCTCTGAATAACATTTCCTTTCCCCCTTACCTACTGAACCGTTTTAAAGTAGCAGCGACTGCACAACCAGTGAGGGTACAACTGTATTCAACATAAACACGTGATCAAGGGCGCTGCTCACCACTCTGGATCGATCACCCTAGGGCTCCTAGGGTGTGTGGCCTCTTGCTGTGAATTCCCCTGAAGCTAGGACTGCCAGCTCACCTGGAGAATGCTTTCCAGTCTGGGCTGGTTCCCATTGCGTCCCCCAACAGGCAGCAATCCACACATTGGTTTTTCAGCTTCTTTCCACTAGCCCCTTTAACTCTCTCCTCACCCAAGAGAACTACGGCCCAAAGGCTGCAGCAATGGCCAGGCATAAATCAGACCCATCGGTGGCCCATTTCACTCCTAGGCACAATGAGCAAAGCTCAGCTCCTGGAGAAGGAGGCGCAATTGGCGTTTGGGGGCGTTGGATGCCCCTTTGGTCATTGTTGAGAGGAACAAAGAGGGCAGGAGCTGAGGGCGCCCCCATGAGGAAAGGCGTGGAAAGACATTCTGGGGAGCGATCAGGAGGCTGGCGGGGTTGGGATGCGGTGCACCTGGATGGTGCTCTGGCAACCGGGGAGGCAGGGCGGACTCCAAGCCGCGGCAGCGGGTGCAACCTTTTCTTGACTTGACATTGATTTCCCTCTTCTTGATATAACATTATTATTGTTATTTTCCCGCCAAATTAAGCAGCTGGGACCGGCAGGGCGAGCTGCACAGGGGCCGCCATTTGCCGGTGGAAGCACCGAGCGCCCCGGAAAGGGAACCCAAGGGGAGTGCTCTGCCCCGCGTCCTCCTCCGCCGCGGCGCCCGCAGCATCCCGGCTCCTCGCCCGCACCGCCCCAGCGCCTCCGCGTCCTCTTCCATTGTCAGCCAGCGCCCAGCCCGGCACCCCGGAGGCCCTGGTCGCGCGCCCTCGGCCCTGGCGAGCCTGCGTCCCCCGCCCGGTCCCCTCGGCGCCCGGGCGCCTCCCTCCTCCCTCCCCTGCGCCCTAAGCTCCGCAGCCTCGAAGTCCTGAGCTCCCGGCACCGCTAGCCGGGCCGCTGGACCCCGCATCTCCGCATCCTCTCTGCCTGGCCCAGGGTGCCTCGGCCCCTCGCCAGCTGCGGGCAACGCGCGGCGTCTTCAGCAAACCCCCCTTTTATCTCCCGAGGAAGCAAGTTGAACAAATCGATTTATTAATTTCTGTGGCAGAGGTGGGTCGGTGACCGGGGTGCGCCCGCAGGGCTACAGGGAGAGGCGCCGCGGCTCCCTTCGGCCCCTGCACTGCCCGGGCAGAGGGTTTTGTTTCCAGACTCCCGGCGCCCCCCGAAACAATGATGCCACGGGCATGGCGGGCTCACCTGGTGCTGCGCCGCGGGCTCCGGGCGCCCGGTGGCCTAGTGCGCGCCAATCCCCGGCCGCAGGTTCGGCCCGCGTGCCGCCGGTGTCGGGCAGGACTCTGCCTTTCTTGGGGTTGTATCTGTGCGTGTCAATGGCGGCAAGCGGCAGTTCTCCGGGCCGCGGATAGTAGCGGGGGGAGGAGGAGGAGGGAGAAGGGATTGCTCCTTCTCCACATAACCACCTCTAGGAGGAGTCGCTCAGCCTCATCCCCCGCCAGCCCAGGCTCCGCGACGGGTCCGGGGGCTTTCGTGGGGCTTGATGAGCTATTGTCCTTCTGCAGTGGTCACGATGGAACCGCCGGGCCTGCGCCTCGCGGAGCTGTTGGCTGCGAGGACCCCGCTTCCCTAGAGCCCTGCACGGAGGCCTTGTGGTCACCAGTCACAGGCTCCGTTTAGCTCGACCCACCTTTGCTGGGAGAAAGAGGTGTGGGCGTTCATCTGCCGGTTATGGGATGAGAAGGTGAACGCCAAAAAAGCCCACCTTGGATACAGCTCGACCTGAAAATATTACCGAACCCATTACTGTGTCTCTGACGGCGGCCACAGGACCCGAGAATTTATACTCCTGTCTGTCTGCTGCTGTGTAGTGTTTGGAGGCACAGATGTTTGCTTCTTAGCGGATGAAGACCCGGCATCATTTTTTTAAAATTGGGTTGCTTTAATTCGCCCTCTCCCAACGGGTATTGAGGTTAGCACAAAGATAGTGTCTGAAGGTGCAGTTTTTATTAGTTTCCAGAAAATGCATTATGATGGCAGAGTGGTGGACAATATCAGGTGACACTGGGCATGTGTAGTGCTTGGTCCCTGGTGGAAACCGTGGCTCTCTTTTATACTGTGAAGCTTCTCAAGGGCATATGGCTACAGGGTCAGTCACCATAAGCTTTAACTTGAATGGACCATTCGGGTTTTCCCCTGGATGAATCAGAGAAGCCTGAGAGGCAGGCAGCCTTTTGATATCTGCAAAAATAGGTGAAGCGAAATCTTCAGCATTGACCAAATAAATGGACGTTTCCCCAAACCTGAGACCTTTTTTGTGTGTGTATGTTGCTATAAACTATTTATATTTATGTGTGCAGTGGGGGACTTTGGGGTAACCGGTGCCTGTGATTGCCTGGATGGGAAAGGCTAAACCACCCTACCACCCTTGCTCGGTGCCATTTCACCAAGCCGGCAGCTGGCATTTTATAGACAGAGCTTTCCATTGAGGTTTTTAAGCTTGAGTGTTTGCTGAGAACCAGCCATCTTTCCGCTCTCTGCCACACGATGCCCGTTTCGCTATGCTGTAAATAAGTCTCCATTTTAATCTCCTGTGGCCAGGGCCCCATAGTTGAGCGGCAGGACAGTTTTAATTCTCATACCTAAACCCCTTATGCTTTCTGTGTATGACCGTCCTTCCCATCTTTTGTTTTGAAAATCCTTGTCAGGCCAGAAATCCAAGCAGGTCACAGTCCTCTTTCCAGAGGTGTGCATTTAAAAGATTTCATATGGTCTCAGGTGTCTCCTACTGGCACCTTTGCATATTCCTTGAGGGAGTGTCCATCTTTCTTATTAAAAAGCCTTTAGGCCATTATTCAAGGCAGTGGCAGCACCTTGTAGGAGAATTTGACAGTCACTTTGGCCCCCAGTCAGCCAGGCTCACAGAAATGTAATTGAATTATTACAGATTACTCTGGCACATAATAGTCACGTAATTTCTACTAAAAATGGTACATGTGGCTAGGTATGGTGGCACACACCTTTATTGCCAGCACTTGAAAGGCAGAGGCAAGCAGACCTCTGAGAGTTCGAGGCCAGTCTAGGCTGTATCACCATATAGGGAGACCCTGTCTCAAAAAAAATTATTTTAGTGTGACTTTTATTTTGTTCAATTTTTTTCTCCTTTCTTCTTGCTACCCTCCTTCCCTCTTATAGTCGAGACGAAGACTATGTAGCCCTGGCTGACTTGGAAATTGATATGTAGACCAAGCTGGTTTTAAACCCACGGAGATCTGCCTTCCTTTGCCTCCTGGGTGCTCTCATTAAAGTTCATGCCTCCATGCCTGATTTCCTCTTCTTTTCCTTCCTTTCTTTTGACAGAGTTGTAGTGCTAACTCTAATTAGTCTTAATAATAAAAACCCAGAGCCAGATATGGGGTAAATGCTGGAAGATCAGAGAGACAAAGACACAAGCCACAGACAACCCTTACCCTGCTAAGTCTTCAACCAAAAGAGGGCTAAGCTCCTGTCTCCTCCCACCTTATATTCCTCTCTCTGCCCAGACATATCACTTCCTATCTGTCTGTACAGGACTCGAGGCCTCTGTGGTTAACCAGTGGCTAACTCCACCCTCTGATTTTCGGGCAAGCTTTATTAGAACACAAAGTATCACCACACATAGTCTCAAGTTGCTCAGGCTGGCTTTGTACTTGCCATGTAGCCAAGGAAGACCTTGTCCTCTTGATCCTTCTGCCCCCAAATTCAGGAGTTATAGGCTGGATTTATACAAGCTCTCTGTGACTTGTTTCATCTAGTTTGGTTATGTGCTATCTGGAGCATCTGCGAAGTGTGCTGCTCAAGAGCCTCCCATTTCATTCTGGCAGTGTCTTCAAATACAGACGCTCCTCCCATTTAAACTGCAAAAGCTGAATAAGACATAAGGGCAGTGCACTTAACCTGCTGAGCACAGTGTGCTACGGCGTAGTGGTACTCTTTCCTGCCCTGCTCACCTGAAAGCAATTGCTCCTCATCCCTCCCAGCATCCCAAGAGATGCTCAGTGCCCATCACTAGTACAGAAGTGGAAATCCAAAAACTCCGGGAATGGTTCCTACTGCATGCTATTTACTCTTGAGCAATAGTAAAGCTGAGAAGCTGTTAAGCTGGGGACCAGCTCTAAATGACGCAGTCACTCCTATACAAGGGGGCCATCAACTCCACAATACTCTGCTTTGCAGCAGAATCAAAACTTCATGCACCGAAACTTGGGTAGATGCAATGGTTCAGCCAAGGCCACCCAGCAAACCATAGGCAAAGCTTCTAGAGCATTTGGGGATAACCAGCCAATAGCGTCTCTACCAGCTCCAAACTTTGCAGGAAATATAGCAGACAGACCTACAACTTCCATTGGCCAGATGGAGTTCAATGGCTCATATTTTATCATGGGCTTTTAACACAAAACCAGAAACCCACCCCTGAGATGGAGGCATATACACTGTTTATAGTGGTTTCCTGCCAATGGAAACATTCTTTCCAAAGGCAGAGGTGGGGGCGTAGCTGGGGAGGGGGCTCATCTAACTTAGCAGGTAAACAAACCCTGATGTGTCTGGGAAAGTTGAAACTTACAAGATTTAGCAAGCCCCCCCACCCCCAAGGTTATAGAAACAGTGAACAACTTGGAGGGAGGAGGCACTGGCTAGCTGGGTTGCAGAGCTATTTCTCTGACTTGGGTTGCCTGCAAGTTAGGCAGAGTTGCACTTTGGTGAGCCTTCATTAATGATGGGCGGGCTTTTGGGTGAGCAAAAGGCAGCTGCTTTTGAGTCCGAGGAGCAAAGGAAGTTTTTTTCACGCAGGCATTTGATTGAAAGCCTCTTGGATCCCTCCCAGCCTATATCCTCCAGGAGTAGGCGGTTAGCCTAATGATAGGAGGTAGGTTGATGTCAGTTTTCCCTTGGAACATTTTTCTAACCCTTGACCTGTGTGTGTATAATGTGTTGAATCCATGTATTGATTCTGAGTTGATGCCATCAGTGACTGGGATGTATAAGGTAAAAAGGCCAAGGGGAAACACCCTTCCTCTGGCTTGACCCTGAGCACCAAGACTTGGTGTTGGCTAGTCAGTGTGGGTGGCTTTCTCTGCTAAGGGGAGACTCCTTTTGTAGACTCTGCCCCTAGAGACCTCCAGCTGCCAGGCTCTACCCCCAGACTACTCAGATGGCCCGGCTTGACCCCTCCAGGTAAGGCCTGACCCCAGAGTTCTCTACAGGTTCTAATGGTCTTTCTCAGCAACCAATAAATCCAGGGGAAAGCGGCCAGGCCAGCCCTATGGAAAAAAAACCCTATTAATCTCTGAGCCTGCCCCAAGATCAAGCCACATAATCCTCCAATCCCAGGCTACTTTGGGAAGCTTCGTCCATCCCCTCCCCCCCAAAAACCCTATATAAACCCTGTCTTCTGCTCATTTCTCCGCTGTGTCCTCCCAGAGCATAGGCAGCCACCCTCCTAGGTTTTTTCCTCCCAATAAATCTCTTGTGTGAGGCTTATTGTGCAGTCTGACTTTGTGATATTCCTTGACTCCCAGCTGCCCTGATACTTTCCCTCTCCAAGTTCTGACACTTACACTTGGAAATCCAGGCCCTGTCAGTGTTAACAGCCTAAGAATGTTTCAGAGGTAACCACCAAACAGTACGTTCAACCTAGCTGTACTTTTCCACGAGTTCACTGGGCATGCTGCAAAGACCCTGTAAAAACTCAGCCCTCTGTCCTCTCTCTTCTGGGTCAGAGCAGCTGCCATTCTCTTCTTCTCCCCAATAAATCTCTTGTGTGAGGTTTGTTGCCTGGTGTGTCTTTGTGGTATTGCTTGGCTCCCAGTTGCCAAGCTATCCCTATGCCAGAAAACCCCTTGTATTGGCGTTGTGACTGGTATGGGCTTTCCCAGTGCTGTGCTCCCTCTTGGTATCATTTCCCTGTCCCTCATTTCCAGTTCAACTGCAACAGACTCACTTCCCGGCTCACTGATCACTTGGGATCCCACCCACCAGTGGTAATCCGATAAGTTTCCTCTTCCATCAGTTGTCAATGCTTCCCTGGGTCTGAGAGATTGATGGGTGAGTGTCCAGCACCGCTCTCACCCCTCTTGGAGGCAGAGGTACCCTCAACCACAGTTTATAACTATGGCTGGCCTTCTTCACCAACCCCATTAACCCCCTCCCTCAGAGTTGCAATCCCGTAGCTTCCTTAGATCTGACTGGGCTATTGGGACCTTTTGCTCTCCCCTCCCTTTTCTGCCTCCTCCTCAGAGCTCCCTGTAATTCCACAGCTTTTCTGTGTCCTTGTAGCACTTATGATACTATGTGACCCTGCTCCTCAGCCCTTAACAGGAGACAAGACCTTGTTCCTGAGCTGGGCTTTTCAACGCCTTCTGGCAAGCCTTGAACCCTGGTACCAGATGCTGAGTCTCCGCAGGTGGTTAGCGCTGATCCCTGTTGACCCACTGAACAGCTTGGTCTTTGTTTGGTCCTCCCTGAGTCTTAGGGATGCCCTTTGCAGCAAGCTGCTTCTATCTCTCTCCTCCTTCTCATTCATGGGAACAGAGCTGTCTGTAACCTCTCATCCTCCCTTGGGGTGCCTCTTAGAAAACCTCCAGCCTCTACCTGGTACCCGACCTGAAGGGCCCCAAACCAATTTACTTTTGCAATTGAACTTGACCTCAATATCCCTTAGCTAACCAGTCCAAATGGCCACCCGATGGCACCCTAGATTACAGTATCATTCACAACCTTTACAGCCACTGCAAGCGATCAGGGAAATGGCAAGATATCCCCTATGTCTAAGCTTTTTCTTCCCTCTGCTCTCCCTCCCCACCCAACTCCTTGCCATGAAGCCCAGGTCAGATGATTCCTCCGCTACTTTTGATCTAGCTAACCAGCCCAGCCCCCCCCCCCCCCCCCATATTGGCCTCAACCCACAGCTCTGTCTCTTCCTCTGTCTCCTTCAGTTTTCCTTTTAACCCTCCCTAGCAACAGGCTGCCTGAATCAACTCTCCCTGGCACCCACTTACAGCCCACCTGCACTCCCTCTACCTCTCCCTACCTGGCCTAATCCAGCCACGGTTCTCCCTTTCCCAGAAGTCGCTGGGGTGGACAGCTTGGTCAGGGTACAAGTCCCCTTCTCACTAAGCAAATGCCCTCAAATAGAAAAGAGAGTGGGGTCTTATAGAGCTAATTCCTCTGCCTTCATTAAAGAATTCCAACGTATTACCCAGTCTTACAGCCTCAGCTTTTATGACAGTCACGTGATTCTCACCAACGACCTTCTCTCCCAGAAATGCAGGTGAGTCTGGAAACAGACTCGTAAGTACAATGCACAGATAAAATTCACCAAACTAATGCTGTCTACCCTGTTAGGATTGAGCTGGTCCCTCGCCAGGACCCTGAATGGAACTACAATATGGGGGCATTCTAGCTACGGATGAGTTTATAACTGGTTTCCATAAGGCTGCCATTAAAGTAGTAAATTATAAAGAACTCCAAGAGGTTATCCAGGGCAAACATGAAAACCAATCTCAGTTCCTAAACCATCTTACAAGACCCTCTTAAAAGGTACCAATCTGGATCCCAAAAACCAGGATGGAAAACAACGCCTATCACCTACTTCTTCTTCCAGAGTTTCCCTGACATTAGGGCCAAACTTAGGTGCCTAGAAAGGGGACCCCTGACTCCACAGACAGAAGTTTTAGTGCTAGCCTTAGGGTATACCCATTCCTTCTTAGTGGTACCAACCTGTTCCATCCCCTTGCTTGGTAAATGGGAGCCTGTGTTTCCTTCACTCTCCCCATCCGCTCAACCTCAGACTCACGAGCCATTTCCTTCCTCCTTCTCCCCCAAGTAACACAGTTTTACATAAGTTTTCCCTTGCTAGGCTTTCCAGGTACATCACTGAGTATGGGACACCCCCAAACCCCTCTATAACCAAACATTATCCCTCTCTCATGGTCTAACTGCAAAACCCTTTCCCGCCTATCCAAGGGGAAAAAAGCAAGATGTTGCCCACCTGCCTGGCTCTGGTTGTTTGGAAAGTTTTCTGTGTCTGTTTTGGGTGGGTCTGTGTTTTCTGATGTGTCTGTACGTCTTGTGGAAAACATGGGAGCAGAGACAGAAATGGATCAGGTTCAGTGAATCCATGAATGAAGGCGGTATTTTGGTTTCTGACTGGTCTCCTTTGAGCTGGTGTGCTTTCTGTGTTTTGTGTTTATTGGTTTTGTGTTTGTTTTCTCTGCTGCTGCCAGCCACCACCCACCACTGCTGTTGCAATTTCTTCAAGGCCAGGGCTTGGAATTTGAACCGCTAAAGCTTAAGTAATCTCTGAAGGTCTAAAGAAAGTGTCTGAGGATGTGGAAGCTGGTGTTTTAAGGTGTGTGTACGCAAGCTGTAAAGGTACAAGGACGTGATCTAAGGGAGTAAGAAATGTCTCGGATTTCTTTCCCCTCTATTTCGAAGGCCCAGAGCTTTACTACTGACCAGTGGAATTCTGCTGAGCTGGCAAAGCTCTGGCTAGTATTATCAGTCCCAAGCTCAAGATTTTAAATGTCTTTTGGTTGTTGTCTAAGTATAGACTTAACTGTGCTTCTCATCATGCTAAAAACATCCCTGCCCAATATATATATATATGTGTCCAGCTCTCTGGACAGAGGAAAAATGTTCATGCGAAACTCAGAGCTTTCCCTATGACCTGAAGGTGTGACACCAGTTCGCTGCTTTTCTACAATGTAGATTTCAGTACAGACGGATAATGCTAATATAGCTAATACTTTTATCAATTCTTTTTTTTTCTGTTTTTTTGAGACAGCGTTTCTCTGTGTAATAGCTCTGGCTGTCCTGAAAATCATTCTGTAGACGGAGCTTCAAACTTGCAGAGATCCACCTGCCTCTGCTTCCTAAGTGCTGGGATTAAGAGCATGCACCACCACCTCCCGGCTCTTTTATCAATTCTTGTAAATAAAAAACTCACATAAGCTTTGTGGAGTTGAGGGATTCATAAGACTTGGAGCCGTCTCTCACAGGTCAAACATCTTCAGATAAGTCTGTGCAGATACTCTAGTCTGGGTCTGTTCCAGTAGGTTTCTTCTTAACTGACAGACACCAGGAATCAGCTGCGGACTATAAACTGCTCCAAATGGCTATGAGCCCTGGACTTGCTGACAGCTGACGTGCCTCGATCCAGCCACTGTCATTGCTCCCTGTCTTCTGCTGGGTCAGCTAAGCAGATGCTTCTGATGAATGCCCCATTGTCCGAATCCCCTCCTGGCCTTTGACGAACATTCCAGCCTTCCTGGACCCTGACAGTGAGGCCCTAATTTCAGTAGAAAGTAGTTACAGAAGGTAACATGTTGCTCCTTATCCCCTATAAAAAGGCTGGAGCGTTAGGTCAAAAGGAAAACTCCCCGGCACAGGGACGAAATGGCTAGGGTGCTGTTGTCATAGCAGGAAAGGTCCCTGTTCAAACCAAATGGACCCACATCTCTCAACAGGTGCACTCATTAGCGGAAATGGGTCTACAGTGCGATAGGGCACTCGACCTGCTTTATGCAGGACAAGGAGGGCTTTGTGTGGTTTTGAGAAAAATTCTGGTTTCCATGCAAACCACTTGAGGACCATTAGAGAAAATTGGCTAGGATTGGATCTACTAACAAGGGAGAAGGGCAGCCTTTGCCTCTTCCTCAGGGAGGAATGGTGGCTTCTATGTCAACCAGTTGGGTATAGGAAAAGGCAAGACCTGCCAGCTCCAGACAGATCTCTAAAGACGTAAGGACCAGCTTAATACCCTGGCTGGGGATCGCTGCTAGTCCAATGTGGAGCTGGACACTGCCCTTCTTCACCTCTTCTTCTCCTTGTCCTACGAATTCCTTTCTTAGAAACTTCTCATCTAGATTTCTTCAGTAAATTTGAAAGATTTCTAACCAGACTTTTAAAATCAGTTGTTATTATGGGATTATCAGCCCCTACCTATGAAATCAGAGGCCTATGACCCCTCCCCTCCATTACACCCTGACAGTGAAGACCAAGCTTCCCCAAGGACTTTGACACCCTTTACAGGAGGATGTCTTCTATTGATAATGCCGCGCTCTTTCCTAACCTCTGAGGGAGGCTTGAGAAAAAGACCTCAAAGCCCACCCCCACAGTGACATACTCCTTCCAACAAGGCCACACCTCCGAATACTGTCAATTGCCTTTGGGGGTCATTTTCTTCCAAACCACCACACCCAGCATACACGAAGCCCTGGGTTTGGTCTCCAGTGAATTAGTTGGGTATGGTGGCCCACACCCCTAAACACAGCATTTAGGAGGTCGAGGAAGGACGACCAGAAGTTCAAAGTTGTCCCTGGCTCCAAAGCAAGTTTAAGGTCGGCAAGGAAACAAACAGAAAATTTCGTTCAGGAGGGACGTGGGAGCAGAGGAAACTTGGCCGGCTAATGGTCACATGTCTAAGGAAGCTGAAGTATATAGGGTTTCAGAACAGCGGACGACTGTGGGGTAGGAGACACTGACCAGCTGAGTTGTAGAGAGATTTCTCTGACCCGTGGAGCCCCTGGCAAGTTGTGCAGAGAGCTCCAGGGTTGCTGTTACAGGTGTCAGGGTGGTCGTTTTGGTGATGTTAGCTGCTTTGGAGTGGCCCTGTGTGTAATCCATCGCCCATACTCTTGTTAGTGACCCCAGCAAAAGCTCATGGTTCACCAAGTTGGACGTAAGAACAATCCTAACTTTGGTTTGTGGTGGGTTCCCTTCCTGGGGTAAGCGCGGTTGTGTTTTCGTCACCCCCAGACAGACAGGCATACAGATGGATGGAAACCGCGAAGGACGTGGACCGTCCCGCATGCTATGTTAATTCCATCGGCACACTCACTAACATAACTCTTACGAGCAGTCTGGGGGTCTGAGGTTATGAATGAACCGCCTCGCTCAGCAATCACTTAAAGAATAAACACAGCTTTTGAAAATCTCTAGCAGCTGGGGAAGCGCGGGCAATCAATCAGTCTTGTTAATCTTTCTTGTTAAAGCTGGAAACACGCAAAGCCTCTCAGGTCGCTACATTTTTGAATGGTGGACATGATTCATGTTAAACTTTTGTTTTCCTGTTCAAGATATAAATCATTCATGGAGGGGGACAATATCAAAAACAAATAGAAGAGCACAGGCGATCATTGTGCTGGTGAACACTTTTCTTCCATCTGTGACTAGAATTCATGTCTTGGTCTCCTAACAAGAGGAACATTTTACCAGTCCTGATTCTGAAAAACATTAATTAAAAACCTGTCCTTTCTCAACAGCCCCAGTGGATGCAGCCCCTCCATCTAGGCTCAGAGAACGGGGTGGGGTGGTGGTGGTGGGGAGCAGTAAGGTTGTAAGAGCCAGAGGACCAGGATTCCTCAGCTAGATAGTGTCTCCTAGATAGAACAGAGAAGCTGCACCCATGGAATTTCAACCGTACACATAACGACCAGACTAGCTGGCATGCCAACATAGATGGGGAAAATTTACGAGGCTCTTCTCCTAGATGAGGAACTACACACAATGGCTGTGGTTTTCGCCAGGGACAAGGACCCTGTTTGGTTATCCAACCTCAAATAGTCAGCCCTAAACACATTGTACATAAGGACAACACTCCAGGGACTCAATGTTTTAATATATACATATTTACTTATACACACACACACACACATACATATACATGCATATATAATGAAAGAAGAGGACATGAATTTGAGAGGGAGTGGAGGGACACAGAAGGAGTTGGAGAGGGGAGAGGGAGGGTGGAAATGATGTAAATACAGTACTTATCCATCAAGTTCTCAAAACATTAAATTAAAAAAAAAAACAACTAAGTATTGGGGGCTGGAGAAATGGCTCAGTGGTTAAAAGCGTTTGTTGCTCTTGCAGAGAACTCAGTGGTGCCTCGCAACCGTTTGTAACTTCTCCAGTTCTAGGAGATCCAACGCCCTCTTCTGGTCTCCGCGGGCACTGCATGCATGTGGTGCACAGACGAACGAACATAAACAAATCTTTCAAAAAAGTACTGTATTGGGCTGAAGAGATGGCTCAGGGGTTAAGGGCTCTGGCTGCTCTTCCAGAAGACCTGGGTTTGATTCCCAGCAACCACATGGCAGCTCACAACTAAAACACCCATACAAATAAAATAAAATAGTAATTTAAAAAAAGTACATATGAAAATGTCAAAGGGAAACCCTTTTTTCTTTGTATGGTAATTTAAAATAAAAAGGAAATCTAAGAGCAAGATATTTAGAGTTAGTAAGTGTCTAGATGCACAGATATAAATATGTATTATGCATATTTGCGCATGAATGCGTAAATATTTGAAGTGTGTGTTACATGTGTGCAGCTCCAACGTGCATGACAGAGACAGCATTAGGCTCGGAGTCAAGGCTGGTCTGGGTTTTGAGCGAATCTACCAGCCACTTAGCATTTAAGTGATGAACTGTGTTATGAAGCAAGATGAAATATTCCAGGTCTCTTAGATCCACCATCAGTCCCAATTATGCAAAGTTGTGGTTAGGAAAACCGAGGCACATGGTAGCATGAAGTTTAACGGAAACAGAACTAGGGCTCGGGGAGCGTGCCAGCTGATAGCTTGCTCTTGCTCTGCTCCGTGCTGCTGCCTGGGAGATCACCCTGCTACCTCTAGGCAGGGCTCGTGATGGCAAGAGGCAGCAGGCATCTAGAGGACTTGGACTTCAGCATCTGTCTTGGCAGATCGGGGTACTGTGAGCCATCACACACAGGAGGGCCTTTTCCAGTTCAGGCCCGTTCTACAGAACGGGGGCATTGATTTTTTTTTTCCTCCCAAACTACAAATGCTGAATGCCGTGGTAAAAATATAATTTATTTATACAAATGGTGTGTTTTCACAAAGGCCATCTGTCAGTTGACTCTCTGATCTACAACAAATCTGTTTGTTCCCCCAGAAGAAATAACATGTCTGTTGAAAAGGATTTGAGACCGACAGGCTCCTCGACGCACAGCCTTGCTAAAATAGTAACTATTGATGATCTATTTACTTCTACTGGAGGGCTGTGAGTGGGAACTATTATATCTGAAGTATGGAAATTAATTTTTCATCCAAGCCAGGAAATGGAGCCCAGTTGCATCTATTAAGATGACTGCAAGGGAGCTGTGCCCCCTCCTAGAAAAAAAATCTGCTCAGTGAACAGCTAAGTCCACACATTACAGCTTGCTGCCTGACGTCCGGAGAGGATCGCAAGGTTGACCTGAAGTCCTTAGTTACTTTCTGGAGATGAGGACACTTTAAATTTTATTGCTATTTTTGAAACACGGGTACACATAACACAACATAAATGAGGAGGTCAGAGGACAATGACACATTTTTGGAATTGGTTTTCTTCTGCTGTTGTGGACAAGATGTCAGACTCAGGCCATCAGCCTTGCTCGGCAAGGACTTTTACCACTGAGTTTTTTTACCTTTTACCCTGCTGGCTGCAGCTACTCATAAATGATTCTGGCCGTTGGATGTCAAGACGCCTCTGATGGCTCTCACTGGAAACTAAATTTTACCATTAAAATGAAAGAGAAGGGGGACTGGAGAGGCGGCTCAGTGTGGTTCAGAGCACTGCTGCTCTTCCAGAGGACCCGGGTTCAAGTCCCAGAATCCACATGGCAGCTCACAACTGTCTGTAACTTCAGTTCCAGGGGATCCGGCATCCTCACACAGACATACATGCAGGCAAACCACCAACACACAAAATAAAAATAAATACATTATTTTTAAATGAAAGAGAAGGACATGGGGTGTTTACAGAGGAAATCTACTCCCTCCAGATAGAGAGCCCATGAAAGACTGAAGTACGGATATCACTAAAGTTCAACTTGGTGACCTAATGAGTTTTATTGAGTTTGCTTACAAGAATATGGGTGAGGGCCTGGCGGTGGTGGCACACGCCTTTAATCCCAGCACTTGGGAGGCAGAGGCAGGTGGATCTCTGTGAGTTCGAGGCCAGCCTGGTCTAGAAGAGCTAGTTCCAGGACAGGGACCAAAAAGCTACAGAGAAACCCTGCCTCGAAAAATAAAAAGAAAAAAAAAGAATATGGGTAAGGGTGAGGGGTTAGTCACAGAAAAGACATGACTTAAAGACAGCTACATCAACAAAGACCACCCCAGTAATGGTGCTAACTCACAAAATCTGGGAACCTGGAGAGCATTGCACAGCCTGCAGGCAGCTCAATGGGTTGAAGGGTCTCCCTTCCAAGTGACTCAGTTGGTCTAAACCTCTTCATGTAGCTCCACTGATTTCTGCTTGATCCAGGCAGGTGGTCTGGTCTCACAGTCTTTACAGCTTAGGTTGTCTGAGAACAGCTCTCCTCTGTCTTTATTGTTGACTCTTGGTTGGGGTGGGGGTGGGGGGCGGTGCATGACCTAGTGAGGCTGGTTGGTTTCAGGAACTTCCTGGAGCTATTTTGAGTTGTTTGTCTTCTGCCTTAGGGAGCTTCCCTGCAGGATGGAATGAAGCTCTTACCAGAGCTGAAACACACAAGACAGTATCGTCAACTGTTGTCACCTTGCTGTACATGAGCACAATATATAATATTGTGAGCAAATGCATACTCTTTGATTAATAGGTGTGTGGCACCTGGGACCACTGTGTGAGGTGGGTAGTTCTTGAGATAACCTTTTTGCTTTTTCTTTCATTGTGGCAGAATACTGCTTTGAAAAGCAGGTTAGGGGAAGAAAGGGTTTATCTGGCTTACACTTCCAGGCCATAGTCTGTCACTGATGGAAGTCAGGGCAGGAACCTAAGCAGACACTTGAAGCAGAACCATGGAGGAAGCCCGCTTGCTGGCTCACACTTACACATATGCTTCCTTAGCTCTTTTTTTCAGCTCACCCTGCTTAGGGGTGATGTCAACTAACAACAGGATAAGCTGTCCCTCCCCCCCCCCCCCCCCCCCCCCCCCGCACATGCCCACAGGCGGGTAAATCCTCAGGTAAGACCTTCCCCTGGGATGACTGTAGCCTGTGTCACGTTGACCGTTCAAGCTTACAGGACATCTTCCCTATGCTCTCGGCCCTCTCCTGTCCCCTCTGTTTCATTGCCTTTTTTGGTGGACTTCCCTCCTTAGATGGGACACTGGTGTAGCTCTTGGGTGCCTCTCAAAGGCTCTTTTGTTAAAGGTTTAGCTCCCAACTTGGAGCTTTCAGGAAATGGTAGAAATTCCCTCGACAGAGAGAACTAATGACAGACCAAAGTAAGAACACCACCAAAGTCTATGCTGACCAATGAGTTTGCTGTCTTACAGACACATGGGCGAGTGATTACTTAAAGGCCCACGGCAGCTACCACACCAAAAACCTGCCCCAGTCAGTGTGACCGTTCGTGAAAGCTGGAGCCCCGGAGCTCTCAGCAGGATTTGCAGGCAGGTGGACAAGTGGGAACGACTCTTCAGTAGGCCTTGCTGCTCATGTGATCTTGTGAATCTGGTAGACTTCAGGGATTCCATTGAGACTAACGAGTTGTTGACTTCCTCAACTTTTTAAAATAAGGGTCTCACTCTAGAGCTCTGGATGTCCTGGAATTCTCTCTGTAGACAAGGGAGGCCTCACAGAGATCCACCTGCCTCTGTCTCCAATGTTGGGATTAAGGGTGTGTGGCCACCTCCACTTACTTCCCGAATCTTAATGAAGTTCCCTTTAGAATGTCTTGCCTCCTAAAGAGCTTCCTTTCAGGGTGGAATGTTTTCAGGTCAAGGGGCATGGTCATATAACACGGAGCATGATGTCACTGAGGGGTATGCTGTCATACCAAGGGGACCTTGGTTTCTTTTGCTTCTGGGCCGCGCCGTGAGTTGTTTGGCTTCAGCGCCTACTCCCTGTGGTCTGTGCTGCTCTGCCACAGGCCTAAAAGCAGTAGCCACCTGATCATGGACTGCAGCCTCTAAAATGGTCAGCCAGAACCTTTTTCTCTTTATAATTTATCTCTTGTGTTTTGTTATAGTCATGAAATCCGACTCACCCAGTAGGACATACTTTCCAGGAGCGGCTTTGGGAAAGCTTACCTGTCTAGAAAATATGATTTGCTTGTAATGTTTCATCTGTGGCCATTTCATTTGTCCTTGGAGAGTTATATCCTTAAACAGTTTTACTCTTGTTTTAGTGCAGTCTTGGCAGAGAGTGGAGATAAACTCAGAGAGCAGAGTTACATCTTGTTTACCCACTTTTCAATGCCTTTTTTTTTTGAGACATGGTTACCATGTAGCCCAGGCTAGCCCCAAGGATGACCTTGAACGTATGATCCTCCCAAGTTCTGGGAGTACAGAGGCCCTATCATGTCCACCTTATGTAATGCTGGGAATCACATCCAGGGCTGTGATGCACACTTTGTTAGCTCTCTGCCAACTGACTCAACTCCAGTCTTTTTCCTTCATTAGTCGAATTCTTCAAATTAAGCCAGACAGCTCAACTGCACTTCCCAGGCTCCCTTGCAGCTGTGTATGATGGCACCACTGTGCTCTGGCTCATTCTGCACACATTATTTTTGTAACTTTTAAATCAAGCTCTTAAAGGCAAGTGGCACATCTTCTTGCTCCCTGTCATCTGGCCGTGAGTGAGTCGTATGGGAGATGGTGTGGTTTAGGAAGGCTGAGCAATAGAGGAGAAGGAATGTGAGTCCCCAGCATTGTAGAGACCTTGGTCTTTTAATACCCCTTATTTTGAGGGGAAGAATGACACATCAACCTTATTTAAGGATCTCTCTCTCTTTTTGTCATTGTTGGTTTTTCAAGACATGGTTTCTCTGTGTAACAGTCCTGGCTGTCCTGGAACTCACTTTGTAGACCAGGCTGGCCTTGAACTCACTGAGATCTGCCAACCTTTGCCTCACAAATGCTTGGGTTAAAGGTGTGCGCAATCACTTCCCAGCTTAAGGGACTCTTAATATCACCTGCATTCTGCATTATTAAATACCACGTGCCCCATGGCTCATAGTTGGTATGTCATGTTTTCTTTAGAATAGTTTGAATTTATTCTTTGCTTATATGTTTACAATGTATTTTGATCATACCCTCCAACTTTCCCCTCCCACACACCCCACCTCGCAAATGGTTTCCTCCCACTTTCAAGTCTTTTTTTGTAATCCACTGAGTCCAGTTATTGCTGCCTGATGGAATCTTGACTGATCTTGTTGGCTTGACCTTGTCCCAGTCTCGTGTAGGTGACCACAGCTGCAGTGAGATCGAGAGTACAGCAGCAGCAGCCCTGTCATGTCTGGAAGACAGCATTTCATAGCACAGCACTCCTTCCTATCTGCTGACTCTAGCATCCTTCCTGCGTCCTCATCTGCTGACTCTAGCATCCTTCCTGCGTCCTCATCTGCTGACTCTAGCATCCTTCCTGCATTCTCATCTGCTGACTCTAACATCCTTCCTGCGTCCTCATCTGCTGACTCTAGCATCCTTCCTGCGTCCTCATCTGCTGACTCTAGCATCCTTCCTGCGTCCTCATCTGCTGACTCTAACATCCTTCCTGCGTCCTCATCTGCTGACTCTAGCATCCTTCCTGCGTCCTCATCTGCTGACTCTAACATCCTTCCTGCATCCTCATCTGCTGACTCTAACCTCCTACATTCTCATCTGCTGACTCTAACATCCTTCCTGCGTCCTCATCTGCTGACTCTAGCATCCTTCCTGCATCCTCATCTGCTGACTCTAACATGCTGCGTCCTCATCTGCTGACTCTAACATCCTTCCTGCATCCTCATCTGCTGACTCTAACATCCTTCCTGTGTCCTCATCTGCTGACTCTAACATCCTTCCTGTGTCCTCATCTGCTGACTCTAACATCCTTCCTGCATCCTCATCTGCTGACTCTAACCTCCTACATTCTCATCTGCTGACTCTAACATCCTGCGTCCTCATCTGCTGACTCTAACATCCTGCGTCCTCATCTGCTGACTCTAGCATCCTTCCTGCATCCTCATCTGCTGACTCTAACATCCTACATCCTCATCTGCTGACTCTAACATCCTGCGTCCTCATCTGCTGACTCTAACATCCTACATCCTCATCTGCTGACTCTAACATCCTGCGTCCTCATCTGCTGACTCTAACATCCTTCCTGCATCCTCATCTGCTGACTCTAACATCCTTCCTGCGTCCTCATCTGCTGACTCTAACATCCTTCCTGCATCCTCATCTGCTGACTCTAACCTCCTACATTCTCATCTGCTGACTCTAACATCCTTCCTGCGTCCTCATCTGCTGACTCTAGCATCCTTCCTGCGTCCTCATCTGCTGACTCTAACATCCTTCCTGCATCCTCATCTGCTGACTCTAACCTCCTACATTCTCATCTGCTGACTCTAACATCCTTCCTGCGTCCTCATCTGCTGACTCTAGCATCCTTCCTGCATCCTCATCTGCTGACTCTAACATCCTTCCTGTGTCCTCATCTGCTGACTCTAACATCCTTCCTGCATCCTCATCTGCTGACTCTAACCTCCTACATTCTCATCTGCTGACTCTAACATCCTGCGTCCTCATCTGCTGACTCTAACATCCTGCGTCCTCATCTGCTGACTCTAGCATCCTTCCTGCATCCTCATCTGCTGACTCTAACATCCTACATCCTCATCTGCTGACTCTAACATACTGCGTCCTCATCTGCTGACTCTAACATCCTTCCTGCATCCTCATCTGCTGACTCTAACATCCTACATTCTCATCTGCTGACTCTAACATCCTTCCTGCGTCCTCATCTGCTGACTCTAGCATCCTTCCTGCGTCCTCATCTGCTGACTCTAACATCCTTCCTGCATCCTCATCTGCTGACTCTAACCTCCTACATTCTCATCTGCTGACTCTAACATCCTTCCTGCGTCCTCATCTGCTGACTCTAGCATCCTTCCTGCATCCTCATCTGCTGACTCTAACATCCTTCCTGTGTCCTCATCTGCTGACTCTAACATCCTTCCTGCATCCTCATCTGCTGACTCTAACCTCCTACATTCTCATCTGCTGACTCTAACATCCTTCCTGCGTCCTCATCTGCTGACTCTAGCATCCTTCCTGCGTCCTCATCTGCTGACTCTAACATCCTTCCTGCATCCTCATCTGCTGACTCTAACCTCCTACATTCTCATCTGCTGACTCTAACATCCTTCCTGCGTCCTCATCTGCTGACTCTAGCATCCTTCCTACATCCTCATCTGCTGACTCTAACATCCTTCCTGTGTCCTCATCTGCTGACTCTAACATCCTTCCTGCATCCTCATCTGCTGACTCTAACCTCCTACATTCTCATCTGCTGACTCTAACATCCTTCCTGCATCCTCATCTGCTGACTCTAACATCCTACATTCTCATCTGCTGACTCTAACATCCTTCCTGCGTCCTCATCTGCTGACTCTAGCATCCTTCCTGCGTCCTCATCTGCTGACTCTAACATCCTTCCTGCATCCTCATCTGCTGACTCTAACCTCCTACATTCTCATCTGCTGACTCTAACATCCTTCCTGCGTCCTCATCTGCTGACTCTAGCATCCTTCCTGCATCCTCATCTGCTGACTCTAACATCCTTCCTGTGTCCTCATCTGCTGACTCTAACATCCTTCCTGCATCCTCATCTGCTGACTCTAACCTCCTACATTCTCATCTGCTGACTCTAACATCCTGCGTCCTCATCTGCTGACTCTAACATCCTGCGTCCTCATCTGCTGACTCTAGCATCCTTCCTGCATCCTCATCTGCTGACTCTAACATCCTACATCCTCATCTGCTGACTCTAACATCCTGCGTCCTCATCTGCTGACTCTAACATCCTTCCTGCATCCTCATCTGCTGACTCTAACATCCTACATCCTCATCTGCTGACTCTAACATGCTGCGTCCTCATCTGCTGACTCTAACATCCTTCCTGCATCCTCATCTGCTGACTCTAACATCCTTCCTGTGTCCTCATCTGCTGACTCTAACATCCTTCCTGTGTCCTCATCTGCTGACTCTAACATCCTTCCTGCATCCTCATCTGCTGACTCTAACCTCCTACATTCTCATCTGCTGACTCTAACATCCTGCGTCCTCATCTGCTGACTCTAACATCCTGCGTCCTCATCTGCTGACTCTAGCATCCTTCCTGCATCCTCATCTGCTGACTCTAACATCCTACATCCTCATCTGCTGACTCTAACATCCTGCGTCCTCATCTGCTGACTCTAACATCCTACATCCTCATCTGCTGACTCTAACATCCTGCGTCCTCATCTGCTGACTCTAACATCCTTCCTGCATCCTCATCTGCTGACTCTAACATCCTTCCTGCGTCCTCATCTGCTGACTCTAACATCCTTCCTGCATCCTCATCTGCTGACTCTAACCTCCTACATTCTCATCTGCTGACTCTAACATCCTTCCTGCGTCCTCATCTGCTGACTCTAGCATCCTTCCTGCGTCCTCATCTGCTGACTCTAACATCCTTCCTGCATCCTCATCTGCTGACTCTAACCTCCTACATTCTCATCTGCTGACTCTAACATCCTTCCTGCGTCCTCATCTGCTGACTCTAGCATCCTTCCTGCATCCTCATCTGCTGACTCTAACATCCTTCCTGTGTCCTCATCTGCTGACTCTAACATCCTTCCTGCATCCTCATCTGCTGACTCTAACCTCCTACATTCTCATCTGCTGACTCTAACATCCTGCGTCCTCATCTGCTGACTCTAACATCCTGCGTCCTCATCTGCTGACTCTAGCATCCTTCCTGCATCCTCATCTGCTGACTCTAACATCCTACATCCTCATCTGCTGACTCTAACATACTGCGTCCTCATCTGCTGACTCTAACATCCTTCCTGCATCCTCATCTGCTGACTCTAACATCCTACATTCTCATCTGCTGACTCTAACATCCTTCCTGCGTCCTCATCTGCTGACTCTAGCATCCTTCCTGCGTCCTCATCTGCTGACTCTAACATCCTTCCTGCATCCTCATCTGCTGACTCTAACCTCCTACATTCTCATCTGCTGACTCTAACATCCTTCCTGCGTCCTCATCTGCTGACTCTAGCATCCTTCCTGCATCCTCATCTGCTGACTCTAACATCCTTCCTGTGTCCTCATCTGCTGACTCTAACATCCTTCCTGCATCCTCATCTGCTGACTCTAACATCCTACATTCTCATCTGCTGACTCTAACATCCTTCCTGCGTCCTCATCTGCTGACTCTAGCATCCTTCCTGCGTCCTCATCTGCTGACTCTAACATCCTTCCTGCATCCTCATCTGCTGACTCTAACCTCCTACATTCTCATCTGCTGACTCTAACATCCTTCCTGCGTCCTCATCTGCTGACTCTAGCATCCTTCCTGCATCCTCATCTGCTGACTCTAACATCCTTCCTGTGTCCTCATCTGCTGACTCTAACATCCTTCCTGCATCCTCATCTGCTGACTCTAACCTCCTACATTCTCATCTGCTGACTCTAACATCCTGCGTCCTCATCTGCTGACTCTAACATCCTGCGTCCTCATCTGCTGACTCTAGCATCCTTCCTGCATCCTCATCTGCTGACTCTAACATCCTACATCCTCATCTGCTGACTCTAACATCCTGCGTCCTCATCTGCTGACTCTAACATCCTTCCTGCATCCTCATCTGCTGACTCTAACATCCTACATCCTCATCTGCTGACTCTAACATCCTTCCTGCGTCCTCATCTGCTGACTCTAACATCCTACATCCTCATCTGCTGGCTCTGACATCTTTCCTGCATCCTCTTTGGCCATGTTCCTTGAGCCTTGAAGTCCCTTTTAGAGTTGAACATTCAACCAACAGTCATTAATTCTCAGCACTTTGAGTGTATGCATCTCTGCATTCATAGCTGCCCGCTACAGAAAGGGACTTCCATGGCCAAGGTGAAGAACAGTACTCACCTATGTGTCTAAACATAAATATTTAGATGTGGTTTGATCACGTGTTCATTTAGCAAGACAACAGTTTCAGGTTCCCTCTAGGGCCTGTGTTGGTTTGCCATAGGGCTCATTAACGATAACTGGTAGAGGGGAGAACGTGTTTCTCAGGTGGTTGGATGAATGAAGAAGTGTTAACACTCCTCCAATTTATTCTATCCTCATCTCTTCATTCAAGGGAAGAAGGAAGTGTATGGAGAGTACAGACTCAGATTTGGTCCCAGCTCCTGCGCCTGTGACCTTGGACAAGCAACAGAGCCTCTGTGAGGCTGTTTCTTCATCTCAGAGCGAAAACGGTGGCTGAAGAGGGGGCAGGCCACCAAGTTCTGCTTTTGTGATTATGCCTCCAAATGTTTGCCCTATGAATCTGAAATGAATCTTTATTATGAATGTTACTTAATATGAAAACATGCAGTGTAGTAGTCACGGAAATAGCTGCTATTTATTAGGCATTTCCCACATGTCAGCAGCTGCAGAGCACTTTAATAAGGTGCTGATGTTGACAATAAACCCTTGCGGCATCTGTGCCATAAACACCGCTGTGTCTGTTTCTTCCTGAACTGTGCGCAGCACATCTCCTTCCTTCCTTCTTTCCTTCATTTTCTTTTCTTTCTTTCCTTTTGAGACAGGGTATCACTGTTTTAGATGCAGGTAGGGAATCATTCTATACAAGGAACTTGAGCATCCTTGCATTTTGCTATCTGCTTATGTTTATAGTTATTTCCCCCAGAGATAACTGCACCTACACACATATCTGTATGTATACAGACAAGATATAATGTGTGACTCACGTGACAGCATGGGATAAAATAGATACCAGAGTGGTTGGACATAAGAACTTTTGCAGTTGTATTTTACATGGGAACTCCATGTCCCACTGTGAAGACTATAGCTGGATCTCTCTGTTGTCTGTGATTTTTTTTTCCATAGAAAGATGTTTTTCATGGTCTTACAATGTGTGGCTGAGCCCCTACCATGTTGGTATTAAGAGGTGAGGCACTAGGAAGTGAGTTAATGACTTTATAAAAGAGGCTGGGGTAGTGTCTTCTCTTTCCACCATTTGGGGTGCATCAGGAAGGTCAACCCATTGGCACCCCCATCTTAGACTCCCCAGTCTCCAAAACAGTACATAGTAAATTTTCTGTTTGTGCATTATCTCGTCTCAGGTGTTTGTTATAGCAGCCCCCAAAGACTATGAGAACACTCTTTCAAGAGGGTATTCAGTATAACAGATGTACCCAGGCTCTCAGGGTGTGTTCTCAGTTTTCTCTCCCTCTCTCTCCTTCTTCCTATGTGGCCCTAGTTGACACGGTGTTCACTATATATAACACAGTCTGGCCTCAAACTTACAGCAATCCTCCTGCCTTAGCCTTCTGAGCACTGGCATTCTGTGCGTTTGCCACCATGCTCAGCACACATCGTCAAACTTTTGGCTGCTCGAGTGTGTCACTGGTAAGTCACTTTGTCAGCAGCCTGACCGCAGAGCAGGCGACATGAGGAGGCGCAGCCCACCTTGTTCTATATGGTGAAGAAATCAATGTTGCTAAATTATCTGTCAACTGAGCTAGAAGATTCCTGCGGGAACCAGGAGGTTTGGTCACAAGGGAGACATCCCCCACTTCCAAGAGGCTGTCCCTGCTGAGGGGCTCTGACAGACGCCGCTCCTAGAGACCCAGAGCCCTTGAGTGGGAAGCAGCCATATTGAATGGAGGATGGCTGCTACACTCTGTGACCGTGGAAATGTAGCTCTGGGATCCCTCCTACCTTCAGTGTGGCCCCAGGGACCTGGACTGCTAAGGATTATCACCCTGGTCATTCACAAACGACAGAGTTTGACGTCATAGTCTTCACTTGCCTGCACGCTCTGTGAGCGACTGATTTCATTAGCCGGCTGTGCCTTTATCAGACACTCGGATTTCTGGTTTACTATTCAGACTGTGCTGATTTTCCCTGCTATGGGACGTGGTCTCTTGGTGATGCCAAAGGCTTGTGGTCCATCATCTGTCTTCGCAGAGTCTTGTTCTTGTTTGGGGTACAGCTAATGGAGGTTTTTGTTAGGTGAAACTGAGAAGCAGTATAATGTTCGATTAGAATATCAGAAACAGAGAATCTTCCAGCAGCATTTATAATGGTGGCGTCTCAGCCTCCTTGATTACAAAACAACCGCGAATCCTCCGAAGCACATCAGAGTCCCTCAGTGACATCCTAAGGGATGGAGGATTGCCAGATCTGACTTCAGGATTTTTGTCCCTCACCTGTCATCTCCCTGCCAAGCAATATTATTAACCAGAACAGGAAAGTCTACATTGAAAGCCTAATATTGTCTGTCTCTAATTTGGCCCTGTACATAATTTATTTACCGTTAGAATGCTTACTAATTTTGTTAGATTTTGACGGTCATCAAGTATCACAAAATCATTCAGACAGGAACAGCCAGGACAGATGTCATCAAAGAACTTAGGACCGTGAATTGGTTCCAAAAGTATGGATTTTGTTCCCAAGGAATGCATGATTTGTGAATGAAGTGTTTTCATTCAAAGTATTTGTTTACATGGGTTACAATAGTGAATGAAAAAAGTGTTTTCAACACACACAGAACGGTCACTGCTAAATCTTTATTTCAGCCTTTTCCATTTCTTCATCAAACAGAAGTAGGTGGTCACTACTGGTTTTCAGCTTGACAGGATTTAGATTTAACCAGGAAAAAAATCCCGGGCGTATCGTTTAGGGAGTTTCTAGGCTGGGATAAATGAGGTGGGAAGACCTTTCTAAATGTGGGCAGCACCAGTCCATACGTTGGGGTTCCGGGCTGAATAAAGAGGAGAAAAGAAACGAGAAGCATGCGTTGGGCTCTGATGTCTGCCAGTAGCCGCAGCATGACCAGGGGACCTCACCTTCCAGCTGTGTGCCTCCCTTGTGGGCACATGCATCCCATCCCTAACCCAGAAGCCATCTTCAATTGATAACCACTGGCAAAGGAAAATTTTGTTTTCTCCGAGGGAGTCTCACAGGGGAAGCAAGCCCCTCTTGAGAGGAGGTGGTCCATGGCCAACACAAAGTGCTGTCAGCGGCACCTTTGGAAAGTTCTTTGTCTCATATTGTTAAGTCAGGCTGTTTTTTTCACCTTCTGCCTTACAGGCCCTTTGGTTAGACATCAGGGTGTTTTATTTTTCTTTTCTTTTTTTTTTTTATGGGATGCCTGTGTGTGTGTCTTTGCATCCATATTTGTTTCTTATGTTTTTTGTTTGGCCTTTTTTCTTGCTTGGTTATTTTGTCATATTCTGATTTGTTCTTTGATTTATCTTATTAGGATTTCTCAGATTGATGGGGGAGTGTCATATATCAATCTGAAGTGATGGGGGAGTGTCATATATCAATCTGTTGATTTCATTGGTTAAGCAATAAAGAAACTGCTTGGCCCTTATAGGTTAAAACATAGGTGGGTGGAGTAAACAGAACAGAATGCTGGGAGGAAGAGGAAGTGAGCTGAGAGACGCCATCCTCTCCTCTCCTGAGCAGACACACACGATGAAGCTCTGACCCAGGATGGACGTAGGCTAGAATCTTCCCGGTAAGCGCACCTTGGGGTGCTACACACAGATGATTAGAAATGGGCTAAATTAATATGTGAAAAAGAGCCTAGAAGAGAATGGGCCAAGCAGTGTTTAAATGAATATAGTTTGTGTGTTGTTATTTCGGGCATAAGCTAGCAGGCGGCTGGGGTGCTGGGGACGCAGCCCTGCTGCTCTTATCACTACAAAATTGCGCCCAACGTGGGGGAGTGTCATATATCAATCTGTTGATTTCATTGGTTAAGCAATAAAGAAACTGCTTGGCCCTCATAGGTTAAAACATAGGTGGGTGGAGTAAACAGAACAGAATGCTGGGAGAAAGAAGCTGAGTCAAGGAGTCGCCATGATTCTCCCACTCCAGGCAGATGCAGGTTAAGATCATTCTTGGTAAGCCAGCTCGTGGGCTACACAGATTATAAGAATGGGCTAGTCCAGGTGCGAGAGTTAAAGGCTAGATATAATGGGCCAATCGGTGTTTAAAAGAATACAGTTTCCATGTAATTATTTCGGGGCATAAGCTAGAGCTAGCCATGTGGGTGGCCGGGTGCCAGGGACGCAGCCCCACCGCTCATATTTCAACAGAGTGGCGCCCTACGTGATGGACTAAATCCACTTAAAAACCTGAGAGAGCTTAATTTTAATCAGAGAAAAAAACAGTTTAACACAGCTTTTGGCTGTTAGTTGGTGGCGTGCTGTAGAGAAATTTCCTGATTCGGCATCAGCAGCAGAAAAAACGCTGCAGTCATTTTAAAGTGCGGCTTCCTAGGGCTGTGCTGCCAGCATGAACTCTGGCTTTAAAGCATTTCAAAGGATTTTATGGGACTGGATGTTTCTGTTCCCGCTTGGGATTGGAAGGAGAGTGCTCTGTGACCATGCCGATGGCTCAGCGCTCCCCGCCTGCACCTGGGCAGACTGCAGAATCAGGCTTAGGCAGAAGACCATGGAGCCATACAGTGTTTTCAGACTGCGCAGTGCACTGTGTGTCAGATTTGGCTGTAACTTGGATGAAAACAATTTCTGTGCTGCACGCTCAGTCTCAGAATTAAAGTGCTGAGTGCCGCTCCTACCTGGCGGCCCCAGAGCTAGCACAAAATGGTACTTCCTCCATTTTGAAATTTTCCTGACTCAGCAGCAGGAAAAAACTGGCTGTTTTAAAATGCCAGCTTTCTGGGCTGTGCCGCCATTGCGATCTCTGTCTGGCTCCTGCAGGAGACAGAGCTTTTGAATGGAGCATTTGGAGTAAAGTGTTATGATTTGTTCAGAGGCACAAGCAGCTCTGCCATGTTGGACTGGGCGGGGCCAGCAGGCAGTACCTGTTTTTGACCTAGGAATGTCACAGCTTAGATTCTTAAGCACCTAGTGATTTAAAGGCACAAAACAAAGTGCTCCTGGATAATAGAAAAAAAAAATTTACAGATTCACGATAAAACAGATTCAGACACTGTTAGGTGAATGTACGTAGGCTTGGGAGAGAGAAGAAAAACAATATAAAGAATAAAGTTGATGTCTTAAGAAAAGGGTAAAGTCTTTAAAGAGACAGAGTATAGATAGTTAAAGAGATTAAAAGAAATAAAGAAAAATAAGCCACGTAAAAATGGAAAATTCACAGAGAGTCTGGATTATGTACATTGTGTTTTCTTTAAAATTTTTGACTGTGAAGGAGCTAAGTACAGACAGACATTTCATTATATGGACTGCCAAATGGAACCAGAATGGATATCATAAGGGTATTACGATTTCAAAATTTGGGTCTAAGGATATGATGCTTTGGAGCGGGTCTTCTTTTGTTTTCACAGAGGACCAGACCCTGTGGATTGAATCTATCCCGGTATGGTATGATAGACCACGACCTTCCGAAAAGTTTCTGTGAACACCCTCAAAAAATTACTTCACTCAACTGCCAACTGAGATAAACCTGGCACACAGGTTATACCCTAAATGATCTGATTAACAGCACCCCCATTCAGCAGGAAGCAGTTTGGAGAGAAAAAACTGCGCCCATGTTCCCAAAATATTGTTTATAAATGTTCTTTTACATTTAAAGGGGGATATGATATAGATATGAATAATTTGCATTGGTATGGATTTTACAGTCAATTTTGTTATATGTATATGTATTTCTGATATTGATTAAGGTATTGTGATTGTGTAGTTCATTTAAAATGTAATGTATAATTAGGAAATATAGGTTGTTGATGGATAATCATAAATAATAGTCAAGTTTGTAGTCATGTCACTTAGATTTTCTAGATATATAGAGATGTATTTCAGATAGGCATTCTTCATATCTCTCAAAGGCTGCAGAATATGGCATTTAAATATTTTAATAACTTAGGACTTTTCATGACAATGAGACATGTCTGCTCCTGGCAGCACCAATCTACTTCAAGAAGAAGATGGGCATCGAAGAGGATCCTTATGGAGTTTGATAGCCATTTGGGCAAGAAACTGTTCTTGCCTGGACTATTGCATAAACTGGACACAGAGAACCCACAGAGAGAGGACTGCTAAACTTGCCTAAAGGTGAGATGGTCTTTCGGGGTTCCTGATTCATGAAAGATTCTGCAAGACATTCTTCAGGACAAGCAGATAGTGACTGCCTTTGAAATTTCCTGCTTTGTGGAAATGTCTGCTGGAAACTATGGGCCTGTATGCCGAAGATAGATGCCCCAACGGTATAGAGAAACTTTGGTTGACTGTCCAGGCAGCGAGATGTCTCTGTCATTTCTAGAGTTTGAAAGTTGCTTTTTTCTTGTTGGCTTAGGTAATATTGTATCTTTCTGGAGTCTTTGTTGGAGTTAAAGAATATATAGATACTTATCGTTTTCCTTAGTTATGATAAAGATTATTCTAATTTTTACTCGATAACAGTTTTGTTATATGTAATTTTGCTATGTTAAGGTTAAAGCCTTCCTTTTTTTGTTTAAACAGAAAAAGGGGAAGTGATGGGGGAGTGTCATATATCAATCTGAAGTGATGGGGGAGTGTCATATATCAATCTGTTGATTTCATTGGTTAAGCAATAAAGAAACTGCTTGGCCCTCATAGGTTAAAACATAGGTGGGTGGAGTAAACAGAACAGAATGCTGGGAGAAAGAAGCTGAGTCAAGGAGTCGCCATGATTCTCCCACTCCAGGCAGACGCAGGTTAAGATCATCCCTGGTAAGCCAGCTCGTGGGCTACACAGATTATAAGAATGGGCTAGTCCAGGTGCGAGAGTTAAAGGCTAGATATAATGGGCCAAGCGGTGTTTAAAAGAATACAGTTTCCATGTAATTATTTCGGGGCATAAGCTAGAGCTAGCCATGTGGGTGGCCGGGTGCCAGGGACGCAGCCCCACCGCTCATATTTCAACAGAGTGGCGCCCTACGTGATGGACTAAATCCACTTAAAAACCTGAGAGAGCTTAATTTTAATCAGAGAAAAAAACAGTTTAACACAGCTTTTGGCTGTTAGTTGGTGGCGTGCTGTAGAGAAATTTCCTGATTCGGCATCAGCAGCAGAAAAAACGCTGCAGTCATTTTAAAGTGCGGCTTCCTAGGGCTGTGCTGCCAGCATGAACTCTGGCTTTAAAGCATTTCAAAGGATTTTATGGGACTGGATGTTTCTGTTCCCGCTTGGGATTGGAAGGAGAGTGCTCTGTGACCATGCCGATGGCTCAGCGCTCCCCGCCTGCACCTGGGCAGACTGCAGAATCAGGCTTAGGCAGAAGACCATGGAGCCATACAGTGTTTTCAGACTGCGCAGTGCACTGTGTGTCAGATTTGGCTGTAACTTGGATGAAAACAATTTCTGTGCTGCACGCTCAGTCTCAGAATTAAAGTGCTGAGTGCCGCTCCTACCTGGCGGCCCCAGAGCTAGCACAAAATGGTACTTCCTCCATTTTGAAATTTTCCTGACTCAGCAGCAGGAAAAAACTGGCTGTTTTAAAATGCCAGCTTTCTGGGCTGTGCCGCCATTGCGATCTCTGTCTGGCTCCTGCAGGAGACAGAGCTTTTGAATGGAGCATTTGGAGTAAAGTGTTATGATTTGTTCAGAGGCACAAGCAGCTCTGCCATGTTGGACTGGGCGGGGCCAGCAGGCAGTACCTGTTTTTGACCTAGGAATGTCACAGCTTAGATTCTTAAGCACCTAGTGATTTAAAGGCACAAAACAAAGTGCTCCTGGATAATAGAAAAAAAAAATTTACAGATTCACGATAAAACAGATTCAGACACTGTTAGGTGAATGTACGTAGGCTTGGGAGAGAGAAGAAAAACAATATAAAGAATAAAGTTGATGTCTTAAGAAAAGGGTAAAGTCTTTAAAGAGACAGAGTATAGATAGTTAAAGAGATTAAAAGAAATAAAGAAAAATAAGCCACGTAAAAATGGAAAATTCACAGAGAGTCTGGATTATGTACATTGTGTTTTCTTTAAAATTTTTGACTGTGAAGGAGCTAAGTACAGACAGACATTTCATTATATGGACTGCCAAATGGAACCAGAATGGATATCATAAGGGTATTACGATTTCAAAATTTGGGTCTAAGGATATGATGCTTTGGAGCGGGTCTTCTTTTGTTTTCACAGAGGACCAGACCCTGTGGATTGAATCTATCCCGGTATGGTATGATAGACCACGACCTTCCGAAAAGTTTCTGTGAACACCCTCAAAAAATTACTTCACTCAACTGCCAACTGAGATAAACCTGGCACACAGGTTATACCCTAAATGATCTGATTAACAGCACCCCCATTCAGCAGGAAGCAGTTTGGAGAGAAAAAACTGCGCCCATGTTCCCAAAATATTGTTTATAAATGTTCTTTTACATTTAAAGGGGGATATGATATAGATATGAATAATTTGCATTGGTATGGATTTTACAGTCAATTTTGTTATATGTATATGTATTTCTGATATTGATTAAGGTATTGTGATTGTGTAGTTCATTTAAAATGTAATGTATAATTAGGAAATATAGGTTGTTGATGGATAATCATAAATAATAGTCAAGTTTGTAGTCATGTCACTTAGATTTTCTAGATATATAGAGATGTATTTCAGATAGGCATTCTTCATATCTCTCAAAGGCTGCAGAATATGGCATTTAAATATTTTAATAACTTAGGACTTTTCATGACAATGAGACATGTCTGCTCCTGGCAGCACCAATCTACTTCAAGAAGAAGATGGGCATCGAAGAGGATCCTTATGGAGTTTGATAGCCATTTGGGCAAGAAACTGTTCTTGCCTGGACTATTGCATAAACTGGACACAGAGAACCCACAGAGAGAGGACTGCTAAACTTGCCTAAAGGTGAGATGGTCTTTCGGGGTTCCTGATTCATGAAAGATTCTGCAAGACATTCTTCAGGACAAGCAGATAGTGACTGCCTTTGAAATTTCCTGCTTTGTGGAAATGTCTGCTGGAAACTATGGGCCTGTATGCCGAAGATAGATGCCCCAACGGTATAGAGAAACTTTGGTTGACTGTCCAGGCAGCGAGATGTCTCTGTCATTTCTAGAGTTTGAAAGTTGCTTTTTTCTTGTTGGCTTAGGTAATATTGTATCTTTCTGGAGTCTTTGTTGGAGTTAAAGAATATATAGATACTTATCGTTTTCCTTAGTTATGATAAAGATTATTCTAATTTTTACTCGATAACAGTTTTGTTATATGTAATTTTGCTATGTTAAGGTTAAAGCCTTCCTTTTTTTGTTTAAACAGAAAAAGGGGAAGTGATGGGGGAGTGTCATATATCAATCTGAAGTGATGGGGGAGTGTCATATATCAATCTGTTGATTTCATTGGTTAAGCAATAAAGAAACTGCTTGGCCCTCATAGGTTAAAACATAGGTGGGTGGAGTAAACAGAACAGAATGCTGGGAGAAAGAAGCTGAGTCAAGGAGTCGCCATGATTCTCCCACTCCAGGCAGACGCAGGTTAAGATCATCCCTGGTAAGCCAGCTCGTGGGCTACACAGATTATAAGAATGGGCTAGTCCAGGTGCGAGAGTTAAAGGCTAGATATAATGGGCCAAGCGGTGTTTAAAAGAATACAGTTTCCGTGTAATTATTTCGGGGCATAAGCTAGAGCTAGCCATGTGGGTGGCCGGGTGCCGGGGACGCAGCCCCGCCACTCATATTTCAACATCAGATGACTGCTTATTTTTTCTCTTTTCTTTTCCTTCCTTTCTTTCTTTCTTTCTTTCTTTCTTTCTTTCTTTCTTTCTTTTTTTGAGACAGGGTTTCTCTGTGTATCCCTGGCTGTCCTGGAACTCACTCTGTAGACCAGGCTGGCCTCGAACTCACAGATGTCCTGCCTCTGCCTCCTGAGTGCTGGGATTAAAAGCAGCTGCCCGTTTGTTTTCTAACAAGAGACAGAAAGGGTGTGGATCTGGACTAGAGGAGAAGTGAGGTGTGGAGAAACTGGGAGGAATAAGGGGAGAGGAAACTGTAATCAGAATATATTATGGGAAACATTTTTCAGTAAATTAGAAGTAAAAAGAGTCTAGGTTATCTTCAGCTACACAGTGTTTGTTTGGAGCCCCCATTCATCCCTACATGGCCCAGGAAGCCCCATTTCTGTCTGTCTGTCTGTCTGTCTCTCCCTCTCTCCAAACCCCACCCACTCAGCAAGACTTTGAACAAAGGAAAGGCGCCCAATTCCACCGAATTCTTGGTGGCTACAACAGCTTTCTCTTCTGGTGCCACCAGCTGACCAAGTCCTCACCTAAGCCATCAGCTTTTGACCATACTTGGCCCAAACCCAGCTTGTTGTGGACAGATCTTCACCCCTTGCCTACAATCTATAAAATCTCCCTGCCTTAGCCCATTTCTCTGGCCTCAATCTCTGAGACCAAGGGACCTGCCTGGGAGTTTCTTCCAATAAACCTGTTGCTATACTTTTACAGTTTGGCTTGATCTAGTTTACTGTGTCCGTGGAGAAACTTACTATTTTGGGAAGAAAACCTATTACATAGAAAGTTCTCAAAACAAAAAGAAGCCAGTTGTATTTTTTGCCTTTCGATTATTTATGAAATTTACCTTTATTTTTGATTTTATGAAATTTTATTTTGGTGGGTCTTGTAGTTTGGGTTCCTTAGGCTTTCTGAATCCAGGGTTTAATAATTTTGATTAGAATGGAAGAATTCCTTCTCTCTCTACATCCTTCTTTCTTCCCTAGATCCCTTCCTTTTGTTTTTTTGAGACAGAGTCTTGCTATGTTGCTCAGCCTGACCTCAAGCTCAAGATTCTCCTATCTCAGTCTCATGAATGCTGGATTACAGGTATATGCCCCAAAACGTCTGGCTTCAGTCACTATTTCTTTTTAATAAAAATTCCTACTAGGCGGTGGTGCCACACACCACATACCTTTTAATCCCAGCACTTGGGAGGCAGAGGCAGGTGGGTCTCTGCGTTTGAGGCCAGCATGGTGTACAGAGTGAGTTCCAGGATAGCCATAGCCAGGCTTGGAAAACAAAACAAAACAACAAAAACAAAAATCCCCTTATTATAACTAAACTTGGTTGTCAATATGGGAAGAGGGAACCTCAGTTGAGGGATTGCCCCCATCAGATTGGCCTGTGGGCATGTCTTTGGGACATTTTCTTGATTGCTGATTGCTGTAGGAGAACCTAGACCACTGTGGGTGATGCTGTCCCTAGGCAAGTGGACGTGGGCTATGTAGGAAAAGCAGCTGAGCAAGCCAGGGAGAGAGTCAGTAAACAGAATTACTCCTTCCTTGCTCCCTCCCTCCCTCCCTTCTTCCTTTTTCTCTTTTCCTTCCTTTTGCTTTTTTGTGTTGTTTGTTTTCTGAGACAGAGTTTCTCTCTGTAGCCCTGTCTGTCCTGGAACTATGGCCGGCCTCTGACTTACAGTGATCTGCTTGCCTCTGCCTTCCTAGCGCTGGGCCACCACGCCAGATATTATTGCTTTCTCCTTCAAGTGCCTGTCTTGAGATCTTGCCTCGACCTCCCCCAGTGATGGCTGTGACGGGAAATCGATCCTTTCTTCTCCAGTTGCTTCTGGTCATGGTGTTTATCACAGCCACAGAGAAGCAAGCTAGGGCCCCTTCTGCTTCTCTTCGGGACACGCAGCCACCCATTCGAAGGCTGGAATTTACTTTCTTGTCCACCAGTGTGGTTTCCCTCCTGTCTTTTCTCTCTTTGCTTCTGTTTGAATAATTTCCCTTTCTGTGTTTTCAAGTTGATGAACTTTTTCTTTCGCCATGTGTAATACTTTCTTTCCTTGTGCGTGTGCTAAGTTTTCCATTGCTTTTAGTTTTAACCTCTAAATGCATTTGAATCTTTCTCACCTGATCATTGCTCGCAAGTTCAGTCATTCCTCTTGTTAGCTGTCCTGACAACAGCTGTAGCAACTGCTTCACAATGTCCCCTGTCAGTTCTAGCATTTCTGTTGTTTTCTTTGTTTTCTCATCAGTTAAAGTTGCTGTTCATTTGTATACTGGGTCATGACCCCTTCCTCATACACGCACGTGTGTGCACATGCGCACACTCGCACACACACACACACACACACACACACACACTGTGATTTTTGTCTTGCTGCTCCTGGATGTTTCACATTCCTGCAACACATTCTTGTGGTTTTGTTTTTTTTTTCCCCTTTCTGGAATGCAAGTTGCTTAGAAACTGCTGGGGCCTTCTGAGGCCTGTGTTTAAGTGTTTCTGGGTAGGGACTAAGCAGCTCTGGCTCCAGAGCCCATTTGGCCTCATGACTCGAGTCCTAGAATCCTCTTGCCCTGGTTAGCTTTCTTCCCATGGAGGGTGAGGTCACAGGCTTTGCTGGTGGGTTTCTGAAGATACCCACCTAGCACCATGGGTGGCTCATTCCCAGGCTTTTGGCAGCTTCCATCCATCCCTGCATTGGTGAGTGCCTCAGAGGTACCCTCTCTGTGCACCTGCCTCTCCCTGGCACAAGCCAGTCGATCCCGACTTTTCAGTTCTGTCTCCTCAACTTGGGGAGACTGTTGGTGGGTTTGGGGAGTGTTTCCTGACTGGTCCCTCAGTCTGGGTCACTCTAAAGCCCATCTCATTTGTTACCCCTCTCAGTCAGTGCTCACTCTTTTTTTTTTTTCCAACACCACTGTTTGAAGTAAGATTCAGGGTCTAAAGACAAGCGTTCCCCACCTCCTGCTTTATATTGTTGGCCTATTATCTTCCTAGAACAGAAGACCTCATGCACCTGTACCACTCACTTCCTCTTGGCGTTTAGCAATTTTATCACCTAAATGTCTATTTCAGACACTATGGCTAAGGCGTCCTCATTACAAAGCGTGACCCCACTGCTCAGCCCTTTGACTCAGATCCAGTATAAAAATCACCACGAGCTGCTGGTGTCACCTTTAATCTGCAGACTCCTCCATCCTCTCCTTTTAGTTTACCTGAAAAGACTTGGTTTTCAGGAGTCACCCCTGTGACTGGATGTCTGCTGAAGAACTCTAGTATCTCCCCATACAGGCTGGACTTTGCTGATGCTTGCATGGGTCACACACAACTTCTGTTTTAGTTCAAGCACTGAAAAGCCAGACTCAGAGATCAGTCGACTGGGCTTGGCACCACCAGCAACTCCGCAGTGCTGTCTTCTCTTTCCTCGGATATCTGGTTATCTTTTTTTTTTCCTGTGACATTCTCAGCCATTAATGCAAATGCCTAAAAGTATTAATTTATTGGAGATGCAAAATGGTTATACTCTAATTCTTTAATTTCTTTTTCTTTTATTAGACAGGAACCCTTTATAAGGAGACACGTGTGCTCATTACTATTTGATTATGGGGGCCTGGTTGATATGGGAAGGCAGAGTAAATGCCTCACTTGAGATAATGAATTGGTTTCCCCTCATTCTGTCACAATCACCCATTCGTTTCTTCAAACTAAATTTTAATATAACGACAACTTCACTGATTGATGAATTTTAATAAATTGTAACGATTGTCCCATTCCTGGCTGGTGGTGAGGGCTCTTCAAATCAGCCCTGAGCCCTTCTTACAGCTTAATACCTCAGCACCCTCTTTCAATTTTTTTTCAAAACATTTATTTATTGTGGGTGGGAGGTGTGTGTGAATGTATGTGCCGCAGCCGCCACGTGGAGGTCTGAGAACAGCTTCTGGAAGTCAGTTTTCTCCATCCACCACATGGGACTTAGGGATTGAGCTCAAGTCTTCAGGCTCGGCAGCGAGCACCTTTGGTGGCCTCCTCACCAAGCCTCGACTTCTTCTTCTGCAGACTGACAGGGAATTCTGAGTCCTGCTGCCGCATTTCCATCGCTGGCTTCTCCTAGAAGACTTCATTCTGTGTGGTGGTCTGAGTAAGAATGGCCTCACAAGCTCATGTATTTGAATGCTTAGTCACCAGGGAGTGGCACTACTTGAGAGGGATCAGGAGGTGTGGCCTTGTTGGAGGAAGTGGGCCACTAGGGGTGGGCTTTAAGGTTTCAGATAGGACCAGTGTCTCTCTGCTGCCCGTGGATATAAACTTCTCAGTTACTTCTCCAGCACCATTCCTGTAGCCGTGCTCCCCGACATGACAGTGGACTAACCCAGAAGCTGTTCATTAAATGCTGTCTTTTTCAAGAGTTGCCACGGTCATGGTGTCTCTTCATAAAATAGAACAGTAACTAAGTCATTTTGTTTAGAGGAAAATTGATACTTCAAGTCACGTAGGTATGTGCTGGGGACAGTCAGTGTGAGCAAGTTGGTCATTGCCTTCAGGCGCCTGCAGGGAGCAGAGCTTAGGTGACTGTGGAAACATTTCCTCTTCTTTTAAACGTTTTTAGAATAATTTATTTTTATTTTATGTGTATAGATGTTTTGTCTGCATGTATGTCTGTGTACCGTGTGTGTGCCTGGTACCCTCAGAGTCCAGATGAGGGCATTATATCCCCCACAACTGGAGTAACAGACAGTTGTGAGCTACCATGTGCATCTCCTATAAGGGTTCTTAATTCCTGAGTTCACGCAGCGACATTTAACCACACAACTATAACTCAAACCCTTGCAGATTGTACCTGGATCTTCTCTTTTCTCTACCAGAAAATCTCATTTCTCAAGGAAACAAAAAGAATTAGAACTGAGTGGTGGTGGCGCACGCCTTTAATTCCAGCACTTGGGAGGCGGAGGCAGGTGGATCTCCTTAAGTTCGAGGGCAGCCTGGTCTACAGAGTGAGTTCCAGGACAGGTTCCAAAGCTACAGAGAAACTCTGTCTTGAAAAACAAAAAACATATAAACAAAAACAGAATTGGAGTGAGAAAACAAAGTAGTATTTACTGTAACGAATCCCCTCTTTTACCTTGAATTCCCGCAGACGTTACCGGAAAGACAGCCAGCCGCAATTTGACCACCGTTGCTGTTTTCAGTTCTGTTGAGCATACATTTTCAGAGTCTGGACATGGAGTAGTCTGCCATGTATTCATGAGGCCCTGGGCTCACCCTCAGCTCTGCCCAAAAGCAGCAAACAACCCACCCGCCCGCCTCATTTTTACATGTTCTCTATATGATGCTTTCCTCTGAGCCTCAGTGTTACTCCCAGTAACTACACGCTGTAGCTTATCACCAGCGTGGGGACTGGTATTCATGTAATGTTTGTGTGTTGACAAGGGTTTCTGTTCTCTATACATGGATGACGAGTTTGCTGCCTCTGAAGTGCTTGGTGCATGTTTTCATCCCACCAGTGTCTTTGTTTAGAGATGGGGTCCCAAAGAATAGTCCTTGCTGTCCCAGAACTCAATATGTAGACCAGGCTGGACTTGAACACACAGAAATCTGCCAGCCTCTGCTTCCCAGTGTTGGGATTAAAGGTGTGCACCATCACACCCAGGCCAGACTGGTCTTAAAAATCTTCCTCACCTCAACTGTCAAATGCTGGGATTACAGGCTTGGAAGTCAAACTGTTTTTTTTTTTTTTTTCCTTTTGCTCTGCCTTGCAATATTTTGTTGGGAACCGGATGTGATGTACAGGGTAACAGGAACCGTGGTGCTGGGAAGGGTAGGTGTGGGGTGGGATTTGTATCAGGCCTCAGTCTCTAGTGAGCCTGTGCCTTTGGGCTGGGAATGTCACAGTGTTTTACAATTGAGCTCATCTTTTCAGGTGGCCATAAAATCTCAGGCTCTGACAAAGCCCAGGACATTCGGTTCTGGTTATACAGCTTTACTCCAGGACGGGCCTGGCTCAGAGCTGAGTTGTTCTGTACCTTTTAAAATCTCATTGCAGGGGCTGGAGAGATGGCGCAGTGCTTAAGAGTGTATACTGCTCTTGCAAGGAACCAGAGTTAGGTTCCCAGCACCCACAGCTAGTGGCTCTGTACCTCCAGCTCCAGGGAATCTGATAGGCTCTTTTCCTGCCTCCGCAGACACTGCACGCATGAACACAAGCTCACATACAGACACACAGGCATACGCATCTTTTAAAAAATGTAAAAGTAAAATGAAAGATTAAAAAAAAAAAACTAAAGACAAAATTTCACCATCACGTTTCCTCCCCACTTTCCGCTAGAAGCTAGAAGGTCCCGGGGATGAGAACAGTACAAGCGTGAACACTGTCGCTGAAACGGAACCCTTCTAGACTGCGAGCTCTGTGGCAACCCTGAAGCGGCCTCCAGGAATTCCTCAGCGCAGCTCAAGTTCCCCACGCCGCTGTAGCACGCCCCAGAGAGTTTGTCGGTGGGTTTTGTTCCGGCAAGTTCCAGTTCTCTGGGCGCTCTTCCGTGGGCACCCAGGGTCGCCCTGGGACGGAGGTTGTGCCGGATCTAAGAACAGTGGCTGGGACTGTGCTTGCTCAGCTCTTTACCTGCTGGGAGGAAGGAAGCAGCGACCTCTGATCTCCTTACACCTCTCGGAGGAGTTTCTATTTCAAAGCTTCCCTCATTTGTCCCGGAGGATTATGCAGTGCGATGGCTCACTCTCGGGTTTCTTCTAATTAACTGTTTATTCCCCAAATAATTTCCCTTTCATTTTACCTTTTTTTTTTTTTAAAAAGAAACTCTTTCCTGCCTTCTTCGTCCTCCTCTTTCATGTGTATGAATGTGTGTGCACGTGTGCGTATGTGTATTTATGTGTGAATGTGTATGTATGTGAGTGTGCAAATGTGTGTGTGAATGTGTGCGTATGTATGTGTGTATATGTGTGTATGAATGTATGTGAGTGTGTTCGTATGTGTGTATATGTGTGAGTGTGTGAACGTGTATGTGTGAGTGTATGAGTATGTGGTGTGTGTGTGAGAAAGAGAGAGTGTTGAAATGAGCAATGTACATTGGAGTTAAGTGAATGGTTCTGGCTTTCTAAATTGAACAAGCAGAGGCAAATGTGCCCGGCTCAGCATACCCAGTCCGACCTTGGACGTGGGCAGTGATGAGGTGTTGGGGAAGAGAAGGAAAAGCAGGGATAACGGGCAGGCAGGAGCCTGGGTGCTTCATCAGTGGGGTAGCCCTTGGGCAAGGGACTGAAGATAAGACTCAGGGTAGCAGAGTCCGCTGGTGAATGCCTGTAACCCCAGCCAACTGAAGGCTGAAGCAGGAGGACTGCAAGTTCAAGTCCATCCTAAGCAATTTAGCAAGCCCCTGTTTAAAAAAAAAAAAGCTCCGATGATACAACTGAGTGACAAAGTCCGCCACGTGAAGCCTCGGGTTCAACCCCCGATATGGAAAAGGAAAGAGAAAAAGAAAAAGTCTGGTAAAAAGCGAGGCCTGGATGTGGAGAGAAAGGGGGAAGCTGAAAGCTGGGTAGCAGCTGCAAGCCGTCTTCTGTGAAGTCGCCCCCTTCTGGGCGCTGCTGGGCACTGCAGGGAGCACACGTGACTGTGAGGGCGGGATTCCAGGCTCCTTTACCCGGAAGTCACTATTGCACTCCTCAGGCGGCTCTCCCTGTGCCTCAAGGGATGCTGCGTTTAGGACCTAGTGCCCAGGTGGCTGTCACATGCTGATGGGTACTCCGAGGTGACACGTCCTGGCCCTTCTGCCTACTGCGCCAGTTTCTTTAGGAACCAGGGGAGCAGGCAGCCACGGCGTCATGGCGCAGTATTTCTTCCTTTATTTGTGTGAATACTCCGTTATATGCACATACAGCCGCTTTATTTTTCCATTTACTATTATTTTTTTAAAAACTGCATTTAATTTTTGAGCTTATTATAATTATTTTTTAGTTCCATACATAAGCATCTTTTTCACCCTTCTTCTCTAAGACCAGTGTTTCTGAGGCCCTGGCATCAAAGAGTCCTTTTCTACTTTCTTGGCTTTTCTAGTTATACACTCAAGCCTAGAGATCACCTCGCTCTATACCATTTTTCAGTTCCATATATTACCTGGGAATCTCATGATTTCCGCTTTCCTCAGAGCTGAATAGAGTTTCACTGTGTCTCTATACCGCATTTTCACTATCCACTCGCAGGCTGATGGACATCTAGGCGGCTTGCCTCTTCTTACCTTTTCTTTGAAAACAGAGTCTTCCTACGCCTTGAACTTCTTTTTTTATTTTTAATTTTTAGCGTATGAGCATTTTGCCTGCATGTAGGTCTCTGCGCCTCATGAGCACCTGGTACCCTCAGAGGTCAGATGAGGATGGCAGATCACGTGGGACGGATTTACAGCTGGTTTTGAGCCACTGTATGGATGCTGGGAATGGAACTTGGGGCCTCTACAAGAGAAACCTGTGCTATTAATTGCTGAGCTGTCTCTTTAGCCCCCCCCCCCCTTAAAATTCCTTTCCCAAAGAAAAGTGACTCTTCATCCCGCCCCCCCCCAGCACCGACTGCCAATAATGCCTCAGCTAGGGGCGGGGCCTCGGGAGTCCCTCCCCTCTTCATACTGGAACTGCTTTTAACTGACTTGATTTGTACAGATCGCACCATAGTTCCCACGAGTCCATGTGTCCAGCAACCGTGTCATGTCTGAGGACAGCGTTTCACAGCACCCCGCCGCCCCTTCGCTGACTCTTACAGTCTTTTGCTTCCTCCTTGGGCAACACCTCTGCATTTCAGGAACGGTTCTTTCCCAGTTCCTTCCCCGCCCCTTTGATTAAAATACAAATCTATTCTTATTAAAACGTATTTATTTTTATTTTAGGTGTATGGGGGTTTTGCCTGCACGTTGGCGGTGCCACCGCATGCACGCCTGGTGCCTGCAGAGGCCAGAAGTGGGCATTGGATCCCCTGGGACTGGCTTTACAGGCAGCTGTGCGTGCATGCAGTGCCCGTGAAGGCCAGGAGAGGGCGACAGAGTCCCTGGAATGGAGTTAAAGATGGGCGTGAGATGCAAAGTGGGTACAAGGAACCCAAATCAGGTCCCCTGCAAGAGCAGCAACTACTCTTAATTTCTTAGCCATCGTTCCAGCCCCCACATTTTTGCTTTTTAAAAACATGGATGCTCAGGCTCGAAGGTAAGTGCTTTAGCCACTGAGCCATCTCCCCATCTGGCTCTTGTGTTTATTAGCATACTGCTTCTTCATCCTTCAGTTGCGTTTCCTTTCTCTCGTTGTCGTTTGTTCTTAAACACACACACACACACACACACACACACACACACACACACTCACTAAAACTTTAATCAGTTTACAACATGTTTTACTGCTAATGTCATGCTAGTGTAAATCATTTTCTCCTGTTATGTTTACTTATGTATTTGTTTAGAGACAGCGTCTCCCTAGGTAGGTTGGTCTCAAAATGGCTGCCCTCTTGCTTCCACCCCCTCCCTCCTGGGATTACAGGTGTGCACCCCCTCCCCATCTCTTAAGTTCCTTTCTTTCCCAGTCATTTTAGTGTGCCGTGGGCAGGATCCTGTCAGAACTCCAAGGTGTTCTGTGATGTACAGGCAGAACAGGTGTTAGTCCTCCCCCTAATAGACAAGCTGGGGAGATACTCTTGTTCATTCTCCTTTAGAAGGAGTGAAAGGATTCCCCCGGGGAAAGCCCGTTTGGTAGAATTTCAAGTTCACATAATAGATGTATTAGGTTTGACAGAAGTCACACTGTCTTGAAGTCACACCTATTCCAGTCTTATCAGGGAACCTGGTTCCTTTTGTTATCAAATTTCATACTATATAAAACTTTATAGTTTTGATAAAATGACTGTTAATGCTTTCCTAATATTTTCAATTTTATTTCTGGGGAAGGAAAAAAAAAACAAGCTCAGACTGGCCTTGAACTCAGGATCCCCCTTTGGGCCTCTGGAGTACTGGGGTTACAGATGTGTACACACCCGGTTGGTACACACTCAGCTGGCCTCATTACATTTAAAACCTAACTCCAGAAAAGCATCTCAGACACTGCACGGGTGCAGCTGAGAAGTACATCTTTCCTTCCTTCCTTCCTTCCTTCCTCCCTCCCTCCCTCCCTCCCTCCCTCCCTCTCTCCCTCCCTTTCTTCTTCCTTTTCTTTATCCCAAGACTGCATTTTTCTGTGTAACAGTCCTGTTTGTCCCGGAACTCACTCTGTAGACCAGGCTGACTTGAACTCCGAGATCCGCCTGCCTCTGCCTTTTGAGTGCTGGGATTAAAGGTGTGCACCACCATACCTGGCAAGAGAAATACATCTTTTAAAAGAAATTGAGAAATCTGTTTTCGCCCCTACTTGCCCTTTATTGTTTTCTGTACACTGATGGGCAGCAGGCCAAGAAGATTTTTTCCCCCACAATGGATGCTGGGAATTTGTTTCTTCTGGATTCTGCCAACAAACAAATAAACAAACAAACAAACCAAAACCAAAATCAAAACCGGGAACAGTTTAGTTAGCCTTAGCCGTATGTCTCACTGTCTGTAATAGATCAGTGTCTTCCTTTCCACGTGAATATAATTTCCTTTACTAACTTTGGCAGGAACTTCATGGTTGAAGAAAATATTCTGGGTTCTCCAATCTTGGACATATGTTTATTTGAATAATTGAATGACTGTTTGGACATAGAGAGGAAGTTAAAATGGTTACATTTATTTCTCTGTTTACTTGAGTATGTGTAGAGGTCAGAAGACAACCGTGAACCATGAGAGGCCATTTTCTCTCTTCCCTATGTAGATCCCAGGAATCAAACTCAGCTTGTCAGGTGTGGTGGCAAGCGTCTTTTCCTGATGAGCCACCTCACTGGCCCCAAATTACATTGTTTTAGAACACTGAAATTATTTTGAAGTCATCTTCTTTTAGATGTGTTTTTGACATAATATCAAACTTTAGGAAAAAGCACAATATAAAGACCTTCTGTCTGCCCTTTCGCTTAGGCGTAGAGCTCCGTATTTGTTTAAGTTGTTCCTTTCCCTTCATCTCTGTCCATTTTTAACCATCTGAGAACAAGTCATAGCCACCTTTCCCTTTTCTTCTAAATACGTGGTACGTATCTTATTTTTTAAACAGTGTTTTCTTTATGATGCTTTCTGTGTATTCCATGAGTGCGTGCGTGGGCGGGCACATGTGTGGAGGTCAGAGGTCAGAGGACAACCTGCTGGCGTTGGTTCTTTTCCCACCAAGTGGATGCTGGGAATCGAACGCAGGTGGTTAAGCCTGTAAGCAGCTGTCTTTACTTCTGAGCCATCTCTTTGTGTTTTCTTTCAGACAGGGTTTCTCTGTGTGGCCCTGGCTGTCCTGGAACTCGCTCTGTAGACCAGGCTGGCCTCATACTCACAAAGTATGTCTATACCTCCTCGCTGCTGGGATTAAAGGCATGTGCCACGCTACCAGGCCCTCTGTGTAGTTTTTATAAGCAGGAATTCACCTTGCTGATCTTGGGTGCATTCAGAGGCTGCTAGCCATGCTGTTCTGGCTCGACATTCATTACATTTCCATGCCTGTTTATTGATTTCCTTATTTTGGATCAACTCTTCAGCTTCTCATGACATTGATTATATTTGTTTATTGTTTATTAATTAATTTATTTTTTGCTTTTTCGAGACAGGGTTTCGCTGTAGCTATCAAGCCTGCCTGGAATTAGCTCTTGTAGACCAGACTGGCCTCAGACTCACAGGGACCCAACTGCCTCTGCCTCACGAGTGTTGGAATTTAAGGCGTGCACCATCACTGCCTGGCTTCATGACACTGATTATTAGAGAGAGTCCAAGAACTTTCTACAGACTCCCTTCCAGAACATTCTCCAGACATCTAAGTCACCAGCGTGGCTTTGGAAGCGGTGGGGCTGCCACCTCCAGGTGGCAAGCGGGCTTACCTCTGCTTTCTCCACCTTTGCTTCCTCAAAGCTCGAGCAATAAACATTCTGCTTTGGGGGCGTCTGATCCCCAACACTTTGTGACTTGTTCGAACTTGAAATCCCTGGAAATGCCATTCAGCAGACGTCTGCTGCATCGTCCAGTGATGCATGAGCTGGGGGAGCGATCTCAATCCAGCCCTCTTCCCCGCAGTACAAACCAGATGTCCCAGAGACTGTGTACACTGCCTTTTCTCAACCTCACTCCGCTGTCAGCAGCAACTCCAGTCACATCCTAGTGAAATGCAGTGGCCCTGCTGTGTGTTCAGCCGTCGCTGTAGATCCCGGAAGAGATTGAGAGCTCAGCCTCGGGAGGTAAAAGGCCGGGAGAGGTACAGAGCTTATTAGTGCTGTGGCCACATCTTGAACAAATATTCTGATTTATTATTTAAACTGCCAAGGAAACCACTACTGCACGAATACAGTGGCCACATTAACTGATACCAGGGAAGGGGGAGGGAGACGTGGCTCCTGTCTCCAGCACCAAGATGCCTCCATCCCAACAGGCTAACTACAACCCCCAGAATGAGCTACAGGAAGTCAAAAGAGAGAGACTGCAATCCATTATTCTCAAAGCATCCTAACTGTCAGCGCAATGAACCACGGGGTCAGAGGCAAAGAGGTTCTTCCCAGTTAACAGCCCCCCCACCATGTGAAGGGTTAGGGGTGTTTAATTCAGAGGAATGAGTCCTGCCGGCGGTATAAACCTGGGGATTTACTGCTCTGCCCGAGATGAGCACGGCGGAATCTAGGGCCGATGTCCTTCATCACATCTGCTTTTGATCAGCCCTGCAGATCTAGTTATTTATGTCAAAGAGTTCTTAGCCCCCAGCTCTGTGGGGGTGGGGGTGGGGGGGTGGGCTCCGAGATAGTAAACAGAGACAGGAGAGGGGCTCAGAGGTCAGAGGCCAGAAGGTTAACATTCATATAGGGTTCCATCAATATCTGCCCAAGGGTTTTTTTCCTGATTGCTCATTTACCAGAGTAATGCAAGAGTTGAAAATGATGAGTTCTAAACATCTATGAGCTGGGCCCGCTCGGCCAATAAAGCGGAGAGGGCTTTACAATAGTAGAAAACCAGCTAGGGTTTCGGCGGAAAGCTGTGGCTCACCTCTAGCACAGCCTCTTGGGTTACCAGCATCCAGACTCGCTAATGGCTTGCAAGAGCTCCTGCGGCACTTTATAAAGTGCAGACAACTGGTAGACCTTTCCGGTCCGTCCTGGATGATAGGAATAATCAGCTTTGTTTCCATCTGCGGTTCCTCTCGATGTTCCATATAACTCTGTGCTGTTTGATCGTTCTTCTGAACGGGCTTTAAAAACCCATGTCTGGTTCTCTTGTCGTATAATTCAGATAAAATCTTGAACATGTGTTCACTTGTAAAGTTGTATGACTTACCTCTTCCTGGACATTCTTGTTGAATACTAAATTCTTTCAGAGCCTGGCTGCTCATGGAAGGGCTCAATAACTCGTTTCTTGTCTTTCTGAGAGGTGGGTATGAAGTTCAATTTTATCTATCATCTATCTGTCTGTAATATCTATCATCTGTCTATTATCTATCTATCTATCTATCTATCTATCATCTGTCTATCTATCTATCTATCTCTCTATCATCATTTTTATCTATCTTGGGACAAGGTCTCATATAGCTCAGGCTGGTCTTAAATTTGCTATGTAGCTGAGCTTCTGATTTTCCTGCCTCTGTCTCTAGAGTGTTGGGATTATAGGCATAAGTCACATAAATCATTTCTCCTCTGTAAGATGTAAGGGATGGGTGCCAATTTTGAAGGCTTTTTTTCCTACTCTGAAATGGCAAATATCCATGGTCAAGATGATGTGGGCAACCCCTCAGCTTGTTTTTGAATGGCTTCAGTTTGGTCATTTGAATGGGTAAAGAAGGAGCTTGTTCTGTTTTCCTGGACTGTTCTTTGAGATTCCCATTTATACTTGATAGATTGTTAATTTTAGATCATTTGGTTATATTCCTCCTGGTTCTTCAAGGCATGTTAGAAACTGATAAATTTTTGCCTAAACTAAGGACATATTCAAATCATAGGTATTAGTAAGATCATTAAAACTTCTTTCTTGGTGCTGGATTGGTAGATAAGCAGTTGAGAGCACTGATGCTCTCCCAGAGGACCCGTGTTCAATCCCCAGCACCCACATGGCAGCTCACAACTGTCTGGAACAGTCCCAGGGGATCCAACTGTATGTGGGACACAAGCATACATGTTGGCAAACAGACAACTCCCCCCCCCCGTGATGACAACAAAACAAAACATCACACACATGCAACACACATGCATATACACACACTCAAATAAAAAAAACTTATTTCTTCTTCAAGTGCTTTTAAAGCCCATAAAATAATTTTGACTAGTAACTATGGGTCTTTAAAAGTAGCTACAGAAATTAACAGTACACTCAATTTCTTATTGGTTTCGTTCCAAAATAGAGTTCAAGCAAAAAAAAAAACAACAAAACAGGAATTAGGTGAAGGTTTTCCATCTATGAAGTATCTGCCTCCCAACCAACGGAAACCCCGACAGTTAAGACTGAGCAGTTTGGTGCCTTTGAATACAAGTTTTTACTTTCAAAGTATTTTGCATCTGCTACTCTGTTGCGTTTTAAAAGCCTGGCAGCTGTTTTCACTTTCGGATGGAGCCCCAAGAGGTTAAGAGACTTCAATCAGGGTCTGCACCTGTTAATGAAAGACGCCAAGCTCATCTGGGCTCCGGGCCCCTAATCCCCATCTCCTTAGCTGGCGCCATCTTCCTTCCATTAGTCAGGAATGGAGGCCTTCTTTAATCAGCCTCCGCCTCCTGAAAGATGTTATAGTATATGATTTCTAAGAAGAAGGAGGAGGAAAAAAAAAGCCAGAAAAGGAACAAGATGTAGATGATTTGTGATTTATTGCCCAGATCAGTTTCCACTTTAGAAAAGACAAGAACAAAATATACAGTCAGCATTTACATTTTGTTTTTTACAGTGCAAAATATTTACACCAGAAAGGATACAAAATGGCAGTGTGGGACTCAGGGAGACACAGACATTAAGAACCACAGTTGCAGCCGGGAGCTCTCGGCAGCCTCTTCCGAGTCTTCTGGAGTCTAGACTGACTTGGGGAGACTCCTGCTTGCCCGTGTTGCTGAGTTAGGCAGTTAATGTTTCCTCTTGGTATTTCTAGGCCTTTCCCAGATACCTGTGATTAGTGTGTTTCCTCACTGACCTCCCCACGTCTCTCTCGAACAGCAGTTCTCAATCTTCCTAAGGTTGTAATACAGTCCCTCCTGTTGTGGGGGCCCCCAACCACAAACTTATTTTGTTGCTACTTCATAACTATAACTTTGCTGCTGCTATAAATCTTAATGTAAATATGCCATCTCTAGTAGGGTCGAGACCCACAGGTTGAGAACCAGTGCTCTTGCTTGCATGGATGGGTTCATCTTTGACTTTTGGGATAGTGCTGTGGTCAGAGACCCTGCCCTCCCATGGGTTCCTGAGTGAGTGGGAGAATTAGGATCTCTCTCTCTCTCTCTCTCTCTCTCTCTCTCATTTTTCTTTTGGCAGTGTTGGGGGTTGAACCCAGGGCCTTGAGCAGGGCACGCACGCACTCAACCATTGAGCTACATACTCAGCCCAAATATGGTTAACTGTTTTTCTTCCTTCTTTTCTTTCAGGGTCCTCTTACTTAAAAGAGTGGTACACTTATCTGGGCAGCGTGCCAAGTCCTATTTCAAAGAACAAGTCAATTTTCACAGTGAGGTTTTTCCATTTGGAACATTCCAGTTGCAGCGAACTTTGCTTCCTGTACTTGGTAAAACGGAGGGTGGGAACAGGGTTGGATACTGAAGCCCCTGTTGTCTGGGAAGACCTTAGACCTGTGTCACACTTTGAAGGCTGGGGAGAGACCACACAGCCAGACCCTACTGGGTCACAGGCAAATGAGTTCTAAGTTGAAGTCTCCACCCCCACTGGGTGCAAAAGAGGGGGCAGGGCATTTTAAGTAGTTGAGGCTGTGTATTAACCTGGGACACAGTGTCCCCTGCACTTGTGACATGCTGACCCTTAGCCACCTGGGATGTTTCTTCCTATGGCCACTTAACCTGGATGTTATTGGACAGAGGAAACGGAAGAATCGGTCTCTATTCTGGAACATTCAAACACTGGCCAAAGGAACCACTGGTGACCGGAAATCAATGTCAGAAACAGAAAGGGAGAGCCAGCAGAGATCCATGAAATAGCGCCTGATCATGGTGAGTGATGTGGGGTGACCTTGAAAAAGGCCCCGTCATGAAAGTCAGAATCGATCATCAAAGCGCTTTCCTTTGTCAACACAAAAAGGGACCAACTTTCAACGTGTCTAAGGGGATTAAAAAACAAGTTGGGTGCACCAGGAAAAAAAGAAAAAGTCAAAATGAAGAATATGATAAAATCATACTAAAGATGATCAGAATAAAACAAAACAACACAAAGGAAGAAAGAAAGGAAGAAGGAAGGAAGGAAGGAAGGAGGAAGGAAGGAAGGAAGGAACATTCCAGTTGCAGCGAACTTTGATTCCTGTACTTGGTAAAACGGAGTGTGGGAACAGGGTTGGATACTGAAGCCCCTGTTGTCTGGGAAGACCTTAGACCTGTGTCACACTTTGAAGGCTGGGGAGAGACCACACAGCCAGACCCTACTGGGTCACAGGCAAATGAGTTCTAAATTGAAGTCTCCACCCCCACTGGGTGCAAAAGAGGGGGCAGGGCAGGAAGGAAGAAGGAAGGGAGAACTTAAAGCATCAAGCTAGGCGAAAAGGGACTGGCAAGTGGGAGCCTGCAGCAGAGCGTTAGATTTAGAATGTACCCGTATGGAGAGTCAAATATCCCACCTCACCAAGTCCATGAGAAACAACAGAAAGTCTATTGCCTACCATGGAAACACAGGGTTAATACTGCACCAAGTGCACCAAATCGGAAAAAGAACTTTTCAGAGACGGGGAAGCCGTGTAGCGTCCAGAGGCTTCAATGAGAAGCCTGGAGACGGGCTTGAGACTTGGGGTTGTGTACAGTCCTTATGGGCAGGATGTGAGACTCCATGTCTTAGACAGCAAGCTCTCAGACACATGTCAAGGGTGACTTTGTGCTTGGCGAAGTCTAGTCCAGTCATGCAGGGTTATAGACCCAAGTTGGTGGGGAAAAGCCATAGTGGGAGGCAAGACTTCTGTCCCAAAGAACCCCATTTTTCAGTATTGTGAGGCTGGGTTTGAGCCCAGAGCCATAGGATGCCAACAAAAGCCATCAGCCTGTAAGTTATCAGCCAACAGCTTTCTCCGTCAGTATCCACCATGGACAAGGGCTCACGTGACACCTGCTTTACCATGGTCTTCATTCAATCATATTCCCAGAAACGTCACTCTGTCCCACTTGGACCAGTGGCAACACCTCTCCTTGCCCCAGAAAGCACAGGCGAGTGTCTCAATTTCATCAAGTCACTTACAGACACATTTTCTTCACTGAAGAGCACATGCGCAGAACTCAGGCGGTGGTGCGGGGACTCTGCGGAACCCCAGTGGTTCATGGGAGACACTGAGAATTCTTCATAGGGTACTGGAGCACCACAGAGCTCGCTTGTTTATTTTTGGCCGAGTTACAAACCAAAGAGATGTTGTTGTTGTTGTTTTAAAGTAAAAGAACCGTTGTTCCTTTGGTCTTCTCTTTATTAGAGCCCTCGTCCCAGATCCCACCAGCTCCTGCTCAGAAGGGAACCGAGGTTGCATTCCCAAGGAAAAGCAAAGGACACGTCTGGAGGCGTTCTGCACGGCTTTTCCAGCATGGGGGACAGCCGCCCTTTGCTCACGACCCTCCATCATGCATCGGTGGGCAAGAGGAAGGCCACCAGTGTAGGCTGAACCGAGCAGAGACCGCTGCTTTACATCAGAAGGCGCCACTGCTTGCGTGGTTCGGAACAGTGACACTCGCGGGCACAAGGAAAATCAGAATGAAACCGGCAAAGTTCCCGAATATTACATCTGTTGTTCCTTTTTCATTTAAGCTCCACTTGAAGCCGCCACCCTCCTCTATGGAGATAGGAGTCACAGACCCTGAGCCTGTTTCCATGACAACTAAATTAAAAGCCTACAGGAAAGCTCTAGACTCCGCTTTTAATCATGAAGCCAAAACAAAGAAAAGGCAGAGAGCCTCTTCACCAGTCCTGGACTTAGAACGGAGACCGAATGTAAAGCCAATCCAAGCGTCTAGTTTCCTCTCTGATGGGGAACAAACTGCAATAGATCTGTCAGAGTCTGTCTAAAGGCAAGGACCAGGAAAAGAGTCAAGGTCAGACAACTTTCAGACAGGGTTTCTTCCTCCCCAGGGGAATCTTGCAGAGCTCTTGGGCTGAACTGCAAGAAGTGTGGCCAGTGGGGGTGGGGAGTGTGGGGTAGAGGCCTAAAGTGATGGGCACGGAGGCAAGGGATAGATCCAACTGATCTGGGGGTGAGATGAGAGAATTGGAAAGTGAAAAAAATAATAACAAAGGTGCCAAGGAGTTGCTAGGGTGAGGGGAGAAACCAGCAGGGGCTGCTGTGGGAGCAGAGGCGGAGCTAGTGAGTGCAAGGGCAAAGGGACCATTTGAATTGAGGACCAGGGGGTCATCTTCCTTCCGAGGAGGTGTGGGGGTGGGAGGTGGGGGCAGGGAGGGTGTTGCTGAGTGCTTTGGAAACCATTTGGTGAAGGCCCAGAACCGAGCAGGAAGGTCCATTCCCTCCAAACAAGAAGCAAACCCTAGGCTTCTGCATAGATGGCAAAACAAACTGTGGAGTCCAGGTGCCCGCCAGCTCAGGAGGGGTCCTGGGTGTTGGCAAGTGAACTCTTTTGTGGTAAAGCACCGGGGTGTGCATGCAGTTCTGCAGGGACAGCTGTGAGAAGGTGCCATGTTTCACTCCAGGGGACTCATACCAAGTGGCCCCAAAGGAGGTTTAGCGGAAGACAGCAGGGGTTCATAGGAAACCCGTTCAAAGCACACATGAAAAGTTACTTTGCTTGACAGCAGACACAGAGATCACAGAAACACAGAAGTCTCCGGCTCTGCAAACTGGTTTCAAGTGAACGTTTTCTGCTTTTACATGGAAGACCCACTGCTTAAAGTATGAGTGGGTCCACAGGAAACCCAAAACCAAAACCAACAAATAATTCCTCTTCTATCTTGTGCCCAACCTGCAGCTCCAGGGCAGCTGGCGGCCCAGGGCAGTTATAAATTCTGCCCAATACAAAATCGTAAACTTATTTAAAATGTTATGAGAATTTTTGTGTTTGTTGTTGTTATCACTGACCGCATGGTTCTCCTGTTTGAACTTTATAGTTCACAACAACTTATCACAATGTCAGAAGTTTGGATTTGCCTATGACTTTCTCAAAGCCATTTTAATCCTATCTGTTGACTTGTAGGGCCGGTCAAATACACCTCTTGCTTTCAGGATGCCATTCTGGAAATCAGTTTCTGATTTTTAGAAAAATAATACCCAACCCTCAATTAACCGCATTGCAGTGCAAGAGACGAGGGAGTGAAACCTGCCCTGCTGGTGCTCTGGGGTGGCTACTCGGAAGCCTATGACATCGGGTTGGCCTGCCGGAGATTCTGCCTAGGTGTTTGAAGGGGGTAAAGGAGGGAGGCTGCTGGGGAAAGGAAGCAGCGTCCTCCAAGGAGTGGGGATGGGTGGGTGGCGTGTGGGTGAGGGTGGGGGTCGGGGAGCCAGGGAAGAAGAGAATCTCATTTAACTGGGTAACTGGAATTTTAAAGCAAGAGGTATTTTTGCTATTATCATTATTTTTTGCATTGCTTACTTTTCTCTTTCAGAGAAAGAAAAATAAAAACCCTATGAACATTTATAGTACTTAGTTTCAAACAGCAGCTTCACAGGTCCGTCCATCCTCATGTCCTACCTAGAAATGGGTCCGTCCATCCTCACATCCTACCTAGAAATGGGTCCGTCCATCCTCATATCCTACCTAGAAATGGGTCTGTCCATCTTCCCTAAAAATGGCCCCATTCTTTCGACAGCCCAGTTGCTCAGCATCTAAACGGCTTGTCCTTCAAGCTTCTACGCAGGTGTGAGGGGAACCTCTTTGACCCTAATTTCACCAGAAAATTTGATGACCCTTCTTCAATGGTTCTAGTTAAATCAAGTTTGTCTACAAAAAAATGAAGCTGCTTGTTTTGTTTTCTAAATGCAAGAACGTGCACTTACAGCCCAGCCCCTCGGCACACGGGTTTCTAGTCTTTTGTCACTTGAAGGCAGGTAGCCTGTGCAGATGATGAAATTAGTATTCAGTCTGTGGAAGGCTCTTGGCCAATGTCCCCCAGAGAGCAGGCTGCTACTGCGGCAAACACAGAGACTTAATTACCGGAGACCACACTCTCAGCGGCCAGAGGAGTCTCAGGGCTGTTTACTTTGGCAGATGCCTCCGTACAGACAGTCTTTGGAATGAATGGAGTGCAAGTAAAATGTCTCTTTGAAAATGGTTTCACAGTCTTTCTTACAAGGAGCTGGAAAGGTGACCAAGACCTTAGACGTCTTCTTCCGCTGTTGCTAGATACGAGTCGGGATTCACTGACAGGTGGTAGACTATCCAACTATAGACAAAGGTCTAGGATCCCGTAAGCCATCCACAGCCCCCAAGTCCATTTGCATTTATAGGGTGCTTTCACTTTCCCCATGCCCTGGGAACGGCAGGAGGGTTTGATAGCCAGTGGTTTGGCTGTGGCAATCCCAGCACACCCAGTAGCCCTTCATGCCATGTCCAGGGCCACTACCTGGGACCTCTGCCATGCCCAGTCACACACATGTGCCCTTGATTCCAAAAGGAATCTAAGATGGGTACATGCGATTTGTGGGTAGTCCTTTTCATGGAAAAAAAGGCTACTGTTCCTACTGGGTGAGCAGATACCCAAAAAGGGGGAGGAAGGAAGCTGCCACATGAAGATCAGAGCGGCACCCTTCAAGTTCAGGCATTATGAGTGGGGGGAGCCCCCTAAATGTGCTCTAAAGCATCAATGAAAGATGCTGTCATGGGCTCAAAGTCAGAATCACCAGAATTCTCCAGTGTCTAAGCTTCTCCATCATGGGAGTCTTGGGGCAAGGCTCCCTTGAGATGCTAACGTATTCCAGATGGAACCTCTTCCCTTTGAGGGCTGCTGCCCTCAAACAGGCCTTCCGGTGGGGTGGTTTTCACTCCCTGCCTAGGCCAGCAGTTCTTTGGATTCTAGTTCAATCTCTCTGTCAGAGGTGAGGGGACCTTTGCTGTCTACACAATGTCCACCTGCTGCCTGGACACCCGAGGCCATCAGTTATGATTAGAGCCCTAAGTGAGAGGAGGTGCTTAGGGCTGGTGACTGGATTTAGTACTTGGGTTATCACCAGTGTGACCCCCCCACATCTGTTGTCACCAGCGTAGTCAGTGACGCTGTCCTCCTTCAGTTGGAAGCATTGTGGATTGGACCGGCATGCTCATTGGTGAGGAGGGAGACAATGGGGGGAAGTAAGGTGGTTCATGGCTTCCACCAGTTTTGCCAAAGGAATGGCGCTTATTCCGGACCATCCTGAAATGATCTTGATTGTGACCGTGTTCCTTTGGTGTTGGCTCAGTAGCAGGTGGGGCATCACACCGTGTCACACAGGTGTGTGTGCATGCGTGTGTGTCTGTGTGTGTAAGGTCATTGGCTCTGACGGCCAGGCCAGGCAGCTGCCATGATTGCTTACCCTTGTTCGTGAGTTTTTTTCTTCTACATCCCTGTTGTTGCTTCCTTCCCAAGGCCAATGCTCTTTTTGCCTCTGGCAAATGATGTTTGAAAGAACCCAGGAAGGGACAGGATTAACAAGGCAGCCTCAAGAGGCATAGAAGGAACCCTGTGGAGTTGAAGGAGCTGAGAAAGATGACAGGATCCAGGCCACAGCCTCCTAGGAAGGGTCCTTGGGGTCAGCACAGGAAGCTGCCAGCTGCCCCTCTTGTAGACAGCTGCTTGAAGTTCTTGCAAGAAAGGAGACTCTGGGTGTCACACCAGCCCGCCTGGCTGGGGGGAGCACCAGGAACCTCTGCAGGGAGCAGGCCTGGAGGCCTGGGGAGGTCTAGCTGAGCTCCTGTGTGAAGAGGGCAGAGGCCTTGCTTTCCTGTGGTCACACTCCGATCAGCTCCTCAAACCAGGGCCTTCAGGAAGGCTTCTGTAGACAGCTGTCTGCAGGAACAGATCCTCCATCTTGGTCCTCCTCCAAGGCTAGGCACTTTCCCCATGACTCAGGGCTGCCTTCACTTCTTGGCCACTAGCCAAGGACTCTGACCCTTGAGAAGGCATAGAGAAGGGGCTATTTGAGAAGGAGCCTAGCTGAGCAATGCCAAATGTATATGGACACTTCCTAGGACCAGAGATTTCCTGGACCTGGCTCCTGTATAGCTGTAGCTAGACCACCAGTCCTCCAAGAGAGGATGGGATCTCTACCTCTCTCTTCCACTTCGATCTGGTGTATACCCTCTGGCTTAAGAACCAAGAGGCATTGGGCTCATACTAGTTGGAAGAGTCTGCCACAGAAACGAGCCATAGAGCCACCTTCAGGCAGCCACTAGTCCCTCCCTCTCTGCTTTGTAAATCCTTCCCAAAGACCTCAGCTTCTTCTTCCTGACCATGCTGGCCCCTGGCTTCCTCTATCCTCAGGACCCTGAGCCCTGGCTGGCTGTGACCCTCCCTAAGCACTCAGTGCACGTAGCCCCTCCCTCTCCAGGATCATGAACACATGCATGCCTCAAGTTTGCAAAGCCACCTCCATGCATGATGCTATTACAGTCAAAAGACTCCAGGCAGTGAGCAGCACAGGATGCCCTAGCGTCCACAGTCATCCCGGGAGCTGACCTGGAAGTAGAATCAGAGAGCTCCAAGGTATCAGAGATGACAGGGCCACTGGAGATCACCCAAGTCTAATATCCTCATCTAATCTTGGACATAGTGTGGCCTGGGGCTCCCCAAGACCAGACAGTGAATGTTAGAGACGAGGACCAGAAGCCCAATCTGTGGACCAGTCCATCGGCTGAGTCATGTCATTGCCACGTCATGTCCTATTGGTGACGTCAAGACGCTGGCAGGAGTGGGAAGCCTGACGAAAGTCACAGATGGGCTCAGAGGAGCATGTGGGGAGGGGCTGAGTTGCTCCTTTTAGTTTCCTGCTTAAGTCACCAGTTGCGGGGACAGTCATTACAGGTGCCTTTGCTGAACTGCCTGCATGTCTTCACGTACATGAAGCTGGGCAATATGCCCCCTGTGGCAGAGCACAGGGCAAAGGCACTGGGAAGGTACGGTAAGAATCTTGAGTACTGCTTTTGCCTGTGTGGATTTCCTTCCTCTATAAAACCATAGAACATTCTACTTTGTGGCTGCTGGTAGAATGACAGGTATATTGCTGTTGTTATATTTTACTTCTGAATGTGAAGACAGTGAAATTAAAGTGTTTGAAGCCCTTGTCATTGGGCAGGATGGAGATGCTGGGGTGGGGTCACTAGACCAGCTGGAGGTTTGGACCTGGCCTGGGCGGCTGCACACGTCTCCCCCACAAGGAGAGGACAGACAAACACCATCTGTGTCCATTGGGATTCACTCTAGACAGCAGCTTCAGTTTCAGACGGGGAAGCAGGTGTCCAGGAGGAGCTGCCCGATTTCCACAATAGCCTACTGGATGTTGCCCTGGGTTGATGCCTGTACAGAACCCGAGTCTGGGCAGCATGGTTCCGTTAACATAACAGCTAATTAGTGTGAGTTCACCCTCACACCTGGCAGGTTCTTAGAAACGTGAAGGACGGAGAGTGTGTATGTTGGGGGGACTGGGATGGTTAGCAGTGTCTGTATAGAGGGAATGTAAAATGAAAATAGGTCTGGAAAGGAGGGAAATTCCCAGAATCCTGTGTTGTTTTGAGGTTCCATTAGAAGCCCCAAGGACACTCTAAACATCTAACAATAGACCAGCAGGCTACATGGCTACACCCTAGTAATACTGACCTCTTCATCAACAGAGGCTTCCTAGGCTTAGGGGTTAGAGCACTTGCTGAGCAGGGATGAGGACCTGAATTCAGATCCCCGGAATAAACGGATCTCACATAAACGCTCCCAGACTCAGAAGGCAGGGGCATGAGATCCCGCAGAGCAACCTAGTGTTGAAACTAGCCATCTTGGCAAGACCTGGGTTTAACTGAGACACCTTGCCTTTTGAATGAGAGGGAAGAGGAATCGAGGTTGACCTGACATCAGCCTAGAGCCTCCACATGCCCACACACTTACGTGCACAGGTTCCCACACACAAGCAAACATGCACACGCAAACACGTACTACACTAAGATACGAAAGTGGAAAAAGTTAGGGAAGAGGTTTCCTGAGACCTTTCCCAAGCAGGCACTATGACAGGAAAACAATATAACTTTCTCCCTCTCCTTTTTTTTTTTTTTTGAAACGGTTTTACTCTGCAGCCCAAGTTGGCCCCAAATTTATAATCCTTCTGCTTCAGACTCTTGACAACTCTATTTCTTGTGTATGTGTGTATATGGGTGTGTATGCATATATGCATATATGCATATATATGTATGTGTATACACGTATATGTGTATATATGTGTAATGTATATATGTGTAATCTGTGTATGCACGTGTGGTGTATATGCATGTATATACACATGTATATGTATGTATATCTGTATAATGCATATATGCATACATGTATATGTATACACATGTATATGTATGTGTGTTTACACATATGTGTATGAACAAGCGCTGCACCAGAAGACAACCTCAGGCACTGATCCTCAGAACCCACCTTGTTTTTTTCCCACCAATCTGGGGTTTTCTGATTGGGCTAAACTAGTTGGCTCGCTAACAAGGTCAAGGGATCTACCTTCGGAGCACGGTGATTCCAAGAATGTACCTCCACACTTAACCTTTTCCCAGGGGTTCAGAGGACTGAACTCAGGTCCTCAGACTTGTGTGCAGGTACGCTACTAACTGATCCACCTTTCCAGCACAAGGCTCCATTTCTTCAAAGAGTTTAAAAAACACTCTTAAGTGATTATGTGCTCATGTTTTGCTTGCATGTATGTATGTGGACCATATGCATGCCTGGAGGTCAGAGGAGGACGTCCAATGCCTTGGAACTGGGGTTACAGATGTTTGTGTACCATGAGGGCGCTGGGACTGAAACCATGGTCCTCTGTGAGCACAGAGAACGCTCTAAGTCACTGAGCCGTCTCTCCGGCCCCACACAAGTCTATTTCCTACAAAAGAACACACTAACGTGTGGTTGAGATCTAGCTGGTGTGGTGTGGGGTGTATGTGTGGTTCTTTTTTGCCGGAGTAGATTGGCACAGGCGGCAAAGCCCCCTCCTGCAGCCAGCTGCGCTTGGATCTGCAGGTTTCTGTAAGGTCAAGTGTGCTCTGCAGTAGCCGTTACTAGTGATAGTAACTCAGAAGGGGGCATAGAAGTTTGAATGGGAATGGCTGCCACAGTCTAGAACCCTTAGAGTCCACTGGGTGGTACTGTTTGGAGAGGCTGATGGAGCGTTTTGGGGGTAGAAAGTCCCTCCTTGTGGGCAGGCTTTGGGGTTTTAGAGCCTGGCCCCACTTCCTGTTCCCTTTTTCCATTTCCTGTGTGTGGATGAGATGTGAACAGCCAGCTTCCTGCCTCCTGTTGTCCTGCCTACCCTAACATGAAGGACTCTACCCCTCTGGGCCTGTAAGCCAAAACCAACCTTTTGCTGTACTAGGTTGTCTTTGGTGATGATATTTTATCACAGCAACAGAAAATATAAATAGGGTAAAGAAACTGAAACAGCTGGGCAGTGGTGGTGCACGCTTTTAATCCTAGCACTTGGAAGGCAGAGGCAGGTGGACCTCTTTGAGTTCAAGGCTAGTCTGGTCTACAATAGCTAGTTCCAGGACAGGCTCCAAAGCTACAGAGAAATCCTGTCTCAAAAAACAAAACAAACAACAACAATAACAACAACAACAAAACAACAAAAAAGAGAAACTAAAACAAACAAAAGCCCTACCCAAACTCTGAAGCAATACATAAGTCCTCTTTGCAGCCCGTGTGTGTGTGGGGGGGTGTCTCAGTATTGCTGAACCCTCAATGTTCAAGTGATGATGAATCTAGGATTTGACATAAGGAACATCTCCTAAAAGGAGTCCCCACCCTCCTTTTGTTGAAGCTAACATTTCCCAATATTGCTCCACACTTCTGAGGGCTCGTGCCTCTGAGACTTCCTGCTTGCACAAGACAGAATGGATTTAATTTAGCGATTAATCAGGATCATAAATTGCCACATTTCATTTTTTTAATAATGAAAGTCCGTTAAAGTGTAAAATACTGTCAGACGCATCTAGTCTAGCAAACGTCATGTATCTCCACATTTCTGTGAATTCACACATAAGCTTGCAGCACCTCTGTGCTGGCGGCCCCCTTTGGTGCTGGAACACAATAACTTATTAAGCTGTGATATTTAATAAGTGTGCACAAATATCATGCAACATTAGGAGCAGACTCACAGACAGGAAGTGTATTAGAAACAGATTTATACAAAAATGTCTTGTAAACAAAAGGGGAAGGGTTGCTTTCTGTACAAAATATGCAGGCTTCCTCTTTCTTTTTCAATGATCTGTAAGATGCATCATACTTTGGGCATTTTCAAAAAGTGAAAACTGTATAAAAATAAATATCCTATGTACAAACACACACAGGCCAATCCGAGGTTAGAGGCGTCACTGCAAAACAAAACCAGAATGACAGCGAGTTAGTTTCAGGGCCTGAATGCTGACTCCCCTGGAGGAAAGGGGGTGGGTTTGTCTTTGATTGCGTCAGAGTCTGGTACAGGGAAGTGAGGAGCATTAACCCTGCTAGAGGGAAGACACTCATCCGTACTTTAAGACAGTTCCCCACCCCGAGGGAAACTCAACTTTCACCTGGAAATCACTCCCGGCTGTGGCCACTAGAGGGCAGTCTCTTTATGCGGTCTTAGAAACCACGCTAGGCACTACATCTGCCCTGACAGCATTGGTGGTGTGAACCAGCAGACCTAGGGTTCTTTAGTTGCTTCTCGAACATGCTGTAGCTCTGGACAGCAGCTGTGGTTCCCCTGCTAAGTTCAACATGTTCCATGTGCTGCCCACCAGCAACAACCTTGAGGAAGAATCTTTGGGGACCGAGGAAGGTCTTATTTAAAGTCAGCTGTCTGAAACTTCTGGGTGAGGCTGAAGTGCAGATGTGTGTGTTTGTGTGGGGAAAGACACCGACCCCTCAATGCTGAACTTTTTCTTTTTATGGCTTGTGAGCGCTTTAGGTACCCAGGTGCTCTGTCAAGACCTTGTTTGTCTCCCTACTTTTTCTAGTCCCGTGCATCAACGAGATTTTGAGTGTTGGGGGTACAGGGGCGCTGAGTGATCTCGTACAATTCTGAGTTACAGGCACAGGGGGCCGGAACGACTAAGCCTAAACTCTTGTGAGTGTGGGGCCATGAATTCTACAATGAGGACATACTGGTCTCCTTGGATAATGGTGGGAGGGACTGAGAGGATGCTGAGTGGGCAGTGAGGTGCAGGGAAGATGGCTGGCCACCTGCTGCAGACCATGCTGAGGACAAAGGCAGGCTTCTGTCTTTAGGCTGGGGAGTCCTGTGTCTTGGGAGTTGTGGCTGAGAGGGCTGGCCTTGTGACGTTTGGCTGACTGCTTCAGTGATAGCAAGTGACAATGGCATTGTGAACCTGGTGATATCTTGGTATTTGGGATGCCTGCACCTCCTAAGTGAGTGGGTGTGAAATCACATACATGCACCACCATGCAGGGTTTATGCACTGCTCGGGATCAGACTCAGGGCTTTGTGCATGCTAAGCAAACATGCTTCTCAACTGATCTACACATTTGGTCCCTTAAAACATCTCAAAGTGTTCTCCGGGTGTGTGTAGCGAGTGGATATTTAATGCGTACCCCTCTCCCCTGCCAACCACCAATAAAGTGGAACCATTTTTGACCCACATCTTGCTGTCTCATCTACAGAAAAGCAGGATGGAAACTTTACAGCGCTGTTGGGAACGGGCTGCACCTTTGACCCTGAGCTGCAAGGGCCTCTGGGAATCTTACCTTGTTCCAGCAGCCTTGGACTGGTAAGCCATCTTCTCCCTGTGAGGAGGCAGAGAGTGCTTAGACTCTTGAGACAGCTGTGTAGACAGGTGACAACAACACAGACATTTCCATAGTCTCATTGAGATGCAGCCTGCCCACTGTTGGCTGCTTCCTTTCTTGCTCTGGGTCCCCTTAGAAGGGGTGGGAAGCATTTAGATGCCACTGTTTTTTCCCTTTGGCTAATGGTGAATGTAGCTGCCGTGAGGCTAAGTGGGACTGCTGTGACCCGTGGGCTTAGCTTGTACAGATGTCCACAGGTGTCCATGAATAAGCACAGAGGACCATCTCCGTTCTGACTTGGTGAAGTGCTAAGAGCTCAGGTTACTGTGCAATTGGACCTCCTGATCTTCCTCTGCAAACCTCCTGAGGGAACGGTGAGCGGTGAGCCGTGTGCCGTGGCCAGCCTGAGCCTGTTTCTCTTCCTGAGCAATGGGAGGTATCACCCAAACAGTCCCAGATAATGGTCACTAGGTGGGGACAGGGTGGCAGGTGACAGGCAGCCTCAGGGGGATTGCAACAGGCTCTTGGGAGGTCTTTCTGACCCTGCCTCAGATACTCGAATCTGGAGGGGAACGGGACATTTGGGTGGGAAGCGACTATGTATTGGCTGAGCAAGGCAGCAGCCTCAGGACACCGTGCCTGTGCCACGGAATATTCACAAGGCTTCTTGGGCCTGACATTCTGGCCTCTGGCACACCCTGAGGCAGTCCTGGAATCTTCCAGAGGTCAGGTTGAGGGGAGGGCCAGGTGGACCCAAGAGCAGAGCTCTGGGTCTCAGTCTAGGTCTAGCGAAGGGCAGCCTCATCCTAGAATTGCAGTCTCTGGGGTCTCCTCCACCCACCCCAGCAGGGAACCCCCCAAATCACCCGACATACATCAAATCTTGCCCCATGCCAAAGAAACCTAGCATGTGCCAAAGTCATGTCAATAGCTCCTGTACCCCACTTCTGCCAATTTAAGACAAAGGACATGACATTATGTGATGTTATTGCAAAAGACACCCTTTTGAATGGTCAACCAATGTTTATCCCCGTTTCTCCTCTCGGCTTGGATGAGGACTTGCGGGAGGTGATGCATTTCAGTTTCCTGGTGCCCTCTGTCCCCTTCACAGTCCATCCTGGCATGCTAAGTCACCCCACTGCCACAGTGCGGCACACTGCACACAAACTCTGGGAGGGAGCAGGGGCCTTGGAGGACCGCAGTGGCATTTCCATCCGGATGGACGGTGGCACAGAGGAAGAGCAGGCAGAGAGTGGGAAGGCCAAGGTGCCTAAGAGAAGAGTGCTCAGATGGGGGTGGGAGCGGGGAGTGGGGCAGGGGAGGTGATTGGGGTCCAGGAAAGACTTCTTCTAATTCATGGAAGCGCTTTGGAAGCACCCACGCATGCGGCATGCTAGGGATGGAGGGCAGAGCTAATCCTATCAAGAGGTTTGCTTGCTACTCTGTGTGCTTGAGCTGCGCAGGCTGGCTTTGCATTTGTGTTCTAAACCGTCTCTGGTGCTCTTGCAGGAACGCTATGGCCACCCATGCTTTTCATTCAAAGAGGACCTGGGGGTGACGGGTGGGGATATGGGACAGGAAATGCTGCGTTCATAGGGGCTCGGGATCTCCTGGGGAAATGGAAGCCTAGACCAGTGTTTGCAGGGTCAAGAGTTGTCTTCTGTTTCTTTTACAGTTAAGAGGGTCATGCAGATACTGGGGAAGTTACCGTCTGGAGCAAGACTGGGTCTGAGGAAAACCAGCACCTGAGTTTCAGCTCCAGACATGCTCAGGGGTACTTGACCACCTCCTAAGTACATTCTAGACCTTTCTACCTCTTTTTTTTTTTTCCTAGTGAGATACCTAAAGACACAGGACAGAGACACCAAAGGACACCTGCTGGGTCTTTAGCATCTAACACCCGATCCTGGACCACACTCTAGTTTTGATGCAGTCACCTGAGCCACGACCCAGGATCCTGGGCCTGTAAGAATGGACAGGGTGACCCCTACCTCCACCTTAATTATATATAGAATGTCTCTGTCTAGAAGCAAGCCTCGTGTCCCTTGTCAAACTGTGGGGGAGGGGTATGTTCGCATCTGGGCGTGGTTGGCCAGGTGACTGGCAGCTCACTCTGTGCTTGGTTAGTTTGCTCATCTTGTGCATTCATGGCTAAGGGCACCACGAGGAGGTGAAACAATCTGTGTTAAAATCATGCCCAACGAATGTGCTGCCCTAGCTTTCAGAATGGTCTAGATGCAGTTAGGCAATGAAATGAGGTTAGATGCAGCCAAGACTGGCTTTGCAGGGGCCTGGTTGATGTGTGTGTGTGTGGGGGGTTGCTTCAGAAGCAGTTGCAGCTTAGAAAACACCTGGCCGCTTTGCATGCAGAGGGTAACACAGTTGGGAGCACCCAAAGCTCTAGGCAGCGTGACTCTTGGTGTCTACAGAGTGAAGAAACAGGAAGCAGGAACTGGGAGAGCGGAGCAAGAGGATCAGGAGGCACGCGGGTACACACCACACACGTGGGGTAGCCCAGATTGGCCATGCAAGCAAGGGAGGGAAATGCCATACCAGTGGGCATGGGGCATCCAGTCCGTCCAGCCCTGGTAGCCCCGGCTCCCCTTTCTCTCCTTTAAAACCTCGGTGGCCCTGTTCATAAAACCAATCACGACGATTACTGAAGTCGAAGTCAGACATCTCCAGCTGGGGAGTGGAAAGGCCCAGTCCTAGCCTGGCCAGGAAGCAGAACCTGATACACGCAGACACTTTACAAATAAGGGGAAGTGCAGCCATGGAACAAAGCCAGTCTCTTCTGCACTGAGACCCCGACCTGACAAAGTCACAGAGTGTAGCATGGCTTTCAGAACCTTCCAGAGCTTTGAAGGTTCACTTTAGAAGCCAGGCCAATGCGCCAATTATTTACTGGCTTGTTGGGAAGGCCGCTTGGGGCTGTCTACCCATTTTGGTCTGCAGCTTTCCAAGTCTCATCTGGGCTGCTGGGCAGTGCACGGAAAGCCCTTTATCTGGCCCTGTTCCGTTCAGCAGGGACTCTCAGTGGCCCTCAGGAGACTGACTCTGGGGTCTTGCATCCTGACCGAGCGAGGTCTCAGAGAGCCAGAGCTGCAGACCACAGAGGCGGCCATGACACAAAGGCCACAAACCTTGTGTGGGTTTACAAAGCACACCGAGGCCAGAGCCTGAGACCTTCTCCCCAAACCCTTCTGGTCTCCTCCTTCCACCCAATCCATTGTTCTCAACCTTCAAAGGAGAGGGACTCAAAGGCAAGGGATTTAGCAGAACGGCTCGCAGCTGTGGCTCCGAGGCCCCCCTCTGCAGGCAGGACTGCCAAGGCACAGACAAGCTTGGTGGCATCTGTGGAGCTCCGCTCGTCCTCCGTGCCTTTGTTCCCAACCCGAAACCCTGTGGAAAAAAAACCCTCAAAACCAGGCAAAGGAGGAACGAAAACATACCAGCGGGCAGGGGGCGTCTAGTCCAGGCGCTCCTTGGTCCCCTTTATCCCCTTTAGGCCCTCTAGAGCCTTTCTTCCCCCTCTCCCCCTGTAAGCAATGGTTTAGTCCAAGGTGAGGGGAGAAAAAACAACAGTAGCACATCATCAAAACTTTAGGATCATTCATGTGTTAGAGAGGAAACGGTGTATGAAAGGACAGGGGGAAAGTAGCTTCTCTTAATTAGGTTAGCACCGTGGTAGGATCGTGGGACACACCCACCTCCCAACTCAGGTAGGGGGAGGACAGAGAGGTGGCAGCAGGGGCATCTCCGAGCTGAAGGGGAAGGAAGAGCCCACTAAAGACAGAAGTGCCCAATTTTGCTGATCTGAAGCCCAGGAAAGGATGGGGAGGCAGGGGGTATATTCTATCTCTTTAACGGTTTAATCTTGAAGGGCTTTGGGCTGACAACCTCTTGCCCCAGTTAGGATTTATTTTCTTTTTAAATAGGTGTGTGTGTGTGCTCTCGGGTTGCTCTCCCTTGTGATGTGTCTCTCTGGCTTATTCTCTTACATCATCACTACTTGAACTTGTACCGTCGGGCTATTGTGATGGCCCAGCAGATAAAGGTGCTTGCCACCTAGACTGGGACTGAGTTCTCTCCCCACATGGTAGGAGAGAAGGGACTCCCGTGGGCTGTCCTCTGACCTCCACGAGTGCATCGTGGCACACTTCATTGCAGCTAGCTCAGGGTTTCATTTCTTTCTGGAGAGCGTCAGCCATCCTCCTCCTAACCGAATCCTGTTTTCATGTCTTGGGGTTCATCTAAAGAAGGGCTCTGTGGGTGATGGCAGCACGCTTTAATCCCACCACTTGAGAGGCAGAGGCAGGCAGATCTCTGTGAGTCTGAGGGCCAGCCTGGTCTACAAGAGCTAGTTCCAGGACAGGCTCCAAAGCTACAGAGAAACCCTGTCTCGAAAAACAAAACCAAAAGAAACAAAACAAAAAGGCTCTGGGACATTCCTCCTAAAAGTCACCTGGAAATGAATTTGCAGTTAAATTTTTATGTGTCTTGGTCCTTTAAAATGGACCACACATGTTCCAAGGGAGTATCCTGGGACACTCTCCTCTGTGGAAGGTGGGTTATCTCATGCCCAGAGACTTGGATATTGCTGCTCCATCATGGCAAGGCCAAAGGCACGGCCACCTACTAACTTTAATGCCTCTGAATTTCAGTTTATCTGTAAAATGGGTACATTACACTCACTTCCAAAATTGGTGTGATCTGTACACACAAAATGCTCACTGGTGGGATGCTGCATCACTCAGGAAGGGAGGGTGGCTCCTGTCACCCACGGTGATGACAGTCTCCTACTGCCTAGTGTGGGAACAAGGGCTCCTGGAGAGGGTCTTGTGTCTTCAGCATTCCTCCAGTTGTGGGCTAATGTGTGTTAAGTTTCTTAGGCAGTAGAGGTTAACCATAGTTCTGATGTTCCCCCAGACCTTTCAACAGGACCCCGATATTTTTGGTTTCAGAGGTCATCTGTAATTTGTCCACACAGGACTCTGAATGACTTTTCGGAATGATGGGTGTTGAGGAGGACATGTGTGTATGTGTAGTGAAATCCCTTGGGGCAAAGGCACGCCCACCAATGAGAAGGTCCTGGCAGGAGGGTGGCCAAGCTGAGTCCCCAGCTGTTTGGATGGGAAGACCCTGTGAAGTGGCCCTAAGGAACGTGGCCCTTGTTCTCTGAGTCATGAGTACAGTTTCTCAATAAAGGAGATGGGCAGGGCTACTGAAGGATTGGTTCCAGGTGTTAGAAGATTTGCCTCCAGGTCACAAATGTGAGCCATCCACACTAGGGGGCATCACCCCACATCAGGTGTTCTGGAAGATTCTGGAGCTGCTACTGCTTTCCCTACATGTCCCCTACCACCCACCCGAGAATGGGACATACAAGAAGTGCCCCACCCCCAGATCCAGTTGGTGAAAAGGGAGGGGCAGACGGTGACCACAGAGATCCTTTAAACTCTCCTGATGAACGTGGAAAACTGACTTCAGGAGACACAAGCCAGGGGGCGGGGGGAGGATGAGAGTGGGGGGCTTAGTGGGTGCACATATTGTGGGAAAAGAAGGAGGAGGCGGCTAGCCCAGGCCAGAAAGATGGGAGGAGAAGGGAAGGGAGGGAGCAGAAGGACTCAGGAAGGGAGGCATGCGCATAGCCCCCGCCCCCCAACACTCCCCCATCCCCAGGCCTCCACTGCAGAGTGTGGTAAGTCTCAGCATGCTTGGACCTTTTCTGCTGGCCAGCTTGCAGGCGGCTCTATGGCAACAACCAATCAGCCAATGTCCTGATAATTACATCGCCGGAGTCATGACACTCTTACCCTCTGACCCTTTTCTGTTGTTTCCACCGAGTGTTCTCTAGCCAAGCCTAGCCCCACACTTGATGTGTAGCTGAGGATGAATGTGTGAACTCGGGGTCCTTCTACCTCTACCCCCCAAACTCTGGGATTACAAGCCTGGGGCGCTATGCCTGGCTTTGATCAGTGTTTCTGTTGTAAATATGGTTCCTGGGCCAAATTCACTCAGTCACTTAGAGACAAGAGGGGATGGGAGAAGGGTTCCTGCAGAGACAAGAGCAAGCACTCTTTCAGTGGTCTTGTGTGTCCTTAATAAGCTTTTGGTTTTGGATTTTGTCATCGCAAGGACCTACCTCATTCCATGAGTGGGAAAGAAGAGTGGGGCCATTTCCGGGCAAGACAAGCAACTGTGTGTGTGTGTGTGAGAGAGGGGGGGGAGGGAGGGAGAGAGCATGCGTGCACGTGTGTGCATGTGTGTGCATGTATACGTGTGTACAGTTTGTGTCAGCTCTTTCCTTCCATCACACTGGAATTGAACTCAGGTTGTTGGGCTTGGTGGCCCGCACCTTTGCCTGTGGGGCCATGTTGCCAGCCCAATTGTGAGATTTTAAGGCAGCATCTTCACTTAGGTAAGGTGGAACAGATACCCAGTGCTTCTCCAGGAACGAGGAAGACCAGTTTGATGAGGGTACATTCTAAGGGCTGCCTGTGGGAGCTCCTCTCCAAACCTCAGGCTAACACTGGTTATTTCCCAGAGTCACCTTCCCGGGCAGCAGCAATGACTCTTTGAACCAGAACCTTGCCTTAGCTCCTGACATGTCTCCTGGGTCAAAGAGTCCATATCCTATATCTCCTTCAGGGCGCCTTTAGGGCTGGTGGCTCCATCAGGGCTGGTGGCCTAGAGGCCTGAATGAAGTGGTGAGCTTCAGAGTGTCTTTTTTTAAAAAAATAAAAATAGCACATTTAGCATCCTGAGAGTTAACTCTCCTGGATGAGAAAAATGAGTTATTCCTTGATTTGAAACCTGCTGTTTGGGACAATTCACCTTCGTGATGTGACACATTGCTTTCTGACATGTCTGTCTGTCTTTCTTCCTATATTTATTTATTATATACACAGTGTTCTGCCTGCACGTATGCCTGCAGGCCAGAAGAGGGCACCAGACCTCATACAGATGGTTGTGAGCCACCATGTGGTTGCTAGGAATTGAACTCAGGACCTTTGGAAGAGTAGCCAGTGCTCTTAACCTCTGAGCCCTCTCTCCAGCAAAGCCTGAACATGGCTTTCTTTTTCTTGGATTTCTGAGGTAAGGGTCCAGGTGAGCCTCAGAGGCTGTATAACCAGAACAGCCCTGACTTGCTGATTCTCGCGCCTTATGCCTCCTGAGAGCTGAGGTTACAGGTGTGTGCCGTCTGCTGAGCTTTACGCAGAGTTAAACTGGAACCCTGGGTTTCAGCAGAGCTACACCTTCAGCCTGACTATGACTCCAATGGAGAGATGTATTCTAATTTATAAACAGGCTGGGGAAAGCTACCGAAGAGCAGGAAGGAGAAATGGAGGAGAAAGATTTCCCCCACAATTTCTGGGACTTCCACAGATAATGGTTTAGCATCTGAGACACCAGACTGGTCCATTTTCTCACCCTCCCTCACCTATGACAAGGGTACCTCCCTGGCCCTGACTCTCCACTACAACAGGAGGATTACCTTTACTTCAAGTGACTCAGTGCCTCCAGCCAACGGAAAAGGTCCTAAGAAGTAGGCTTGAAAAATGTTAATTGAGTGTAATGAAGAAAAGCAGAACACATTAGAAATGAGTCAGGTAGGCTTGTGTGCCAATGAAGAAATGGAATGATCAGGTTTTCCGAAGACTCAGGGACCAGCTCCACAGCTGAAGGTGGGTCAGTTTGGTGCCGTGGGTTGTCATGTGCTCTTGCCATAGGCAGTCTGGTAGGGGTGCCTCTGCCTCCTCTCTCTTGTACATAGGTTTTTTTCTTTTTTCTTCTTCTTCTTCTTCTTCTTTTTTTTTTTTTTTTTTTTCCGAGACAGGGTTTCTCTGTGGTTTTGGAGCCTGTCCTGGAACTAGCTCTTGTAGACCAGGCTGGTCTCGAACTCACAGAGATCCGCCTGACTCTGCCTCCCGAGTGCTGGGATTAAAGGCATGCGCCACCATCGCCCGGCTTCTTGTACATAGGTTTGGGGAACAAGTTGAGTTGCTTTTGCGTGCCTGCCGGTGAGGAGACTTTAGGCGTTTAGAAGTGCCCAGTAAATACTTCTTAAATTGAGGAGAATGAATTTAACCGGGGCCAGATAGAAATAGACAGATTCTGACATGCTCTATTCCTGAAGATACGATTAGCGGTCAAAGATCAGCAGGGTTCTGGATTCATACACTCTGCCTCTGCCTCACTGGGGGAACTCAAGGCAGTACGATTCCATGTTCCCCACAGCAGTTCTTTGCCTGCTCCCCCACTTCCTTGCCATGCAAGGTCCATGAGCTTTACTGCCTGCTACAACATGCTCTTGGTCCTCAGGGGGCGTGCACTGCACACAGACGGGCACTGGAGGAGGCGATGGAAAGGGCTATCTCTCAGATAGATTATTGTTGCTGTGCCCAAATGCCCAGGGTCATGCCCATTATATGCTTATGGTGCTGGGGACAATTAACACGTCCTGCTGAAGACAGCAGGAGCCAAGGGGAGGAGGGAGGGTCTGGAGGGTGTTCCATTCCCTGCCAAGTCTCCAAGAGAAATAGCAGCTGGGATCTTTTTTTTTTTTGACTGGCTGTCTGCTCTTGAAGCTGGAATTTATTTTCTTGGTCACCAGTGGACTGGAATGCTTGACAAAACTAAGTTTTAGGAGGCAAAGATGAGGTGACAAGGGGGTCTAAAAATATCACTAAGGAGCCGGTTATCAGGGCAACGCCGAGAGGACTGGATGCGAGGCTCCTGTTACTGGATGGCCATGCTAATCTGATGATTGCTGTGGGATTCATTTAGCCTTCTCTGGAATGGAGGAGAAATCCTGGCTTCAACCACAGTACTAGGCCCCAGGCTCCCCGCATGTATGGCAGGGAGCCCCTCACTGGAAAGCCTTTCAATTTGGGATGATTTAGAAGGAAAGATTATTTGTTCTGTTAGGTCAGGAGTCTCCACTTGATCATTCCATCCCATCATGAAGACATTAGTAACCAGACCCCGAGTGCGAGGGCTCAGACTTACCCGGTTTCCTTTGTCCCCGGGTGGTCCGTGTAAACCCTGCATTAAATCAGAGAAACGAAGACATGTTAACGAGAAAACACGAAACGGCCATAAGGTCCTTCCCTCAGGCTCAGAAACAGACGGATGCCCAGTTCAGTGGAGGTGGGCTCCATTACCCCCATTTTACAGAAGGGGAACAGAGAAGCAAAGGCATCCAACAACTTGACTTAGAAGCACATGGATTTAGGAGCAAATCCACGGACAAGGTTCTTGGTTTCCTTGCCCTGTCGCCCACGTCCCTGCTGACAGTCGTGTTCTTCTGGGGTGAAGAAGAATTCATGGGGTGAAGAACGGTTTCATGTTGCAGTCAGGGGTGGGGACGTGGTACTCTAAGCTGAATGTTTCCACGGCTCTCCCGCCAGGCCCTCGCTCTCCATGGCTGCCGAGACCCTCTTTAGAGGGCAGAGCACCCTAGGGGGATGAGCGTTAAGCATCCACCAGCGCAGACACGCTTGTTTAGTCAGATGCACATGAACCTCGGGTGGACGGGGAAACAAAATCCAGGCTCGTGAGAGACAGCCACTTGGCGTTTGCAGCCAAGCTCCAGGCAAATGCATTGCAGATGGAAGCCAAGTTCAGTCCTCGAGGCCAGCACCCCCTTTCTGTATGGTGGGGGATCTGGATCCTAGACAGCAAAAGCGGTGGCACCTCGGGGACCCTACTGGACAGCACAGGGGCTGAAGTGGCAGGTTCCAGACGTGCTGTGATGAGCACCTGTCCCCTGCTGTGCTCCACAGGGACTTCTAGCTCCTCCTCAGTTAACTCTAGGCAGATTGTCTTTCAACCCTGGGTATGAGCTCCAGGCTCTGGGCTGTGTGTTTTGATCTTGCTTTTAGTTGTGGGGACAGATGGACAGAAGGAAACCTCTCGTCCCTGGAGACTCACAGGAAGCCCTGCTGCTCCCGTTGGTCCTGTCATCCCTGGGTCTCCTTTGCTGCCCTGAAAGAGAGAAAGATGCCATTGTGCACGGTGTGGTGGCTCCCTTCCCATGACCGTTTTCTAAGTCCTTATGGGAAATCTCTCTGGACCCTTGCCAGAGCCCCAGGGAACTGACGCGTGTGTGAGGCAGAGTGTGCCCTGAGAACCCTTCCACTGTCTCTCCAATACAGCCTGCTTCCTGGAAGGACGACACAGTGGGGGAAGGAGAGCAGGCGGCAGAGCAAGAGAGGAGCTTTGATTCCTTCTCTGAAGTCCGCGCCATCATCATGGTGTGGCTAGTCCTGTCTCCCCAGGGGACCAATGATCTCAGAGAGGCTCACGGTCTATGTAGAAGCCACCCACTTCCCCACCACAAGCCTCTCCTGGGAAGGCAAAGGGCAGAGGGAGAAAGGTGTGGGTAGGACCACTGCAGATGCTCCGTAGGGGTGGAATAGCGTGGAGTCTGCCCACTAGGGATGACAGGTCCCGGGTGTGTGGGAACCTGAATGGCTGGGGGGAGTAGAGTCCTGCTCCCCACCCCAGAACGGAGCTTATTTTGGTCACCCTCATCCTCTTACACACCCATTCTGTGAGGAATGGGTCGGACTTCAGAAATCATGCGGCTTGGCCACGGCCACTCAACACTAACAGTGGGAACCCTGCCCAATGTCCCGGCTTTCGGACTTACTGATGTCATCTGGGGGCTTTTTAAATCTCACAAGGCCTTCTTTCCTATCCTGTTTCTCTAAATGAGCCTAACAGAACCTGCATCCTTGAGAGACTGCACTGTGACAGGTGCCAAGGTACCAGAGGAGAGAGAGCTTTTCCATCTCACCTGTCTCCTCACAGCCATACAGGCTGCTACAGGGATAACCAGGAGTGATGGGCGGGAGCAGGGGTGAGGGCTGAGACCCCGGGGGATGGGTCCCACGTGCAGGAGATGAACAAGCTGGGCACAACCCTGCTTCCTGGTTCCCCAAGATCGCAGTTCACTCACCCTCTCGCCCTTTGGTCCAGCTGGGCCTGGAACCCCAATTGGTCCTGGAGTACCCTGGGGAGGCGAAAGAAAACAGAGGTAAGGGGCCAGTTGCTGGAGAGCCCTGAGGATCCCGCCCAGGACCTGAAGATGTGCAAAGCCTGAGTCCCCGTTTTCAGGATTGGCAAAGCCAGACTTGTTCAAGGAGGCCACTGGACCGGGCCACGATCCATTTTGGATTTAAGGGCCTTGGCAGAGTGTTCCGCCCCCCTCCTCAGAGCCAGATTCATGGAATGAAAGCCTCTCACATCACAGCCAAGCTTGCCAAGGATGAAGACAGCAGGACAGTTGCTGGGTTTGCCACCAACAAGCACTGGGGAGGGAGGTGACCCCACCCCAGGAGTGGGGACTTGGGGCCAGCGCCCCCCTTGCTGTCACAGCTCCACATGCAGCAGGAGGGTCTTCATGCCACAGAGACCAATGCCGAGACACACTTAGAGGCAGGCGTGAGAGGGCATCCAGCACCCCTCCCCCATCCCACTGCAGACCCACAGATCCCCAGGCCTGAGGAACAGGCAAACAGTCATGGGTTAGTACCCTCCAATGTCAGAACCACACTGAACTTCAGGGACAGGTTCTCTCTTAACTTGGGGTCCCAGGGAGCTAGGGGGCACTTCAGTAGGCTGGGGGTTGCTTGGAGACAGAGCTGGGCTAGCTATGGAATCGGCAACCATTTCTCCCAGGTTCTCACCTGCATCCCAACTAGACCAAGTTTCTATTCCACAGCCTCCTGTTTACTGGCCTCAGGATTTGTGTCCTACTCAGACCAGACTGTGGTTCAGGGGGCTGCCCTAGAAGGATGCTGTCTGCTATTCTGAGTGTAGCTGGGGAAGGCAGGGGCATGGGCATATGGGAGAAGGCAGATTGGCTGCATATGGAACCGTAGAGCCAGAAGTTCTTGGTGTTCTCTGTGCCGTGTGGAGAAAGACAGTGGAGTGTGGATGACAGCAGTGGCTTCCCCCAGAGCAGAACTGGAGGCAGGTTCTCTGCCTCCGTGTCCCACAGACTCCACGGTATTGGAAGGGCTCCCCAGACTGACCCAGGCTTCAATTTCCCCTCTGGAAATCTAGGTCAATTAGAGAGTCTGTTCCAAGGCCTCCTGGGATAAATATGCAAAAGCTGGACCTGACCCCCAACTATCAGCAAGACAGGACACTCCATGGCTCTTTCGTATAAGAAGACAGAGTTGGCATTCAGTAGGATGAGGCTCTGATGGGTTGCCTGGGCAACCTCCTACCCCTGAAAGCTCTAGGCTCTGCCCCACAACCCTGCCTGAGTGTCTTGCACAACAGGACCCAGCTGGTTTTCTTCTCTCCCACATGGCACTCCAATCAGCTAACTCTAAGTCTTGACTCTAGGGTGATGGACCTTGGAAGGCTAAGAGGGACCTTCGCTGGCTATCCAGGCATAGCTGGCTGGCTACCACTGGCTGGGCACACGGGCCTGGTATGGCTTCCAAGCTAGGAACCAATGCTGGCAAGTCCACAGGGCGTTCTGTGCAGGTAAAGCAGAGGGCCCTTTCCTGTGGCCCTTCGGGACTGTGTGTCTGCAGAGGAGACAATGACAGCTCGCTTCTGGAATCAGGAGGACAGAGGCAATGGGGGGGGGGGTTCACTTGCTCTGTTAGAGACCCCTTGTTGTGCTTGCAGAGTGGCTTGGGTACAACCGACAGTAAAAGGCGTGGTTAAAACGCACCCACAGGACACTGAGCTAGACTGGCCTCTGAGCTCCTACATGCCACTCCCATCCTGACCCTTCTACGTAGGCAGGGTGACTACGTGTGACTGAGAGGCCCTCAGGGGCAGACAGAAGATGGACAGATTTCACAGTCTGACAACGACACAGCGTGAAGGTCACACACAGACACTTGTGTTTGCTGGGGACACAGCTTAAGCCCCAGGGTGGGGTTCTCAGGATGAACCAGACATCAGGGTCACTGCCGCTTGAGTGACTTCTGCTGTCCCACGCTCCGCGTGTCTGGTGTCCTGGAGAGCACATTGTGGCCAAGGGATCTGAAAGAGCCTTTCTGATGTGGGTGTGGAGGGGACTTCCTGGTGTCTATGGTGGGACAAAGCAGGAGCGCCATTGCAGCCGGGGTGGGGTGGGGAGCGAACACGGCCACAGCAGGAAAGACAAGAGGGATCTATAGGCCGGAAAGGGATGGGCAGGGGAAGGGTGACGGAGAAATGACACTCACCGGTGGCCCAGGCCTGCCGTCCAAACCTGAAGCTCCCTGGACGAAGGGCACGATTTGACCAAAAGGAAGGGAAGAAAGAGAGTGGGAGGGAGAAAAAGGAGACAATGGGGAGGGCAGAGGTGAGTAAGCGTGACTGTGGACAGACACGAGTGCCATCAACACAACGGGGGATCAAGCTTGGGAGGACAGGGGGTGTGTTTACATGGACACCGACAAGAACACGGAGACACTGAGGGCCGTGGCTGGCTGCTGAGCTGGCATGAACCCTGGGGACAGATGCTCCGACTCTCCACAGCTCTGTCTTCCTCCCTCCCTTCACCCTGCAGGAACCCCTTATCCCAGGATGCTTTGGTGCTCAGAGAAGAGGACACAGAAAGGCATTCCTGGTCGTCCGTGTGGATCCAGAGCTCTGCTCCCTCTCCAGGGCAGGCTACATGGAGGGTTTCCTGGGGAGGGGGTGTGATCCCAGCTTCTCTTGCACCCCTATAGAGATAGGCCATTTTGAATCTCCTAACCCCAGGAGCAATTGCATATTCTCCTTTCCCTCTCTCTCTCTCTCTCTCTCTCTCTCTCTCTCTCTCTCTCTCTCTCTCTCTGTGTGTGTGTAGGTAGGTCGGAGGACAACTTCTGGGGGTTGACTTTCTCCTTCCACCATGTGGGTTCCAGAAACTGAACTCAGAGTAAGTGCTTTTTACCCACTTCACCCTCTCGCTGGCCCCAGCACGAGCCTTTAAACCTGAATAGAAGCAAGCTTAGTTCTGCTCCATCTGGGCAGGCCGAGGCAGCCCTTGGATGAGGATACTGACAATGGCTGACATTTCTCTGGCACTTAACAGTCAGACACAAACTGGGTTCATTCACATATGTTCACACAAGTGTCCTTTCCAGACAAAGGCTTTGGAGGCAGTTGGCAGGGCCAGAGGTCTAAAGCTACCAATCTGTGGTTAAATGGGCCCTGAAGGTACCACTCAGCCTGCGTGCCCTGTGGCCTTGTTACTCCCTGCTGACCAACAAACAATGGCTTGGTGGGAATGGGGCCTTTTTGCTAGTGCCAGGCCCTGACGTGGTCTCTGGGGTTGACAGGAGGGGACACCTAGCCAGCAAGCATGGAGTTCTTGAAAACTGTTTCTAACTGAGATTCAGACATGAGCCTCAGTCTCGGGGTGGATGAGGGGAGAGACCAGAAGATGGAGCGCAAGGAGCTAGTCCTGGGAAAGGGTATTGGGTAGGATTTGTTCTCAGCGTTGGGCTGACCACCGACTGTGGGACTGACTTTGGCCCCAAGCTAGAGCTGGGGTTCCCAACTCTGGCTGTGCATGTAGCATCTCTCCTGGAGTTCTGTTTCCAATACAGATTTCCAGGTTCCACACTGGCCCCTCTTCAAGAATGAGGACCCTGGGTCAAGCTATGTTTTGAAGACTCCCAGCAGACTTCACAGTGTACTGGCACCACTGGGAGCTAAACGGAAGTGGGGAAGCCAGCAGGATAGGTCTGGAGAGGTTGCTACCTGCTGTCACATGGCCACGGACATCCAGGGGCAGTCTAGAAGCAGCCTGGAGCATCCATGGGATGTGCAGACGCAAGGCCACCACCAAGTGCTCTTGAGGGGTTTGAGTCAGAGCGCACGGGCCAAAACACTCAGACCCTGGTGAGCCATTGGCATCAACCTTCCAGGACTAGAAATGCTGCTGATCTGTTGCTCACAATATTTATGGGGCAACTGCTTATACAATGCCAGGCATCCAGCTGTAAGATTCAAATGTGCTGGGCTCTCCTCTCTCCCAAGCCAATGTCAGCTGAGCTAAGAGACTATTCTCACGGACACTCCGTGGTGCCTCCCCCAAAACCCTTATGAACTACAGTCTATGAACAATCTTGCTGCTTCTTTCCTGTTTGTTTTTGTAGGTGTGAGTATGGAGACACACATACAGGTGTGGGCATGCGTGGTGCATGAATAGGTCAGGGGACAACCTCCAGGGTCATTCCTTGGGCACCTCCTCCTTTTGTTTACAACAGGGCTTCTCATGGACCTGGAAGTTCTCTACAGAGCCCAGGTTAGCTGGCTGTGAGCTTCCAGGGATCTGTGGTTTCATCATTGCTGGAGATTAGAGGCGCGCACAGCTGCTGCCCATTTCTTTTTCTTTTGTTTTGTTATTTTTGAGACAGGATTTCTCTGTGTAGTCCTGGCTGTCCTAGAACTCATTCTGCAGAGCAGGCTGGCCTCGAACTCAGAGATCCACCTGCTTCTTCCTCTGGACTACTAGGACTAAAGGCGTGCACCACCATGGCTTCACAAGGGTCCTAGGGTCTGAATAAGGCCTCACTCTTAGAAGGCAAGCGCTTGACTAAGCTATCGCTTCAGGCCTCTGTTGCAGTTTTCAAACTAAGGAAGGGATTTCTTCGTACACACGCTTCTACCAGAAACAGTTGGAGAAACAAACATTGAGGGGCTTTTCTGTCACTCAACTGGCACTGTCTTTGTTTACGTCCCCTGCTGGGTGGCTGGATTATAGGCATGGGGACCCCTAACTGAAGCCTGTCATGCTCACAGGGCTGTTGGTGCTATGAAGGTGAACAACAGGTGATCTGTGGTTGAAGGGGTCAGGAGGGTGCTTCCGTGTGGACTTAAGTCATTCCAGACAGGGCTTCTGCAAGGGCAAGCATCTGTCTGCTAAAGCCATCACTCCGCTGTGGTCTGTCAAGCGAATCAGCTCTTAAGCTCTTCCTACGTTAGCTGCACCAGAGAGCGGGAAACAGCGTCTTTGGCCTCTGCTGTGTGTTTGCTATGACTGCATTGGTTTCCCAGGGTTCCTCTGCTGTTTACAGCTACCTGGGGTTAGGGACTGGCTTGTAGCTAGAGACAGAGGAAGGCCCCTGTAGTTTCAATGGATAAGAAGCCTCTGGCTCAGTCTAGATAGTAACTCCATCTGTGACCTTAAGTCACCATCAGTACAATGACATGACGCCTTGCTGAAGTCTCTTTAGCTCTTGAAAAGTAGATTCAGAAAGTGACGCATGAGCCATCAGGCCACTGGGAGGGTGGGACAGAGACTCACTCAGCCTGATCTATACCTCTAGACCTGGGGTCTCCCTTGGGGCTATTTGGGATAGATGGAGAGGGTGGGGAAGAATAGCCATTGCCATAGAGCCCCAAGTCTTCTGTGCTTACCCCCTTAGGGCACACCTTTATGACTCCAAGTCAGGCCCCAGCAGGCCTTGAGGCTGACCTCGGGCCATTCTGGTTCTCCATCAGGTTGTTCCTCAGATGTGGACCCTACCTCAGTTAGCTTCATATTGTTCCAGTACTAAGACTAGGCCTGGGAAAGATGTTGAGGGCCCACCATCTTTCCCCGCTATGAAAAGGAAAAACCCAGCACACTGGGATACTCAGAACTGGATGCAGAGCAGTGTCCTCCCTGGTCCCTGCCCAGCAGTGAAGCCTCAGGGAGGGCTACCAAGGGCAGCTCCTTCCAGAAGACTTATGGCTCCCTGGTACTTACAGGCAATCCCAGAGGTCCCCGGTCTCCTTTTTCTCCTTGGGAACCCTTCTCTCCTTTGGAGCCATCTAGGCCTGCTTCTCCCTGCAGGAAGGGGAGACAGAAGGCAACAATGAAGGAGGGGTCTGCCCCAGTCATCCCAGTCAGCCCAGTCTTGTGCTCTGGGGTCTTGGAGGCTAGGAGTGGCAGTCTTGCCCAACTTTAGGTGGAGGCAAGGGTCTGGGGAGATGGGGCAAGAATTTGATTACTTGCTAAGCAGTTCAAGAGGTGGATGGGGAAATCCACATCCCAAAGCAGGCCATGTGTCAGTGGTGGACGTTAGAGGGACTATAGGACTTCATTCTGCCCCAATGGTCTGGTTACGCCTCTGCGTGGTGCCATTTAGGGAGAGGGATCAGCTAGGTCTTGGAAGCACGTTCCACCTACAGCATCTGCCATGTGGCCTTTTCTTACCTTTGGTCCAGGAACACCTTGGAGGCCCTGCATTGGGATGAGAACAAGAAGCATTAGAACTGCATGCGTAGGTGACCATGCATGGCTTTGAGGTGTATAGTCTCAGGTCCCAGCTCTTGAGAGGTAGAGGGAACTAGGAAGGCAATTTGAGTATGGGGCTTCCTGGGGTAGAGTCAGAACCATCTGCCCAGTCAGGGACTGCTATAAAATCTCTCTGTGGCCTCCCACAGCTGACTCAGAGTCTCACGAAGGGCAGAGGAGGCAGCCATGAAAACGGAGTGAATTTAAGTACGTAAAACACTTAGTATGTGGGACATAGGAACTTCCGTTAAATGGGGCCGACTATCAGTACTGTTGCTAGTACAATGGATGGCCCAGAATGTAAGGAGCAGGATGGAACACCAAGAGGCACAGACCAACACCTGCTCACTTGAGGTGTTTGGGGGATCAAGGAGCAGGATGGAACACCAAGAGGCACAGACCAACACCTGCTCACTTGAGGTGTTTGGGGGACCCTCTAGCTGCATCCAACTGGACTGGTTTTAATGAGTCACTTTCTTAAAAATGATCTTGCTAACAGGAAGGAGAGAAGAGTGAGAATAGACATCTGCTAGAAAAGGGTTAAATGAATGTCAGGCAAAGCAATGGCAGAGTAAGTCTGTGGCTTCCATGCCAGCCAACCAGGCAATGCCTGGGCTTCCTGGTGTGTCACTGGGAGACATGTTTAAGATGGGAGGGGAGGCCAGCCTGGTCTACAAGAGCTAGTTCCGGGACAGGCACCAAAGCTACAGAGAAACCCTGTCTCGAAAAACCAAAAAAAAAAAAAAAAAAAAAAAAAAAAAAAAGATGGGAGGGAAGAGGGGTGGGGAGGGTTTGTGGAAGTGACCCAAGGCTGAGGTTGAGTTCAGTACTGCCAAGCGTGGGGATACCAGAGGGACACCCACAATGGCTGACATGCTACCAAGTCCTTGACACTTACCGGAGGTCCTGGAGGCCCCTCTGGCCCTGGTGGCCCCGGAATCTATAAGCCAAAAAGAGAAGCTCCGTTATGCTCTATTATGGTCCTGGTCCAGCTAAGGTAACGGGAGGATAGCAAAGCCACTGAAGGTCAGGCCAGTACACAGCCTTCCTAAAGGAGACTCACGACAGGAAGCCAGGGCAAACTGTTAGTCGCACATAGAGTTGGTCCAAAACCATTTTCAGGAAATGTCTCCATAACCCTGGTCCTCCAGGTTGCCCTGAAACAGCACTTAGATAGCAGTAGATTGGTGCCATGTTGTGCATGGCAACCACTACCCAGGGAAAAAATGAGAGCTCTGTCTTCTAGGTAGGGCATGATCTCCAATCTGCCCAGACTCCATCCCCTGCTATTTTCAACTTTGGCCTCTTGGCATTCATGTGTTTCCTGGACCTTCTAAACATGCAAGTTTGAGATCCTTGGTTTATGGGAGCAGACACTGGTTATCTGAAGCCAAGGGAGGCTGAGATGCCACTGGAGAATCATTCTTTGAGTCTAGCTCCGCCCCAGGTTTGTCATGGGTGGCCAGGGACAGTGGTTGTATTTCTTTTGAGGGCAGATGCAGCGAGAGAGATTCAGACTGGACAGAAAAACACCAGTGTCTCTGGGACTGGGGTATTTCTGCTCAGTGGCAATCTCATTGTGAAGGAGACTGCCTTGAAAAGTTTCCCGGGCTTGGCCTGATGGTTGGTTAGCTTTGCCAATTTGACACAATCTGGGAGAGTATCAGGGATTATTCACTTTGGGTTGACCCGTGGCCATGTCTATAGTAAATTAATAACTGATGGGCATGGGAAAAGCCAGCCCACTGTGGGCAGCATCATTCCCTAGGCTGGGGCTACCTGAACTGCATGTGTGGAGACATGAAGCTGAGGGAGTGAGCAAGAAACCATGCGTTCATTTCTGTCTGTTCTTGACAGCGGACATGATGGGACCAGCTGAGTTAAGCTTCCACCACCCCGACGTCCCTGCAATCAAGGACCCTATCTGGGACGGTCAGCTAACTAAACCCTTTCTCCTCAAGGTGCTTTTTTTTTGTCAGGGTATTTTATCACAGCAGCAGAAATGAAACTGGGACACTCAAGATGGGGCTGTAGCTTAGTGGTAGAGCATTCGGCTAGCACGTGGGAAGCTCTAGACACACACACACACACACACACTTATTAGTCTTATTATAAATAATATATGGATCTGAGTATAAGAATGCTCATAGAAACTCAAATCCCACTGAGCATGGTGATGCATTCAGGAGGCAGAGGCATGTCTCTGAGTTTGAGGACAACCTGGTCTACAGAGTGAGTTCCAGGCCAGCCAGGGCTACACAGAGGAAACCCTGTCTTGAAAAACAAACAAACAAAAAAGTTTAAAACACAGACTTATTAAATAGTTTATAAATAAAAGAGAAGTGAAAGGAGGAAAAATAATAATTTCTGTCATAGCAACTGAGAAGACTGCTAATATTTTGTCTAATATCTTCCCTCCCTTTCTGGATGTAACAGCTATAGTTGTATATGTTTATGTGCTTACAAGGATACAAAAATATAATTTGGTTTCCTAGTCTTTTATAATTGATATGAAACAGATTTTTCTATTTTGGGGTATGTTCCCCCATGAGTCCCCTTCCCTGATGACACACTGACCCTTGGTCAGGAGAGCAACTGTCTCCCTGGACAGGGCTGAGAATGGCAGTTGGCACAAGGAAGTCCCTCAACCATGGATGAAGCTAGTATTGCTAGCTTGTCAGCCTAAGGATTTTAATTCTTTCCATCTTGTTAGAAACACGGTCTGTTTTCAATTTTGGCTTGAAATACTTCTGGAAGGAACTTTTGTGTGTGTAATACTTTTCCAGAATTTAGGATTAGCTTCTTTAGGGTGCAATTCATTCTTAAATAAGGAACAGCGGTAGCATACTTGGGTCAGTCTCACTAAACTCAGATGGGGCTGGTGACATTAAAGATGACAGGCCAGGGAACCACGCGGGGGACGGTGAAGCTTGGTGGTCTCTGGTTTTGCTCTTGGGAGGCTTCTGGACTGCCCAGACCTTCCTACCAAACTCTCTCCCACCCCCAGGTTCTCCGCTACCTCCCCTGTACAAACATGCACAGCGCTACCCATCTTCAGCAAAGCCCGTTTCCAGACTGATTTACTTTCCTATGCCCACTGGAGCCTCAGGGTCTTCTCTGGGCACTGCAGGAACTGGTCAGTGTATGACCAGGGCTGCCTTGGAGCTCAGCACCTGACAGTTGCCCAGCTTCCAGCCTTCTCCGGTTAGAGATGCTAAGCAACTTGGAGAAAAACTGGTATTTCTAGTGAGGCTCTTGTCAGGTGTTACACAGAAAGAAGAACAGGGTTGACCTACCTCTGCTCCTGGGTCACCTTTCTCACCAGCTTCTCCTTTCTCTCCCTGTGGGCACAAAAACATCCCAGTGTGAGAGCTGCTAGCCAGGAGTTTGGCCACAGGCCCACCCTCACATCTGTCATAAGCAACAAGGCTAGGCTGCTCCTGGGGAGGTGTACTGGTATCCAGCCTACAGGACCGAGGACCAAGACGGCACTGTGGCAATCGTCATCTTTAAGGGTCTGAGACTCCAGTGGTGGGAGCAAGGCTGGTCCTGTGTGTGGTTCCTGCGGCAGACACACTGCAGGGTGGAACTGTGGCTTGCTTTTCAGTCTTGGAGGAGGGAACATGGCCTCATGATGCCTGTCACCCCTGTGACTATTTTACACACCACCACATACGTGTGTTATACATAGGGAAATGTAACACATGCTAATACACGTTAGAGATATGTACACACACATAGACACATGTGTGCACATGGCTCTGTCTTGGTAGTTCTAGATTCTAGAAAAGTCCTCCTTCTGACCTTCAAGAAATAAGCCATTGTGAGGTGAACTGTCAGCCATGGGAGAGCCATGTGGGTGGGAACTGTAGGTGGCATGCAGGAACTGGGGGACTCTGTCCTACTATGGGAAGGGATCAGATCTTGTCAACAGCTAGTGGCTGGGAAGAGGACTCCAGGCTCCGGGTAAGGACACAGATGGCCAACCATGTGACTGCAGTCTTGGAGACCCTGGCTGGGGACTCAACGATGACAGCCTCGGCTCCTGAGCCGCAGAACAGACATACTGACAGAGCTGTGCTATTTGCAAAGCTGCTGTTTGTGATGGCTTAGGGCACACTGATAGACAGTGAACAGAGCTCAGGTCCCGGAGCCTCGGGGGAGCCTGTAGGGAAGGTGGACTGAGAAGAGACCTCATCAAGTCTCATCAGGAGCTCAGCTTCCATCTTAGAAGTCGGCATGCTGAGAAGCTGTGAGTCCTCTACCTACCTGCCTGGCCCTGCTGGGTAGACGTTCACCTTCAGGGTCCACTGAGTCACACCTGACCTCTGAGGCTCTTTTACTTTTTTGTGTGTTTGTGTATGGGTGTGTGGAGTCAGGATGTCAACCTCAAATGTCCCCTAGGTGCCTGACTTGTTTGTTTGCTTGCTCCCCCCCCACACTTTTGGGGGACCCAGGGCTCAATGATTAAGCAAGGCTGACTGTCCTGTACACCCCGGGGACTTGCCTGTGTCTTTCTAGTTCTAAGAGCAGAATTCCATGTCTGAGTTCAGCACCGTAGGCTAAGTAGCGCCTGAGACAGAAGCTACCACATTGTATACTGAAGAAGCTAGAACTGTTTGGACCCAATCGGGACTCCAAGCCAGCTGACAGGCCTAGGCTAACATAGCCTGGCATGATGACAGGCACTCTTAGGTGAGGAGCCCCTTGTTCATGTGCCCTCATCTGCAGCTGCCTGTGGACACCCTTGACACCCGGTCCTCTCGCCTTACTGTGAATCCTGGGAGCCCGATGGGCCCAGGTAATCCTGTCGCTCCGGGCCTCCCTTCGTCACCTGGTTCTCCTTTCTCCCCAGTTGGGCCGTCTAGACCCTACAGATCAACAAAGATCTCTGTCAGTGAAGCTCAGAGCCATCATGCTGAGCAAACGTGCCCATCTGTGGCATGCATACATGCATGATTCCCTTCCTCCAAGGGTGGGTGGGCAAGGGTGGTGCCATTTCACGGTTGGTACTACTGAGGTCCAGAGAAAGCTCCTCAGCTAAGTCAGCAGCCTAGCTGGACTGGGCAGGCAGGGGGGGGGTCCTTTCCCATTCATGCAAACTCTTCTGATGTACGGCTTCCACATGCTTCTGGAGAAGCAGGCTCACAGCCCTGACTGTGTCTTTTTCAACAGTCCATGGAGGTTCCAGGAAAGGCACTGTTATTCCCATCTTAGAGATGGAAAACCGAGGCTCTGGAAGATTCAGTGACTTCCCCAAGGACACAGATGAGGTTGGTACAGGACTCAGGTCTCCTGTGTGGGGACACTACAGGATACCAGCCTTCATAAAGTGAGCGGCAGTAAAGTCAGTCTTGGTTCTCTGAACTCAGGAGCAGCTGGCAGCATGCAGAGCCCGTGTCAGGCTGGATGTGGTGCATGCAGGATGCCAGGTGTCCAGACACTTACCTGAGGGCCTGCTTCTCCTGTCTCCCCTTTCTCCCCAGGGCTCCCTGGGGGTCCGGTCTCTCCCTTCATTCCGGGAGGCCCATCCTTTCCTGGGGGCCCTTGAGGGCCAGCGGGCCCCATATCTCCTGGTTTTCCTCGAGGTCCCTAGAGAAATATTAACGGCACTTCTTAGGGATATTAATGGAGAAAGGAGGGAGGGAGAGATCAGAAAAGAAAAGGCTTGGTGGTCAAAGGCTGGGGTCTCTGGCACTGAGTGGGAGCTCATAGAGATTCCCAGGCTGGCTCTGCCAGATACAGCTGGAACCCCTCTTCCTGACCCTCCTAACTTTCCCTGGTTGGGCCTGCTCCTGAGCCCTCCCGCCCACACTCCCTGGGTGAGAACCACTTGCAGAATTCTTGCTGTAGACAGTGTTGTTTACCTTGTCCCCATCATGTCCCGGAGGGCCTGGCAGTCCAATCTCCCCCTGCAGCAGGGGCAACAGAAACGGTTTAGAGTAGAGACACTAATGCTCACCTCCTTGGTAACCTGCCCCTGCCCCCATAGCGCCTGGAAGGCACACCTTTGATTGCCTTGGTGTCACAGATCAGGATCCCAAAGTATGGTGGTGGGGGGAGCTGAGTATCCCATGACCCATGTCTTAGCCACAGTGTCACATGGCTGTCTCTGAGAGTCCTGAGCATCTCAGAGCTCCTGGTTACCTTATCCCAACCCTCCTGTCCTCACTGTCTACAGGGAGTTCCTATCCACTTCACAGCAATCTCAGACCCTTCCTCATTTAGGTGGGGATCTGGGAGCATGTGGTAACATGATGTGGGAAGGAGCAGAGGAGAGAGGCTGTTAATTCTACTGGATGCATCTGTAGTGACTTCCTGGAGAAGGGTACCTAGAGGAGGTCAGGCTCTCAGAGGCAGAGAGAAAACACAAGGTTTCTTCCAGAAAAGCCATTGAAAGGGTTGGCGGAGGATGAAAATAATGGCAAAGGCACTGAGTGGGGGAGGTTGAGAGCTGGAAAGTGATAACCTGGGTTTGGTGGCTGCAACCAGGGGTATGCTCCAGGTCCCACTGTATCTGAGGGGTTCTCTGAAGCACAAGACCAAAGACTAACTACAAGGGAAGAATGGCAGAGCTTGAAGCTGGGAGTGTGGGAAATGGAGTGGTAGGGTCTAAGGTACAGAGAGGAATGACAGGCAAGTGTGGTGGTCCTGGGAAGATGGGAGGATCACAGAACATGGGGAGGCCCCATGACTGATCAAGTGCTCAGAATGTGTTACCTTTTCAGCATTATATTATATTATACATATATATTTTTTTTTAATTTTTTTTCAAGACAGAGTTCCTCTGTAGCTTTTTGGTTCCTGTCCTGGAACTAGCTCTTGTAGACCAGGCTGGCCTCGAACTCACAGAGATCTGCCTGCCTCTGCCTCCTGAGTGCTGGGATTAAAGGCGTGCGCCACCACCGCCCAGCCCTTTCAGCATTTTAAACATCTCACTCTGCCCCCCACCTCCCCAGTCCCCACCCCTCAACAGGGCAAGTCTTACCCTTTGGCCTGGGCTCCCTGGAGGTCCAGGTGGGCCTGTTTGTCCAGGAAGACCAGGAGGACCCTAGAAAGGAAAGGAAGAACTTTATAGCAGAAGGGGTAGCTGTCACCAGAGGGCTCTATGTGGTTTACAGGGATCAGTCACTTTCAAATGTAACATTTCCTCAGGTGTGTATTTGTGTGTGTGTGTGTACTCATGCGTGCACAAACAAGCTACAGCACAAATGTGGAGGTCAGGGGACAACCTTGTGGGAGCTGGTTCTCTTTTTTTCCCTGGATGACATTCAGGTCACCAGGTATGTACAGTAAACAGCTTCATGTGCTGAGCTATCTCCCGGGCCCAACGCTTGGCTTTTTTTTTTTTTGAAGTTTTATAATTATATTTATGTACAGAAAACTCAGCAGTACATTTAACCCAGTTTAGTGGCGAGTTCTTTGGCCTTTGCCTTTTCCAGCTTGGCAATTCGAGCCACAGATTTAGGACCCAGGACGTTGCCTCCCCAGTGGCGGTGGATCTCATTATATCTGTCATTGTAATTGGTCCTAATAGCTTCCACCAGCTTGGCCAGAGCACCCTTGTCTTCCGAGTTAACCTTTGTGAAGGCAACAGTGGTGCACGTCTTCCTATGGACCAGCCGCCCCAGCCTGGCCTTTCCCTTGATGATGCAGTAGGGGACCCGCATCTTGCGACACAGAGCAGGCAGGAAGACCACCAGCTCAATGGGGTCTACGTCGTGGGCAATCACCACCAGCTGAGCCTTCTTGTTCTCTACCAAAGTGGTGACTGTATTGACGCCCGCTCGAAGGACAGGTGGTCTCTTAGTCGGGACATCCCCTTTGCCGGCAGCTTTCGTCTCAGCACGGGCCAGCAGCCTCTGCTTCTTTTCCTGATTGGTCTCTGGCCTGTACTTGTGGGCAAGTTTAAGCAACTGGGTAGCCGTTTGCCGGTCCAGGGCTTGGGTGAACTGGTTAATGGCTGGAGGAACTTTGAGCCGCTTATAGAGGATGGCCCTCTGCCGCTGCAGCCTAATGTAGCGGGGCCATTTGATGAAGCGCGTGAGATCTCTCTTGGGCTGGATGTCTTGCCCAATGCCGAAGTTCTTAGGCCTCTTCTCAAACAAAGGATTCACCACCTTCTTCGCCTCCTGCTTCTTCACGACGGCGGGGGCCGGGCCACCTTCTTCCCCTTGGCCTTCTTTCCCTTGGGCATCTTGCCGGGCTGGAGGAGAGAGCCCAACGCTTGGCTTTTTATGTGGGTTCTAGGGATCAAACTTGGGTCTTTGTGTTCAAAAGTCCAGCAAGCATATTACCAACTGAGCTATCCCCCCTACTTCTAATGGCCTTTTAAAATAATATATTTTAATGTTCCTATATGAAGTTCATTGGTTCTGGAATCTTGTGGTTTGTACCAGTGTCCAGGGATGAGGTGTCCCTGGAGATAGAGTTTGTCTGAGACCAGGTCTTGTTGGTGGCTCCAGCTGGGTCAGAATTTGCTACATAGACCAGGCTGGCCCTGAACTTGGGGGTGACGCTCTTGTCTCTGCCTCCTGAGTCCTAGGACTATAGGTGCGAGTCACCTTGTGTGTCATCCTACTGCATAGTTTCCAAATATTAGAGGAAAAGAGACTCCCACACTTCTGGAACCTTGGGGCCCCTTTCCTTCTCCACCGTGGAGGCTGGAGTTGGTGACAGTTGTCATAACTACAAATGTTTCCCTTGAGCCTGCCGCTGGGTTGGCACATGTGCAGAACCCAGCATGGAATTGCAGGGTTTTTCCAGGCACAGATACTGAAATTGCATAGACAGCTGCTACTCATTTTCCAGACAGAGAGAGGGAGGGAGGGAGGGAGGGAGGGAGGGAGGGAGGGAGAGAGAGAGAGAGAGAAAGAAACTGTGTCCTAGAGATATTGCAAATACCATCCAGAGTTCACATTGTGCCTGTGTGAACCACTGTGTAGATGAGGAGCTGTCACCACCAATAGCCCTGATAGAGGGACACACAGTTTCCTCCCCTGTCCAGGCTTGCTGCACCCTCTGCCTGGCATGACCCAGAAGCTCAGTCCATGCTTTCTGGAGGTCAGAACTCTTAGACTGTACTCTCCATGCCCAACCCAGTGCCTGAGGGAAAACCAGGTAGGAGTGCACGTGACTCACCATCAAGGCCAGTGTCCTGATCTCCTGAAAAAAAAACCAAACAAACCACAGTCCAGTTAGCTGGAGGACAACAGGCTCCAGCTGCCAGCCCTCCTCTGCAATCATGTCCCTCTGAAGGCACAGGGCGGAGGAAGACCTCACAGATGGGCTCTTGGGGTTGTGCCACCCCCACACATCCCAAAGGGTTGTCGTTTGGATGGGAAACATCCAGATAGGGGCTCTCAAAAGCTCAATGCTGTCCTGGGTGGACCAGACCTGCTTACTGTGGGCTGTGAGCTCTTAACTGAAGGCAAGAAGGACATAGCACCCCTTTTCTTCTTAATTCCTGCAGGGGCTTCCCCTGTTCTTTCTTTTTCTCCCAGAACCCAGAGCAGAGGCTGCCAAAGCACTTCCCTAAAGCTCAGCAGGCAGCTGACCTGTTGGTCCTGACAAAGACTCCTACACCTCCACACAGCTTCACACACTGGAGCTCTGGAACTGCCTGGTCCCAAGTAAAGACGGGGTGTGGGGGTTGCCAGTCTAGTGGGCTGAAATGTGCTAAAAACCCTTCAGCCCATGGGACAGCTCTTCCACTTACTGCCACCATGAGCCAGCCATAAGTGAATGTGCCAAGATGGGGCACCTATTTAAAAGACAGGGGCTCATGAACTTGAAACAGGATGAAACTGCCGGAAAACTGTGTTTCAGAGAGGGAGCAGCAGCTCCTACCAGGTGAAGGGGGTGCCCACAAGCCATGAGCCCCCAGAGCACTGAGGGGTGGCATTTTATGGGAAGAAGGGGACTCCCAATGGCTCTTTGCTTGCCCAGAGCCAAGTTTGACCAGCTGGACTAAGATCTCCACTAGGACTTGGAGATCGCCAGCCTCTACAGAGGAGCCCACTCACCTGAAGCGCCTCGTTGATGTTTCCATTGTAATCCACCATCTCTCCCTTCCCGGGTTCACCCTTGGCACCCTAGAAGGCAGAGGAGAGCTCAGTCAGAGCCTGGGACAGGAGGGGCCTGAGAGCCTGCAGCCTATGGTGGCAGTCCCTGTAGCTGCCTGGACATGGGGTGGCACAGAGCATCCGGGGCTGTTTGCCAAGGTGCTCAAGGCCTTGTGGAAGAAACGAGCAGTGTGTGCTTGAGCTTAAACTACACAGGCCCAGAGATGGATGAGTCTAGCTACCATGGTTAAACAGACTCCCCTCCTAGGGACAGCGCACGGTTCCCTTTCCACCTCTCCACAAGCTCAGGGCCAAGTCCCTTCGTGCTACAACTCCAGGTAGGGGAACATACCTTGGGGCCAGCTGGTCCCTGCACCCCAGCTGCTCCTGGCTGTCCCTGTGGCAGACAAATGAGTGAGATGGTTGATAGGCTGAACGTGCGAGCATTGATGTCCTCAAGTGAGCTACACTTCAGGGGTCATGGAGGGGCCAGGCAGACCATTCATCTTGGCTCAAGCCAACAGGACAAACCTCCCTGTATGCTTCAGTGCGGGCTCTGCTCCCTTCCAGAAACATCCCTAATATTGCCCACACTTTCTTCCTCTGAGTTTGAGTTACCTGGGGTCCTTTTGCACTTAATGATATCCCTTTTTTCCTGTCCTGTGTTATTAGAGATTCTCCTCTGTCCCTTTGGCCACCTCTCCCCAGTTCCCTAAACCAGTCACAACCTTGGCGGCTGGTTTCTAGCCCTTTGCTTCCTCTGACTTCCATTCTTCACTGGTTGCAGGGGCTCATTTTCTGGTGTCCAGTGATGGCCTTGATGAGCCCATGCGATCCTTTTAGGGACCACTCTCCCTGGGACAGAGGGAACCACAGGGCGAAACACGGAGTCCAGGGATACCACAGCTAGGGGGATACTGATGTCCTAGGGTGGGCCAGGGGCTGGGGGCTGTTCTTAATGGAAATAGGACCAAGTGACTTGGAATAGATGGAACAGGGGTGTCAAGTGAAGGGCAAATCACACATCCAGTTTTCCCGTGACCTTTGAAGGCAAAACATAAAGTCAAAGACAAAGAGAACTTGAATGTTTTGTCAACTCAGTTCAGATGACCCTGCCACTGGCCCTCTGAGGAACTGTCCTCTGTGTCCTCCCACTTCAGCATTTTGGTTATCATGGGCCTGTGAAAGAGGCAGGGAGAACTGGAGAGGAAGGAGTTCTCCATCCAGATCTGTGGCTTGGGAAGCTACTACAAGCCAGGGTTCAGACTCGTTCCCCAGCCAAAGTGTCCCATTCTCCAGGTAGGCTTTTGCACACCCACTGTCTCAGCGGATGCTTCTCTGAGGTTCCAGGCACAAGATGGAATCAGGAACCATTGCTGGCTAGCCCAGGGTCAGCACTGGGGTCAAGTCGGACTAGGGATGGTTGGTTTCCTGAGTTGTGTGTGAACACCCCTAGCCATCCTCAACATATTGTTCCTGACTGTGGGGGACTCTACCTTGTCTCCTTGCTGTCCTGGGGGTCCAGCCTGGCCATCCACACCAGCTTCTCCCTGGGAAGCAGAGGGCAGCCAGGTCAGATACTGGAGAGCCAGAGGTCTGCTGGAAAGACACATTGTACCAGGCAGGTCCTGCCTGCCTGGGCAACAGAAGGGGACACGGAGGCCTTGGGAATCAGGGTAGAGATCCCTGTGAGTTCAGGATGGGCTGTGTCAGGAGAGACATGAAGGCAGAGGCCACTCTAGTACTTCTTTTAGTGGCCCTGGAAAGTGGACCAGAGTTTGGGGACACAGCTTTCTAACTCTCCTCCCTTATATCAGAAGACACAGACATGGTGTCCAGGCATCCCCAAGTCCCCATTGAGACCCAAACTGTGACAACCTCATGACCTATGACCCCAGGTCAGAGAGCATGGGGTGGTGGTGCCACCTCTGGCAAAGTCACAGCTCCTGCTGAGTTAGGCTGGAACTGTTTCTCTGGGATGCTGGGAAGATAGCAACTACACGTGCTCAACACCTTGCCCTCCTGGTTCTATCTACCTGCTCCTCTTTGGGGCTCCATATCTCTATTGACACAGATGCCAGCAAAGACTCACCTTTGGCCCAGGGGGCCCAGGGAGCCCTGGGGGGCCAGGCTCCCCCCTGCCTCCTCCAATGGCATTGCCTGCATCACCTTTTTCTCCCTGTGGAGAGAGAGGGAGAGGGAGAGAGAGGAGGGGAGAGGGAGAGAGAGAGAGAGGGGGAGAGGGAGAGGGAGAGGGAGAGAGAGATTGATTGATTGAGGGAAACTGAGAACAGCTTCTTCAGGATGTCTGGGGAGGCAGTGCCCTACCATCTTAGAGCACTGTTCCCCTAGCCCTTCTTGTTTTGTTTTCAAGACAGGTTTCTCTGTGTATCTCTGGCTGTTCTGGAACTTGCTCTGTAGACCAGGCTGGCCTCGCACTCACAGAGATAACCCGCCTCTGCCTCCCTTGTGGCTTCCCTGGCTCTTGTCTATCAGCTCCTTGGCCTCTGCTTCCTGTTGGACCTTCATCCTGACTTATTCTTTCCTAATGCTCTTCGGACGGGCAGTGGCTGACACCCCTGCTCTGTTCCCATGTGAGCCTGGCTCTTAGGACTCAGGATGGAGCAGAAACCCTGGGCACAGTACACAGTTGAGTCCCCCTCTCCTGGGAGTCCCTGGAAGGGAGAGGAGAGCAGTTTGGAAGGTCAGAGCTTGGGAATTCCCCCTTGTATCCACTTTGCTGTTGCCTTTATGTCTGCCTCCTTGTCCCCTCCCCTCTCCCCCCACACTGGCCCTTGTCTTTTTTGTCTGCCTTCTCTTGCCTCTAGACAGAACCCATAGGCCAGAATGTCCTTTTTGAGAAGTTTGTGTCATGGACTAAATTGTGTTCCAGGAAAGTTTGGTGTTGAAGTCCTAACCTCTAGTACTTCAGAAAATGACCTGTTTTGGAAATTGGGTAACTGAGGATCAGTTAAGATCAAATATGAAGGTAATCATGCTGTAGGAGATAGGACTCCATTTTCCCATGACATCATAGGATGGGGAAGTCTACAGATAGACACACAGCTGATTCACGAAAATGGAAGTAGACAAGGTGAGGCTTCTGCAAGCTGAGGGGTCATGAAAACTGTCCTAACTCACTGGAGAGCAAAAGGCTTCAGAACGAACTCCCCCCGCCCTTGGGCTCCTGCCTCCAGGGCTGAGAGGCCGGAAGTTCTGCTGTTGATTCATTTGGTCTGTGGATCGTTGATTCCTGAGTCCCTGCTTCAGCTCTGTTCAGTGTTAAAGAACTCAGCTATCTGTCTCCATGGCACAAATTGCCGAGTCCTGTAGGGCTACTGGAATCCAAGCCTCATTTCAGAGGTGGAGCCAGTCTGCTCCTGAGACAGGTGACTTAGGACGGCCCCTTACTGAGCTAAGGGCAGAGCCAGTCTCCTCCAGGTCTCCTGTGGCCCGCCTCTTAGGGTACCGTCTTCACTTTGCCTCCACAGTGTCTGTATGATCCAGCACGGTGCTGTAACAAAACACTGTGCCTGGGTGGCTGAAATAGCCGAGGGCTAATCTCTTATCAAGCCCTACTGCCATCTGGGTGCCTGCTCAAGGGAGAAGGGACAGGGCTCTCCTGGCTCGGAGATGGCTGTCTTCTGTCTGTTCTCACTTGGCAAAGAGGAAGACTATCTTCTTCTGATAAGTCCATCAGGGCCATCAGGTTAGGGTCCCACCCTTGTGACCTCATTTAACCTTTATTATCCCCTAAAAGCCCTATCTTCTAGTACAGACACCTTGGGCTCTGGGCTTTAGCATATAAATTTTGGGGGGCATAATTCACTCCAGAGCAGTTCCCAATGGAAAGGTCACCCCACCCCCAACAATCAGCAGGGAGTTGATTCAGGTTGGCATTAGAATTCTTGTCTCAACAGTGCAGGGTGTGATAATGCCATTCCTGTATACAAAAACATGATCTGGGGGACTCTGGGGCAAAGTGGGGAAAAGGAAGGCCTGACTAGCTCCCCACTGCCCAGCCTTGTCTGGGCTGCCCCTGGGGCGGGTTTTTGCCTGGCACTCCCAATAGCTAGAGCAAAAGACACATGTCCTATCTACAGAAAAGCCTGGCAACAAGATGACGAGGTATGGTCTTTGTCCCCTGGCCTTTCGCTGGTAGCCAAGGACTTCTGGAAGGGTTTGTGTCCCCAGGTTGGCTGGTCCATGCCACACCCCTTTCTTCCACATCACGTCTACCCAGCACAGTAGCTACAGGGTGGAGCCCCTGGGGCCGGTGTCCCCTGAGGCATTCTGTCCTACCCTCTTGGCCGTCTTTCCCAGCACACCTGGGGCCCTAGCTTCCTTGCATCTTTCTGTGATAAGAGAAAGCTATCGATAAAAGGTCATGGTGATGAGGGGAGGATGGGGTGGAATCAGAGACCAGGGTTTCCAGACAACTATCCCCAGGTTCCCCGTAAACAAGAGGTGTTCAGATAAATATATGGGGACTGCATACTGTATTGGCTTTTCAGGATTTCCCAGAGCACATTAAGCAGCCCTCCCCCCTCCCGCCCAGGCCTCCTGCTTGCCAGATAAGCACACATCCACTATTCCTAGCCCTCTTTTATCCTTCCCTTGACCAAAAGTCTTACCAAGTTGAGTGTGCTTAATTTGAGTTTGGGACCTTCCTGCCTCAGCCTCCCATGGAGGCAAGATTCGAGGCCTGTACGCCTGGCCTGACTCCACAGAAGACTTTTTTTAAAAAAATATTTATTTATTTATTATGTATACAATATTCTGTCTGTGTGTATGCCTGCAGGCCAGAAGAGGGCACCAGATGGTTGTGAGCCACCATGTGGTTTCTGGGAATTGAACTCAGGACCTTTGGAAGAGCAGGCAATGCTCTTAACCTCTGAGCCATCTCTCCAGCCACACAGAAGACTTTTTAACACAATGATTTTCAAGTTGGTTTGCCATTTCTGTCATGCTACATCTGCTGTTGTTCTAGATGAGGCACCAGGTGAAGTGCAGGGGACAGTATATCACGGCCTCCCCACCCTTCCCCTTCCCCCATGCATGCAGGACTAGGAAAGAGGAGATTCCTTGCAGTCTGCTCACATACACCCTGGCTGGGCCTCAGGGGGCCAGAAGCAGATTGGTGGTCCCTGCCAGCCTCACTCTACAGTCAATCTCCTTTTTCTATGCCCTGCAGGATTCCCTTTTCATCAGTACCTTGGCTCCTGGAGTCCCAGGCTCGCCCTGTATGGAAACAAAGAAGACCCAGTGAAGAGAGTGAGTCGAGGGGGGGGGGGGGACAAGGGCTCTCTGCTTGGAGGGAGGGGCACTTCCTCTGCTCAGGGCAAACTCCAGGATAAAAGCCTTCTGGGAGGCTGCTTCCGGGGTCTCATTTTCTCCTAGATCAGTGGTTCTCAACCTTCCTAATGCTTCATCCCTTTAATGCAGGTCTTCACGTTGTGATGACCCCCAACCATAAAGTTATTTTTGTTGCTACTTCACAACTGTAATTTTGCTACTGTTATGAATCATAATGTTTATCTCTGTTTCCGGATGGTCTTAGGCGACCCCTGTGAAAGGGTCAAATGGCCCACAAAGGGGTTATGGTCCACAGGTTGAGAATTGCCCAAGAACACACAGTCAGTAAGACAAAACAACAGTCAACTAAAGAATCTTCACCAACCCCACATCAAACATTGGACTGATCTCTGAAATATATAAAGAACTCAAAAAACTAGACAACAAAATACCAAATAATTCAACTGAAAAATGGGGTACAGATCTAAACAGAGAATTCTCAACAGAAGAATATCAAATGGCCAAAAGACACTTAAGAAAACATTCAACATCCTTAGCTATCAGGGGAATGCAAATCAAAATGACTCTGAGATACCATCTTACACTAGTCAGAATGGCTAAGATCAAATACACAGACACAGAATGAGAGAATACTCCTCCATTGCTGGTGGGTGTGCAACCCTGTACAGTCACTTTGAAAATCAGTATGGCGGTTTCTCAGAAAATTGGAATCAATCTACCTCAAGACTCAGCAATACCACTCTTGGACATATACCCAAAGGATGTACACTCATACCACAAGGATATTTGATCAGCAAATGTTCACAGCAGCATTGTTTGTAATAGTAGAACCTGGAAATAACCTAGATGCCCCTCAACCGAAGAATGGGTAAAGAAAATGTGGTACATTTACACAATGGAGTACTACACAGTGGTAAAAAATGACATCTTGAAATTTGCAGGTAAACAGAAGGAACTAGAAAAAAAATCATCCTGAATGAGGTAACCCAGATCAAGAAAGACAAACACGGTATGTATTCAGTCATAAGTGGATATTAGATATAAAACAAAGGATAACCAGCCTATAGTCCATGACCCCAGAGAAGCTAGGTAACAAGGAGAATTCTAAGAGAGACATACATGGATCCCCTTGGTAAGGGGAAATAGACAAGAATTCCTGAGAAAATTGTGGGTGTCTTTGGAGGGGGGAAGGGAGGGCAGAAGGGGAGGGGAAGAGGAGAAGGGAAGAGGGAAGAGAAGTTGAGGGAATGGGATGGCCAAGATGGGGGAAGGACAGAGAGGGAGAGAAAGGAAAGAGATATCATGATTGAGGGAGCCATTATGGGGCTAGCAAGAAACCCGGTACTAGGGAAATTCCCAGGAATCAACAAGGATGACCCCAGCTAAAACCCTAAGCAACAGTGGAGAGGGTACCTGAACTGGCCTTCCCCTATAACCAGATTGATAACTACCTTAAATTGTTGTCATAGAAACTTCATCCATCAACTGATGGAAGCAGATGCAGAGATCCACAGTTAGCACTGGGCTGAGCTCCCAGAGTCCAGTCAAAGAGAGGGCAGAGTGATCAAGACCATGATGGGGACACCCACAGAAACAAGTGACCCGAGGAAATGGTAGCTCACTGACTGACTGAGTGAGGGAACTTGCACAGGATCAAACTAGGCACTTTGAATGTGGGTGACAGTTATGTGGCTGGGGCAGTCTGTAGAGCCACTGGCAGTGGGTCCAGGATTTATCCCTAGTGCTTGAACTGGCTTTTTGAAGCATCTTCGGAGAGACTCCTTGCCTTGATCCTGCCTCAAAGTGAGTGCTAGACTTTGTTGACTCCCCATGGGAAGCCTTATCCTCTCTGAGGAATAGATGGGGGTGGGTGGAAAGTGGGGGAGTGGGACTGGGGGAGGGAGAGGGAACTGGGGTTGGTACGTAAAATGAGAAAAGATTGTTTTAAAAACAAACAAAAAAAGAAAAAAAAAGAGAACTGCCACCCTAGAAGGATGGGCAGGTTAGGAGCATCCCAGGAGGAAGGGTGGTAATGGTGACCCCTGATGAGCAGAGCTGCTGCAAAGATCAAGATTGGGTACCATTGGGCACCCCCATGGTACCCACTGGCTTAGTAAAGGGTTCAGGGAAAAGATATTGGCTCTTCTCTTGTAGGCTTTGGAAGCCGGTGGAAGCTGGTTCTGAGTTTGGGAAAGACCTGGCTTCTCTCAGTGGCAGGCAAAGGAGGCCCTGAATGGAGGCTGGAGACCTGGCTGAAACCTCTGTTCTCCCCTGGGTCCCACTGCCATGCCTCTGAGCCCCTGTGCCCCAGCTCTGTGGTCTCATGATACTCTGCCCCTAATACATAGAGCAACAGTGTCTACCAACCTTCATCCCGGCCACGGCAATCCCAGGAGCCCCCTGGTAGAGAAAAAAAAAAAAATAGGCATGAGGTTCTCTGAGTTCAGAGGCAGCTAGCCAAGCAGCTCCGCCTGGCCTTCCAGCCTGCGTGTTTCTGCTGACTGACAACCAGCAATGCCCGAATGTGGGAGAATGTGACATACTGAGCTTGGCACCCCAAGAGCACACTTGAGGACGGGAATATGGGCTGTCCATCTGCCGAACTACCGGGACTTCACTGGAATGTACAGTGGGGACAGAGAAGCTTGGGCTAGGTCCCTGTGGCCAAAGGGTGGAGACTATCAGGCCACTCCATAGGAAGGCACTGGTTTCGCCAAAGTAGAGTACACCCTTCTGTATAAGTGGGGCTACTGCCACTCACAGCTCTCAAGACCTCGGCCCTCAAGAACCGGGAGCAACCCCACTCCTTCGTGTGTTGTGTATGTGTGTATGCACGTGTGTTTGTAGGGATATACCCCCATGTAAACACATGTGGAGGCCAGCGGTTAATGCCAGGTTCTTCCTCTACTGCTCTCTACCTTAGTCTTTGAGGCAGGCTCTCTCACTGAACCTGGCGCTCACTGGTTGTCTAGACTGGTTGGTCAGCAAGCTCACAGGACCCCCGTTCCCTCTTCCCAGTGCGTTATAGGCATGCACCACTCCGTTTATGTGCAGTTGTACAGGCTGGTCCTGAACTCCTGATCCTCCTATCTCCACCTCCGAAGTGCTGGATCACGTGTGTGTACCACCACACCTGGTTTGTGAAATTCATTTTCATATTTCCCCAAGGCCACATACTTTGAGGTGACAATGTTGTTTAAAGTTCCATTTAGAAAAGCCCAAGAGGGATTGGAGAGATGGCTCAGAGGTTTAGTGCACTGGCTGCTCTTCCAGAGGTCCTAAGTTCAATTCCCAGCAAACACACGGTGACTCACAACCATCTGTAATGAGATCTGGTACCCTCTTCTAGTGTGCAGATAGAACACTGCATACATCATCATCATGCTCAAGAGGAGGATGTTGGGATTCTTGTTTTCTTTGGATCTCAGGACCATACTAGAACTGATAGCTGATGATAGCTGAGGAGGGTTTTTATGATCCAGAAAGCCCAGGAGGCAACCAGAGCCACATCATGTTAGCCTCACTCATGTTAGGAAAGACAGATATACAAAGGGGCGTGGTTGAGGGAGGGCTGACCCCATTTTCCCAACAGGTTGTGAGAAGGAAGGGATCCAAGAAGTTTTGGAGAGGAATATGCACAGGGAGGGATGGGTACCTTGACTCCATGCTTGCCGGGCATTCCTGGCATGCCCCGTTCTCCCTGGAAAGAGAAACCACGAGAAAAGGATCAGACTCAGCATTATGGCCCACAAGCTTGAGTATCCAACCCCCATGGGTCAGGGGACCCTGCCATGACAGCAACCACATGGGCCACTTCCCCCAGTTTCGCGACATCATCTTGCAGGAAGACTCGAGTCACAGGTGTAGAGGAGAGAGATGAAGAGGAGGATGGGGGTAACAAGTACACACACACACACACACACACACACACACACACACTGAACCTAGCCAGGGAGATGCCCTTGAACTAGATCTGCAGCTGAGGATGCTTCTGCCTCAACGATGCTGGGCCTGGAGTCAGCCTGTGGCAAGAGCAGCCATGTGGCTACTTACCTTTCACAGACCTTTCCATCCCCAGCAGGTTTGCTAACATGGTGCCCACTGCTGGGCCAGACATGTGCTTCTCTCTACTTTTACCCAGGGCCTCCTCTTCCCAAGCTCTTGGGGCTTGTGAGTTATCGTTCACTTTTCCAAGCCCTTGTCTGATACTGCCTGGCCACACACAAGCTGCAGCTTTTCTGAGGTTCGTGGGCAGAGCTGTGCCATCTCAGCTCTGTCCCTCTTTACTTTCAAGGTCTTCCTCTCTCCCGCAACCATCAGATCTACAGGAGCTGGGGGCACCAGGAAGGCACTCACACTATCATGAAATGGGTCAGGAGATGACAGCCACTGACAAAGTGGGGGCAAGAAAAGGGGAGTCAAGACTTCAATCCAACTGCCTAAGGGACAGCTCTTTTCTCACGCTCTGAACCCCACACGGCACCCAGTATGAAGATGCAGCAGGCTCTGCCAGCCTGCTGTTGCCTGCCTCAGTGGTGCTGACAGTGATGCCAGGGAAGGGAAGGCCAAAGCCCAGACACGAACTCCCACTGGGGCTCCTGCCTGGCCTGTACTGTTTCATCTGCTCAGACTCTCACGGGACTGCTCTGCCCTCCCTTCTCCAACAGAGGCGAGAGCGACTCCTACTCTTCCTCCACGCCGGGCCCTCCCTAATGGTGTCTCCAAGTCCCCCAGCACATGAGCTAGATAACGAGGCTTCCAACTTCCTGGTCTCCGCTGCCCACAGATAAAAGGCACAGGGGCTTCTGGGCTCAGTACTCTGAAGTCTGGGTCCATCCTTGTTTCTTGGTGAAGATAAACCACTGTGATCCTGAAAGCACCATCCACTTGCATGGCCTCACGACTCTCTGCTGCTTCCTCAGTTCAAAGGCATATTTAGGATTCTGTGAGACCCCTTTACTGTCCCCATGCCCCAATTCTGGGTCCTCACATTGTATCCTCAACCCCCAACACTGGACTGAACCCAGAGCTTCATGTACGCTAGGCAATCGTTTTACTGTTAAACTCTATTCCCATAAGATGTCTTTACCTTTAATTTTGAGACACGGCCTCACTAAGCTGTGCAGGCTGGCCTTGAGTTAACTCTGTCACCCAGGCAGGATTGTGAGCCTCCTGCCTCGGCTTCCTGATGATTCGGGGTCACAGACTAGTGTCACCACGCAAAGCTTGCTGTGCACTCGACATCTGGACACACATTCCTGCCCATCTGGGACAGACACTACAATGCGTTCATCCTCTTCCAGCCAAGCGCCTGAGTTCTACAGAAACCCCCAACCTTTATGTCCAAACACCAAAAAAATCCTCTTCTACCCTGACCTGCTCAGGGTACCCGAGGGGTCCACACGGGCAAGTCTGCTCTGTGGCCAGCAGAGGGTGCAGGAGGACCTTCTCTGAACTTTGCCATCTTGGCCACAGTGGTCTTAAAGACTTCTCAGGGTCCTCAGTGGCACTCATCTCTAGAGGAACAGGTCCCCTGATAAGATTCCAATGGACTCCACCCCTCTGACTTAGCTAGGAGGTGTCCCTAGTCCAGTGGTTCTTAACATGTGGGTGGCAACACACTTTGGGGGTTGGGTACCAGATCTTTACATTGTGATTCATAACAGTAACAAAATTATAGTTACAAAGTAGCAACAAAGTAACTTTATGGCTGGGGGTCACCACAACATGAGGAACTGTATTAGAGGGTCGTAGCATTAGGAAGGTTGAAAATCACTGCCCTAGATAGAGTCCCTTTGTGTGTGCAGGGATGTTGGAGGACTGTCACCTTGGGAAGCTGCTCAGAAGCTCCTGTTTGGTTTACTCCCCAGCTTTCTGCAAGGTCTCTGAGATCCTTCCCGCCTCCCCTGTGTGACGCTGGTCTAGGTGTCAGCGAGACTGTTTTTCTCTCCGAGTCCACGCTTCCTTTTTGCACAGTGAGATCAAAGTGGATCTATTCCCTCCCCCCCAGTTCTGCCCCCAGCCCCACCCTGGCTGCTTGCATGGTTCTGGGGAGGGAGATCAGTTAGAGCAGGGAAGGAGAGGTCTGGTCCACGGTTCCAGAAAAAGGCGTCTTAGTTTTGGATAAAAGTACAAGTCTAGAAAGGGGTCTTGGTGGGGTTCCACTGTCCCCTCTTGTGCCTCCAGGATGGCCAAGGATGCTTCTACTGGGGAGAAACAGCCTGGAGCTGGAGGGCAGCTGAGAAGCCACGCACATGGGCTAACCCAGATTGTCCTTAGCTCAGCTGGCTTGACCCTGTGAAGGCAAGCCTGTGCACACAAAAGAACCAGCCATCCTTACTTCCTTCTCAGGAGCGGTCCTCTGTAGGGTGGCTGAGCTCCCTCTTCCTCACCCCCAGCCCCCCTTGGTTGATCTTGGTCTCAGGGCCTCAGGACTTCCCTCCCTCCTGCCCTTTTTGCTGGGCAGGAAGCAGGGGCGCCTGGCTGACCCCACACCCGGGGGGCTCTCTTCATGCATTAGCTTCGCTGCTCAGCTCCAGCCTAGGGGCTTGCCCTGTCTGACCTCTGGATAGGCCAGAGAGCATTGCTTCCTGGCTGGGGGCGAGACACCCTTCGGGATCCAAGATGCTGCTCCGGAGGGGGAAGTGGGGGCTGGCGTGGCCATGGCTGAAGGACAGCGACACACTTTGAAGCCGTGGCATGCCTTTGTGAGATTTAGGGCCTCCTTTTCTATTGCCCTCTTGAGTTTTTTCAGTTCCAAAGGCACAGGTGGAACTGTGCTTGGCTTGGCTCCGCTGGCTCAGTGCTGTGCTTGGCTTTGTGGCTTGGGTCTCACAGCTGTCCAAGCCTATGGTTTTGATTGCTCTCTGCCTCACTTTTCCAGTAGGGATCCCAGAGACTCCCTGGTGATGGTGGGGCTCTCCATCCTGTTGCTGGGCAAATGGATGCTTCAAGTGCCTCAAAGGGTCTTGGCTCCACTGCCCAGCATGCGATGACTGTGACTCCCAGGCAGCCAGTCACCCTTGGAGGACGCTGGCTCTATAACAGGGTGCCAAAAGACAATGGGTGGAAGCTGCACGTGGGGAGGGGGGAAACTGCAGTCATTGTGGTTCAAGAGACACATGGTTAGGGCCACACTAAGTGATCTTGAAGGCCTGTCCCAGCTCCTAGGAGCCCCCTCACGTGTCCCCACCCCCAGAATCAACAGGTTCTGTGTCCTTTGAAGTTTCTAGGAGGGAGGACCCATCCTCTCCAGAGATGACAGGATGGCACAAGCTTGACCAACGGGTGTGGCCTCCTAATTGATGATTTACTGTTTGTTGAACAAGCTGCACAGGGACTTGGCAAGAAGTCTGTCTGGAATAGGGGTGGGGCTTCAATGTCAGCTCTGCAGCCAAGCAAAAGGCCGGCAGGCAGGGGAGATGAATGGCTTTCCTTAACTTGGGGCCAGGGCTCTCTTACAAGGGGCCAGTGACATGGCATCTTTGTTCTCTGCAGGGGATGGGAGATTGTCTGGCGAGTGGGCTGGGAAAGCTGGGGAGCCCCTAGATTGAAAAAGCTGGAGAGATGAGGGTAGGAGACCTAATACTTTTCCAGGAAAAAGGTGACTGGGTTCCCACTTTCTCAGTTTCCCTGCCCAGAAGCAAGGACCCAAGAAACAATGGAAATCCCAGGTCCTCCGGTAATTAGGGCTGGCAGGGAGTGATCCAGGGAATTTCTGGGTCGGGTGCCCCATTGAAGGCTTGGGGCTTTGGAAGGATGGTTGGCTTGTAATCGCAATTTGAGATTGGTTGGTTGTGTAGTCAGTTCTAATTAATCTGTGGACTTTGGAGGGCAGAGCAGACCCCAGAGGTCACGGAGTGGGGGCTGGGGCTGTCCCATCCCCTTGAGGCCCATGTCTCCCTGTTCTTATCTGCACCCATTTCAAGAGTCTGGATGTCCTCACTGGGACTTCCCAACGTTGACAGAAAATGCTATCTACCCTCTGCTGCCTGGAAATTCCATAGGGAGCTTGGGTCACTTGGACCCTCTGTGAGCCAGAGGGCCACAGAGATCATTCAGGAGTAGTGGCGGTTTGATAAGAGCTGGTTTAGAAGCAAGCTTCACTGGTCAGAGCACACTCTCAGTTCATCTAAACAAGGTACCCATGTGCCTACACCTTCTGTCCTGCAAGATCTGAACCCAGCCAAGCTCTTGGTCTCCACAAAGAGGACATCTCAGCTGCCACCTCATGTCCTTCCTGGGAAGATGAGGGAGAAAGCCTTTCAGAACACTAATTTCCCTTGGAGACCTTAACACGCGGGTAGCAAAGTCATTCAGAGTAGTAAGGTTTTGGATTTAGACAGATCAGGTGTTACCACCTCCCAACTGTAGGCTAGAGGGAGGCAGACTCTGTGATCCATGTTTTGCTAGAGATTATCAAAAAAATCCGACTTTCAGAGACAGCACAATGGTGCACGGGGGCTGGGGATGAGGCTCAGTTGGTAGAATGCTTGCACAAAACCCTAGGCTCAATCTCTGGCATCCCATTAAGCCAGGCGTGGGGCAGCACAGCTATAAAACCCCAGCACTCGGGAAGTCAGAAGGATCAGGTGTTCAAAGTCATCCTCAGCTACCTCATGAATTTAAGGTTAGCTCAACGACGGGGCGGGGCAATAAAGTCATGCCTGTGGAGTGCCTGGCACCCTGCCTGGCATGGGGGAGGGGTTCAGAGAGTATTCACAATGCTGGTCATCATCCCACAGAGCTAACTATCTCCTTCAGAATGTGTGTCCAGCTACAGTCCTCTACAAAGACCCATGCGGACAGTCTGGGGTGCACCAGGGGGTGAGCTCCCATCAGGTTTGTAGGCTTGTGCCCCACACTAGTCTGAACGAGAGCTGAGGTTGCGATGTGTGATGTTCGAAACACGCTTTGTATCGTGCAGCGGAGTTAAGATGGATGCTAGCCATCAACTTGGGCCGAACAGGTACCGCATGGATGCACAACAATATATGCAATGTCTAGGCAAGAGGGTGGCCCTGGGCAGGTACAGGGCTGCACAAGGGTGCCAGACACCCTGGGTTTTGATCTCAAAGAGCTAGTAGTGACATAATCCTTGCTGTCCTGGCTGAGTAGACACAGACCTGGGCCAGCCGGTAGAGCGATGGAGTTAGTGCCTTATCCTTATACTTCACAGGCTGAGAAATTAAAACTCCACCTTGTGTGCCAAGGCTGGGAGACAGAGCAAGTGGAGATCATGAGGCAGGTCCGTCTGCTACACCAAGGACTCCCCCTCTCCCACGGAGACCTCAATGGGGCGGGTGCGTATCTTTCTCAGCTCCGTGTCACCATAACTGGTGGCCACGGCTCCCCTTGGAGGGAAGGGGAACATCTTTCTGACATCCGTGTCCACTCTTCTCCCAAATTAATGTCTCCTTCTTGCACCTTAATGAAGCACAAAGTGGGAGGAAAGATAGAGAAGACTGATGGGTAAAGGGGGGGGGGCGTCATTCAGCTTTCCTCTCCTAGAGGATCCACAGGTGCTTTCAGACAGGCTGGAGAGACCGTGCTTCTGATTACAGCATGTTCAACAACTGTGAAACTTTAGGCAAAGTATTAACACCTGTGGGTTAATGGCCTCCCAGCCCTGGCTCTGGTGAGGTTGGAGTGAGACAGATACCATTGCACTTTGGCTGAACTAAGACGCAGAGGATGGTCGCACTTGACCAAGTATGAGTGACAATTGTTCCATGTCAGGATTGAGAGGGAAGCGAGTGTCTGTTTGGGCATGAGGACTGCTGGGGTCAGGACACCACAGTCCAATGTGTCTGTCTCCTCAAAGGGGACCCCTCTGCTAGTGGACCAGGAGGCACAGAGGAGTTGGCGATAGGATGAGGGCACCAAAAGAGGGAGAATGGCAGGGGTGTGGGATGCTGCGGTTACCTGCGAGGTTGCTAGGAGGGGTGAAGGTTCAGAAAGGTAGAGGGGGCAGTTACGGCTTTGACTGTTAGAAATTGTGAAAAGAGACTTCTATGGAGGAGCAGAGAGGCGTGGTCTAGCAAAGAGAGACACCGTAAGGAAGTCAGCATGAGAGGCGGGGCTGAGGGGGCTCTGACTGCCCTAGACACAACTGGGGAATAAGGTGCCAAGAGGCTATGGCTCACAGGCCTCCAGGAAGCCATGGCTTCCCTGAGCAAGAGGGGACTGTAACCTCAACCGCTGCAGATGTACCTGTTACCAGTCCAGGCCAGTGGTTCCAGACCTCAGGCTCTCCCCTGGCACCTGGCATGAGGAAGTATCTTGGATGCAGCTAGAACTGTTTTTTTTTTTTTTTCTGGAGGGTCACCGTAGGACTTGTTCACGTCTAATCCCAGGAAAGCAGCAGAGTCCTGTTCTGTCAGGCTAGAATTCTCTGCCTGAGCCAGCATCCTCTTCCCCAGGAGCTGCTCCTCCCTCAACAGAACTGCGTCATTCCTCTGCAGATGCAGGGATGCCTGGATTGACTGACCCCTGCTACCATCTGCCCTCATGGAGGATGGACATGGCTCCAGGTCCCCCAGTATCGGGACACCCTAGCCAGCAGTTGGGCTCTCTCCAGCCTCAAGACGACTGTTTCCCACATTCTTGTTTGTGGCGGAGGTAGACACTGCTGGTCACAACAGTCCCAGACAAGGGCATCGCCGTGACCCCGGGGGCCCCTCTGACAGGCCTCCACCCCTTCACAGCTTGGAAGACCTGACCTGACTGCTAATGGGAAAACCGAGCCATGCTGCGCCAGGAGGCAGTAAATTTTGTGAGTCTGAGTGAGTGGATGGAGGCAACCGTGGGGGCTGTAATTTCCACTTCCTGACACAATGCAAGCCTCTCAGTTTATGCAGAACTAATTAAAGATCTCTGGTGTCTCACCGCTTCCCCCACCAGGCACCCATAAAACACCACAGCTAATGGCAGCCTCCAGAACCAGAGTGGGGCGTGTACTCCTAGCTGAGTGAGTCTCTCTTTCCAAGATTCCTTCCCCCACCCATACCTTTCCTTCCTGCTGCATTTCCCCTCTTCTGGAGGATTCTGGAGCTTCCCAGCCAATGACTGGGAATCCTTGTTGCATCTGGTACCATGAGAAGGACCCAGACCTGATTTGAATTCTTTGACTTCTGAGACTCGGGTGAGCCTCAGTTTCCCCATGTGCTAGGTGGGAGCAAATTATAGCAGTTTCCAAGGAGTATAGGATTGGGAACAGTGCAAGCTGCATTGCAGGACAATGCTTGGCCTACTGCTGGCATTCATAAGTCCTGGCTGTCATTGAAAGTATTATACTCTTACAGTTATTGTAGTAACTGCTTCCGGGCCCTGGCTCAAATAGTTTCCTTTACTAAAATACTATTTCCTTTCTGATCGCAGAGGTCCATTGTAAACAGTCAGAGAGCTTTCTTGCCCCTTCAATCCATCCGTCAGAAGTAGGTCTCTTCCTATGCTGCTGCAGGTAACGTAGCTGTGTGACCCATTTGAACAGAAGGTCCTTAGGAAGTGTGGTATAAGATGATGCTTCAGAGGGTGCTCATGCATTGAACCTTCCCACCTTGGAGGCTGCTCTAAGCCTACCTTGCTGTGGGGAAGCCTATCCGGCTTGATGAAAAGCACCTGGAGAGCAGAAGCCACCAGCCAGTACCACCCACAGGCCCGAATAAGGCTACCTTTACCCTCCTAGCTATCATATGCTAAGTTTCTACTCCCGTGAACCCAGGTGGAACTGTAGAACCCCAGGTCACCAATCCACAGAAACATAAGAAATAATCAAGATTTTAAGCTAGTCAAGTTGGGATACGTTGTTACACAGCACTAGCTAGCTGATACACCCACTCATAGGCTGAGCACTTGACTGCTTTAACTCTTCCCACTTGAACTCTTTCCACCCTGCTTTCAGAGTGCTTTGTAGTAGTAGCACTTAACCGTTAGCTTCTGGCAGGGCAATCTGGGTGGGAATGCTTGTCCATCTGGGCTGAGAACTGCTCTCAAGCAGGGCTGGGTCTGTTTACACCCCCTTCTAGGCTCAGCACGGAGCTTGTGTTAGAGGGGCCCCGTATTCTGGCTCACCCAGTCCAGATACCAGATATAGCCAGCCAGGCCAATAAGAGAGACACTCCCTTACTTGAGGATGGATTGGACTGCCAGCCCACCAAGGCCCTGTCCCATCGGTTCTGAGTATTCAGACAATCTTATAAACAAGGAGGCACATATGGCTGGTGTGAGCATATGCTCTTACCTACCCAGCCCTGGCTGTGTGCATCCCTATAATGAGGCTCCTTTTGGGTTCCCCACAGAAGAGGTAGCGTCTTCCCTCCCCCTCTTGCTTACCTTGCGGCCATGGTAACCCTGGATCCCTGGATCTCCCTGGGGAAGAAAAAAAAGCCAAATGTTTTTTCATACCAGACCAGTTGGTACTCTCTGCTACACAATGCCACCTTCTGCCTCCCCATGACCCCCCTGGGAGGTCCTCCAGACCCATCTATTCCTGGAGGTCTCCCAAGGTCCCCAGATACGGTTCTGATGGCTGAAAGGTGCTGCAAGGGGTCAGCTGTTGGGACACCTGGGACATCCCGTTTTGGTTCTCCCAATGAATCTCCTTCCCAGCCCCTCCCAGCTCCCTGCATCCATGTTTGCAACGCGGTGGCCACCGTCGTTGCTTTATGCCCTCTGGTCCCTAGGGTTTCTGACTTCAAAGTGCAATTGCCTTTGCCATCGTGGGCTGCCAGGCAACATTTCACAAGGGATCAGATCGCTTTGGAGATTTTTCCATATTGGACAGTTTTGGGGACACTATGACCATGTCATGACATCTGTCTGCCTTGTGTTTTCAACTAGAACACAAACTCCCAGGCAGTCAAGATTGTGCTTTCTTCTTTTCTTTTTTTTTTAATTCTTTAGAAAACAAAAACAACCTTATTTATTTATTTATTTGTTTATTTGTTTATTTATTTATTTAAGACACGGTCCCCTGTAGCCCAGGCTGGCTCTAACTTGCTATGTAGCCACATAGAACCTCTGGTTCCTTCCTGCCTCTGCTTTCTGGCTGCGGACAGAAGCATCACACTTTGGTTATGAAGCACTGGGGATTCAAACCCGGGGCCTCATGCATTCTAGGCAAACCCTTAACCACTAAACTACACCTTCAACCCCGGAGGATACCTTCTATGCCAACCATAGAGCTCGCTTGGCCAGCTTGAGCACCCAAGAAAGGTGTTACATATTAGGATCAAAACAGTCCAAGAAAAGGAGGAGATGTTTTAGAAATGGACCATGTTTAATCCATCACTCAGTTCTAGTCCCTTTCAGCTGGCATCCCCTACAGGGAATGCCTTCCCTAGAGCACCCACTATCACTTAGGGGAGCACTCACCTTTGCTCCAGGAGGCCCAGGTAAACCCTGTAGAAATAAGGAGAAGGTGAGTGGATTAGGTTAGTCGTGTTCACAGTGGAGACTGGAACAGAGAGCCCCAGATAGCTCCAGGCTGGAAGCAGAGAACCCCAGATAGCTCCAGGCCAGAGCAGAGAGCCCCAGATAGTCTAGGCTGGAGCAGAGAGCCCCAGATAGCTCCAGGCTGGAGCAGAGAGCCCCAGATAGCTCCAGGCTGGAAGCAGAGAACCCCAGATAGCTCCAGGCTGGAGCAGAGAGCCCCAGATAGCTCCAGGCTGGAAGCCGAGAACTCCAGATAGCTCCAGGCCAGAGCAGAGAGCCCCAGATAGCTCCAGGCTGGAGCAGAGAGCCCCAGATAGCTCCAGGCTGGAGCAGAGAACCCCAGATAGCTCCAGGATGTCCTGGAGAGTAACTGACACCTAGGGAGGGCACGTGGGGACAACAGGCTAGCATCTCCGATTGGAGCCATGTGGGCACTGTGGGCAACTGTGCTGAGCTCGCCCACTGGAAAGTAGGTCAGTGGCCTGGGGCTAAATTGGCAGTGTGGCTTAGTAAAGATCCTTCAGTCACGTACCTCCTAATTTAGGCCCCTTCCTGGAAAGCTGACCTTGCCCAACAAAGCCCTGATCTTGCCCTTGGCCCTGAACCCCTGAAGAAGAGCCTGTTGGACCCCGTCTGCCACAGCAGCCGGCCATGGTGAGTTGGTGTGGGTACAGGGGCCTGTGGGTACCGAGGGAGAGACCAGGGTGGCTGGGTACTGTGGTCTTGGGTGGAGGTCTGGGCAGTAAATGTGGGCCAGAGAAAGCCATGAAGCCTAGGTCTAGTCTGTTTCAACTGGTGTAAAATACACTCAGGGTTTATTCCTCTATAAATGATCTAAGAAAAAACAAACAAACAATATACCCTGTTGTCATATAGAGAACAAGAGCCCAGTACTGGGTCGGAGGGTGGTAGTTGGCAAAGCCGTGAATTTGGGGTACTTTGGAGGCTTAGTCTGGCTCAATTTTCTAAATTCATTTCCTTTCAGTTTTTCTGTTTTCCCTCTTGACAGACGGATGGAGGTGTGACTAACTCCTCGCCCCCGCCGAAGTCCTGGGGTAAAACTGTGTATGTATGCCTTTTGGGGACCAAGCTAAGCACAGGCTGTCACTACAGCACAGCCCTCCTAGCCCAATGGGAGATCACAGTGGCCAGAGCTGTTGTCCAGGTCACAGGGACGGTCCACGAAGTCTCAAGATGGCTAAATGTCAGAGCAGCTGACGGGCCTGGGCACGAACCTGAATGACTTTGGTGTCACCTCTTTCAAGCGACTTGAAAGACTTTATTGGCATTCTACGCTTATATGTCTGCTATACTGCGGCTGTGGAGGACATGGTCTTGGCCAGAGTTTGAAAATGAGTGAGCTGGAGGTAGATCTGCCGCTTGACGGGGATGTCCATGGCACCCTTCCCCAGCAGCGGCAGTACCAACCCTCAGGCCCATGGACACAGGGCCCCACTGACTGGGAAGCTCGCCTGGAAGGCGGTCCAGCAGCATGGATCCTGCATTTACTTTTAAAGACATAGACATCAGAGGCCACCCCCAGTACCTGTCCAGAATCCACTGCCCTGACCCTGGTTTTCTTAAACCAGGGCTGGGGACAGATGGAAAAGGCCCTTCAGACTTCCCCCAGTTACTCTGCAGTGACATAACGTAGTACTTATTAGAGCGACCCACAGGGACCACGACTGACATGGCCCTGCAGCTGTGTTGGTAGAGCTGGGAGGGAAAACAGGCGAGCAGAGTCATAGACATGGATGGTTTCTCACAGAGGCCACTCATGTTCAGGTCCCTGACAAAATGTTTCTGTCATTCTGGTCACTATTCAAGGTTTAGAGGCTTCTGGAGACTTCTAAGGAGCAGAAAAGAGGGATACTTACAGGTGGCCCTATAGGCCCTGGCAGCCCTGGGTGTCCCAAAGGGCCACTTGGTCCTGGGGGGCCTGGTGGCCCTGGAGGGCCTTGGATGCCAGCCTGGCCTTGTTCCCCCTGAAGTCAGAGAAAACATGGATTAGCGAGAGGGTCTCAGAGCAGCGGTCAGGCGCCGCTCCCACCATGTGCCATGCAGCTGCCGAGGCCTCTGTGGACCCTGCTAGGAATGCAGTGGGGGGCAGTGGGTGGATGGTGAGGGTAACAGTGGCAGTGATGGTGACTGCATGCAGGGGCTAATGGCAGCAAGGAGTGCTCCAGGACATCGGGTTGCTGAGCTGTGGGGGCTTCTAGAGGTCTTCAGGGCAGAGGACTTGGCAGTAGTGGCAGAAACAGAGAGTGAGAGATGGCCGCTGGCCTGAATCCAGGCCCTGCTCCTGGCCTGGCCCAGTGCCTGGGCTGAGCCCAGGTGGTCTGCAATCTGCCTCTACCGCTCTCTTAATGTATCGAGTTTATCATCAGCCTTGGCCTCCCAGCGACAGGATGGGAGCATGGGGGTCCTTATTCCCCATCTTAGCATATGCTGGTTTTGACTATCTGTTCCAGAGGATCAAATGAGACCCTAGGTCAGAGGCCACGGGGTTTTATCTGGCTCACTGTACAATTGAGCTGGGCTCGTCAGTCAAGCCCTTGCCCTTTGGAAGTGGCCTCCAGCACCATCTGCTAAATGCATCAGTCAGGATTGGCTCTTACGTAAGCTTATCCTTGTGGCTAACTCGCGACTACCTTGTGCAACATGCATAACCAATATATATTTATCGATAGGAAACTGGTAGGCCTTCTCATGTCCCATGGTGGCTGACAGTATAAAACCCTAACTCCCCAGAGAGTCTGCAGAGATCATGAGGGCAACTCCTTCTGGTTCTGCTCTAGAAACCAGGGTCAAGGCAATACGGGAAAGTCTTGCCGAGCCACCTGTGTCTTGGACATGGACACAGCAACAGGTGGCAGCTGGATCTACTCCTCTAGGGAAGTGGTTCTCAACCTGTGGGTTACGACCCCTTTGGGAATCACACTATATCCTGCATATCAGATATTTACATCACGATTCATAACAGCAGCAAAATTATAGTTATGAAGTAGCAACAAAATGAGTTTATGGTTAGGGGGTCACCACAACATGAGGGACCGTATTAAAGGGTCATGACATTAGGAAGGTTGAGAACCACTGCTCTATGGTCTTCTACCAACTGCAAATGAACAATATGGCCCATGGGGAGCAGGAAATGCAGCTACCATAAGATAATCATGCATGGTTCTGGTATGTATGTGTATGCACACGTGTGGAGGACACACACACGTATGTGTGTAGTCTTGGGTATCATTCCTCAGAGGCTGCGCTCATTTCTTTTGAGACTGGGTCTCTCACTAGGACCTGGAGATCACCAATCAGGCTAAGAGAGCCCTGGGGGAGTCTCCTGTCTTTCCCATCCCAGGGCTGGGACTACAAGTATGTGCCTGGAGGTCCGAACTCATGTCTTCCTGCTTGCCCAACAGGTACTTACTGACTGAGCCACCCTTTGTAGCCCTCACAGTAGGACCTAGAGCAAGAAGTCTGCACAGTTACTCTGTGTGTGTGTGTGTGTGTGTGTGTGTGTGTGTGTGGCGTGTTCAGGGGCACTACCTCACCTTCCCTCAATTGGGGCCTGTCTGCAGCAGGATGAGAGCCCATGAATGGGCCTGGCGCTGCTTTGAGCTGCCAGCGGCCTCCTGAGCAACCCTTGGAGCCCTGGAGGCTCTCGAGGATTTGGTGGGGTAATGCGATCCGCGCTCTACAAGAATGGGCTGAATGCTTAATAGGCTGCGCCTGTATCATGTGACTCTGTATTTTTAGCTGATCATTGGAGTGAGTTTTCAGCCTTATTCAGTCAGGGACTTGAGTATCCACGTTCCTGGGTTGTGGAATCACCAGGCAAGTAGCTCAAGGTCCTGCCACTCCCTGCTCCCAGGCCCCTGGGGACACCTGGGCCGCAGAAGGCAGATGAAGGGTAAGACAGGCAGCCCCTGGCCTCATGTGACCTCAAACAACATGGGGCCTCAAAAAAAAAAAAAAAAAAATCAATGATGCTTTTCCCTGGGAACCTGCTCCTGGCCAAGCCTCCTTGGAGACAACAAGGCAGAAGGCAGGAAAGTAGCTGTTTGCCTGCTGGTCGTGGGCCATGCTGTTCTACAAACTCCCTCGCTCCTCACACCCAGGCTCTGAGGGGTGAAACTCAGCAGGATGTGTGCCTGAGCAGAAAGAGTGTGTGTTCAGGCGTCAGACATCTGGCTCTCATGTCCATTTCGCTCTCTTGCTGTTCCCATGACTCAGTTTCCCTGCCCTATCACAGCCCCTGTGCCTGTTCTTACTTTATTGTGGAGGGAGCTGAGGCACACTGGGACCAGGCAGAGAACCTGGGCATAAATCCTCGCTCTGTGACATCAAGCAGCTTACTGAACGTATCTGAGCCTTTATCTCTGCATCTGCGCAATAAAGACAGTGGTATACCATTGAAAGACAGCATCAGGCCTGTAAACAGGATGTCGGAATGTCTACTGTTGGTGGGGCTTGTATACTGTGTCTTTCTGCTTTCATGGCAACACTGGGCCAATGATTGTCTAATTTGCGGTAACTGTTAGAAATAGGTTCTGGCATAGTGGGTAACCCCAGCTGCCTTGCCACGACCCCAAGATGTTCCAAGCCCCTGGGAAAGCTCCACGTGGTGTCTACCTGAAAGGTCCGCCTTTTAATGACAGGGGGTGGAGCCAGCCGCACTGAATTGAGGAGAGGCAACAGCTGAGGAGAGACAGGAGTTGGAAGGCCAGAGGTCGCAGGTATTCAGAGTAATGCAGGAAGTCCCCAGAAGGCCAAGTGGAGAGAAGAGGAGGAGAGAGATGAGTGTGAACACAGCAGCAGGACAGACTTGGGGGAGGGGTGTGGTAGGCACCCCTGAGGCTCAGCTCTAGGGACAGAGGCAATCATAATTTTGCTTTTGGCAGCAGCCTCAGCTCTGGCTACTGGCTAGTAGCCTCCTTGAGTTCCGGAAGAGGGGTTCTCCCTGACCAGACCCACCCACCTCTGAAGTCATACCAGGCCACTTGGGCCACGTAACACACCACCCAGCACTGTACTGCCCCACCCAGGCCTGCCGGGTGGACGGCCGCTGCTGGGCTGAGGGTCGGGAGCCACAGAACGAGCTAAATTGGTGCGTGGAGTCAAGCTGGCGTGTGGTCCCTGTGGGTTCCTTTTTGGTAGGACAAGGATAGCTGACGTCAGCGAATCTGAGGACCACGGTCAAGGGAAGTTAAGCCTGGCCTCTGGGGTTGAGTTGGCTGAAGGTGTGGCTTGTGAGGCATTCACTAAGTACTGTGGAGGCCTCATTCTGTGGCTGGTAAGCTCAGAAAAGTTGTCTTAGGAATGGTCAACCACTTCTAGGAGGACGGGCAGCTTCTGATCACATTATCTAACATAATTTTCATTTTGGGTCATTTTTGCTACTTTTTGTCTCGTAGGCTAAACCTGTGGAGATGACCGGAATGTTAGAATCCATATGAAGGCAAAGACCTAGGGGGGTGGTCAACCCCATGTGTTTAAGGCCCCTCAACTTGCCAGCCGGGCTGAAAACTCAGGGAATTAGGAGCCCATCTGGGGTGGCCCTTCTAGGCTATTCCTGTTGCACATGGGGGCAGCTGCCACACACTGAGCCATGCAGAGCCCCATCCTCCCACGCTGGGCCCAGAGATGTGCGATGTTATGCTCTGTGTCCGGGAAGCGTCTCAGCCAAGAGGGGCTGGAGCCCATCTAGGACCGACAAACCTTTAGGGCAATTATCGGGTTGGAGCGCAGAGCTGCCAGGACGCCGCCTGGGTGCTCCTGGTTCGGGAGGCAAAGGGAGGGGTAGCAGAGATGGGGTCACATCGAGTAGGAGAGAGCCCACAGACCTAGCAACCCTGCCGGATGCCAAAGGACTTCCCGCTCATTGCCTAGCTCTTTCCTTTCCTGCTAGACTAGCCAGGCTGTCCTGGGGACCTGTCAGCACCCCCACCTCTGCCCACTCCTTGGAAAGCCACCAATCTACTAAAGGCTTCCTAAGCTCACACTTCTAAATCAACTGGCCTGCTGGTTCGGTTTTCACTACTTCTCCCGTCCCTGCCTGCCTGAAGTCCTTAGACTATGCTTCTGGAACTTCCTACCACTGTTCCCTTCTCTGTTCTTGTACAGGGTTGAGGGGCAGAGATCATGCCCTCCCCAACCTAAGCATCCCCGCAGAATCAATGACACACTGCAGAAGGTCTTGCAGCTGTGCTGTCTCTGTGCCAGGGGATGCTCTTTCTTTTGGGTCATACAGCCATCTTGCAAGTCCACCATTCCAAATAAACACAGCTGGCTTTCTATTGTTGTGTCAGGATGAGCTGGATGGAACGGCAGGACCTTACAGCCCTGAATAGATTAGGCCTGGACCTCAAATCTATTGCTGCCTCTTACACACCAAACCATGCACAGCCTCTCTCTGGTCCAAGGACCCAGATGTCAGGGACCGCCACGGTTTTCTGGGTCCTGAGAGGCTGGGTAGAGGCTGGCCATGCTAACCATACCTTCTCAGAGACCCTGGAGAGTCAAGTACATTCTGAGCCTGGTTTGTGGAGAGGGGTAGGAGTGGGGTGAAGGGGTATGATAGGCTCTACCCCCTAACTTCTACCCGGCCCAGCTGTAGTAGCAGCCAGGGAAATAGACTGTGTGTTTCTGGGTACACTGGAGTCCTTATAGATGGAAGATCTCCCAAGATGATTTTTATACTTTCTGCCCAGGACTGAGCATGACAGGATGTCCCACTGGGGCTTCAGGGAGGAATTGGGGAAGGACTCTGCCCTCCCTTGTCTCCAGCAGGGCACAAGTGAACATTGGGTTCCGTAGACTTAGAGGAAGCCAGGAAAAGTCAGGGTCAAGAGGAACCATCTCAGTTCAGAAACATCCCACCCCGTCCTAACACTCCTGCTGAGAAGGGTTTCCTGTGTTCCTAACAGACAAGATGTACACTGCCTCCAAGGATGCGGTGGCCAGATGACCTCCCCTCCTGGAGATCTGGGTCATCCGAAACCATGACTAACTCAAAAGTCCCTCATATTTGTCCTGGACTGCCGGACATGCACACGCGCATACACACACACACACACACACACACACACACACACACACACACACGTACATGCACGCCCTACAGGGCAGAGAGGCAACACCTAGCCCCATGCATGCCTCTTGGCCAACAGAGGGCAAAGTGACACACACAAGAGACTCTCAGATACTTGTTCAGCAGACAAACAAGGTCATATAGGATTCTGGGTCCATGCAAACAGACACAGTGACCACCCTGACACAGTGCCAAAAGCAAGTCATTGTCAGTTGTAGGGCGGAGCACACTGCACCTTATACAGGGTTGCAGGTCCCCCTACCCTAGGGTAATGACTGGGCTTGAGGATGGGTCAAAGGGCACCCTTAGCTTGAAGCATCACTTACCCTGTGTGGGTACTCGTCACACTGACCCTAGAGAGGGGGAGAGAGAGAGGTGTTAGGTCCTTATTAGGGGAATCTGCACCCCATAACACACCATGCATCTCCTCACCCACTGGTACCACTGTTCTGCTTTGGGTCCTCTGAGGCAGATGAAGTGGTCCCCTCTCCCTTGCCTCTAGTAAGCAACAGGAGGAACCCCCTAGGGCCAGAGCTCTGGGTACAGAGACAGGACCTCACTACATGCCACCTACCACGATGGTAGGATTAGAAATTATGTCCAGCTCATTTGTCAGTCCATGCCCTGATGGGACCAACAGACTTTATGATGGCAGTGGCTGGCAGGATTCCAGGAACATCTCCCCTAAGCCAAGAATGCCAGGATCTTGCATCACTGTCCAGGGATAAACCTACCAATCTTGGTCAAAAAGTGAACAAGACAGAGAATGCAGGAGGCCCAGAAAGTTAGGCCAGCAGGGTTCTAAGTTCATGTCATAGAGTGCAGGAACCTGGGGGACGGCAGGTGGACAGGAACAAACTGTGTGCAGGTCTTCAGACACAAGACTGACAGTGTGGGGGTGTCATTGTTTTTTTTCTTACATACTAGGTATCTTCAGAGTTTTTAAACTCAGATCTGGAAGTGGCCTCTCTGACCCCTTTCTGCTCTGGCCCTGGTAAAGGTCTAGGAAGCCTCAATTGCACTTACCTTTTCTCCCTTTTGTCCCTGAGGGCCCTACAAAGAGAAGGAAATGACAGTGTCAGGGCTCAAATCCCAGGCCACATGATCCCCAACCTCCCTACTGGGGACAAGGAAGAGGAACTACCAACCGGTTGTCCTCGGGGACCCACCAGGCCCTGTGGAAGAAAACACATGTGTCAGTGGGTGGGTAGGTCGTAGACACATGCCTGGTTGGGTTGACACAGATGTCGGCCTCCTAGGCACTTCTCAGACTGTTCCAAAGTCCTACAGGGCAGGACTGCCTAGGTTCAACTTGTCTAAGGTTGTATGGCCTTATATGCTAAGCCTCAGAAGGTGTGGCCAGTTGTTCCCTGTCCCCTTCACTCATTCCTCCAACCACTGACACCCTAAGGGCTCTCTGCATGGGAGGTTTGGGTGCCAGAGCATTTTACTCCAAAGGACTCTATGTCCTACACCTGGGAGCCTCAGGAGACTCCAATACAGCCTGCTTCCTACTCTCCTGGCCACTGAACCAGAAAGTCTGGTGTTGTGAAATAGTATTTTAAGATGTGTTACATTGGTTTATGCGGTGGAACATTTGTTTTAACGATGCAAAGATGTATGGTATTCCTTTATGTTGCATTTGCGTAACTCTGTAAAGCTGTGTTACTTTGCCTGTCTAAAACACCTGATTGGTCTAATAAAGAGCTGAACAGCCAATAGCAAGACAGGAAAAAAGATAGGCGGGGCTGGCAGGCAGAGAGAGAAATCTAGGAAGAAAAGATCTAGGAGAGAAAGGAAAAGAACTCCAGGAGCCAGTCACCCACATACACAGCAAGCCACAGAGTATGAAGCAAAGAAATGCATACAGAATAGAGATAAAAGCACTATTAAAAAATGTAGATGGGATGACTTAAGAAAAGCTGGCTAGAAACAAGTCAAGAAAAGACTGGACATACATAAGTCATAAGAAGACTCCGTGTGATTTATTTGGGAGCTGGGTGGTGGGTCCCCCAAAAGAGCAAAGAGTGAAAAAACAACCAACAACAGACTGGCATGGGTGGAGCAGACACTACATTTTGAGAGGCTTGTGGTGTACAGCAAACTGGGATGGACACCCTTATGTTCTGAGTTCCCTGGAAGGTACAAGAGGACTTGGTATTTCTGTCAAGGTCGCCTTATTGTCCGGTTCAAGGGAGAAGTGGAGCTCAGTGTCTGATGGACTTTCAGGAGACCTCACTGACGCCCTGGTTGAGGAGGCCCATGCTGATGTATAGGTAAGAGGACAGGACAGACTATGTGTGGGCTGACCCCTCTGGGGCAGGCTCTGCCCTTCCTCACAGGGCCAAAGATGAAGGGGCTGGCATCATCGCTGCCTCCCAGCGCCAAGAGGATGACAGTGTTCAGACATGGTGGCTCAGGGTATGATCATGGAAGGCTAGCCATTTCCAGTCCAACACGCTCTGAATTTGAACCCTTGCCTGAGCTTCTGAGGTTGCTGTTAGACCTATGCTGGCCGGTGGGAAGCATCTGAATGCCAGTCTCTAGGCCTCTGGGTACCTGGCGGAGTGGCCTCAGTGTGCCAAGATGTAGAGAAGGCTCCTGCTTCAGACTCACAATTGGCTCTATCTTGAAACTGGGAAACTGTGAGCAGGTGCACAGTGGTGGGACTTGAGAGACCTGGGACAGCTCAGGGGAAGCCATTGTGGGAAAGCAAAGGGCCACCATCTCCTAGGGAACACCCTGCACAGCATCCCGAGGGTGCTGATGTTAGCGTGTTGGAAAAAGCTCAGACTGTGAAGTCTCAGAACGTGAGCTAGTTACTAGTTGACCTGATAAGTTATGTGGCACGGGTCAAGGGTGACACTCTGGATGTCTCCAGTGCAGGAGATAAAGGGCTTACCATGTCTCCCTGCACGGTGTGAGGATCTAGGGAAGTGAAGGGTGTACCCAGCTGGTGGGGGTGACTGTGATAGGCACGCTTTGTCCCTTTGTGGGAGTGAGACCAGGCTGGTCCCCCACCTGTCTTGTGAAAGAAAGAAAGTGAGGGGTCTTACCGTCTCCCCTTTAGGTCCTGGGTGGCCCTGGAAGAAAAAGGATTTTACGTACATGGTTTAAACAATGAAGCCCTCACCCTGCCTGCTCCAGTATGTTCCTCCTTATGCGGTCCTGTTAGCTTTTGTTCTCAATGCCACCTGTCATTCACTCATCTGCCCAAACCCTAACCTGCAGGCTGACTGGGCCAGGGGCAGGGCTGTCTCCCCTTTCACTTTGCATGCTATGTTAGTAGTTAGCTGCCCTTCAAAGAAGAACAGAGCTGAGAGTGTTTCCCTGGACCCCAGCTACATCCACTATATACACCCAGGGCAGCTGTGCAGGAGTAGGGGGGGATAACTGGCCTTGTGGTGAGTAGACATGACCGCTGTAGCCTCTGGGCTACATGTGGTTGTCTAGGAAGGTGACCAGGTCCCCACCTGAGGTGACACGAGCTATCTGAGGGAGAGTTAAATGTTTATTACACCCCCAGGGCATGCACTTGTGGGGATTCTGAGAGCTTTGAGGGGGCAGCCATCTTCCAGTTGCTATAATTTTTTTTTTTTTTTGGTTTTTCGAGACAGGGTTTCTCTGTGGCTTTGGAGCCTGTCCTGGAACTAGCTCTGTAGACCAGGATGGTCTCGAACTCACAGAGATCCGCCTGCCTCTGCCTCCCGAGTGCTGGGATTAAAGGCGTGCGCCACCATTGCCTGGCTCAGTTGCTATGAATGTTTGGACCAAGACACCAAGTACAAAGGGTTAAGGTGACCAGAGGTGGACCTGAGTATATGCACATGAAGCCTCAGCTATGGAGGGGACCCCAACTTTGAGAAGAACAGGAGACATCTTGGCACTTTGGTGGTACTGAAGCAGCCTGTGCCACTCCACTTCTCTACTGTCCCTGCTGCCTCCTTGCCTCCCCAAAGTCTATGGATGGTTTTTGCTCCACTCCCTGAGCATCCAGCCTGACCACCAGAGACTTTGCCCTGTGGTAGCCTATTGAGGGCAGAGGTGACTTACGCAAATAGTTCTCCCTCCTCTTCCCCTTAGCCAGTTTTCTTTCTATGGAAATATCTTTCAATCTCCTGGGGTGTAGGAGAGTCAGGAGCCCCAGGTGAGTGAGCTGGGCAGAAGAGGGACAGAGCCCAGCTCAAGGGTCTACTTACCCCAAGAATTCACTTACCGGCTTGCCGTCAAGACCAATGGGACCCTGAAAAGAGAAAGGTTTGATGCAAGGGCCAAGTTTCCCAGGTCTCCTGCCCAGGAGGCAGCCCGGGCACAGTGCATTCCTTGAAAACTAATATTGGTCAGCACCGACAAGTGACTCCCCTGATTCTGCCCCCTGAGAACCTATTTAGGCTCCCTGGGCAAGGGTTAAAGGGTACTGCAATGGCCACCCTACTGCTGCTTCCCTGGTAGGCCTCTCTTCAGTGCCTGACCAGAGGCCAATCAGCTCACTTCTCTGGCTCACCATCTGCCCATATCCTGGTATCAAATGGGATGTAGCAGCCGGAAGTTCATTCACTCAGCTCCTGCCTGGCCACCACTATCTATATAGATACCTCGGTTCTGTCTTGTAGCAGGAGCCCAGCCCTGAGCTACCAGCCCATAAAAGGTTACAGAATAGGTCCTTAGCGACTAGGAATCAGAAGGGAAACGTGGCCTCAGGGATTATCTTGGTGCATGCACTTTAACCCAACCAGGCCCAGGACCTACCCATCTCTGCTAATCTTAGCTCTCTGTACTTACCGGAAATCCAGGGAAGCCTCGAGTGCCTGGCTGACCCTGGGAAAAATAGAGCAGCGAAGATGAGTGAGGAGGAGCCAAGCCTATCCTTAGGGCTCATCTCTGTGCCCATCCCTGATTCCATGTTATCACCTATGAGCTGGCTATGGGAGGGTGGAGAGGACAGGAGGGCACATCATAGCAGAGTTCCTGCAGGGACCAAGCTGGGGGGAGGGAAGGAAGCAGCAGCATCCTTTGGGCCTACTTCTAGAAGTTCCCAGGGACACTCCTCACTGCTTGGGCCCCCTGAGCCTTGAATGCAAATAGACAACAGACCAATGGGGCAATCAGGACAGTGTGGGGCTTACTCCGAATTGCACAGAAGTCCTGAACCAAAATCGAGTCAATTTTCTTGATTTATAGGCATTGCTCATGGCTACAACGTTAGGCTGACTTGGGAGTCTGCAGAAATTAACCTTCAAAACTGTTTTCAGACTAGAAGGGGTCAGATTCTTCCTTCTCTGCAGGCTTCTCCCAGCGGCTGGGCCATCTTTGGATTGTCCCTGTCTCTTGGGGAGGAGAGACATCTGGGCTCATTTCTCTATAGGTGCAGAGTGCCACAGAGTCAGCTGTGCACTGGTCACAGCCCAGTGGCTAATGGTCAGGATTCCCAAGAAACACAGAACTGTGGCTTCTGGTCTGAGAGGCTAACCCGAAGGTCAAGGGTACCAGAGAGCCGAGAACCTGAAGCCTGGTCACTCCTCTCCTCAGGATCCAGCAAGGACTTCCCTGCCTCTCGTATCAGTCAGGGTTCCAGCAAGATGGCCCAGCAGGTCAAAACACTTGCCATAAAACCTGGTGACTTTAGTACAATCCCTGGGACCCACAGAGTGGAAAGAGAAAACTGACTTCTACAAATTGTCAGCGCACATGCTCACATGTGTACAAACACACACTACATGTAGTAAAAATTTGATTTGTGCTTTTTTTTTTTTTCCAGACAGAGTCTCACTAAGTAACCCTGGCTGTCCTGGAATTCACTATATAGACCAGGCTGGCCTCAAACTCAGAGATCCATCTGCCCCTGTCTCCTAAGTGCTGGAATTAAAGGTGTGTGCCAATATGTTTTTTAAAGATGAAGCCATCCCCCATTGCATCCCTGTGACCTGGTTACCTCCCTTCCTGTCTCCTCTATGCCTCTCTGTCTGCCCCGAATAGTGGATCACCTGCTTTTCCTGAAACACATGCCAGTTCTCAGCTTGGGGGCCCCTCAGCTTGCAAGGCAGAGCCTCTTTGCAAGTATGGACTGTTGGGTCAGGGAGGCTGAGTTCTAATCCAGCCGCCATCAACAACTGTGTGATGCCAACTCTCCCCAAGTCTCAGTTTCCCCATCCCTAGAATGGGAATAACCAATGAAATCTCATCAGGTCACAGAACTACCCCCAATTCTGCTTGTAACACCTCTAGAAATAGAAGCTACACCATTGGGCGCTTGCTGAATAAAGCTGACCAGATGGGTACCAGAAGCCAGCCAGACTGCTTGTGTTTATTGTATGCCTGTATACAAGCTCGTGTGTGTGTGTGTGTGTACGCAGGTATGAGCCTAGAGGCCACAGTGCAAAGTCAAAAGTCTTCCTTTATCGTTCTTCCCACCAGTTTTAAGGACAGTGTGTCTCTTCGCTGAAACCAGCATTCACTGATTTGGCTAGACTAGCTGGTCAGTGAGTTCTGCGGATCTTCCTGTCTCCGTCTCTGGTGCTGGAGTTACTGACACGTGCCACAATGCCTGACTTTTTCTGTGTGCGATGGAGACCTGACCTCAGGTGCTCACTGCTCACAAGGCAAGCGCTACTCATTGAGCCACCTCCCCAGCGTCTTGGGACCCACAGAGATCTTAATCAAGAAGCAGTTTTTGAGAACAAGATCTCAACCCAGGGACAGTGTCTCTGCACTCATGTGCTGTGACCCTGAACTATTTCCAGGATCCCTGGATCCTTCCTGGGTCTGTGCATAAAATATTCAAAGGCCACTGCACAGGAAGGCCACCCATCTGGCCAGGTGGCATAGAACCCCTTGCCATGTCAGGGTCGGGTGCTGATCCACAGAGAACTGACTAGCTGAAGTCAGCTGCAGTCTCAGGATGGACTTGGGGCACGTGTCCAAAGGCCAGCGAGTGGCAACACCACTCATATGTCAGAGGGCGCTGGCCTCTGTCCTCTCAAGGATAAGAGTTGCTAAGAATAGGCCTAAGGAGAAACCTGGAAACTGTTGCAATGCAACCTCTGAAACCTCCCAACGTAAACTTTCTGTAGCTGCTCTGGACACGGAGGGGCTGGAGGAAAAGGTCAGGAGGGAAGGGTTCCAAGAATCATCTTCATAACATCTCAGCTGTTATTTACATGGCCGGCATAATCACACACTCTGCTAATTACAGTGCTGGCTCCGGTAGGCAGCGCGCATCCCTCCAAGTCCAGGACTAACCAGGGCTTTTTCAAGGCTCTGGGGAGGAATGCTGTCATCGACCACATGGAAATGGGACTCTGCTTCCTGGAGAGGTTGGGCACGAAAAAGGCAGTTGAGGAGGCTTAGGACTGGACTGTAATTTACATCTCAATTTATGCTGAGCTTACAGCCTCTTCCAGTGTTTTCTGGTCATGCCGATTCCAGGCTGGGGAGCTGGCTGTTTGAGGCAATGTATTATTATGGTGTATGCTTTAATATGTTAGACTAGTATTATATATTATTTATATAACATGTGTTATGCGAAGGGTATAAACAAGCAAATATATTTGAGACAGGATCTATGTTGCCCAGGCTGGCTCTGAACTCCTGGACTCAAGTGATCCTCCTGTCTCAGCTTCCTGGGTAGCTGGGATGACAGACTTCCTAATTCCTGGCTTAACTAATCTTTTCTGTTACATTGTTATCTTTTCTGACCAGGTCTGAGTAAAGCTGTTTGTTAAGATCAGCTCCTTGCAGACGCTATCTAATTCACCTTTTGTCTTTGAATTGTTTGCTTTCAATTGTTGTTGAATCGCTCACCTAGAATTGTCATGTTTAGACAGATAAACTTTCCCTGTGGTTTTTGGGTTTTCTGCCATGTTTGAAGAAGAGGCCTTCTTACTGGGAATTATAAAACATGTTCATATTTTGCTCCTATAGTTTATGGTTTCATGTTTGTCATCTTAGCATTTTGTTGTTATTCTTATTTTGTTTTGATTTGGTTTTACATAAATAATATATAATACTAGTCTAACATATTAAAGCATACACAATAATAACAATGGATGGTCAGATAGATATATAGATATAGATATAGTCTGGACCAGTGCATTTAGACAGCACTCACGGCCACTCCCATTCAATGTGCTCCCACTGAGCACAGGGAGAGGCCATGTCTGTATGCTGTGCACCATTGTATACCTCATCCACTTAACACAACCCAAGGGGCCCCCCTGGCCTTGGGATGTATTTCCCAAACTCTTAGAGAATCCTTTACGCAAAGTCCTGGCTGCCCTCTCCAGCCCCATCCTTGCCTTCCCATTCAGTCCTTTTTCTAGGTACTCCTCTTAGTTCAGGAGCTTGGCACCCTCCTGACCCTTCTTCCCTGAGTGGACTCTGTAAGACCTTGAGTGTTGTTCCACTATCTTTTCCTCCTAAAGCCTTTCCTTCCTGGACTGGCCCAAGCCCAGCGGTTCCCTTCCCCCATGTCCCTACTACTCCCTGCTGCAGCTCCCACTATTTGAGCTGTCATGGCAAACGAGATGGCTGTCATAGGCCTGGATGGCAAGCAGTTAGAATCCCAACCTCTACCCAAACCTGGGGGGCTTTACGTTCCTGACAGACACTCAGTAGATATGTCTACCTGTATGAGCAGCTCCTCGTGGGTGAGGATGGGAGCTCAGGTCCTTCCCACTGGTCCCCAAAAAGCAACTGGGGAGCCCATGGAGGGGATGGGTCCCTTGACATGCAGTCATCCCTAGCTTGGCCATGACCTGCCTAGTACCTTGGGGTCTGGCCTCCCACTCCATTTCATACGGCTTCTATGAGGACACTCAGACACTAGATTCCCACTCCTTGGGCCACTGGAATGGAGTCATCCTTCTCCAAGTGCCTGGATGGCCCCTTCTTGTGGGACTCTTGAGCAGGCTCCAGGAGAATGGGCAGGCAGCCCTTAAGAATGGCAAGGCTGGAGCCAGGGTGGTGGTGCCGCACACCCTTAACCCAGCACTCGGGAGGCAGAGGCAGGTGGCTCTCTTGTGAGTTCGAGGCCAGCCTGGTCTACAGAGTGACTTCCAGGACAGCCAAGGCTACACAGAAAAATTCTGTCTTAAAAACCAAAACAAAAAAGAAAGAAAAAAAGAAAAGAAAAGAAAAAAAAGAACGGCAAGCGGGTTGTGGTGAGCAGTATTTATCCTGGGCCTTTCCTGACGGAGTGGAAAGTCGCCTGTCTCCAAGTGCCACCTAAGGCTTGCCTACTTGATCTCAATTCTTAATGTCAAGCAGACTTCTTGTCTGCCTATCTCCTGCTTCCACAGGCTGGCGCTGAAGGGGCAGTTGAGGGGTAGCTTGGTGTCTGATAAGGACTCAGGGTAGTTTGGCCTTCCGGCTGATGATCAGTGGCCAGCGTCAGGGGACTCTGGGCATAGTCAGGACGACAAGTGTCACAGAACCAATGGAGGCACCAGTAAGGGCCATCATCTTCCCCTCAAGGCGAACGTCCTTTCTACACAGCCACACTTCAAGCTGGAAGGGGCTCTTGGGACAAAACTGTGCCCATCATTTACGAGCCTGGTAATCGATGTGGGCACGAGATCCCCACGTTCCTCCTGTGACGTGCTGGGATGTGGGGAAAGGACACATCCTGCCTGTTCTGAACGATCAGCATGTGATCAGTGCCCGTCACTGTGACTTCCTAGTCCTCTACTCCAGCGGGCCACTACCTTGGGAGCGACATACAGATATCCTACATACCAGATATTTGCATTACTATTCAGAACAGTAGCAACGTTATAGTTATGAAGTAGCAACAATTTTGTGGTTGGTGTGTGTTTGTGGGGGGTCACTGCTCTGTGAGGAAATGGACTAAAGGGTCACAACCTTAGGAAGGTTGGGAACCACCCCGCTCCTCACTGTCTGTGCTCCCTGCTCCCTCTGCTTCCTCGTCATATGGCAGGTTCCTCACACTCCTCATCAGGGAAAAGGAGGCCCTGGCCAAACCCCTTCTTCCCTGTGTGCCTGTTTCTTCTTCAGACGGGCTGTACTAGACTATGCTGGATTCCTGCCCCCTCCCTGACACTGGTGAGTGGGCACCTTGGATCCCCACTCCTCCTCCTTCCCATGGTTGTGATAGTTTGCTGAATCCATCACCCACGTACCAGACCGTCCTTAAGGAAGTATGCCAGAGGGAAGTCAGGTGCTAGTTAACTCCCAGGACCTGGTACTGACACTGAGGAGGAGGCTTAGGGTGTGTGGAAGGTGGGTTGGGGCTTCATTAGACCCAGGAGTGGGAGCCTGGGATCAGTGAACTCGGACTGCATCATCTTCTCTTGATTTCGGGAAGGGGAGATTAGTTCCAAAGAAAGCCGGGGCACCCACCCAGGGCAGGCAGCGCCTTTCCCTCCTGTAAACAACAGCAACCGCCTCTCCTGCCTCCCAGCTGCTGGAGTCTTGCGGTGAGAGGCTAGGCCCTGGAACCCTTCCAGGAGGCAGCAGTTTAGGTATAATTAGTCAGCCCACTTTCTTTAACATCAACAGCAACCCTGAAGGCCAACAGCGCTGACCACGCTGACCACACCGAGTGGGATGGCCACACCCGGAGGCCAGTGTCAAAGCTCACCCTCATCCCCCCAAAAGCTCTTTTCATTAACTCTCCCAACCTCCATATCCCCCAAAAGAATAGCAACAACTTACAGGAGGGCCTCGAGGCCCGATGATGGACATCCCCGCATCTCCAGGGGCACCCTGTAGGGAGACAGAGGGTGTATGGAAGGGTGGACAGAGTGGAGAGTAGTGGAAAAATGATGCAAAAAGGGACGGGGGAGCTGGCATTCGGGAGAGGGGATGCCAACCCCATAGACCAAAGGGAACCCAGAGACGATGATTAGAGCCGAGAAGGGCAGGTACAAAGCAGCAAATATGAATAGATATGGGCGGGGGAGGACAATGGGCTCAGGAAGTGCAGAGAGGAGAGCAGGGTCCGTGACACTGAGGGGCAGGCAGGAGACACAGGGAAAGGCCATTCAGCAGTGACAGTCCACCCATTTCACCTAGCAGCACACCCTACAAATGTTAGATAGGAATTACAATAATAGAGGGTCAGAACCAACAACACCCCGGCTGTATGGGCCCAGTAGCCTTGAGTCCAAAGGCTGGATGTCCCAGAGAATGTCCCAGAAGGACGAAGGCTGAGCCCAATGCTCAGCCCCTACAGCATGTTCCCGAGTTACTTGGCTGGTAGCCCTCAGTGCTATCACAGGTGGTTGAACCAGCTGGGTAAACACGGGGTGTATATGTGTAGGGGTCCCCACATGTAAGGGTCCCTACCAGGAGCCCATAGCAAAGGCAGGAGAGGAATGAAAAAGCCCAGGGCCCTGAGTTAAAGTCATGGCAGCTTTCTGAGTTCACACAATGCTCCCGAGAGCTGGAGCTTGGAATGTTCTATAGCCCTTGCGTGGTTAAATGTCTTAAATGTCCTACCTCACATACAGGTAGTGGTGGTTTAAAGCCAGGAAGTGTAGCATTGTCAAGTGGTGGACGTAGCTGAGGGCAAAATGCACAGTTTGAAGGGAAACACTGCTCCTTAGCAACTGTGTGATTTGGGACAAACTAATTCATGTCTCTGTTCATTTCCTAAACTATGGCAGGGAAAAGAACACCTATCATCATATAGATGGAATATGGAAACTGCATGGGATAGAACTGGGAAGTGTTGAGAAGCGCCATGTGGTCTGAGGAAGGCGATATGTCTCTCCTTGCCAGTTTCACGCCCATAGGATGGAACCAATAGTTTCATTCCATTTGGAAGACCGGCCAGTCCTATGGTCAGTAGCCTCAGCACACGGGGCTGCTCTCCAGCTCTGTCACCTTCTAGCTGTGTGACCATGGCATGCTACTTTCCTTCTCTGTGCCTTGTGTACAGAGAACTAGTAAAGCTTCCAGGAAGGGCTGTCAGTGTCAGCTGGCTCATTAGAAACAACAACACTCACAGTGTGCCTGAGGCTGGAGTGTGCCGGAGGCTTGGAGCAACTATCACTGTTAGCGTTTGTTCTTACTTTGGGGATAGAATACTCTGTTGCAGAAACTGTGTGTGTGTTGGGGGAGTCTCATGCCTCCAGGCAGAGGCAGGAGGTTGGAAGAACGTTATGAGTTTCAGGTCAGCTTAGTCTATGCATGGAGTTTTAGGCTAGCCTGAACTACAAATCAAACTCTGTCTTTAAAAAAAAAAAAAAAAAGGGAGGTGAGAGGCAGACAAAAGAGGCCCATAACACTGATATGTCCAGTGTCTATGAGGAGGGAGGAAAAGCTAAGGACCAGGAATCCCAGGTTCTGGTCCCTACTACGTTACAGCTGGGGACATCCGACAAACCCTAGTCCTTCCCTGGATCTTACTTTCAGGTCTGATTGGATAGGTTACACTCTGAAATCTCCAGAACCCACCAGGCTGCTCTTTCAGGATGGCCCCTGCTCCTCATGCTTCCCTCCATCCCGGGAATTCTGGCTTCCCAGGCGGGTGGAGGGTCCCTCTCTGTGACTCTGGGGTCCCCCCTGGGCAGTCCCAGTTACACAGCAGTGACAAGCCAGTCTCCTCTTGTCAGGGGTGGGTGACAGTTCACAGCTAGGAATCAGAGCAATGGCATCCATTATGTGGTGAAGGCAAGTCAGGACAGACACACTGAAGCTGGACAGCTGGGACCCTGCCCAGGAATCCAAGGGCTCCACACCAGGGTGTGGAGGATGTTAATCTGAAAGCCTCCCAGTAAGAGATGAGGTTGGGATGAAGGTGGAGGGGCAGCAAGGACTCACCTTCTCGCCTGGTTGACCTTTGACACCCTGGGCAGGCAGCCCCACGAAACATAGGGTGTGGGGTAGAGAGGGTCGCGGGGACGGGGGAGAGAAAAAATAGGATGAGAGACAGACACTGACATAAGAATCCGTGTTAATGGCACAGCAACTGAGCAAAAGCAATCACCGTGAAATAAGAAACAGCACAACAGAACACAGATGCAGGCACGCGACGGCCATCTCAGCCAGCAGGCACGGCCAGCTGCTCTCCATCACGAGGAGAGGAAACGGGGACCCTGTCCAAGTGCTGCGTGCACGTGTGAGCTAGCAAGTGAGTGAGCGAGTGAGACACACACACACACAGGGAGAGAGAGACAGAAAGACAGAGAGAGAGACAGAGAGAGAGAGACCCAACCTAGTCAGGAAACCTCCCTGAGCAGCCAAGGTCCAATGGCTTGTGATCATGAACCCCAGGAGCTGTAGGCATGCGGGGAGGGGGGGGGGGGATGGGAGTGGGGAGGGGAGGAGGAGACACGACAAAGACAGAAGGTGGCTACTGGACCTAAGTGGCTCAGGTTTGAAATCCCAACTACTTGGAAACTGAAGCAGGAAGAACACAAGTTCAAGGCCTGTCTGAGCTAGAAAGTGAGTTCGAGGACAGCTCGGGCCAACTTGGTGGGATCCTGTATCAAAGATAAAGTCTAGAGAGAGCAGGGGATTGAGCCCAGTGGTAGGATGCTTGCCTCCTAAGTTCAATCACCAGCACTACAAAAAATGGCAGCAGTGGCAGGAAGCCGGAGATGCAAATTCTGCCAGGATGGAGGGTGAGTCTAGTACACAAAGAAACCTGAATACCTAGTCTTGGGTCCCTTGTCACCACAGTGGCCAATGGACAGGCAGCTTCAAACTACCCAGCTCCCAACAGGCCAGTGGTGCCACCTCTGGTGAATAGCTGGAATGACCCAGGAATTTCACACCTACTGGTCACTGGCCACTCCAGTCCTTATCAAGTGGTTTATGCCAGGACCCCTAGCGAGCAGCCAAATGGGCCATCCCACATTTAAAATAGCACCAGCAGCGGAGAAGTTCCAAAGTGGTTGGGATGGAGATTTGCCCAGGAGGTGGGAGGCTTCCGGTGGCTCCCCTACCTCACCCCATTGCCACCACACAGGAAGCTCTGGTGGGGGAGGAGCGAGAAAGAGTAGCCGGAAGTACATGTTTCACTCAGCAGGACTTCCTGCAGGCCAGCTGCTGCACCCAGGGGAAAAAGCTCCCAACACCTACCTAACAGGAGCAAAGACCATATAAGTCAGTTGGCTTGGGTAGAGGATCAGCTCCGCCCGCTTCCTGGGTAGACTTTACCCATAAAATGGGATCTTTAAGGCTGGGGCAGAGGCAGTGCCTTGCTAGGTGCATACAACACAAAGCCTTGCGGAAGGATGGAAGGGTCATGTCTCATCTCTGGATGGGATCCAGTGACAGCACACACGGACCCGGTGTCTAATGGGTAGAGATGGATGGAGCAGAACCATGGGGCAGGCAAAATGTCTGGTGTCCTGGTCTAGAAGTGGTGTGAGCACTGCATGGAGGGGGGCGGGACTCCCACACTCTGACAGGTCTTGGTAGTCTTATGATACTGAAGAATGAAAATGCTGTTTTTACCCACTCTCCCTGGGTACCAAGTTTTGTTGACTGCATGTGTGTGTGGGGGGGGGGTGAGGGAGCAGTGGGCAAGAGCTTCGAGGTTGCTGGGGTCCCCATGAGATACCATTTACCCAGAAACTGGTAAATGTTGGGCAAAACGGCATCAACTAAGGTGACTCCCCAGCGCCATGGAGGTGGCCCCTCACAGCTCAGGTTGCATGGAGGACCTGAACCGAACTCTGGAATGTTCCAGGCCTCTGGGACACCCTCCTTTCAGCTGTGATATTAGGGGTGAACCACCAGGATCCAGGGCCCAGATGTGGAGCCTGGCTATCTGTGCATGAGTAGCCGCTTAATCATTTCTTAGTACATAACCTTGAGAAAGACATTTATCTTTTAAGCCTTGGCTTTCTCATCTGGAGTACTAGAGGACAGGGGACGTGGGGGTGGAGAGAAGGGCAGAAATGGTGCCTCTCAGCATGCAGTTTTCTCGAGGACTGAATGAGCTGATATGGGAAGGCTCTTTGGTTTGGTTTAATACTCAGCGTGATGTCAGTACTAGCAAGAGTTGCCTAAGCTTTGGGTACCCCAACTCCATGCTAGCTCCAGCCATGCAAATTCACACACAGATGTCACAGTCATGCTTAAGACCAATAACATCACAGAGTCACAGGCAAAGCCAGTAGTGATGGTGGCGGGAGCACGCTGGAGGAGAAAGCTGAGGCTGGTGTGTAGTTAGGAGTCAGATGAGATGCGCAGCCCTGACTATGGCCACGTCCTGGCTATGTCCTGAAGCAGGAATGCCCTTCACCACCACACACTTCTGTCTTTCTAGACCCTGGAGGGCTTCATCCTGAGGCTGACAGGACTCAGTGCCTGCATCCAGGCTTCTCATGACGCTGACCAACCATTCTCATCTTCCCTGAGCTCGTCCCTCACTTTCCACGAAGGAAATATTAACTATATATACCTTCATGGGGACCTAGATGGACAGCCTAGAACCAAGCCCTGTCTTTGGCACTTCTGAGTGTAGCATCCATCCACAGAGGACACCGTGGCAGAGAGTGGCTGTTCTGAGGATGGTTGCAGGGGCAGCTGGTGTCTTGGAATACCTAGGTCTCACTCTATCCCCGTGTGTCCAGTGACTTTCTTGCTTTTTTCCTCTGTTGCCCAGTATTCTGCAGAGTATTTAGTCCCTGTGTCTCCAAGAATGCATTCCAAGACCCCAGCAGATGACAGAAACACTAGTTCGCACCAGACCTTATGTTTGCTGTGTCTTGGCACAGTAAGAGATTAAAAACAATAACTTGTATTTAATAGTACAAGCTTAATTATTTTCTAAGAGGCTGGTCAAATGCGGTCTCTCTTGAAATATCTGACTGTAGTAACTCAAATCATGTATGCAGGTGAACTACAAGGTGTTTCATACAGACTGGAGACTGGAATAATGTGTCTTCCCTTCCTTTTCCTTGGCCTTCCTGAAGTTGCCCTGGGCAGCACCTTACCTTGTACTGAGGACAAGCCAGCATGGAGAAGCAAGCCATGCTCCCCCCCCCGCCCCCCGCCCAAGCAGGGACATGTGGGCCAACTCACCACACGTCCAGGCATCCCGATGGCACCCTTGTCCCCCTGATGAAGGAGGTGGAAATAGTCACTGTGGCTGCCACTTGCCAGAGAGTCCCATGTGCTCGTGTACGCCTGACTTGGGGACACGGCTAGGCAGCTTTGTTGGGGCAGCTGGGACAACATCTGGAGTGGCACCGAGTGTCACGTGGACGTCACAGATGACATCCCAGGAGACCTCACTAACCAGTGTCAGGACCTCAAAGCCTGGATGGAACCAGACTTCTCATCTCTCACTTATGGTTGTCGGCACTCAAGCATGGTGCTATAGAACGAAGGTTACAGTGGGAGATCATCAGCCTGGGCCTCAGTTTCCTTAGGTGTCTCCAAGGCCCTTTCTCCCTTAGGCTTGTGTCATGGCAACCCATCAGGGATAGCCAGAATGGGGCTAAGAGTCATCATCCTTGACTTGAAGACACAGAGCAAGAAGAAGGACGAACGGCTTCCCTAGGTCTGTCTGCCAGAGCCAGAGAAGCAATGCCCCTGCTCTGCTGCTTCCCCTTCTGCTCTGGGGCTGTGCCCCGCCCCCTCTCCTCACAGGCTGCTCCAGCGTGTGAATTCACATGCTTTGTTTTGTAGCCAGGGTTACATCCTCTAACTCTGGAAATCTGCTTATGAAGTTTTCATTCGTCCCCCTTTCGGCAGAAAGTATTTTTTTGTAATCACAGGCATGCAGACATCATAAAAATCTGGGGTGGGGCCTCAAAGAATGAGGAGCAACAGGGTACAGAAGATGATGTCCAGCCTCCTGGACAGGAGACTGCCCTGAAATTCCCCTGGTGTGTGTGTGTGGTGTTGTGGGGGTGTTCTGGGGTCACTCTGGATCTGCTGAGGCACAATGCCTCAAGGGACAAGCGGCATCCCAAGACATATGTGGGACACACAAGAAATGCTGTCAGCTCCTGTTAGGCCGACACTGTCAAGATCAAGAGTCTATGAGCAAAGCGTTCTGCTAAGAATGGCACAGGGCCGGTTGTGAGCACTGACCGTTTCCCTAGCCTCCCTGAGCACCAGTCTTACTGAATGGGAGATGGACGGTGAGAGCTTTGAGGTGGCTGAGGTCCTCATGGGATGCTCCTGCCTTATACCGAGAACCTGACATCTGGTGACTGTTGGGCGAAATGGCATAGACTAAATAAAGCAGAAGCCTGCAGCCGCACCATGGTTCTGTATGAATGTTTGTTTTTCCTGTCCCTTATATGCTAATGACAGACCAGCAAGGGTGTACCTGCTCGTGGGCCACCTCACAACCCTTCGCATGGAAGCCAGACCCTCAACCAGTGGCACTGCCCCTCCCACTGAGGACACACCAGGCCCGTGCCTGTTGTCAGCTCTGACTCTGATGACCTCACAGTCCACTCATGCTTGGGCTCTTGAATGATATTCCAGGGTGCTGTGGGTCTTGGATTATTTTTCCTTTCTTTTGGAAAATAATGTTCTTTGCAGCCCTGGCCATAAAAAGCTCGGGTTAGGGACAAGCATGGAAAGGCCAGTGGCTGGAAACTGGCAGCATCCTCTGCTCTGTGAATCGCCCCCTAAATGCCTTTTAAAGGTGGACATTGTAAGAAAAGCCCACCCACATTCCTCTCAGTCACCTGACCATAGCCCTGCTTAAATTTCACAGGGACCAAGACACCCGCCCTGCTGAGCTGTAGCACTGGGAGAATCTCAGCTAAGCCCAAACCTTCTTCCACGTGTACTGGACTAATAAAGTTACTAGTGACTGATTCTAGAGGCTGTTGGATTAGTCGAAAGGCTATATTATAATTTATATCCAAAAGGTTCTAGAATCCAATGGGAGTGGGTTTTTTAGCAAAGGGATACAGGGAAGACAGATATCAAAGATATCTCCTGTAAGGCCTCCTCCCCTGCATCCATTTTATACCCTGCCTAAGTACTCCAAAACCCATCCATGCCTTTCCTTAACCCCCTAAATGGATACAGCACCTTGTCTGAGCCACTCCCTGCTCCAAAGCCACAGTATTTATATCCAGTCTTCATCTCATTTATCTAAACAGATAAATCGCTCAGAAGACTTTAAAGATGGTACTCCAATAAAGGTCAAGCATGCCCCAAAAGAAAGTACAGTGCTCAGCGGTGTGTGATAACCCATTAACAATCCACTGTTGGGAAACTCGGACAGGCTGAACCATGCACGTGACCCTCCTGAGCCTGAGACTCTGTCTTCCCATCACTAAAATGGATTTGGGAATACCCATTTCTCCGAGTTGTTACTTTTTTTCTCTGACTCATGGAGGGATCAAGGCTGGGGATGCTCAGAATGCGGGGGACTTATTAAAGCTCCAGGAAGGGATGGCTATTCACATGGCTTCTATCCACTTTTGTCCAAACTCCCTCGGGTTACTCAGCCTCTGGCAACTAGGGAGAATCAAAGGTTTTGCATTCACCTTTCACTAGAGGGCACAGGAAGACTAGAACAGCAGTTTGAATGTCATCTGCCATGAAAGATGATGGGAATGACCCAGGGGTTGACCAGTTGTCCCAGCTCCCCCATTATAAAACTATCTATTCAGTGTTGGGAGGGTCTGCTACTGGGCCTAACTGCATAACACCTTAGGAGGGTTGCCAAGAACTGTAGCCATAGATCCCAGGTATTCTCCAATGTTCCAAAATAGAGGACATGGGAATGGTTTTACCTTCCACTACAGATTAAACACTCCAGAGAGAGGTGACACTCAGAGAACTGTAAGGAGAACTGGCCACCCAACTCAGCCAGTCAACAGACTGAGAAAGACTAAGTGATGGGGGCTGGAGTGTGGCTCAGTCCAAGAGTATCTGAAGCATGCCACAGCCTCAGGCTCTGTCCCCAGTACCCACATGAAAAGGAGACAGAGAGATAAGAAATGAATTACTTACAGGGAGTCCAGGTCTTCCCGTGGGGCCCTGAAATAAAGAGGTAGAGCATGAACTTGATACAGGTCAGAATTATGAAATGTCAATGGGGTAACACTACTCCAGTCAGTTGTGACCTCAGGGAAGTCCCCTGTACTCTGGGAGCTTGTTTGTTATCAAAAATATTATTGTTATCAAAACAATAATATTGTTTGTTATCCTTTCTGTCATCCATCCATCCACAAAGCCAAGCAACCAGGACCTCCTGTATGCCAAGCCCAGGAATAGGACAGGAAACAGAAAGATGATATGTCCCTTCCCATGACTCAGGAGTCACTGGGGCTTTGCCTCTCACTAGCATACTTGGTCTCTGAGCCCTTCTGTTTGGCTCCTTGTGGTTCTCTGGGCACCACTTATGCCCACTGGCCCTGACTAGGAAAGGGTTGAGATGACATCCAAGGGTCAGAGATAGTCAGGACTCTGTGTTCCTTGTCCTACTACATAGATGGAGAAGCCAAGGGTAAGGCAGAGCCTGCCATCTGTTATGATGCCCCTGGTGCATGGGCCACATCTATACTGGTGACATGGAGCCAGAGAAGGGGAAACCCCACAGAAGACCATGAGGGACCCAGTAGGACTTGCTTTGATGTGTGAGACCACATAAGATCATCCATTCTGTGATTGGTCTGTAGTGGGATGGGAGATGGGAGCTGTTCTGCCTTCCTCATTTCTGGAACCCAATAGACAAAAGTCTCTATAATATGAGTAAGAGAAGAACACCAGCTAGGCTATGTCGACCTAGAATCATCCTGGCACTTGGGAGACAGAGGCATGAAGAAGAAGAAGTCTAGGCCAGTATGGGCTACAGAGCAAGACTCTGTCTCCAAATAAGCAAACATAAATAAAAAGGAATTATCCAACAAATATCCTAACAATTATACTTTTCATCAAAATAATATATACTTGAAATCTCTCAGGAATCCATGAAATCCAGAGAGTGGCATTTTTCTAGAGCTGGACCCTGACCTCAGATGGGTTTGACTCAAAAGTGCTGCTAAGGTACTATAATAACAGCCACCCTCCTCTGCCAAGAAGGGGGAGATTTCTGAGATACTCTCAGGAGCTGTACCTGCATGGATCAGTAGGACTAATATTGTAAAAAATCACCATCCCGGAAATACACACATACACAACCAAACAAACCACAAAACCCAGGATAGCTAAAACAATCCTGAATGACAGAACTGCTGGAGTATCACCATCCTGGATTCAAACTGTATTGCAGAGCTATAGAAATAAAAACAGCATGGTCCTGGCATAAAGACAGACATGCTGATCATGGAATTGAGCTGATCAGTGGAACTGAACTGAAGATCCAGTCTCACACACCTATGGACACCTGATTTTTGACAAAGAAGTAAAATATAAACATTGGAGAAAACAGTCCCTTCAACAAATGATGCTGGTCAAACTGGATGACTGTGTGAAGAAGAATGAAAATAGATCCATATCTATCACCCCGCACAAAACTCAACTCTAGATGCTTCAAGGCCTTCAACATAAGACCAGATGCCTTGAATCTGATAGAACACTAAGACCAAGAGTTAATGCATGGGACCTCAAAAAAGCTGAAAAGTTTCTATATGGCAAAGCACACACTGTTATTCAGGCAAAGCTGCAGCCTATAGAGTAGGAAAAGATCTTTACCAGCTGTACATTGATAGAGGGTTAGTATCTAAAATACATAAAGAATTTTTTTAAAATTTGAACATCAGGAAACAATAACCCAATTCAAAAAATGAGGTACAGATCTAAACAGAAGGTTCTCAAAAGATGGAATGGCTGAAAAGCACTTAGAGAAACATTCAACGTCCTTAGCCATCAGGTAAATACAAATTAAAACTACTTTGAGGCCGGGCGGTGGTGGCGCACGCCTGTAATCCCAGCACTCGGGAGGCAGAGGCAGGCGGATCTCTGTGAGCTCGAGACCAGCCTGGTCTACAGAGCTAGTTCCAGGACAGGCTCCAAAACCACAGAGAAACCTTGTCTCGAAAAAACAAAAAAAAAAACAAAAAACAAAAAAAAAAAAAAAAAAAAAAAAAAAAAACTACTTTGAGATTTCATCTTAACCCAGTAAGAATGGCCAGGATCAATAAAGCAAATGGCAGTTCAGACTGGTTAGGAAGTGGGGTAAGGGGAACACTTATCCACTGTGGGGTGGGAGTGCAAACTTGTGTAGTCACTGTGGAAATCAGTGTGGCAGTTCCCCAGGAAGTAGGAATCAATCTATCTGAAGATCCAGCTATACCACTCTTGGGCAAAGGACTCTATATCCTACTATAGAGACACTTGCTCATCCACATTCACTGCTCTCTATTCATAATACTCAGAAATTGGAAACTGCCTATCTGTTCAGCAACCGATGAATGGATTATACGATGGAATGTTATTCAGATATTAAGAAAAATTAAATTATCAAAGTCACAGGCAAATGGATGAAACAAGGAACAATCATCCTGAGTGAGGTAACCCAGACCCCAAGAGACACATATTGTGTTTTGTATTATTTGTGGAGGTTAGCTTTTAAGTTTCCAGTATGTTTGTTTTAATTCAAATAACCGCAGAGGTTAGGTACCTAGTAAGAAACTACAGGGAGGAGAAGAGCTCTCAAGGAAGGGGAAATAGAATACAGTATTAAGGGGGGGACAAAGGGGAAACTAGAGTAGGAGGATTAAATAAGGAAGGGAATGGGAGGGTATGGGAGTAGCAACTAACACTAAAGGCCACTTGAAAACGATACGGAAGCCTACTACTCTAATAGCTTCTTAAAATATAAGCGAACATGAAAGAAATATAAATGGAGTCCCCTAATAGGGGAGACAATACCTCAACTAGACATCTTATGCCACCGAGCAAAACCTCCAGTCTAGGAATGAGTTATATATCATTGAGATGTTGGCCAAAGGGACCCCATGGGAATGCTCAAACATTCAAGCTGTTGTCAAGGCTATCATTTGCTCTCCCCAACCTGATGGTAAGGGCCTACTGCTGAAGACAGCACTTATGCCACTGATCACAGAGAAGTCGAGCTGATGCCTATCTAGAATCTTCACCCTAATGACTAGTGTTCATGGCACTAGAAGGTACCTTGCACACTACAAGAGGAGAAAGGTAAATGCCAACCCAGCTATAACCCCGTGACCTACAACAGCAACCTGCCTGCAAGATATACTTGTGCGATAGCGGCACAAATGCTATGGGAGTAACCAACTACTTTTTGTTTTTTGACTGAATTTAAGACCCACTCCATGAGTTGGAACACCAGACCCTGCTTGGGTACCCAAAACCTGAGACTAGATAGGTCATGGGCCTAGGGGAAAACCTAGTACTATTATTCTGAGAAAGGGACATAGCGACAAAATGGCATAGTGCTATACCCATAGATCAGTGCCTTGCTTGACCCACGTCAGAGAAGCTTCTTCTCAAAGTAGTCGGTAACTAACACAGAGACACACAACTGGACGATACGCATAGAGTGAGAGACTTTGGAGCACTCAGCCCTGAAAGGGGATGTCTTCACTGAACCTTGCCTCTCAAGGCCTGGGAAACTACAGAAGAGGAGGCAGGAAGAGTCAAAGAGCCAGAGGTGATGGATGACTCCAGGGAGCAGTTTCCCAGACACAAGACTGAGGCATATGAACTCACAGAGACTGTGGCAGCATGCACAAGACCTACACAGGTTCAAGCCAGATGGGGGCCCAGAACTGAGGGGGAAGTAGACACGGGGTCCCACCCCTAACCAAGAAGCTGTCTACAGTTGACACCCAGTAGCAAAGGGGGAAATTTCTCCATTGGAGAAAAACTAAATATGTGTCAGCCACACTTCAGCACAGGTCCCATGCCCAGGAGTACTTGGCCCACACAAAACAAACTCAGTGGCAATTCTGTGGACCTTTTGCTTCTCTTTGCTTAGGTATTTTTTTTTGTCTTGTGAGTCTTTTGCTTGTTTATTTTGATTTTCGTTTTTGTGGTTTTTTTGTATGTGTTTCTTGATTATTTTTATTTTTGTTTTTTTGTTTGTTTTTGAAAGTGAGTGAGAGAGAAAAGAACATAAAGCTGGGTGGGAAGGGAGGTGGGGAGGATCTGGGAGGAATTAGGAGAGAAAAACACGATCAAGTTATAGGATAAGAAAAGAAGGTTTTCAATTAAAAAAAAAAAAGTGCTGAGCCTGAGCCCTGGCACATAAGGTGGAGGCCAGCACAAGTGAAGGTGTTTCAGTAGCAGAGATAAAACCTTCTGGAACAGGAGCAAGTGCTGTGTGGTCAGCCCACCTGTGCTCAGTTTTGGCTCTGCACTTACGATATGAGTGATGCGGGTGACCTTAGGGAAGTGACTTGGTTTCCTTGTGCCTTCATTTCCTCAGCTTGAGAACGGGAGAACAGGAACTGAGTAATCACCCACCTTTTACAACAAGGTAACTAGTGTAACACTGAACTCCGGGAGGGACTCACGTACAGCAAGCAAGTGCTAAGTGAAGGTTGGCATGAGCCATTATTAGAAGGGGACAAGGGAGTGAGGCACAGGACCAGGACAAGCTTCACTGGATGTCCATGGCATTCCTACACAACTGTAGACTGACTTTTCCAACAACCTAATTTACCTTTTTGCATTGGAACAACAGGGAACGTGAAGCCCAGTTTTTCTGCCTCTTCTGTTCAGTTCCCCACCTCTATTTCCTTACCTAGTCCGTCCCAGCTTGCTTTCTGGGGCTGTAATAAAGACCATGACCAAGGCGGGAAGGTTATGTGGCTTACACATTCAGATATCAGTCCATCATAAAGTCATGGTAGGAACTCAAGGCAAGAACTGAAGCAGAGGCCATAGAGGGGCATTGCTTACTGGCTAGCTTACCATAGCACCCTCATTGTTTTCTTATACAGCCCAGCAAGGGCAGCATCATCCACAGTGGGCTGGGTCCTCTCCCACTCCTATCACTAACCAAGAAGATAACTTGCCCACACATCAATCTGATGGAGGTATTTTTTTCAGCTGAGAGTCTCTTCCCACATGACCCTGGCTTGTGTCAAACTGACAAAAACCTAACTAGTACATATTTTTAAATCCCTCTCTCCCAAGGTGAGGTGGGATAGAAATAAATAAATCAACAGGAATTACAGATTTTTATTTTAATCGGAGTGTGCTGTGTGCTCCTATAACTTCAGTGATGAGAAAGGGAGCGGGGAAGACAGCTTCTGCCTTGGACACCAGGGTAGGGACAGTGGGAAAGGCTAATCTGCTACCCTTTGCTAACTCCTGCTGCCATATGGATGCATCCTCCATGGTGTGTGCCAACCTTGTGCCCATGGGAACCTGGGTATCCCCTCTGGAGTACAGAGCCAGGCCCTAGGAGATGGTCCACAGGGCAGCAGGCGGGCATCTGCCCAACGCTCACCTCTGGCCATCAACCTCCTTCCTTTGCAGGAAGCAGAGAACACAGGGCTTAGGAAGCTCCCCCATCCCTCTTCCTCCTGCTGCTTTTTAGTCTTTTTAGACAGAGCTGGGCAAAGACCTGGGGCCTCTCATCTGCTTCAAGCTTACACGTACAAAGAACTACCTGGACCTTGTCCCTTGCGCCACAGCTCAGGAAGGTAGAGATTGTTGAGTAGGGACTTGTACCCCACTTCCTTTGTCAGTCCCCAGAATCCAGGAGCGACAGTACCGACTCTGGCTGGGAACAGCAAGCCAGACAGCCTGACACAACTCTAAGGATGCTAAAGTTCTTGCCCCCTCTGGAGTGTCCTAGGATGAGGCAGACGTGGATTCTCGTCTTTAAAAAAAGGAAGGGATACAGGACCCCAAGTCAGCAGGTGGCCTATCACAGTTCCTTTACAAAAAAGACAAAGTCTTAGGCAGCCTGGGCTGGCCTTGAACTCTCTATATAGCTGAGAATGAGCTTGAATCTTCCTGTCTCCATCTCCCAAGTGCTGGGATTTATGCTGGGAATTAAATCTGGAGTTCCACGCATGCTAGGCAAGCGCTCTACCAACTGAGCCACAACCCCAGCCCCTGCCATCTATTCTGGAAGATGGGTGACAGGAATGACCCTTTGACACCCCTAAACTAACCATGATAATGCACTTCCTCCTTGACTGCTATCAGACAAGGTACTGGCAGGATTCTCGGGTGGGGGTTGGGATTTCAGGGTAATCACAGAGTACTGAATAAAGGTCTCTTTAAGAATCAGGTGTGCCACTATGTTCATAGCAGCATTGTTTGTCATAGCCAGAACCTGGAAACAACCTAAATGCCCCTCAACTGAAGAACGGATAAGGAAAATGTGGTACATTTACACAATGGAGTACTACACAGCAAAAAAAAAAAAAAATGACATCTTGAATTTTGCAGGAAAATGGACGGAGCTAGAAAACATTACTTTAAGTGGGGTAATCCAGACACAGAAAGACAATTATCACATGTACTCACTCGTAGGTGGTTTTTAAACATAAAGCAAAGAAAACCAGCCTACAAACCACAATCTCAGAGAATTTAGACAACAATGAGAATACTAAGAGAGACTTACATAGATCTAATCTACATGGGAAGTAGAAAGTAGAAAAAGACAAGATCTCCTGAGTAAATTGGGAGCATGGGGACTTTGGGGGAGGTTTGGAGAGGGGGGAGGGGAAAGGAGCAGAGAAAAATGTAGAGCCCAATAAAAATCAATTAAAATAAAAAAAGAATCAGGTGTGTCATGGGAGAGAGTAGAAGAGGGGAGGAAGGAAGGGGAGCAGAGAAAAATGTATAGCTCAATAAAAAAATTATCAGGTGCACTGGCTTCTCAAGAAGGGTACTCTCTTCCTCTGGCTTCCATTGGTTCCTCACAGCCCCAAAGTTACCTCATAGCAACTCAGGAGGGAGGGCCAGGAGGGAGGGGTGGGACAGAATTCAGTAACCTTGAGAAAGATCTGATGTGAAGTGGCTGGGCCCTTTCTGAGCCAGTACCCTCAGGTCTTTTGTCGGGCTATCAAATGCTGTCCCTCAAAGAGCATGTGATTCTGGCTTTGGGTCCTTTACCTTAGGGAGGTGTTTTCCTTGGGTTCTTCTCTGGGCGACTGGAAAAGGTCCAGCTCCCTGCCCACGCTGGGACTAAGGCCCAGAAAGCAGGATATGTTGCCTCTACTGCCACTGCCACCACCAGCCTCAGCTGCCCCTCGGGGCCTGGCCAGAATGGGGCTGCCCACGCAGGGGTGTGGGTGGCACTCCGGAGTCTCTCTATCTTGGAGCTGTGTCCTGACCTGCTTTCTGCATGGCACAAAGACACTGGAAGAACCTAGCTGGGTAATCTTTCTTCTTTCTCATAGCTACCATTTCTTCGAGTGTTGTTAGAGTGTGTGTGTGTTTGTGTGCATTTGAAAAAGGTAGGACAAAATAGCCAAGAAGGGTTATGCCGATCTTCTAGAATGAAATGGAGGCCAGAAGGACAGGGTAGCCATTATCTTGCCCTGAGGGGATGCAGAGTACTCCATCTTTGTGGCACCCGGGGAAGGACCCTCCTGGAGGACAGCAGGGGGCTGGCTGTCAGCGCCCCACCCAGGGCCCTGTTACCATAGATGACACAGGCCTTTGAGACGCACACGCGGGGACCAGCTGCAGCCTGTACTTACAGGAGGTCCTGAAAAAGAGAGAAAAGGGCTGGTCAGTGTCACTGCTGCCAGAGGGACACAGTGGGGAGGTCACCTTAGAAACAACATCCAAGAATTCTTTGGCAAACGGGTTTCCATCTGGTCTTCAAAGTTCCTCTTTTCCTGGCTCACTCCTGCCGGTGTAATCCATTTCCCCTTTATTTTGCCTCCCTATTTTTATTATTGGATGAGAAACGCAGGGCTTGGGACCCCAGGCTTAGTACGGAGAGGGGTCTAGTGGTCTCTACCCCTCACCTTCCCGACTGTCAAACTGCAATCTTGGGGTCCTGCCAGTGTTTGCATTCCAGGTTGTTCCTTGGTGGCCTCCAGTGCATGAGCAGAAAGGTCACAGAAGACGCTGGAGAGATTGATGCTCTTAGCATGCTCACCACTCCTGCAGGCTTTCCCAGGACATGCAATGGAAAACTGGCAAAAGGAGCGGGGGTGGGGAGGGAGGGAGGCAGCCTGATGTCTATTGGCCTGGCCTGGTTTCTGTTAGGCTCTGAGTCAGACATCTTGCCCTCGTGGGTCTGAAGCCCACTACTGTTTTCCTAACACCCACTTCTCAGTCTTGGGTCCAGCCCTCTCTCTCCACGGACTCCCCTTTTCCTCCTCCCCCCACATTCCTTCTTCCTGCACTGGACTTCGGCAGCAGCCCGGTCTCATTACCAAGAATTACAAGTTCAAGCATTGTGAGGGTGGGAGCCAAGAGGGTAGGAGAGGACGTAGTGACAAGAGACAGTCTGGATGGCATTCCTGTAGAAGGAGATATGGAGGCCCTACGGTCCCAAGGGGAGGGGTCCCGGCTGTGCATCCCCTTAGCCCCTGCTGACCTGACTGTGTCAGCTTAGAGGCTAGCCACTTCTGTTCCCTTTCATGCTCTGCCAACATGGTCGCCTGATGCTTCCCCAGTGGTTCCTTATGGCCCCAAAGCCACTTCCTTTCTCCCCTCCCTCATCTGCCAGTATCACTCTGTGTTCTGGTTCCCATCCAGAAAGAAATAGCCCATCTTGCGCTGGCCTCTGTCAAGCCATCATGTCCGGGTGAACAAAATGTTTCAATTAAAAACAACAACCCCCCACCAAAAAAAAGGTGTAGTTGTAGTGGCTGGCTGGGAACCTCGGGGCTAGATGGCAGGGTTCCAGAACAGGCTGGGGGCAGCGTGGGTCAGGGAAGGAGAGCATCTGGGACCTATTAGGCTGAGGATGTCATCCAGAACCTGCAACTATCTCGAAAGCACAGGCTTCCTGGGCAGTCTGTGCCTCCTGGTTGGGGGACAGGGATTCAACAGTGACAAAATTGAGCCTCTAGACATTTTTGGATGGGCAGGCACACTGAGCCTATCAGGTCTGACAGGGTCCCAGCTCCTCGTGCGCAGGATTGGGGATACTCCTGATGATACAGGAGGGAGATCTGGTGGTGGACCTGATGCCGTTAGTAAACCAGGAGAACTGCCGACCCATGTCTACAGTGTGCCCTCACTCAGTGAGGTTAACGTCCTGCACAGCCACCTGCAACCCTCTGTAGGATTTCTCATCAGCTCCCGGGGGACTTGCTTCACCAGGCTGTCACCACACCTCCAGCCCGTCACTCACAGGGTCTTCAGTGAGGAAGAAGCCCCTTTGTTGACGCTGGGCTACAGGATGGTGTATGTGTGTGTGTGTATGTGTTTTAGGTTTGTGAATGTGTGCATGTGTGTTTGTACGTGTGTTTTTGTATGTGTGTGTGTGTGCACGGGGATTAGTAACAACAGTCACCTTGACACCTGGGAGACCAACCACTGAGCACGTCTGTGAGGATGTTTCAGGATTCATCCTCTGCCCCCTGCCTACAGACATGATGCGTCCACTGACAGGAAGCTCCCACTGCCATGCCTTCTTCACCATGATGGATGATGGCCTCAAACCGTGAGCCAAAACAAATTTTTCCTTCCTGAAGTTGCTTCAGCCGGGTATCTTGTCAAGCCACAAGGAAAATAACTAGCAGCTGGAAGGGAGAAGGAGATGGCTCAGCAGGTGAGGGCTCTTGCTGCCAATCCTGACGACCTGGGTTTGATTCCCAGGACCCATATGGAGGATGGAGAGAACTGACATGGATTAGACTTGGGGACCTGACAGGATAAGGCTTTGTCAGTGATGAACACTTTCCTAGCAGGGAGGAAGAGTGCCATCATCCTGATGGAACCTTCTGGGAGATCTTCGAGAGATCCAACTGTTGCCCTCCTACCTCTCATCTCCCAGGCCTGCAGCAGGGACCCCTGGGTTGTACCTTTGCCCAGTGTTGTGTTCACTAAACAGTGGACAGACAGCTGACACATTTGCAGTGTGTAGCAGTGTTGGCATGTGACATGTCTGTGCTCCTCAGTCATGTGACTCAGGACTGGTCCATCATTCTGGCCAGGCACTCAAAGCACAGCCACTTTAAAGCATCATCAACTCCACTGTAGACAGACTAGGGACTGAGAAGCCCTGGAGGTTGGGTGAGGATGTGAACAGAACCCAGCCTCCTGACTCCTCATCAGGGAGCCTCCTACCAAAAACGGTTCATTTCTCATGACGGGGGGGGGGGAGGGGGGGACACTCCGTGAGCGACTGTCCACATCACCCCATCTGAAGAAGGAGGAAGTCACCTGTGCCTGCTGCAGGTCGTGGAACAGAGGGGAGAATGATGCAGATTGTCCCAGATAACCCAGGATGGGCTGCAACAGGATGCCCAGAGATGACCTACAGTAGACACCCAGAGTAGAAACCTGTACAAGAACTTCCTCCTCATACCTGTTACCTGCCACCTGCCACCATGGCATCTATGAGCAAGGCAGTCTTGCCTCTTAAATAGAAAAACAGGAGCAGACCCTGTGATGAAACCTGGGGTGGCCAGAATTCCGAGTGACCTTTCTTTAATAAAATTCTGTACCACGCTATGGCTCTATAAAGATGGAGAACACACAGGCATTCTCTTTGAGGAAGGAAAACAGCATTGAACAACAACTACTACATGTGTTATCTAAAGCCCGAGGCTAAGCTCTGGTGACATAGAGATGAGGAGCTCCTTTCCTTCTGCTGATAAGTTAGTGTCCTATGTGAGACAGCTGGAGAATAGCCAAGCAGCCCTGATGGATCGTGAGGACTCTTGAGAAAAGCCCGTAGGAGGAGGAGCCATTCATTCATGCATTCATTCATTCACTTACTCAATCAATGTTTACCACGTTCCCAGGGCCCTTTATTCACTCATGAAATCACCAACTATTCTGTAAATCAACATAACAGGCGATGCATGAAGTGTAGCACTAATAGGGCCTCCATGATATCACATCAGCTCTTGGGATAAGCTTGGGGTAGGAGTGGCAGGCTCACCCCTACTCACTGATGTGGAATCTGAGTGTTCAAACCTGATGGCACATCATGATGTTGTCACCAGAGGAGTCTACATTGGAGCAGTGTGTAATCAAGTTACAAGGGGGGAAAAGCTAAAGTAAAGATTCCATTGTGTTTGGGAAAAGACGGGCTGCATTTGCCCACCCCCTGGGGGCTAAGCAACTTGTCTAAGGTTCCGCGTGACCTCAGGCAGCACCTGAGCTTCTCTTTTTGTTTGTTTGTTTTGAGACAGAGTCTCTCCAGTGCTCTTGGCTGTTCTGGAGCTCATCACTATACTGACCAAGATGGCCTTGAACTCACAGAGATCCTCCTGCTTCTGCCTCCCCAGGGCTGGGATTAAAGGTGTGCGCCACCGTGCCTGACCTGGCTTGCATCGCTTAGTCTGTTTTTTTTTTTTTTAAGTTTTAAACTCTCCACTGCCTGCCTGGCTTTGAACCTGGCCTCTGTGAACTGTGTTTTCCCTGGAATCAGACTGTCCTTAAGCGTGGAAGGTTCTGCCTAGTCCCTCTCCAAATCTGCTCCTGGTCCTAAGCAGAGCAAGCACCGAGTCAGAGTGTGCTCAGAATTCAAAGTCACCCGAGGCATGTTCTGACTGCTGGGTTCCCAGAAGCTGGGATCTGACCGAATCCTGTTCCACATCTCCCACTGCCTGCCAGTCTCTGCCAGGACAGACACTGGGTACCCCAGACACTCCAAGGACCTTGAGTTGTTTACAATAGCGGTCATACTCTGCCTACAGGGTGGCAACAACTTACCTGGGCTGTTTTTACTTTCAAGGAATAGTCTAGAAACCCCAACGTGGGAAACCCTGGCAAGGAGGACTGAGGCCAGTTCTGGGCAGAGCATCTGGATTGGTTGCCCCAGGAACAAGCTTGACACAGTGAACCCCGGTCTACGGGTGAGGAGCCTCTGGCTGTAGTTTGCCAGAGGTACACAGCTGGTAAAGGATCCCTAAACCTAGTTCAGAACAGCCCAGAATTGGTAGAGCTCTGGGGGATAGCAGGAGGCTTTAGAAAATCTGACAACTGCTCAACATCAGCACATTCAGTGCCCTGTGAGCCAGCACAGAGCTCTCCTTGGCTGGGCGCTTCGGAACCTCATGCATTGACAACTGAAAACTGGCCGTGGGGTGCGACAAGGGATGTGAGTTCTTTTTTGATTTCTCAGGGAGGCCTGGCTCTAGCCTTGTTGGGTAAGAGAAAGGCTCCGCAGCATGCCTTGCACCAGACTGGGATTATTTTGTATTAGCCTTTTCCCCGCTTTCCTACCCAGCTGTTTTGATTGGCAGAGAGGTGAGTGGGGCTACAGCTCAGTTGGTACAGTGCTTGCCTGGCACGCAGAAAGCTCTAGGTTTTATCCCCAACATCACATGAACAGATCATGGTGGCCCAAACCTGTAATCTCAGCTCTCAAGAGGATGGAAACTCAAGGTCACCTTCAGCAACATAAAAAGTTCAAAGCCAACCTGGGATAGGTCAGATCTCCCATCTTAAAAGGAAAAAAAAATGGCAGACTGGGGTATAAGCAATGAAAGTGTGGGGGCCAGAGAAGACCCCCAATTAGACCTGCCCCAACCCCAGAAGTCCTCATTCGACAGCTTTGTTCCCAAGAGCCCAGCTGAACTGTTGCCACCCATAGTCCTCTGAGGGCAATTTCAGTGACCCCCCCTTTCCTGTGGAGCCCATGACGTGAGCTCCCAGACTGGCAGGATGCTCGGACCACTCTGCTCTTGGATGCCCTGCCCTTCAGCGCAGAGACTGTCCCTTCTGTGTTTCTGCTGGCTTCCCCACCTTGTTTGGTGAATGCCTAGGGATGAGCTGAGGTAGGTGGCTAGGAGGCGGCACAGGCTGTGCCAGGACTGTGGACTCCCTCCTCTGCCTCCCTTGCAGCTTTCCCCTACTCCTCCCCCTTCTGAAGAGAACTTCTACTTTGTTCTAGCCAGCCTTTCTCCAGTGCCCACAGAGCGGTGCATCTTCCCATACAACTCGAGACATGGCTAAGAAACAGCTACGGTGAATGCCTGGGGCCAGGCACCCTTGTGAAGATGGCGAGGAGCCCACAGCAGAACCAGGGGACCCTACTGCCACCTCTGTAGTTTTATCTACCCCCAGGAAAAGCGGCCCTGAGGTTCTGGGAAGTGACTACAGGGAGCCACAGGCAGCAGGCCTGAGTGCAGGGCCTTCCTAGGTGAAGGAGGTCAAGTCTAGTCTCAAAGGGGCCACTTGGAGGGAGGGAGGGAGGGAGGGAGGGAGGGAGGGAGGGAGGAAGAAGGAGGGGAGAAAGACTGAGGACTGAACTTAGGCCAGGCTTGGCAGCAGGCACCTTCATTGGCTGATCCATCTCCCCTGCTCTCAAATGGGCTTTTTAATGACTGCATCACACTGCCTAACCCACCATGGGTGGTGTCTTCCTGTCTTTCATCCCATCACTCTCTTCTGCACTGTTCTTTTGCTCCTTGTGGCATTGCTATAAGGTAATGTCACTATAATCCACTCAGGGCAGATCGGGCCACAGGGCTGTGTCTCCAGCCCACAGTCATGCCAGAAGCTGCAGAGTAGCGGTTCTCAACCTGTGGGGTTGTGACGCCTTTGGGGTCACATATCAGATTATTACATTACCATTTATAACAGCGGCAAAATTATAGTCATGGAGGAGCAAAGAATAATTCTATGGTTGGGGCTCACTACGCCGTGAGGAACTGCATTGAAGGGTTGCGGTGTTAGGAAGGCTGAGAACCACTCCTGTAGTGGGATGCAGGATCTCACAGCCCTCGTAGCAGGGTGGGTGCCCTATTGCCCCATTTTGCAGACGAGTCTTTTTCAGTACAGAGAATTTAAACAAGTAGTTCAAAGTCGCAGAACTGGGAAGCGGCAGAGCTAGCACCTGGGACACTCCATGTTCTGAAGCTTGCCCTCCTGACCCCTGTATGTTATTTTTTCAGCTGTAAAAGCAAACTAAGAATCAGGCCTTAGACAGTGAGGGGAGGTTTAGACAGCTAAGGGGGAACCTGCAGGGATGCCTCTTCAGGCCCCTGAGAGGACGTGATGGCATCATCTCTGGGCCATCTTCCAGTCACTGCCTCTCTGTCCTAACACTGACTCCCCTGCTGAGGTGGGAATGCTAACCCCATCCAAATTTGACCCATCCTGGAACAATGACAGCCACCCTAAGAGCACAGAAAGTCTCTTGTTGATCTGTCGGCGGAGAAGGGGCCATGAAGGGACAGCGCCACAGGCCACCCTCATAAGTCCGAGGAATTCCCAAGGCTTTCTGCTTTCTGGGAGTTTATCAGGCAGACCAGGATTCCTAGCTTCATTGCTGTATAGCAAAGATGAATAGGGGATTTGCTTTTTAAATGTAGTGTGTGTGTGTGTGTGTGTGTGTGTGTGTGTGTGTGTGTACGTGTCCCATGGTCAGCATGCGGCAGTGAAAGAACACTTCTGTAATCGGTTCTCTCCTTCCACCCTTCTGTAGGATCTGGCCATCAAACTCAGGTCTCCCAAGCCAAAACACTAGCCCATACCCTGAAATATTGTTGAAGAGATTTTAATTTAGACTTTGAACATAGAGGAAAAGCGACAGGGAGCCATTAGGTAGAAAGGAGGCCACGTGGAGGCCATGAGTGTTACCTTCCCTCAAAGAATCACATTGCTAATGTCAAGAACACCTTGACGTTGCCTTGTCTAGCTGTGCAAGCTTGGGCAAACTGCTTGCCCTGAGTCCCGGCGTCTGCATCCACCCTGTTGGATCCGGAGAAGCAAATGGGAGACTACAAGCCAAGAGCCTTAACGGTGCCTTGTTTAAAGTTAAGTACGCAATGAATGGCGCCACAGCAGCTACAATGCTTCTAGGAGGCCTGGCAGAGTGGCATCAATTCCAGAAGCATGTGGCATACGTAGAGTTTTTCTCACATGCGGGCCACCATACGTGATGTTTTATGGACAGTGTCATAGGCGGCCCCTGTGAGGCTTGTATTAGCTGGATGCCAGTGGTAGATAATGTTTACATTCAGGGACACTGCAGCACACAGAAAGATGTTTCCTGCTGGAGCCACAAGCCAGGGAGGGGCTGGGTGTCTATCTAGCTGCTGACCACCCTCTGAATAGGCTTTCTGAGAAGATGCTGAAGCTCTGGAAATGCAGACACAGCAGGCAGGACTCGGGAGATTAGCGGGCAGGATGGACCAGGCTGGGTGAGCCCTGCCTGGTTAAATCAGACACAATTGATCAGTGTCCCCAGCTCCGGACAGCAGGACACGTTGTGTCTGTTCTTGCTTCCTTGGGCCCCTGACACTTCCAGGCTGGGGTCAGCAGTGAAAACTCCTGAGTGATGGACTCTTGCGTAGGTCTCACGGGTGGGAGAGATTACCCGGCTGGGTTCTGCAGACTCAGTCCAAGGGCAGGCATTGTTCTCAGGCTGAGCAGTTTCCGGGCACAGCCCCACCCACCCCCTCCCCAGCACAGGGCAGAGGGGCTGATGGCCACACACAGATGGGGATAGCAGTTCAGATGGGGGGGGATGGGCTGTGTGACGAAAACGAAAATTAATCACGGCTGGGGCTTTGCAGGGGTGGACTCGGTCAGCTCAACTCAGCTTTATTTTGATAAGAATCTGGAGTCCCAGGGTCTCTGAACTTGAACCTGTCTCTCTTGACTGAATCTTCCAGGAGCAGCGGGATCCTCCCAGATGACCTACAGAGGTCTTCCCAAGGAGGGTGACTTCCTGCCCCATCCCCCACCTCACCTCGGGTCCTTCCCAGGAAGTCAGCAGTTATGCAAGCCAGGGTCCCCTTTCCATGACCCACAGGGACAGCCGGTTCTCTGGCAAAGGCAGCATGTACATCTCAGGCCACACCTCCTCCTCTAGGCCGTGGATTCCAGCTCACCACAGTGCCGTGATAGCGGAAAGTTTCTCTCGTTTTTTTTTCTTGTATCTCTATGCAGCTGTCAATCCATCTTTTTTTCCTACCTAGAACTCGCTACTAGGCTGTGAGGACTGTGGTGGACACAGACTTTGCTCATCGCTCCAAGAAGAGCTGAGGATTAAGGGATGTACATTGTGGGGCTTCAGGGAGCCAAAAGTAGGAGATGGGAATGCAACGAACTATGCATCATGCAACCGGGAGTGGAGAGGTCTGAGACAAAGCGCCACGGGCTTGTCTGTCTGAGCACCCTCAGTTGCAGTTGTATGCCCCGACCTTGAAAATACCCAAGAAAGTGAAAAGCTAGATCTTTTGTACAAAACTCCTATTTCTAGATGTCGGCGCTGACTCAGCAACATTTGAGAGCCTTCTGCAAACCCAACAGAGCCGTGAGACCCAGCTGGTCTGTGGGTTCTAATTCTTAACACACGTTCGCTGTGGCCCTCTCAGATCCATGAGTTCCAATCCTGTGGTGCAGAATTGCTGTCCTGGAGTGAGTGTTCGGCCAGCAGGTGCTGAATAAGTGAATGAGCAATGGAAGGAAGTGTGGGGTGTGGGGCCCCGGTTTCCACCTCAACTATGTATCTGTGAAGAATAATAGTTGGTGCTTTCCTTGGTCACCATACCACCAGGACCACATGGCCAAGCAAGTGGTCGGCAGGCTGGTCTGCTCTGGTTTGAAGTACAGCAGGGCTGTGCAGAGCAATTGGTTCTCAGGGAGGATTTTAGCTGCCTGCTGGCTGTGAGCACTTTTGCTTTTTTCCCAGTACTGGGGATTGGGGATTGAACTCAGGGGTTTGCATGCATGCTAGGCAAGTGGTCTACCACTGAGCTACACCCCTAATCCCCATCCCCCCTCCCCAAAACACACACACCATTTTCTTTTTACTTTTTGGTTTTTCAAGACAGGGTTTCTTTCTATAGCCCTGGCTGTCCTGGAACTCACTCTGTAGACCAGGCTGACCTCGAACACAGAGAGCAGCCTATCTCTGCCGCCCAAGTTCTGGGATTAAAGTTGTGTGCTACCACCACCCAATTCTTTTTTTTTAATGTTGGGACAGGTGCTCACTAAGTTGCCGAGGCTGGCTTTGAACTCAGACTAGCCTTGAACTTGTGGATTTTCTTAATGTTTTGCTTCATTTCTTTTCTGTCTCCTCTTTCCTTTTCTCCAACCCCTCATAGCCTAGACAAGCTTTGAACTCTCTATGTAGCTGAGGATGACCTTGAACTTTTGATGCTCCTGACTCTACCTCCCAAATGGCAAATGGCAGGCGTGTGCCAACATGCCAGTTATTTGTAGAGCTGGAGTTCAAACCCAGGGCCTTGTTCATGTCAGGCAAGCATGCTACCAACTGAGTTACAATCCCCGAGAGAGAAAAAGGTCATTCTTGACTCTCTCAGTTAACTAAACCTCAAGCAGCCGTGTAACATGCCCACGAGGCCACGGTCAAGGTGTGTACAACTGTGGCCAGGGAGATCTAAAGAAAACAATCTCTGCACTGAAGCCTGGCCCCCGCAATGGCCCCTGCAAACCTTCTGTGGCCAGGATGTCAGTTGCTTTGTGTGCTGCAGGAGGCAGGGCTCTTTCTATTACCCATTTCTGATCTTCAGAACGCAAACTTATTAAGTGTTTTAACTTACAAATGAAACCCCCAGACTCCATAGGAGAAGCAGCTCATCCAAGGTCAAATAGAAATGAATGATGGGAGTTGGGACCAATTGGAGTCCTGGCCTTCAGCTGCTCTTCTCTGCCAGAGTCTTCTGATTGGAGTTACTAAAAGCTGTGCCTTGAGGATCAGAGGATGGGCTTTTCACCTGTTGGCCCACTTGACTGCTGGGTATTTAAGCCTCCATGGTGCTATGAAATAAAGGGCTTTGTACCAGTGACTAGACGTCCGTGTGTCTGTCTGTCTGTCTCTGTGTATTTGTGTATTTCAACCTCCAGCCCCTTGCCCGAAGCTCGCAAACTGTACTGTAACACATAGAGCACAGACGGGGGGCGCAGTGCGCTGCAAAGGGGACTGAGATTTATGTCTGGACCCAAGTGATGGCAAAGATCATCCTCATTCCATGCCTGCACATTGCCCAGAAAAAACAGGGGTCTTTCTTTCCTCACACCCAGGACAGTGTGCAGTAGCCATTGAGAGAAGCCCTGCTTCTGATTCACGCCAGTCTGTTCTAGGATGACAAATCCTGAGCACAATCCACTAGTCCCTATCCTGGGTTCCCTGAAGATATAACCAATCGATTTTGATGCTGTTACTGAGACTTAGCCGTAGCTAATCAATCAGGGTTGCTACACTTGATCTGCATCTTAGGAAGTGTGTTCACATCTGAAGGAACAGCTTTGCCCAGGGTCTGGGGGCTGGTACAGCTCTTTGAATTGAGAGGGGGTTACACCTATGGGAGAAGAGCCAGGGAAATGAATGCATGAAGTGCCACCCGAAGCAAGGTAGGCAGGGGCCTGGATGTTGGTGGCATAGCTAGCTGTGTGACCTCCCCATAGCACATTGGGGTGCAGAGCTCTGGAGTGACTGAGGATCCAAGTAACTGAGTCTATCTAGGCTGAGAAGAGCAGAAATTGTTTGGGTCTTCCATTAGACTTTCCTTCTCTCCCTCCCTCTCTCCTTTTCTCCTCTCCCCTTCCAATTGTTTGTTTCCTGACATTTATTCATTGCTAAAGGAGCTCTTTAAAAACATTAAAGGCATCACTCCTGGTCCCATGCCCTGCTGTCACTAAACTGTCTCCATTTTCTCCTCTCCCTCGGATGCTCAGGGATATTGTGGAATCAGTAGGTGCTTCTTTCTTTTTCCCCAAGGCAAACACATTCCCCGCCCCCCCCCCCCCCACACACACACATGCAGCTCTCATGGTTAGGAGCCCTGGATGCCAGAGACCTGGATTATACCCAGGACATGAGGACCATGATGCCACAGCATCCAGGAGAACAAAGCTGTTCTGGTGGCTTCCCCTCCTGTCAAACTGACTTAAGCAAAGACGCTGTTTGGAGGGGACCTGTACTGGAGGATGGTGGGGTGTGGTATCAGGTGTCAATTCCCACCAATGGGCTCTCATACCTCGCCGGCTGCTCAAATACTCCCAGCTTTGCATCTGGACAGCCTGAGCCAGCTGCTCTAGAGGGCAAAGGCGTGGGAGTTGTGTGTGGAGGAAGAGGCTGGGTGGTCTCTGCCCAAGGCACTAGGAAAGCACAATAAACACAGACCTAATGCAGACCCAGGAATGACACAGCGCCAGGATGGTAATGGTGACAGCTAGCCACATCTCCCTTGGGCTGAGCCTCACTCACCAGCTAGGAGCTAGGCCTGTAAGTTTTAGGCAGCCAGGTGAATTTCTCTCCCTACCCAGATGTTTCTAGGATGGGGTGGGTGATGAGGCTGCACTCTAAACTGGAAATGTCTGGGTCTGTTAAGGTTTAGCAGTTTCCTCTGAGGTTGACACATTCTACCCTACAGAAAAGCCCCATAAGCAGGAAGTTAAACAATTCAAAATAGCTTCAGGAAGTCCCTAAAGCTGACCAGATTCACCAGGCCCCTACCTGCCAGAGCGACCAGTAAAAGCTGAGAGTCCATCTCAGGCTAAACCAAGCCAAGTAGCAAGAAGACTCTGAGACCAGACCAACTGCCTGGAAGAAGTAGGAACCAGCAGAGCTGCCTACAAGAGGTTTAGAATTGCTTTACCAAGTTGGCCATTGATGGTGTCCATATTTTGGTCTGTGATGGTCTTTCTGAGGTGAGAAGACGTGTGTGTTGCCATCTCCTCAGGGAAAAGTTTTTGTCACACAAGACCAGCTAAAGCCACTTAGCCTCTCTAATTGCCTAAGCCTATCATTTTCCTCCCTATCTTCAAAAGGGCTTTAGACAGCAGGTAGCTATAGGCTCCCAGCATCAGGAGAGTAAGGGCCTAGTCCTTTAACAATGGGTGACAGTTTAGGACTCAGCAAACGTGAGTCCCATTAGTTAAGTCCTGCCCTGGCTAGACAGGCAGAGTTCTCCAAAGGCAGCTTCCTTCAAATAGGGGTCACTGTTAGAGAGACGCCAAGGCCAAAGACCCCATTTTGGACCTGTTCCATGGAGGAAAGAATGTGTTCATGGGGTGGCGCACCCATGCTGGGCAGTTTGCACCCACATTCCAAGGTCTTTCATGAGGTCCTTAGGAGGTGTAGCCATATTCCCACATGTTCTACTGGAGACAGACGGAGCAAGACTGAGAGCCATACTTCCTGAGATTCTCATTTGTCACAGCTTGGATTCGAACCTGGGTCCTGCCAACTGCCAACGCTGCTATCTGGGGTAGGCACTACTTACAATGTATAGTCAGAGCTCCCACAGAGCTTCAGCCTCACAGGGTCATGGATTAGTGCAGATTTCACTTAAGGAGGGTTGGCATCTTTTTGTTCTTGAACCAGGGTATCGTATAGCTGGTCTCAGGCTTGCTATGTGTCTAAGGATGACCTTGAGCTTCTCATTGTCCAGGCTCTAAATCCTGGCGTGTGTCAACATGCCCATTTTATGTAGTGCTAGGGATCAAATCCAGGGCATTATATGTGGGCAAATATTCTTGGGAAGGTAGACAGCCTTTCAGAGAGCCAAGGTCCAAAGGGACAGCTTTCTGCCTCACTCCACTGAGGCCGTTCCATGGTTGTGGCCCAGTGACTGGCTACCAGTTGATGCTAATGTGTGTTCTAGTTACCACCTCTCCAGCTAAAGGGAAGAGTGGTTAGTAAATCATCAAGCAGAACCAATCCACCCACTCTCCTGACCTCTGACCTCACCCAGGCTCTGGTTGTGGGACCACGGCTGTCCCTGGAGGCACTAGAGTAGAACGCATGTTTAAGGGAAGCTAAAATCAGCCAGGCAGTTCACCCAGAGCAAGGAGCCTGGAAGTCTGTCTGGAGCACTGACCTTCCAGCAGATGGGGGTCCCTCGGGGACTGTTGCCGCCAGCCTCCCCGGTGACAGGTTGAAGCATCCTGGGAAGACTGAGGGTGACATCATCCTTATCACAATAGGAGACTACAGTTGGCTTCTGAAGAAAGTGGGATCCTTGACTACTAGGGTCAGAAAGTTGAGCAAAACTGGGGGCAAGGGCTGGCCCAAGATCAAAAGATATAGAGAAAAAGAGAAATAATATCCTTTTCATGTAATAAAAATAAATAATAATGGAATCTTGCTGTTGAGAGAAAAGAAAACCATGGCCCTCCCCAAAGATGGGGCAGGACAGTACTGAGCTGGGTCCTGACCACAGGCCTTGATGATGGGGGGATGGGGGGATGTGAGGTGACAGACATAGTACTCAGTCCCCAAACCTCACATAATGGGGGATGGGGGATGTGGGAGTGATGGACGTGGTACTCAGTCCGCAGACCTCATGTGATGGGGGATGGGAAGATGTGGAGTGATAGAGTTGGTACTACAGCCAGAGGCTTCCTAAGATCAGACAGGTGACTGAGGCATCTTGGGAGAGGTGGGAAGGAATCCAGAAGTGAACACTTTGTTCATCCCTAAAGGGACAAGAGAGGAGCTAGGCCTGGGCATGGTTTTTCACTGGCTTGGGGTCAGGAAACTGCCCTTGATGGTATTCTCTCTACTTCCTCCCTGTGGGCCAACCCAACCCCAGGCCCCTTAAAGACCTTGATGTTGAGATGCTCTTGAACTCTCTTTAGATTTCTTGCCTGACTTTGTGAAGCTATTGAGAATGCAAGCCATAAAAAAAAAAAAAAAACAAAACCTAAGATTTCTTTCTAGGTATTTATATGTATGTATGGGTGCATGAATTAGGAGGGCAGAGGACAACTTTGGGGAGTCAGTTCTCTCTTTCTCCATGAGTGTGGGTCCCACAGATAAAAATCAGATCATCACATTGACCCAAAACACCTTTACCCACTGAGACATCCCATTGGTCCCTCAAAGCCCTTAAAAAAAAGAGCTTTAATGTTTCCCTTTGGGCCTGGTAAATCGATTGAGAAATTTCCATTCCCCCTTAGGTAGCAGGAAACATGGAGATGGGATGAAGCTGAGGCTGGGGTTGAGGTACCTTGGCTATCTGGGTAGAGTGGCCACTCTGGAAACCCCATGGGGACACAGACACAGGAGTGAGAGCTAGCTAGAGGTGCCAGCCTGGGGCTGTACAAATGTCCACAGGACCCAGTACTCTGGGACTAGGAGGAGTGATATCATGGCCCTCACTTGTTCCTAAGGTGTCACCCTTGGTGAGGGTTGTTCCTCTACAGATGGTTTGCTTTAGTCTCCTAAAGGGTTGGGTGTGGGGCCGTCCTCTTCTGGTCCACTGAAACATTCTAGTCCATTTGCCTGAACTGTGTGGGGAGGACGCTGGTTAGGTGACAGCTGAGGGGATGGAGTGTCAGTAACCAGGCCTATTGTCTGGTCCCTCTCTTCTCCCTCAGAGCGATTTCCCTCTGAGCTCTGAGCATCGGCTTTGCTTCCTATGGGCTCCACTCCAGCCTGCGTGGGTCCAGGCTGGCTGAAGCAATGGCGATGATTTGCTTCAAGCCTTCAGCTTTCTTTATCCATCGGCAACCTCAGCCGCATTACCTTGTGACACCCCCTCTTCTAGGAAACCTTGGACTCCACCCCTTTTCTTCCCCAGAACCTTCAGTGACAGCTGGTTCGCCAACTTGAGCAAATGACCAAGAAACCCTCCGGTCAGACAACCCCACCACAGGTGCTCAGGCACTGTTGAAAGGCGAACAAGAATGGAGCTGGGAGCAAAAGGGCTGCTTCCTGCCCATCTTCCAAGCACACAGGGTCCCAAGCTCCCCTGGGCTGGGGTCCAGCCCTCTCAGAGAGAGTGACCCAAGTCTCTCTCTACTTCCTCCCTGTGGGCCAGTCCCAACCCCCTTGAAGACCTTGTTGTTGAGATGCTCTTGAACTCTCTTTAGATTTCTTGCGGGACTTTGTGAAGCCTGCCATGTTTTTATCAGTCACAGATGGAAAGGGGAAAGGGAGAGGGACCAAAGCTGCCTTCCCTGCTGCCTGGGCGGGGCCCTGTCCCTGTCTCCTAGGGCTCCTGATGCTTGAGCCAGCAAGCGCCTGTCTCCCAAGCTGAGATCCTGCAGAGCCCAGACCTGTTATTTATTGGGAGGCTTAGGGCCAGGACAAGGGCTGGAGGCTACAGAGGATTCTTGCCTGTGAGGAGGGAAGAGAGAAAGGGCAGAATGAGGGAGGAGAGGGGTGAGGAGGGGAAGAGGGAGAGAGAGAGAGAGAAGCAGAAGACTGAAGGAAGGAAATACACAGCTGTGTTGGGGGGACTGCCATGTATATGTCCCCGAAACAAGGTGCTTTTGGGGAGACATCATTTAATAGACCACGGTTAGTGGCAGAACTGTGAGCAGTGCGGGGCTGTGTTTTGGAGACAGGATGGATGACGCTCAGCAGCAAGAAAGCCCAGGCCTGATTCTTAGGGCCGAACTTATATACATAGATGAATGCTGATCCTCCCGCTACTCCACCACCCCAAGCCCCCCTCCCCCACCCCCGGCTTCTGGTCTTGGTTTTCTCCTTCAAGAATTCCTTTCTCTTAGGGTCTTGCCTAAGACTAAGCATGTGCCTGAAAGTAGATGGTGGCTGCAAAGAAGAGGAGAGGATGAGGATAAGGATGACAGAGAGGACAGGCAGAAGGAGGAGAAGGGAGAAGAAGGAAAAGGGAGGAGGGGGAGGAGAAGAAAGGAGAGGGAGGAGAAGGGAGGAGGGAAGAAGAAAGAAGGGAGGAAGAAGGAGAAGAAGGGAGGAGGGAGGAGAAGAAGGGAGGAGGGAGGAGAAAAAGGGAAGAGGGGGAGAAGGGAAGAGGGAGGAGAGGAAGGGAGGAGGGGAGAAGAAGGGAGGAGGGAGGAGGGAGAAGAAGGGAGAAAGGAGGAGAAGAAGGGAAGAGGAAGGAGAAGGGAGGAGGGGGAGAAGAAGGGAGGAGGGAGGAGGGAGAAGAAGGGAGGAGGGAGGAGAAGCAGGGAGGAGGGAGGAGAAGAAGGGAAGAGGAAGGAGAAGAAGGGAGGAGGGGGAGAAGGGAGGAGGGAGGAGAGGAAGGGAGGAGGGAGGGGAGGAGGGAGAAGGGCACAGATCCCAGAGGCAATGCTATGGAGAGGATGGGAAAATGGCAAAGGTTAGATGCATTGGAGCTGGAGAATGTCCCCACATGGTCTCCAGGTTCAGGCCACCTTCAGCATCCTTCAAGCACCCTGGGGTGGCCCCAGCTGAGGATGACTGAGGCTAAAACAGGCCTCTCTGAACAGTCACATTGTTTCTGCTGCCTCTGCCCCAAAAGCCTTCATTTTGGGGTTCACCAGGACACTGTGCACAGAAGAGCCTCCTGAGGAAAAGCTCTGTGTGCCTGCCCCAGGGGTGGGAGTGGGGGTACTGAGTCCTCTCCAGGGGCTCCTACTGCAAATCAGAAAAAGGGCCCTGTGTCTTTAAGGAGGCGCCAGTTGGGAGTGCAGAAGGGAGGAAGGTTAAGACATTAGCGGGTGCTAACAAATTTAGGATGTGGAAGGAGTCTCTTCTTGGCTGTCCATCAAAGGAAGGATTGAATGTCCCTGAGTGTGGAGAGAGCAGGACAGAAGGAGATGGGGGAGGAGTGCAGGAGGGTGCCATCAGACCAGGCAGGCTCACTCCCTGGGCAAGCCTTCCCCAGGTGTTGTGGGTGCAACAAGTTGGTGTGTAAGTGTGGCAGACCAGCTGCTGTAGGTCCCAGCACTGGCAGCCCCATGGCCTGTGTGTTGCCACTCCTCCCCCATGCCCCATCCCCAGCTCAGGTTCTGTCCAAGCAGCTGGCTGAAAAGTGATCCTGGAGGAAGAGGCCCTTCCTGTTCATTAGGAACCCCGGGACAGTGTCCCTGAGCCCCCTCAAGGCCCACCAGACCCCTCCTCATTCAGGCTCCTGTCCTGGAGCCACTTGGCTCCTTGTCACCTACGATGGGGCAGCTCTTAACCTAGGTCTCTGTGTAATCCAGGGAGACCTGCACAGCTACCTAGAGAGAGACCACAAACCGTGCCAGGAGCCTCCTACAAGGTTATTTCCGGCAAGGGCTGAAAGGAGGGAGGGCATGGGGGAGCCATATCAGGTCCAGGAACAGTTCATTCATCCTTCCCTGGGGCGGGGAGACAGCGGCACTATCCTAGTGAGTACAAAGTCCCTGCCCTCAGATCCCCGTCTAGTGGGGGGAAGAGAGATGAAAACAGAGACACCCTCAAACAGCGCACACATACAACAGCGGCTTTTGGAATACGATAGGCCAGTTCTCTCAATGGCTGGCTAAATGCAGAGTTCCAGGCCCAGCCTTGGGGTGCATAGGGCCAACCTGGGGACTACACACATATAGTTCTAAGAACAGTGTGTGGGCTGTGGTTTAAGAGCAAGTGTCAACACCTAAGGCTGCTTCAGAGGAAGGAGGCAGGCAGGAGGCTGTGCGAGGAGGCTTGGGAGTGTGTGCTTGTCCCTCAGAGTCCCACTCGGGGAGTGAGGAGGGCTTGCTTGAATGACTTTGCAGTATGGAAAGCCTGTCCGGTTTGCCCAGTGGGGATGCTGGAGCAGCAGGGATGAGGGGGTGGAGAGGGTAGTTCGTGGGGTGGGGTGGTTAGGAGGGAGGAGGGAGAGGAAAGCAGACATGGAGATGGCAAGAAGGAGGGTGGAATGCCAAGGACAGAGAGCCTGGCAGGGGTGGAGGCAGAGGAAGAGGAAGGACAATTTTAGGATGTGTCTGGAGATGCTATGCTAGGTAACAGACAGTGCCTGACTGGGGACATACAAGAGGCAGCTGGTTCAAGAGGAACACAATGTATTTTCTTTGCCATCTAGTAATTGTAGGCGCTGTGGCCATCCTGATGGGAGGTGGACAACAGGACCCACAGATCCGGAAGGCAAGGATCCCAAATACAGATTGGGGAGACTGTAACTTTAAGTCTATGGATGTCCAGAGTTTGATAAAGAACATCCAAGTAGGACACATCCCCAGGGATGAGTGGCAGTGGCCTTCCTACACACAGTGCATCTGAGATTTGAGACTTCATTTTTCTCCATCTTATTAATTAAAAAAATGCTGATCACAAGTCATCAAATTGATTTCACAAGCCACTAGGTTGTGACCCCAAACTGAAAAATACCGATCTCCATGGAAACGGGAGTCCCAGGGGCAGAGGCAATGAGTTCACTAAGAAGAGGGTGTAAGAGGCAAATGGGGCTCTGGAAACCCCAACACTTAAGGCCCTGGTCAGAGATACAGAGGCCGAGAGACCTGAGAAGGGGGGCATGAGAAAGTCCCACAGCATCCATCTCCAGCACACAAAGCAGGATGCTTTAGAAGGAAAGATGGACACCTGTGGAGAGCCCTGCAGGGGACCTGGAGGTCAGTGGAGATGGGACCTAGCGGTCACAGACACCCAGAACTCTCGACCCAGGAAGGATCAGCATAAATAGAGGCCTCGAGGTCCCCTGGGATGTTCAGCAAAAGGACAACTAAGTCCCCCATCAGTGTGAGTTTTACCCAAGGAAACCCAGGACTCAATTGCTCACCCATGTCCCCTTGTCCCCTAGCCTATGAGGACCTGCCATACTGCTCCCTCTCCTCAAAGTTCAAGTCTCTAAGGGTTAGGGTGAGAAATATGTTTCTTTCTCATGCTCAAGTTGCCTAGCTTTAAACAGGACACATGCCAAGGCTCAAGGAGGGCCTGTCACCTCAACAGAGTTGCTTGTCACATACTGGAGACGTACTGTGAGCTAGGCCTGCAAGGCAGGGGATTTAACCTCTGGAGATAGGAGGTGGAGACTATACCCCCTGGAAAGGAAGTGTGTTAGTCCCACAGAACAGAAATGAGCGTCACAGTGAGCTAGGACATTGCGTCAGGAGTCAGCGACACAGGGTCTATAGGGACTGACAGCCTTGTGACTGAGTGGACCTGTGCAATGGTGAAGATTAGGGGTGTTATCCTGGGCGGGGTGTGTGTGTGTGTGAAGAACTAGAGACAAGAGGTGTGTAGTGGCTCAGAGGCACCCAAAGACCCGGCAGCAGCCTGTTCTGCAAACAGACACGCCTCCAACCCAGGCATGACCATCATGTATGACTTCTCCATCCTCCAAGGATGTCTATCCATGTGGACCACAAGCTATGGAAGTCAGGGCTGCACACAGAGCCTGAAGTCTGACCAACATGGCATTCTCTAAGAAAGGATCCCCAGGAACTCTGGGGCTCTCCTGGAGAAAATCCTGAGTGTCTCCCACTGGATACTCATACTGCAGAGAGAGGCTAAGGGCACATGTCAGAAACCGTGGAAATATGTAGTATATGGCATTGACAATTCAGATGTCAACCTATCAGGGGGGTGACACTCTGATGGAGGTTTGTCCTGTCCAGGCAAGGCCTGCAGGACCATCAACTCTGGAGACTGTTGCTCACTTTTGCTAAAGCAGCTTGGTGTCTCCCAATACCTGCACTGTAGTGTGTAATCTCATGTGATGTGCACATGTAATCTCAAGACTGCATCTCAGTCTTACGGGCACATATACTTGTGGGTGGTCAGGAAGATGACTTTTCATTAAATGATTTTGATATATAGAATATGCTTTATAACTAGATCTATCTGTCCCACAAGGACTGTTAGACACTTAAAAGCCTGCTTTGTTCCTTTGGCTCAGACTAACTGCACAAAATTAGTCCACTTTCATCTCAGAGCAAGTTCAAACTAGGCTAAAGGCTCTTTGTAAATAGAGCATACGTTTAAAACCTTACACCTATGCACAAGATCAGAGTCACAAATATCCGACCAAGGTTGCAACACCAAGCATCCAGGAAAAGCATGCCAATTCCTCACCTGCCAAGTCAGCTGACAACAGGCCTTAAAGTTTATCACTGAGCACTGTGCCCCTTACCCCTCTCTGGTCATAGTCTTATTCCTGTAACCTTGGAGCCTTGTGTTGCCATGGCAATGGCTCAACTCCTTATCGCTGACCCTAGGAATGTGCTTTTGACCAATGAGAGGTAATTCCTATACTTTTTTTTATTGCTTCAAAGCTCCTGTAAGGACAGTGCTTTTAGGCTAGAAGAGAAGAAGCTAGGAGGAATTAGAACTAAAACAGGAGAATTGGGATAGGGGCAAAAGAATAAAGAGACTTGCTCAGAACAGCACATGTGCAAGAGAGTTCATTCGCCCTAAGAAAAGAGTTCCTTTTGCTTGCTGTAGCATCCAGTATGAACCCTGAAAAGGACCTTGGGACTGGACCCCAAAGGACCTAGTTAGGTTTAGACTCTAAACACATTTGGTGTGTTGGCAAGTCTTTCTGTTGAAGTTGGAGTTTAACTCAGAGATTGCAGGTGTGTGCTTCCACACCTGTCTATTGTAACGCTTGATGGTGACATTAATTGATATTAAATAAAGCTTAAATTGGGCATGGTGGCACATAACTATAATTTCAGAACTAGGGAGGCCAAGGCAGGAGCATCTCAAGTTCAAGACCAGCTTGGGCTACATAATAAAACTATCTCAAAAATCAATAAATAGCCACATGTGGATATAGTTCATAGCTACGGGATCTTTCGGTACAGATGAAGACTCATTTCAACAAATGAAGAAACTAGAAAGTGACAAATCTAAGGTTGTCTGGTATTGATCTACCCCTCAAGCCCCACCTCCCTTTCTTGCCTAGAGATTGTATATGGAGCAGGAAGGGACCAAACATCATAATCAGCTATATATAGTGTGGGCAGGCAGTCAAACACTGACCACATGAGCAGTGTGAAGATACCTGTCCTCTGGACCTCTCTAGACTCCTATTCTGCTGCCACACTGGGGGCTGCAAGAGACAACACCTTCCAATGCGGACACGCTAGGAGCCACTATTTCTTCACGGGTCTTTGATCCCAGGCTTAGCTCTGTAGAGCGTAAACATTTCACTCACTGCACTGCTACAAGGGTTTAATTTGGCTGCGCCCTGGCACCAGTTTCCACACACGTGGATCCCAGGCATACAGGGGTCACTGCTCTGCCATTAATTCTGCCATAGAGTTCCAGCAAGGCCCATCTGAACCCCGTCTCACCCCATGCAGCAGGGCCCAGCAAATGCGGTAGGAAGCCCAGCTCTCTGCTTCCAAAGAGACAGTCCCTGAATGCTGGGATCTACCCAGGGAGTTCTGAGGCTGCTTTGGACACCTGGCTTGCCTTGATTAGAGAGAGGTCCTCAACCTCATGGAGCTGCACAAAATAGCATTCAAATCGGTCCCCATTTTCCAGTGGCAGAGAATGTCAGGTCAGAATGCCCCACGAGCATGGGCAGAGCAGTATCCAGGCTTGGAGAGGTCCTCGCTGGGCAGGGATCCGGTGTAACAGAGCATCAGTATCCTACAGGGGCTAAGCATCAGTACTGGGATGGCTTGGGGTCTGGTCCCTGCACTGAGTAGTAATTAGTTCCAACTTTCATACCAATGCAGCCAGGCAATGGCCCTGCTCAGCATCCCTCAGTGGCTCCCCATTGTTCTTAGGATAGAGTTTCACATATCCCAGCTGTTGCTCACCTTCTGATGTCAACCAATGTCTCTCTTCCTAAGTTGCCTACTCCAGCCATGGTTCTCTTTCTCATCCACCTTACTCTCTTATCAGTCTCAGGGTCTTTGAAGGTTCTGTTCCCTCCTCTCTTTGTCTCGGCAGCTCCTATTTCCATCTCAGAGCTCTGTGCAGGGGTCTCTCTCTCTCTGTTGTTGTGGTTTTCCCTTCCATTCTTTAGTCACCACTGTGACTTTTACGGTCACTGTTGCCATCGATGGCAAATCCCCCCTTGCTAAGTGTTGAGAGGGGAAAGATTCTGTCCCTACTGCTGCGACCCTCTAATACATGTTGTGGTGATCTTCAACCATAAAATTGTTTTTATTGCTACTTCCTAACTTTTTATATAATTTCACAATGTAAATATATGTGTTTTCTAAGGGTCTTAGGTGACCCCTGTGAAAGGATCATTCGACACCCCCCCCCCACAAAAGGGTCATGAACCATAGATTGAGAACTGCTGTCCTAGAGGTCCCAAGCCTAGTGTGCTTGGTGATACATGTTATTGAATGCTCATACGAAGGAATTAAAGATGCCATTGAGATGGGATGAAAATTAAGACATTTTCTGGGCCTGGTCACCTTGAACTTGGAGAGAGCCTACACCAGGCCAAGTACAAGAGAAGACTGGGCACTGCCTGTCACTGTCCAGCAGGAAGCATGATACAAGCGTGCCACTTTGGCACAGCTGTGCTCAGAGATGCTCTGGACGGTTTTTAACAGTGAGCGACCTAAAGCTGGGGAAGTGCCCCTGGGCTGGGAGGCAGGGGCCACCGCCACCTAGAGTATTTCATCTGTGGCCCAGCCTGAAGGGTGAACAGAGTTCACGGCTAACAGTTGTACCTGGAGAAGAGAGGAGTGGGTGCAAAGGCCTCAGGGGTGGAGGCCAGCTATCTTAGTTCTGTGATGGTTGGACTGGTAGCTAGATTAGCGAGGTAGGGTCACACAGGGCTGCCATGCCTGGGTTAAAAAGTCCTGATGCCACTGTGGGGTTTCAGCAGAGGGACAACAGAGGATGGAGCATGGAGGGGAATGCTTCCCGTGGCAGTCTGGGCCCCTTCCAGCTCTGGCGCCTAGGGTCTGGGAGCCCAGGCTGGGCTAGGATAGGAAGGTTCCCTCCTCACTGCCAACAGAGGCCCCATGAGACTGATTTTCCTGCTTGACGTCAACTGAAAGGTCGCAGAAATCCCAGCTTTCCTCTCAGGGGCCCTTTAGGGCCCTTCTTTTTGTCCCCTTACCCAGGTCCTGTAGATATTCCATGAGGCTCACAGACACGACCACCGCTGGAGTCTCTTGAGGTCCAGAGACACCGTGAGAAGCAAAGCTTCCTCAATGTGTCCTCACCTCACCTCACTCAGATTTCAAAGGGGGCCTCATCCTAGTATCTGGGGGTTGGGTGGAGGAAGGGCAGCCTGCGCTGTCTGCCAGGGTGGGAAGGGGATCTCAGGCCAGCCGGCTCCAGCAGCCCCCTCCAGTCCTCCAGATAACAACCCTCCTGGGACTGCACACAGGCAGCCAGTGCTCTCTCCCTGGCCTGATCTTCGGCACCTAAGCCAGTATGTGCTGATGACCTGGAAGTGAACCAGAGTGTTCAGGCTCTGACTTCTTCCTCTAGCAAAGGATTCCACAGCGAGGGGATACAGTCTGCCAGACCCTGGTCACTCCCATGCTGCTTGACTGATTGTCCATCTTCTTCATCCAACCATGTCCAGTTTCATTCCCGCCTGAAAACCTGCTCCGGCAGGTGAGATCGCTCCTCAGCCACGCTCCCTCTTGCTCCACCCCGAGTGCCCCCATCCTCATTTAAAGTCTGTCCACCCAAGGGTGCAAGTCTGCAGGCTCTGATCTGTCTATTTCCCTGTGTCTCATTCCCCAGCTAGCTGTCTACAAGGCCTGCCAATTGCCACCTGAAACCAACCCAAGGTGTTCACCATGTTTCCTCCATCTCCTTCATTTCCCACCTGGACACCCACAGGAGACTTTTCTCTCCACTCTGCTCATGCCAAAGGAACAAGAAACAGAACCAGAGCCCGTGGCTGTTCCCATCTCCCCTGACCACTGTGAAACCTTACAGGGCCTTCCAGGTTCACTGAGGGAGACATTTTCACACTCTACAGACCAGAGCCCCCATTGGCCATGGCTGAGCTGGCCCCACCACCTCTGTGAACTCCCCAGAATTCCTCACCCCCCCCCCCCCCCCCCGCACCATTCATTTTAATAGATCACTCGGACCTTCCTTTTCTTCTTCAGACTCAAGCTAATTCCTGCCCCGGGGTCTTTGCCCAAGCTGTTTCTGCTTACCAAAGGGTCAGATCGATTTTTGCCTGAGCTGTTTCTGCTGACCAGAGGTCCAGATAAATTCGGTTACCTGACACATTTGATTGATACCTTTACAGCGGCCTATGCCATGTCATGCTCTGCCCAAGCACTTCTCACAACCTGAGAATCGACTGTTAACTCTTGGGGTAGCTGGCTCACTCCTCAGTCCAAATGCCCCCTTCCTGTGGATGTCTTTGAACACGGTCCAGCATGGCTAGCACTGCCCTGCAAGTGGCCCTGCTGGAATGTTTCCCCTTGATCCAGTTGCAAACTTAAATACATGCAACGTTAATTAGCCAATCATAGTCTAACAAAGCTGGGGGAAGAGGTGGACACCTTAAATGGAATCTCCAAATAGTCAGTGATATTTTTCTCTTTCCTCCAAGTCATCCCCATCCCTACCCCCCTACCATTTCCCCCACTTAGAAAGGATCTTGAATTTCTGATCCTTTTGCCTCTGCGTCCCCACTGCTGGGATTCTAAGCATGCACCCTCTCGCTCGGTTTCTGCAGTGCTGGGAACCAAACCCAGGACCCCATGTCAGGAAGGCAAGCAGTCTGCCAACGGGACTCTGTGTCACCGTCCTCTCCCCACCCCCCACGGCCCCTTCTTTGGTTTTGCGCTCATTTTGTCTGTCTCTCCAGCTAGATGTGGCAGTTCCATAGGGAAAGATGAGCTCATCAGGTTGGTCCTTGGGACCCTGGAGCCCGGAGCCCCCTCATGGCAGGTGTCGACAGGTATTTGTTGAGCCCGTGAGTGAGCAGTCACCTGCTCTGGGGAACGCTGCTGTGGCCAGGGCTCTCAAAACACCACAGCTGCCGCGCAGAGACTACAGGATATAATTGGTGAGGCATTTCCGGTGGCCACTGCTCTGAGGCCCAGTGGGGAGGGGTTTCTAGAAGACACGGGGCAGGCCTTGTCCATCACCCGGTAAATAACAGCTGGCCCATCTGCTGCAATCCATTTCAGATCTTTCAGAGGTGCTTAACCCTTGTGAACTCACTGGCCTCTCAAAGCTACTGGCTGGGGCTGACAGAGCCCACTTCACACAAACATGGGAGCTGGGCATTGGCAACGGGAGGTCACACAGCACTGATGAGAGCCAGGCTAAGCCCTGTCTCACAGTGTGGACTTGAAGCCTTTACCGCAGGCACACCCTGTTCGGGGATTGGCAGGTTCTGTGCATACAGCCAGCCACCCTCACTACAACTGACTGCCAGCTAAGAGGCTCGCCTATTCACACAGAATGTTCTGGAAGGCCAGTCCCCAGAGTCAAAGTGTGTCAGAGGCACAGGAGGGGAGGCAGTGAGAGTGTGGGTGTAGAAGCTTGAGCTGGGGTTCAGAAGAGCTCAGTGCCATTTACTAGTACCTCCCGTGTGCCAGACTGACTGTTCTTGCCCCCACTTTACCGTTGAGAAAGTTGAGGCCCAAGAGACTAACTCACCTGTTCACAGTAGGACTACTTTGGTAAAGACTCTTAGCCTTTACCTGGGCTTAGTTCCTACCAGATCCAACCAGGCCTGCCTAGCTCGGACAGAGTGTGATGTGGAAGGCAGCAAGCTAGTTCTAGAGGACTCTGTGACATAAGAAGGGGCCTCTTAGATGGCTGGGAAAGGGGCAGGTACCTCCCTGCCCAGGCCACTGTGGGTGGAGGGTTCAGGAGAGACTAACTCCCAGGGCCTCGGCTCACTGACTCGAGTTCCAAGACCAAGACAGTGACTCATCCAATCCCAGGAATGCAGGAAGGCAGCAGATGCCGTGAGTAGCCCCCAGTCCTGCTGGAAGACTATGGAGACAAACACTAGAAACCTGACCCAGCTTGAACTGCTTTAGGAGAAAATCCGTTCTTGGGGCTCAGTTGCTGATGTACTTCCCACATAAGCAAGGTGTCCCGAGTTTAATCACCATAGAACCTACGTACAAAGCTGGGCAGGACAGCTCAGTATAACCAGTGAGTCTCAGACATCAGTGAGAGACCCTGTCTCAAAAAAAAATGTGCACAGTGCCCACGGAAGAATGATACCTGAGTTTCTCTTTAGCACACATGCATGGTCTCGCATGTGCACATGTACACACTTACACACACACCTATCTGGGTCCTTCCCCAGATGGCTATTCCTTCATTCGCTCTCTGAGTTCTTCTATAGAAGCATGCTCCCAGCATCTCAGACCCACCCACAGGGGAGGGATTGGAGGGAGGAAAGGGCCAGAGTCAAGACCAAATGGTGTCTATCTAGGGAGCCTGCTGTACTCCCTGGAGCCCAGCAAATGGGATGGAGGGCTGACATCGTAATGTAGCAGGAGAGATGGCTGGCTATGACTTCACCCCTATAAACAGTTGCCGGGTAGGTGGTAACTACTGATGACCTGGCTTCAGGGATGTGGTAACAACTTCAGTCTGCTTTACCCAAGATGTCACCTGACAGGAAGAATAGGTGTCTAAGGGACAGAGGAATCTGGAAGCATTAGCCTGGCTTGGCCTTAGGAACCATCAGTGGCCTGTGGTGCTGGCTGGCCATCAACATCTCTTTATCTGGTCTTCGAGTCAATCCAGTTCCTGCCTCCATGAGACTCTGACAGCGTCTCTGTGGCCATTTATGGGACAAGGCACGGTGGAAATCCTGGCTGGATTAACACACACTTCTATCCCTATCTGGCCACGGGGCGGAATAGAGTCCTTTCCCCCACTTCACCATAGTTTCCTGTAAAACACAAGGGCAGATGGTATCCGTGAACCCTGAAGTTGTTCAGTGACACCTGTAGGAGGCGCTCACTAGCCCTGTCCTAACCACAGGGACTCTGCTCTTTCTTGTTCCTCACAAACGTAGGGTTTCCTGTAAGAGGTCTTCTAAAGAAAGGCCTTGTCACAGTCCTGTCCCGCCTGAGGTGACTGCCGATGCCCATCTGGTGTTGTTCCCAGTTTGAATTCTACACCTGGGGAGAGGCCTGTGTTCTGTGGGCCCCTGTAAGGCAGTGAAGGGTGTTTCTTCCTCCACACTGGCCAGAGGGGCTATTTGGAGCCAGAATGAAGGAAGCATTGTCCCGTGATCAAAGGCTCTGGCCTCCTCTCTCCTAAAGTACAGTTTGGGGAGCCCCCAATCCTTCCCCCACCAAGCTGGGGAGGAACTAGCAGGTGCTAAGCTGGGCAAGGCTGGGAGATGGAATCTTCTAGAGCAGTGGTTCGCAGCCTGTGGGTTGCAACCCTTTTGGGGAGATGTCAAATGACTCTCAAGGGTTGCCTAAGACCATCAGAAAACACAGCAAACACAATGTTTATATTATGATTCATAACAGTAGCAAGATTACAGTTATGAAGGAGCAGTGAAAATAATTTTATGGTTGGGGGTCGCCACAACAATGGGCCACAGCATTAGGAAGGTTGAGAACCACCACTGTAGCACTTAGTGAGCCTCCCAAAGTCATTTCTCTTTTATTCCAGTTTGGTGAAGGAGAAACAAAAAAATGGGGTGGGAAATACAATAAGAAATAAGCAAGGAGGTGTGCTGGGTACCGAACAGTGGAGCCTCAATTAACCAGAAAGGACACAGTTCCCTGGAGCACCACCAGGATGTGCGGCTAGGAGGCCCTCTTCCACACCAGGGCGCAACTCTGGAGTGCACACAGCCAGTCTGTTTACACGTGCTACCTCCAGAACATCCAAGCCCTGCCCTGCCCTGCCCCCCTTGCTGCTCTGTCACAGAGAGCCAGGCCACTTTGTGATAGCACACATAACTATGTGGGGAGCTGGCATCCGCTTAAACCCAGGTCACCTGTTGGGGCGTGCTGTGTCTGTGCCAGACTAGACCACTGCATTTCCTCCCTCTCCATTGGGGTTTCAAGTGGGTCCTCGCAGGGACAAGATTCTAGCGTGAGTCATGGCCTCAGAACGATGATGGGAGGCTGTAATGAGCTGGCAAGGTGCACATGCAATCACTCTGGCCACCAGCAGAGGCCATGAGGAAGCCCTGATGGCTGAACACTTGAGATGAGAGGTTGGTGAGGGTTGTGACTAGGAGTGGGGGTGACGGGGGCAGTTCCTGGGCAGAGTTGAGGGCTATGCCCATGTGCTAGATGTGGCCTGCTTCGTGGTCCCTTGTAACTCTCTGAGCATAGGCCCCTGGACCTGTAGGGACCCTGGACCTTTAGTGTCACTGTGGGAACCTTCTCTGGGGACCCTTCAGGGCAGAGCTGGCTATGACCAGCAAGCTGGTCACCACTGAGTCAGGGCAGGGAGCTGCTCACCTCTGCAGCCTGTCTTGAGCACTGTAGCTCCTGAGGACAGATGTGGTCCAGGGCCCCTGCTAATGAAACTGTCTGGGGACCAATTAGGTGAATGAATAAGGGAATCCGTGGTGAGTCCGTGGGTCCTGGGCTGTCAGAAACCTCTGCCTTGGACCTTACTTCTCTCCCGGAACAGGATGTCTCCAGCCAGCTCCCAAGATGGATCCTGTCTGTCTCCCCAACTGAGCAGTGAAGCTGAGAGCCAGCAAGCTAGTGGTTCCTAGAAGGTCTTCTATTTCCTAAGGTCATTGGCTCAGGGCTGTCCTCTCAATCCGCCCATACCTCTGCCTTGGAATTCTACATTCCTAACCCTATTGTCTCTGAGTGTCTGGTACCCCACAACATCCTGTATCCATTCTCTACCCACAGGCAGGCCTAAGTAATTTGCTAGTGTTACCCACAGGCATCTTAGCACCCCAGGAGTGCATGTCTAAGTCTGGGAGTCCAGCTATGCGCTCCTGTATTGTCTGGATAGTTTGGGGTGAGCGGGTAGCAGGAGGGAAGTCGAGCTGCTGTGGCTATCCTTTCTACCCTCACACTGCAGAGCCTAAGAGGAAGGTTTCCTGCATGAGATCCAGCTGGCATTTTCTCAATTAGTGATCAATGGAGGAGGGCCCAGCCCATGGTGGTGGTACCATCCCTGGGTTGGTGGGCCTGGGTTCTATAAAAAAGTATATCAGAGGAAGCAAGTCAGGAAGCAGCCCTCCTCCATGGTCTCTGCATCAGCTAATGCCATCATTAGAGCTGTCAGCCATATCTGGAGGGCTGATGGGAAATATCTCCGTGGTGGCGATCCTGAGCAGAAGAAGATAGCAGGGGCAGAAGGGAGCCCATCTGGGGGGCCTGCTGAATCCAGGCAGGGTTTGTCCCCGCATTATTGTCACCAACCCAGAGTTGGAAGTGGAATTCAAGTCCCCAAACCGACACATCATAGCTGTTGGAGGATGCCAAAGGAGTATTTATCAATAATATCCACTAATCGGGAGTATTAAACAATCCCACTGTTTCATCTGGAAATAATCCAGCTAGCCAAAGAGACTTAATTCATGTCAACAAAGTACTGACATCTGCTACAACATGGATAAACCTGGAAAATGGTATATCAAATCCACAGTGGTAAGAAAAAAAAAGGAGGCTGGGCTGATCTAGGGCTGGGAGAGGGGTGAGGTACGGAAGAAAAAAGGGTTCCAGGTTTCTTTCTGAGGTGATAACAATGTCCTAAAACTCGGCAATGATACAAAAAACTGTTGCATCGCACAATTTAGATGGAGGGAATACTCACGTGGGTTGTATTTCAGTCAAGTCACTGCAAACTTGGGGGACAGCTCTGGTATATTCAGTACCCAGCGAAATAGGAACCCAACCACCCGAGCACCCCGAGGTCTCCACCATGTCCCCACTCCCCACCGAGTCTGAGGCTTATCATGCCACGCATTTATTCTATTATTTTATTTTTGAGACTGGGTCTCCCCAAGTTGTATAGGCTGGCTTTAAATTCACTCTGTGGCCCAGAAAGGCTTCGAATTTGTAATCCTCCTGCCTCTGCCTTCCATGTCCTAGGATTACAGGCATCTTAAGTCACAAGACTGGACTACCATGCAAGTTTTGACACGTAAGTTTTTACACATTTACGACATATGCCTATGAGCAGTGTGCTGTTTCTAACTCTATATAAATAACTAATATTATAGACCCCTTGTCATTGCTTTTCCTCCACTGTCTAAGATCCTGTCTTGGACTCCATCAGCTCTGGTGCTAGCTGACTTATGTTACCGGTGCATGCTATTTCACTGATGCCATTGTTACACTGTAATACTCCATGGCATCCCTGACCACTCTCTTGTCAGATTGTAGCCTCCCCGCGCCCTCCTTTACCTTGCAGCAGGCTCACACTGCCCATCCATCCTCTCACCTCATACACATGCACACTTTTTCTGTGGTGCCTCGGTGGGCAGCAGCTGCCACACGCATGCACACTTCTCCAGGCTTTGTCTAGGAGGGGAGCCACTCTGCCAGGCAAGCTTTCCCTTCGCCAAGTGCTGCCAAGCTGGGGTTCACCATCACCCACCCTTCATATATATGTAAAGATACCAAGATCCAGAGACAGAAAGCTACCTGAGTCCCTCAGGGTCTGGAACAAGCTTTTTGGGCTCCCACACACACACCTAGAATTTTCTATTTCCTTATTTTTATTTCCTTACAAATCTCCGTGACCACCCTGGTGGACATTATCAGAGCTGCTCTAGGAAAAACACATTATCAGCATCGTTTGGGGGTCTGGAAATGCTTTCAGGAGGAAATGGGAAAGAAATATGCCTCAAAGGATTCCCCCAGGGGTCCTAAAACACAGGCCAAGGGCAAGAGAAAAGACTCATTTCCAGGAGCAGACACGGCACTCTTGCAGCTAGGCAGCACCTGGCCACTCAACAGCTGTGGGCGGCTGGAGCTCTCCCACGCTGGTCACCTGACCTTCCTTCCCACGAGCAGCACGGAGCGGCTTCTGCACCACGAAGCCCTGTCCACACTAATAATTTTTCTTCCTTCTAGTGAGATCTCAGGGCCCAAAGGGCTAAAATTGACAAGGAAACATCTGGACTCTGCACCTGTTTTCTGGGCTGTTCTTCTCTAAGCCCCAGGATCCCTGATCCAGGTGGCCAGGGCTACACAGACTTTCCACTCCCAGAGTGGACAGGTCACCAGCAAAACAAATGTCCCCAGGAGCCTGCTGGGAACACATGAAGGAGGGTGAGGGTGCTGAGGGTTTTGTCTCCATCCTAAGGGCCAGGGGGGATGCTGAAGCACTAGGTTAGTACATCAACCTAACAAACACCGCCTGGCTTCTGTGTGAACGGTTCAAAGTGGCCAGGTAAGTAGGTTCCTGTAGTCCACGAGGTGACACATGGGGATAGTCAGGGCAAAGCAATGCTTGTGGATAGGGCGAGATCAACCATGGGACCAATGGTTCTTTTCCCTTTGAGATAGTGTCTCACTTTGTAGCTCAGGCTAGCCTAGAGCTCACTATTAGCTGGTCGTCAACATGCAGCAATCCTCCTGCTCCCACCTCCCTGTGCCAGGGTTACAGGGTTACAGTCATGGATCACCATGCCCACCTTCAGTGGTACTTGTGACTGATGGGGTATGAGGGGAAAGATGTCATCATGGAACCCTGCCTAGAGCTTGCAGTGAGACGGCTCAGCAGATTCATTGAAGGCACTGATCATGTCCGCTGACCTGTGCCTGGATCTTCAGGACCCATGTGGTGGAGGGAGAGAACTGACTTCTGCAAATCGTCCTCTGACTTTCACGTATCGTCACGGCATGTGCATTCATGCACGCACGCACGCGCGCGCACACACACACACACACACACACAATTTTAAAACTCTGCTTAGGTACTGGGTAGCTTTCAGAATTTTGAGAGGGCACAGTGCGGGGGAAGATGCTGGCTGCAGTTGTGCGTCCATCCCTGTAGAAGGATGGCCTGTGAGACACATCTATAAGGGACTGAGGAGGCCACCAGCATGATTGTAGGCGGAGCATTCTCCCTTGCTGGAAAGCCACCAAGGGGCTCCCACTTTACCATCCCCATGCTGATATTGCTCTCAAGTACTTACAGTACCCACAGCAGACAGCTCATGTGCTAATGACTGTAGCCTAGGAGAAACCACAGCAGGCGTGAGCCTCTGGGTCTGCTTGCACTTCATATTTGAAACACATAACTAGGAGGTGTCACCTGGATTATATGCTGGGCATGTATCAGGAGTGCTCTCAACATGGTCACATAGCAGAACTAAGGGACATGGCAAAAGTGGGAGGCGATGGGTGGAAGGTCCTGCAGGGGTGATACGGCAGGGTGGGAGAGGGTTGAAGAGTCAGTTCAGCAGGGAGAAAGTGAGAACAGAAGCAGGGGTGAGGGTGATACACGGACCAGCAGGTCCTGTCCAGGGAGCAGCAGGAGATGGGCAGGGATCAGGCTAGAGAGAGAAAGTGGGCATGGCATCGCGCTGTGAGTCCAGGGGAGCCACAGATGGTGTTGGAGCAGAGGAGGAGAGTGCAGTGGGCAAAGCTGCTGCTGCCGCTGTGGGGCTGAACCTGGCTGTAAGGGTGTTCAGGAGAGGGGAGTGACGAAGCTGACACCATTGGTGGAGGAGCCACCTTCACACCTAGCAGAATCGGGGTGAGTCTGGACATCGATGACATCAGCAAGCATGTTATGCAGTGTGCCTAACTAGCTGACCATGGGGAGCCGCTTCAAGGACTAGCCACAGACGACTCAGAAGGAACCTGGCGATTATTCGCAGGTTCAACAGAGTTTTGGAACGCCCAGAAGACAGTATCTCTCTCGTTTGAATAACCCCCGCTGCAATAACCGTCCACTCTGCAATTCTCTTCGGCCACGGTGCCAAGGGAGCCCCTGGTCTTGAGCCTCCTGTTTCTTGGTGTAGCTAAAACTGAAATAAGAACCACAAAGAGAGGGCCCTGTCTGTGGGTTTGCTCTGCTGCCACTCAGAGGTGGTGACAGGAGTCTAGTTGAGACCAAAAGTCTGGCCACTGGCTCTACCCATGTTGGCTGTTGGGGTCAAAAATCTGGAGCCAGGAAAAACAGGGCAGGGCTGGCCAAAGAAGAGGTTTAGGGTGTGTGGCAGCAGCTGTCACCGCCTATGGAAAGTAATCAAGGGTCGTAAGAAAACAGAGTCCTGTTCCTAGGATCACAAGCTTTGGTGCTGGAAGGGGCTGCTCCTGCCTTGGAGGCATCATCCGCAGCACAACTACTTATTGTTCTGAAATACACATTGGACTGGACCACATCCTTCCTCCCCAAACCATTCCTGATGCTACATTTATGCTCTGTGAGGAAGCACAGCCTGGGTGCAAGATGCAGCTGCTCACCATTTCTGCACCCACAGCAGACATTATTAAACGATTACCACACGTTTTGCTAATCTGGATGCAAGATGACTCAGGTACTGGTCTCCAGGTAGTCATTCCCAGTTGCTTTGGTTTGGATGTGACATGTCCCTAGTGTTTGAACACTTGGCCCTCAGCAAGCAAAAATGTTTGGTGGTATGGTGGGACCTTTAGGAAGTGGGCCTATCAAAAGGAAGTGATTCAGTACAGAGTGGGTCTTTGATATTATAGCCACTTTTATACTTCTGCCCCAAGCCCTGTTTTCTGTCCAACGCCATGGGGACAAGTGGCTACTCAGACTCCAGCTGCCACCGGACTTCTTTCTGCCATGTTTTCCTCCACCAGGATGGACTGTATCATTCTGAACTGTGAGCCAAAATAAACATCTCCCCAGTAAGCTGCTTCTGGCCAAGGAGGAGGAGAGTAAGTAACACATTGTCAATCACCCTCAGCATAAACAGTACCTGAGCAGCGCCTAGCTCGCTGCAGTTTTGACATCTCTTCCTACCCTGATCCCTGCTCATCTGTTTCCTGTCACCACTCTGGGCCCCAACTGTTTAAACTACTGGTCAACCCCAGATGCACTCATTCCTCAAAGCTTTCGTTTTGGGCATTCTCTAGAAGGACCACCATCTGATTGTTGAATCTTTGATGTTGTTTCTCCCACGTTCCATGGAAATAAAGACTTACTGGCCTTTTGGACTGGGCTGGCCTTGAACTTGCTATGTAGCCGAGGCCTGCCTTGACCTCCCGATCCTCCTGCTTCCACCTCCCCAGGGCTGAGATCACAATCTGTAAATGAATCATTCAGCACGTGTCTGACTTTCTGCAGGCAATCCTGTAACTCAGGTCTGGCCAGAGGTAGGTGGGCAGGATTGACACATGGCTCTTCCTCCAGTTCTGATGACCTGCGCTCGACTACTCCGAGCTCATTCATTCTCCTCTCATGCTGGTGAAAGTCTAAGCAGCTGCCAGGGCCTCAGGAAATCTACAAGACACAGACAACACAGCCACCTCCCTGTCCTGCACCAGGCTCCTGGGTCACACTCAGTAAGAGACATCTACCCTCTGACGTCTCTTTACTTAGATATTGGTCATAGTGACAGATGAGGCTGTACTTTATTTTTTCTTTTTTTCCCTGAGAAATGAAGGGTTTCTCTGTAGCTTTGGAGCCTGTCCTGGAACTTGCTCTGTAGACCAGGCTGGCCTTGAACTCACAGAGATCTGCCTGTCTCTGCCTCCCGAGTACTGGGATTAAAGGCGTGCGCCGCCACCTGGTGAGCCTGTACTCTTATTGAGTGTACCCTCTTAGTTGCTTCATTGCTCTGTATGGCCAACCTCCAGGGCCACCTCCTAGGTGACATCTGCCTTGTGTTCCAGGCTTCTTGGGGCTCTCCAGCACTTCATAGTGCTCCTCACAGAATGTCTAAACCACATGGTGGCTGTCCCATCGTCTGCTGGCCTGGCCAAAGCAACTTTTCCTCTCCCCTCCATCAATCTTCTAGTCTTGTACCTGTACTAGGGCTGACAGGCTGGTGGACTACATCACCCCATGTTCCCACTCTCGCCGCCCAACCCCTCTAGCTTGATATTCGAGGTCCCAGACTCCCCATCCCGTAAGAGACCAGGCCTAGGCAGAAGGTATGGGTTCCCCAGCAGCCTGCCGGCTGCCAGCCCCACCCAGCCCCAGCACGACGGGCCTGAAGGAGCTGTTTCCTTGCCAGCTGGAGCCTATATTGTCCTACTCTTAGTAAGAACAGGGACAGAGAACGGGAGAATTTCCCCGATCTTTGTATTGGCCTCAAGTGGTCTAGGAAGTCCCACGGTACATATATCTGTTCTCAGGACCCTCCCCCTGCCCTGTGTGTTATGAAAGTGGCCCACACCCATTCCTCAACTTCTGGCTGCTGTGGCCCTCCTCCCTGAGGCTTGACCTCTGGCATCCTGCCCTGAGCCTGTGAGCCCATCACTCCCCTGGCAATCAGTGTATGCAGCAGGATGCTGGAAGAGAGCTATTTTGGGGCAGGGAGGATCTTGGGAGGATGCTGGCGAGGTCACTGTAGGAAAGGAAGGAGCCAGGTTTTCTGCCCATGATTATGAGTCCTGAGCCTTCTGAACGCTGCTGAGAGACCCATGGCTGCCACAGGGAAGAGCACACCCGCCACAGGACTCCAGCTCTGGCCTCTTTTGACCACAGAAGCCAAAGGGGGCAGGCGTAGGTTTGGAGCTGTAGGATCTGATCCATCAGCCACTATGGGCAGAAAGAAAGTATTCATTTGCTGTGTCCAACAGAGGGAATTCCAGGGCTGGCGAGACTAAGGTATAGTGCAGGGCAACACGGGTGGAGTGGATTGATGGTGGGTGGAGACTATGAGGCAGACTCTAGTCACTTATTGATATTGATTGAGTACCTACTGTATACAGAGACAATATTAAGTGCTAGCAGGACAAGGGTGTGTAATACTTTGTGTTTGTGTGTTTTATAATGGCATCAGGAGCCGCAGAGAGATTTGTAAACAGTGACCCCAAGACGATGACCTGAAAAAAAAGTGCAGGGGAGGGCTTTCCTGATCCATTTGAGGACCTGCAAGCATCTGGGACGCTCAGGTTCCCCCTCACCTCTTTTCACCACAAGTTTTGGTCTTGTTTTTCAAAAGGCGGTCTCACCTCAGGGTCTCAGGCTAGTCTCTGACTCAGTATGAAGCAGAGGATGGCCTTGAACTTCTGATCCTCCTGCCTCCACCTCCTGAGTGCTAGAGTTATAGGAATAAACTACCACACTGTGTGTGTGTGTGTGTGTGTGTGTGTGTGTGCGTGTGCGTGCTGGGAATGGAACCCAGGGCTTCCTGCAAGCTAGGCAAGCACTCCGCCAACTGAGCTCCATTCTCAGACATGTTTCAGCATCTTGAGGAAGGTTACCCACCAATATGAGGCCCTTGGTGCCTGTACACAGTCAGTGCTCACTTGGGGGCAGTGGCAAACACAGCTGTTAGATAGAGCAGGTGAGTTTCTGTGTTAAGGGAATTCTTTCTCTGTGGGGTGAAATGCCTTTGCTTTCCTTAGTCAGCAGGTGCAGGTGCCTACTATGGCCTTGAACATGCAACCAACACTGCTCCCAATGCCAGGGCATGGTAGTTAAGAAAAGAATTTTGGTGCATCGTTGACAGACAAGAGACAACAGAGGATATTAACAGATAATAATAATAATATTGCTTAATATCAGGCAATGTGCTAACAAGCCAGTAATAAGCCTATTCATCTCTCACACATCCTTTCCAAGTGGCCTTTTTACCCTTGTTTCAAACGAAGCAACTGAGGCATAGAAAGGAATCTCTGGAGGCTACGACACAGTTGGTAAGTATCAGAGAGAGAATTCAAAACTGTCTTCCATAGTGCCACTCTTGTTGAAGACAGCAGACACAGTCACACAGAGCTTGGGTAGCCCAGAAACCTGTCCAAACCCCATTACCACATCATCAACTACATCTCAGCTCACTGATCCTGGCATCTCATGGATCCAGCAGAAAGCTTTCTTCAACTCTGGGGCCCAATCTCCTAAGCTCAGAAAGAGGAGCTGGCTTCCTGGGGCTCTGGACACCCTTTGAATTAATTCAGACAAGCAGCTTGTGGGACCATGACACTTATCACAGAATCACATCTTCAGGGATAGCACATCAGCCCAGTCACACCTGGCCACCAGGAACCTCCATTGCACTTGGACGCTTAGTGTGCTGGCTAATCATTGCTGTTGCATCGAATGGGTTTAGAATCACCATGGAAACACATCTCAGGGTACATCTGTGAGGGTATTTCCAGAGAGGCTTAGTCAATGCCTACTCTGGGCATCACCCCACAGGCTAGGATTCCAGAATGGATAAAAAGGAAAAAGCAAGCTAGGAAATCAACCTCTCTCCTGCTCCCTTCCCTGACCTGCTGAGATGTGAACAATCAGAACCACAGGCAGGGGCTGATTCTGTGGTCCTGCCTTCCCCATCACAATGGACTGCACCTTCTCCAACTGTGAGCTGAAACAAGCGCTTTCTCCCCAAGGTACTTCTTGCCAGGTATTTGGCAAGGGAATGAAAAAGCAATCAATATATCTAATATCTGTCAGTCTCTCTTCCCTGGCTCAGGGAACCTGTGGAGGGTTTCTAGAAGGTTGTAAACTTTTGAAGCTACGGGAGGATCCTCCCAGGAGCCCAGAGGGAGCCTTTTCAGGGCCATTTGCCCACCACAGTTACCTAGGAGGCTTCGGTGTGCACTAGGAGACCCTGAACAAGCAAAGCTTCAAGCAATTATTTAAGCATTTCCCCATTTTCTTTCTGTGCCTTCAAAGGCTTATAGCCCAGCCCAGTGAGTCAAGCAAACAGCATCGATCCCCCCTCTGTCCCTAGCTTAATGAACATGGCCAGAAGCCAGAGGAGGGGTCCTCTCACACACACTCACATGTCTGTGGTGGTTAACTGGCGACAGTGTACTTAAACCCTGCTCCGACTATGATGCCTGCACTGAGCAGGTACTTGGCACATGGCTTTGAATACAGAGAGAGATGGTTGAATGGTGAATGGGTCCATGAATGGATGGAGGGAGAGAGGAAAAGAGGGATGGAAGGAAGGGGTGGACGGAAAGACAAGCAGATGCCTCCACAGGAAAGCAACTGAATAAGAGGCGGCAGCCGAGCTGCACAGAAATCCAAGAACTTCTGGGATGTAATCCCTGACCAAGAGACGCTGGTCTGACCTCACCCCTTCACAGGGGTCCTTACCTGGTGGGCAGTTACATCCTGGAGACGTCTTCGGGGCTTCCCGGCGCCTGCGCGAGTAGAACTTCCATTTCTGCACAAAAAGAAACGAGAAGTCACCAGGAGTTCATAAAAGCTCCCGCCTTGGAAAGCCGGCAAGTGGGATGAAGGGGAGTGTGGGGGGGGGGGGGGAGGGGGGCAACCAAGGGATGCGGGGTGGTGGAGATGGTAAAGGTGGATGGGACTGTTCTGGGATGGAGTCTGGCTGTTCAGAGCCCTCCACTGACCACATGCACAGCCCTGATAGTCTTTGGGGAACTCAAACTCTCCGCGTGTGGGTGACAGGAACTAGGATAAAGCTTATCACAGCCATTGCGGCCTCTGCTATCTTCGGCAGGCTCTGCTCAGGATCCTGTAAACCACTGGCTGCCCATGGTGACTCTATGACACATGTTTCTTATCTCTTTGCTATTGTTTCCTTCTCCAGCTGGGTTCCTGGGCAGGGAGGGACAAAGCCTTCTGCTCTGCTCACCCCCTCCAGGCCAGCATCGGCAGGTGGACATGGTGGGGGCTGGGGGGCTGGGGGGCTGGGAAGGCTGAGCAGACCCCAGACGCCCTGCTCCACCAAACGGCTTTCTCCACACTTTGAAACCACAGAGCCAATCTGGAAGGCCCTAAAGTGGTTGGATACCCCAAATCCCGGGAAATTGTGTGTAGACGGCAGCAATCAAATCCATCCATGCAAGATGGCACTACATGGCAGACTTTAAGGAGGCCTGTGTCTATGTGCCCTCTATGCAGAGGGCTGTGTGTGGGGTGCCTCACATGGCACTCTTAGGTCAGCCAGGGTAGCACAGGGGTTGACTGAGCCCCGTCTGGAGACTCCACTTCTCCAGTTCTGTCATTTACGGCACACAGCCTGTATTTCATAGGCTTAAGCTGATTCTCCTCCACAGCTGCTTCTGTCTTCGGTGATCCTGGCATCTCCACCGGACGCACTTAACAATGGCCTGGGTTTTCTGACCCTGTCCGATGCAGCCAAGCCTCAAATTTTCCCCATAACCACTTCAAGCTCCTAGATCCCTACTACAGCTGAGGCTGTACCTTCACCACTGGCCTCTCCTGGCCTCTGTGAATACCAAGCCTCCCCTGCTCTCCCTGACTCTGTCAATCCAGAAGCTCTCATGCTTGCCAAGACTTAATACACGGGTGATGCTTACACGTTTACCAAGTATGGCTGCCAGCAGGAGATGCAGCCTTAGCCCCCTCTGGATGATCTCCAAAGACTTCACCTCCACGATGCTGGGCTCTTAATTACTGCAACTGTCTCAGCTCTAGCTGAAGAGCATCAGCTGCCCCAGGAAAACAAAGGCTTCACTTTTGAGGCACTGCTCTCTTGTTAATCACTGCTGACCAGACGCCAGAGATTCTCAGTTCAAAACACCACACGACCAACTCTGGTAAGGTCTTTGAAGAGCTTTCCAGCCTCCCTCTGAGACTTCGCCAGCCAGACTGCAGATCTGCACTGCCTTCGCCGATCTCTTCCGAGTTCCCACAGGACAACCCATTAAGCAAGCACTCAACTGCTTTTTCAGATCAAAGTTCCAAACTCCTTCCACCATCCTCCTCAGACAGCATGCCCCCCCTGAACCCCGTATCAATGTCCGTCATGGTTTGATGTCTATGCTGTCATAAACACCATGACCAAAGAGTGAGTTGGGGAGGAAAGGGTTTATTTGGCTAACACTTCTACACTGTAGTCCATCAGTGAAGGAAGCCAGGACAGGAACTCAAACAGGGCAGGAGCCTGGAGGCAGGACTGATACAGAGGCCATAGAGGGGTACAGCTTACTGGCTTGTTCCCCAAGGCTTGCTCAGCCTGCTTTCTTACAGAACCCAGGACCACCAGCCCAGGGGTGGCCCCACCCACAATGGGTTTGGTCCTCCCCATTGATATCAATAACTAATTAAGAAAATGCCTTACAGACTTGTCTGCAGTCCAATCTTATTGTTCTCAGTTGGGGATCCTTCCTCTCCAAAGATTCTATCTAGCTTGTGTCAAGTTGACATAAAACTACCCAGCACTGTGGATTGGGGGGAGAGGCTCCCTCATCAATAATCAATAAAGAAAATGCCCTACAGACATGCATACAGGAAATCTAATGGAGGAATTTTCTCAATCAAGGTTCCTCTTCCCAGATAACTCTACTCAAGTACCCCCCTCCCCACACACATCAAAATCACCCAAAAAAACCTAACCAGAACACCTAGCCACCTTTGCCCCTCCCCACCTGGCAGAGGATTTCCTTCTGGGGGCTGATGGCCCCTCTGGGGTGCTGAGTCTGGGGGTCAGTTCTCATCCTCTTTGACCTGTGGCAGGATTTACACACTTCCCCCTCCCCTCTGTGCAAACGCTTCCTGCACTTGGCTCCCAGGAAGTCATGTTTTCTCGGTTCCCCTCCTTCTGCCCTGGCTGTTCCCTCTCTTTCTCCTTTGCTGGTTCCATCTTGTCTACTTGCTACCTAAGTGTTGGAGGTCACAGGGTCATGGTTCAGGGCCTCACTTCAGTCCTCTGTGTACTGGTTCTCTGAGACCTCCCTTGGTCTGAGGTCTCAACATCATCTGTGACCATCTTAGCCAGTGTTCTATTGGTGTGAAGAGACACCGTGATCAAGACGACTCTTACAAAAGAAAGCATTTAATTAGGGGCTTGCTTAGAGTTTCAGAGCTTGGTCTATTATCATCACGGCAGGGAGCATGGTGACAAGCAGGTGTGGTGCTGGAGAAGGAGCTGAGAGAGATAGAGATGGGGGAGGGAGGGAGAGAGAGAGGGGGAGAGAGAGAGGGAGGGGGGGAGAGAGGGAGGGGGGAGAGAGGGAGAAAGAGAGAGAGAGAGAGAGAGAGAGAACAAGCACACAAACACTTAAGCTTGGTGTGGACTTTTGAAACCTCAAAGCCCACCCCCAGTGACACCAGTGATGTACTTCCTCCACCAAGGTCACACCTACTCCAGGAAGGCCACACTTCTTAATCCTCCTAACCCTTTAGAACAGTTCCACTCCCTGGTGACTAAGCATTCAAACACGTGAGCCTATAGGTCTATTCAAATAAATGGCCTATAGGTCTATTCAAACACATGAGCCTATGGGTCTATTCTTATCCAAACTATGACGATGATCCGTGACAGCTCCATATTCCCACCTCTAGCCTTGTGACCAGCCGCTTGCCTGGTAGGTTGTTCTTTGCCGTCTCAGAACAAGGTCTCAAGACTGAGTCCCAGCCTGCTGCCCCACCCCTCCCACACATGTCCCATCAGGACCAGCTCGGTTTCTCCCACTCTCCAGCTCATCACTGATGACTCTCTGCCCCACACACGCAGCCAGCAGAAGCCCCCATCTTGTACTCTGTAGATACACTCAGTCAGGCTCTCTCCCCAGCCCTGGCGCTACAGCCTGCTCCAGGCACAACGCTAGCCCAACGATACCCTACTGTCCCCACCCCATATCCGACCTGGACCCAGAAGCCCCATTCTCAACAGTTGCCAGACCCACCGCCTCTCCAGGCTTTTTCCTACCCTGGGGCCTTTGCACTGGTGAACACTCTCTTTCTGGGATGTTCTCTTTCATGTGGTCTACTGGTATGCTCCTAATGGAGACCCTTCTTGCTTCCAGCCCCCTTCCCTATTTCACTTTCTCCTTTACTATTATCTCTCTCTCTCTCTCTCTCTCTCATTTATTGCCTCCCTTTGCCAACAGAAGACAAATTCACAGCAGAATAAACCATAGATTCTGTGTTCCTCGCCACCTTGTGCCCAGTGCCTGCAACAGAGCCTGACAATGCACACAGACATTCAGTAAGCACCGGCTGTTTACCCATCAGGTGTCACAGAAAGCTTGACCCAGGCCCCACTGCAGTGGGGAACTCGGAGCCATGGGTTATGACTAACACAGTCAGGTGTTGAGTGAGGGCCAAATCCCCCCAGATGGGAATGAGTGACCCAGGTCACCAAGACACACCTTCCGGGTGACCAGCTTTAGTTGATTAACTCACTAGTCCTGGCCACTGCAGTATCTGAGTTGAGGACCTGAGTGAGAGACCCCACTAGGCTGTGGGCTGGACATTTTCTGCAGTCTTGGTGGTGGGGACGGACCCCAGCCCCTCCACAGAGGGGCCCTTCTGCTCTCTTGGCTGGTAGCCAGGGCCTCCTGGAATGCCCTGTGTGGTCAGGACTGAAACACCACCAGCTCGATGGTGCTATTAAAATGCCGGTATCAGTATCAAAGGGAAGATGCCAGGCAGCCACTCGCTTCCCCAGAGAACATAGTTCCATCCCAGGTTGGGCTTAGGGGCCACTCACTCCCCATGTCCTGGCTCAGGGCTCTTAAAGGGACCAGGCACCTACCCGACCTGGGCCTCTGTCACGCATGTGTATAGACAGTAGAAGACAGTGAGGCCAGAGGCCGTGTGTCACTGTCCTCCAGGGTTGTCCCTCAAGAGAGGGTTTTAAATAAGACATTGCCTCCTGACACCATGCAGGTGTTGAGGCAGATTGGCGGTGCAGCCAAACAGGAAGCATCAGGGATAATCACTAGTAGCTGAGAGCTACACACTCCATGGGGTTGGGTTGTAGCTCAGTGGTATAAAGTGTCTGCTGGTAGGCGTGAGGTTGTGCCTTACATCCTCTGTACCACAAAGAAAAAATGAAAAAGCCAGGTAGAGCCGGGGTCGGTCTGTAGTCCAGCACTGGGTAGATTACTGCTCAGGGATTACTGCAGCTGGGCTGCAGAATCTCCACAAGGCACCAGCAAAACAAAACACAATGGGCGGGGCTATAGCTGTTAGTGGAGTGCTTGCTAGGCTCCTACAAAGCCCCGAGTTAAACCTCCAGCAGCCCTTAAACTGAGTGCAGCGGCCCACGCCTCTAATCCAAACACTCAGAAGGTGGAGAAAAATAGGATCAGAAGTTCAAGGTCGTTCTCAGCTACACACCAAGGTTAAAACTAATCTGAGCTACATGAAACTCTGTCTCAAAAATATTTTAGATCGCCCAGTGGTAGTGGCACATGCACTCAGGAGGCAGAAGCAAGCTGGTCTCTGTGGTCTACAAAACGAGTTCCTATCTCAAAAAAATTATTTTAATGACCCACACTAAGTACCCTACTCTACCCATGGTGATAAGCATTTCAGGAAAAAAGTCACAAAGTAATTAATTTGATAAACGATCAGATGACTCCTACCTGCCCTTGGGACTACCTGGAGCTGTCACAGACTTCAGTGAATCGCCTGTTCTCTGAGGCTTTGAAGTATGGATAGGAGTTTGAGAGGACGTGGTGGGGCCACGCTTGTGGATCACATCCCAACTTCCCCATTAACAGTTCTTAAACAACAGATGTCCTCAGGCATAAAGTAGGGGTTGCTTTAGCATCTGCTGGACCAACCAGATGGCTAGAACACTAGAGGACTGGGGTAACAAGAAGAGACTCAGGCCTTTGAGGTAAGTCTAGTTACTGCTCAACGGTGTGGTCTGGGCCACCTGTCCTGGGTTGATTTCGGGTCTGCCTCTCCTCCCTGCTACAGAGGTGCTGATGGGTCCATGTCACCCATGGGTACCAACCGGGTGAGTATTGGCTGTCCCGTGCTTGCCATGAGTCTCCCCTCCTGGTAAAAAGGAGGGCGGTGACACCCTGCCAGTGGCACTCCAGTCAAATCTGGGAGTCAGAAACTGCCAGAGTTGAACACAGCTTTGAACATAACCAAGTCAGGCATCTCTCTGGTCTGCCCTTGGGACCTGCTCCCTATGGCTTTGGGCTGGGCCTAGGCAGAACCCACAGTAGGGGCACAGGCTCAAACCAGTACCCATGGCTAGCTGTGTAACCCAAACACAGAAAAGCACGAGGGTGGAGTGGAGTGGGGGAGTCACAGAAGAGAGCTAAGAAAGGGACAGGCCCATGTGTGGCTGTATGCCCTGGTTGGCTGAAATCAAAGCCGAGGAAACTCAGACACCCACACACACCCACTCAACAAAACAGACTCGCCCAGACCACTCCAGGGCTGAGGGCTACAAGGAGCCCAAGGAACAACTTCCTTCCCTCCAGTCTTTGTGTGAGAGCTTGGCAACCGATCATAGACTCTGGGGCCTGGAAGCCTGGGCCCAAGGGTCTATGGGTGCCCTGTGTAGCCTCTTCTAGTGACTGCATGAAGTCCACAAAAAACCACAACCTTAACCCCAGAGCTCAGGGAAAGAAGGTGTCTGTACCTGTCTGTGAGCTTTCCAGACTTCATATGGGGAAGTCCTTCCTTCTAGCTTTCCCAAGGTCTGCCTGCTGCCTCTGGGGAGTCAAGGAGCTAGGTAGGTCCTGTAACTGGCTGTGGGTGGGAGTCCTGGATAGGGAGAGCCGAGGCTGCTTTCATACCCCCTCTTCTCCCTTCCCCACCCTGGACGGGACTGGGGTGCAGTCATGTGCTTTACAGAGCGTTTAGAACCAAGTGGACCCAGAGGCTGGCCCTGGGGAGCCTGTAAGGAGTGACCCCAGACAGTCTGGCAGCCTGCAACCCCACTGCTGGCATGGCTGAAGCCAAGAGCTGGTCAGTTGTGGTCACAGAGTGCCCTGGCTCATCACAGGGAGGAGGCAGCTGAGCTGGGGCAGATACCAGGTGAGGAGCCGGTACTGAGGGGGACTGGAAGCCAGCACAGCGGCGCACTTCTCAGAAATCAGGCAAACTTCCTGTCTAGGCGTTTGTTCGGCATTTGCCACAGCCCATTTCATGAGCAGGAAACTGAGGCACAGAGGGTCTAAGGGCGCCAGACTAGACCCAGGAAGCCTGGCTTGGAGCCCATGTCCTCCATACCATACCAGGAGTTTCTCAAAACACATTTTAAAAAAAAGTGTATGTGTGTTGGTATGTAAGTGTGTATATGTGTGTATTATATATATATATATATGTATGTATCTATGTTTACATATGTATGCTTGTATGTGTGCATATGTGTAAGTATATGTGTGGACATGTGTGCACGTGTATATATGTGTTGTATGTATGTATGAGTGTGTGTAGGCATGGGTACATGTGCTTGTGCAGGCACAGTGCGTGTGTGTACTTGTGTGTGTATGTGGGCACCACTGCATGTGCTTGGGTATGCATGTGTGTGTGTGTGCATGCACAAGCATCTGTGTGTAGGCACAGGTGTGTGTATGTGTGCTTGTGTGTGCATGTGTGTGCGTGTGCGCATGTATACGTGTAGGCATGAGTGCATTGCATGTGTGTGTGTGTGTGCTTGTGTGTGCATGTGTGTGCGTGTGCGCATGTATACGTGTAGGCATGAGTGCATTGCATGTGTGTGTGTGTGTGCAGGCACAGGTGCACATGCATATGTATGAAAGACAAAGGTTAACACAGGTGTCTTCCTCAGTTGCGTTGTTCTAACTCATCTTTTGAGGCAGGGTCTCTCATTGGACCTGGGGCTCACTGGCCTGGCTCGTCTGAGGCTTTAGGCTCCACCAATTTCCACCCATCTAGCACTAGCATAACAGACACGAGCCATCATGTCTGACTTTAAAAAAACCAAACAGAAAACATGGCTGCTGAATATCCATGCTTTCTCGGATGACTTCACTGACTGAGCCATCTCTCTGGCTCTAGTTTTTTAAGCCTAGAAAGATCCCTCAAGGAGGGTAATATCCTTATGATTATCACCCACATTTTATGGAGGTGCAGCTCAGGGCACAGAGAGGTCTATCCACTTGCTTAAGGTCACACAGCTGAAGTGGACTTGAACCCAGCTACCAGGATCCATAGTCTGTTGTGCAGCTCCAGAAGCGAGGGGAGGTGACTCCTCTCTGGGCTGAGAGTGATGCGGGGAAGAGCTTCATTCCTGAGAGGGTAGGAACGTAAGGCCATTTTGGCTGCCGCGTGGTGTAAGTGGGTGAATTAGGAGGCTAGCTAGACAGTGCAGTGATGGGGGAAGAGGACGGGTCTTTGGGGGGTTGGGGCCCAGGTGACCACAGATCACGCTTAAGAGAGGGCAGAACCCTCTCCCTCGGACTTAGACACACAGCTTTAGGTGATTTTCATTCATGCTGCAAATTAGGGGTGAGTGGGAGGGTCTGCAACTCTGTCAGGATGAAGAACACATTAAAAGAGGGATCTGACCAACCTTGAAATAGTCATAAATCATAGTAATAGAAGGTAGTGAGCTCCCCATCACAGGGGGAATGCAAGCTTGAGGACCAAGGCTAATAAAGCCCACGGCTTCTTTCTTTTTCCCTGGGAAGTTTTCGGGTAGGGTAGATTAGAGACAGAAGGACACTCTTGGGCCTCCCAGGTAGCCACTCCTTCTGTCAAGCTCAAGAATCTTTACCACTGGTCTAGAGGGCAGGGGCAGAGAGGCCTCTTCACCCTGTTCTCTTCAGCATCCTTGTCTCTGATGTCTGCCCCCAGCCTGCCCTACAATGCCACTATCAGAGCCCAATTATATGTAGATGGCCTGGGAGGACACCTGGAGAGGGACTGATAATTGTGATTGGTCTCTGTGGGTGTCAGGGGCCCAGGACAACAGCTGGGGCAGTCAGGCCTCCCTGGGGCAGCTTATAGACCAGGTAAAAATGAGCTTCCTGGGGAGGCTGACTGGCAGCAGAGTCTGAGGGGGGAGAAGACAAGGGAAGTGATGGGAAGGCTAAGGCCGCTTTCCCCAGAGGCCAGTGAAGTTGGGGTTGGGTCAGGAAAGGAAGGGGCTAAAGAGGCCCATCCGGAGTGGACTCCAGCCATGTGGGGTTTCCCAGAACCCCACAATAGCCTCCAGAGAAGAGACAGGAGTCCAGTGTTCCCTAAGAGGCTGGGCCCGCCTCTCCCAAGCCGTTCCACCCCTTTGTGACCAGTTGAAGGGCCAGGGGAGCCCTGCTGCCAGCAGCTCCCTCCTGAGTGTCCTCAGGGCCATAGAGTGTTGGCAGGTCCACAGAATGACACAGCATCTGGGCCACATGGGAGGCAGGGAGTATGGCATGGGATCTGCTGGGAGTCCAGATGACATCCAGCAGAGGTGGGGACCCTAGCCTGAGTGGGGTCTCCCCCAGCCTTGGGTCTCAGTTTCCCCCAAGAAAGCCTGTTTATTCCCCTCACTGATTGAGCAAACACCAGCTGCTCAGGGTGGGCAGATGTCAGTCAAAGGGAGCAGAGGAAGGGGCTGAGTGGGGGCCTAGTTTCATCTTCCCCACACACAGAGAGAGACAGAGACACAGAGAGAGAAAGACAGACACAGACACAGACACTGAGCATGATGGACCAGGACTGTGGCTCTCTGCCTATCAGATGAGCCCAGACATGAGGAGGCAGTTCTTGGTGTAAGCAATAGGAACCCATCCCGTGCAGAGCCCAGCACTCACTGCTGAGGTCAGGACAGGATGAGGACTCTCCTTAGGGTCTTCCTCTTCAACACCAGATAAAAGAAAACAGCGCCCAATGGAGCCATTCTTACTAAGGGCAGTAACCCAAGCCCAGCACCAAGCCAATCCAGATAAGCGTCACCTTCGTAGGGGTCAAACCCAACTCAACACCTCCCTAGTCTCGGTCTTCACGCAGGCAAGTACACGCTAGTGGCTACACTGCCTAGGTTTAGAACTAGCTCTGTGACCTTGGGAAAGTCACCTAACCTCTCTGGGCTTCAACTTTGTTCTGTCAAAAAGGAATAGAGGAAACGGACAGCACACGGAAGGTTGTTGCAGAGCTCCAGTGAATCAGTGGGTGCAAAGCTCTGGGCGGTGAACCTGTGATGAGGAGGTGGCAGTCCTTAGAGTCACCATACCTGGATGACATCATCTGATCAACCATCATCTCTGTGCAGAGGACACTGTTATCTGTATTTTTCTACTCAGGATACTGAGTTTCGCCCGACTAGTGGTAAAGGTCTATGTGACACCAAATGCTGTAGGCTTGCCTGTGTATTATTTTGCAAACATCCCTCCAGAGCCGTGTGTGCACACATGCGCACAAAACCTCACCAAGCAGTCTAGGAAGTAGGTCGTGGAGCACTCGACCTTGGGGGTGGGGACCAAAGAGGAAGCTGCCCAGCTGCTTGGTCCAGGCAGAACTGATCATGTAGGCAGAACTGACCCCCATCCTCCAGCCAGGGCCAGGCCTGCTGCCAGAATATTGTACCCTGTGTTGGTTTCTGTGAAGTCCCTCTCTCAGGGACACTCGGAGAGCAAATGCTGAGCCCACCTTTCCCAGCCTCCAACAAGATCGTCAATCAGAGGCTGGGGAGAGAGCTTACTTGTGAAGCGGGGGGACCTGAGTTCAATTCCTAGAACCCATTTTAAAATTGGAAATACAGAACCGGTATTAAAATCGGAAACACGGGCTGGGCCTGCATGCTTGTAATCCTAGTGTTGGAGAGGAAGAGACAGGAAGGTCCTTGGGGCTCAAGGGCCAGTCAGCTTAGCCTACTTGGCAAGTTCCAAGCCAGTGAGAGATTCTGTTACACATACAATGCATGCGCGTGCGTGCGCACACACACACACACACAACTTATCTGAGGAACGACAAGAGGTTGTCCTCCTGTCTCCACACTTGAACATCTGCATGCACATGTACATACACATGTGATCGTCATACAGTTGACCGTCTACCACCCGCAAAGTCCCAGGCAGGCCACACTCAATAACAAGCCTGGAGACTCTTGGGCTTCTACCCCTGTTGCCAGGTTGTGTATGGACAATGAGGAGACAGAACATTTAAAGGCTACCCAGAGGAGGACACCTGGCTCGTGTGGCTAAGTCACAGATGTCCAGTGGAGTTTTCCTTGTGTATTGGCTCCAATGGGCTGAGAGGCTATAGCTGGAACCCTGGACGGATAAGGATTGAGAGGGAGGTCTGACCTGGTTCAGGAAGAATGTTTATTGAGTGATTAGTAATGTCTGCCACCACTGGGCAGGGAAGCCAGCAGTGTGTGCTAAGTCCGCACTTCCTTTCTCTGAGCTAAATGTCATTTCAGGCATATCCAGGAAGTGCCACAGGCAAGTCAGAGCAGGGAGGGCGTTCTCATGGCTCCAGAAATCTCTCCAGAGGACACTGAGAATCAGGGTCTAGAAGGATTTGGAGTAAGGGGAAAAGAAAACTTTCCGGGAGTGACCAAATTGTGACACTGGTTTCCTGCAGATAGGACTTTGTTTTGACACTTTCACTTCCCACCACTGTCCTGCAGGGGCCGGCTACCCAGTGAGCATCTTCGTATTGCTTGGAGCTACCTTGACAAGTCTTGGAAGAAGCCAGAGACCGTGACAGCTCTCCCTCACTTAAACTGTCCTAAGGAAACTTGGTCTTTGAAACAGAACTCCCAGTCATTAGATGGCTCACTTCACTCTTGCTAGCTCTCCGGAACTCCCTGGGGCATTGCTGCAAGACCCCAAGGCCATGTTAAACTTGATGGGAAACCGCCATGGGCCATGTCTGCTGAGGGCCCTGGAATGGGAGCTAGGCACACATGGGTCATGTACTGACCACCAATGAGTTCACAGTTAACTAGAAAGGGTGCCATGGAGGAGACATGCCTTCTACATCTCTCCAGCAGGATGGTGTTCTGGTCCTTTGATGCTAGTGGAGGGAGAATCTTTGGGAATGGCAGAGCAAGAAACCTGTACATCACTCCCTGCACAAAAGGAGGCAGGGATGTGGGATGGACTCGTGGCACGCTAGGCATTGTCTGAGGGTTCCTGGCCCTAGGGTCTGTCTGCTTTCTGAGGCTCAGGCAGCTGTCCTGTGCCCAGGATGCTGCTGCACAGGCAAACTGCCCTGTTACACAGCCTGCTCCTTTCAGGATCCACTTCGGTCCACAGCCCAGGGTCTCAGTCTCTTTGCCTCTACTTTGATCTCTCCTCTCAACAGCTCAATAAAAGGTACACAGACTCTATAGACGCGAGGCATTCTCATAAACTGGTCTCTTAGGGGTGTGGGGGTCTGCCTGCACTTCGTCAACATCTTGGCCCGGAAGTTTCCATAACTTCCTTTCCCAGGGATTCCCCAAGGTGGAAGAAATGAGTCACAGAGAGTAGGAGGGAGGTTCAACGACACTGGTCCCCTTATCTGTAAAGTGGGGTGGGACAGTGGCAGCCAGTGGGGAATAGGGAGGATGGAGGTGGCATCCTGATTATATGTACGGCCTAGGTGCACCGTAGGAACCACTCCAGGGGACGATGACAGCAAGGGTTCTGGGAATGGCACTCTAGCTGGGGTGGGAGTCTGCCTGGCCTCCCTGAGTCCACAGGGCTGAAGGACTCCCCCCAACACACACACCTCTAGTCCTGGGCTTCCAAAATGAATTTGGCTGTTTTCAAATTCAATCCTGCCCCCTCCCCCACCCGCTTCTCTCTCTCTCTCTCTCTCTCTCTCTCTCTCTCTCTCTCTCACACACACACACACACACACACACACACACACACACACCTACCTCCTGCCTGGGCCTAGCCTAGGTGTCATCTGATTTTCTCCATTTGGGACATTCCAGCTTCTTTCTGCACAGCAAGGAAGTCAACTGTCAGGCAGCTGGAGTGCTCATTAAGGGTCCCAGACCATAGAGAGGCGCTGAGTCAAACCACATTCTCAGTCCCCAGTGACTGGGCCCCTCAGATCTGCCCTGGCTCCCTTCCTCTCAAGTGTCCTCCCCCATTGGGTCCCTCTGCTTGGCCTGCCCTCCTGGCTCCCTCTTTCTTAGTCCTACAGACTTGGTCTCTGTCCTCTGCACACTCCACTTGGTGTCTCCCTGGATTTCAGGGAACTGGCAGATCATTGCATGGGCCCCTTCTGAAGTCCCTCATTCCTGCTTCAAGGAGGGGCCCAGGTTCACCTATCCCAGGAATCGCCACCCCAGGACCCGGGAGCCTTCCCTCCTCCTCATCACCCCCTGCTGCTGAGGCCACTCCTTCATGCATTTTGCTGTCTGCCACCTCCTGAGGGTCTCACAGCAGTACCTAGACGGTGTTGGAGCCCAGATCTGGCCAGAAGAAACCTGACTGCAGGGGGTGGTGGGGCTCACTACAGTTACACAGCAAGCAGGGGGAATTTAATCTTAGTCCCTAAACCCTCTAGCTCCCTGTGTCACCATGAGGGCAGGGGCTCACTTCACATCCATTTCACAAAACTGCTTTGAAACAAAAGTACAAACCCGTCCTCTCACCCAGGTCATGCCTCACCCATTCCTTAGTTTTTAATTAAAACATATTTAGCATCATTATGTGTGTGTGTGTGTGTGTGTGTGAGAGAGAGAGAGAGAGAGAGAGAGAGAGAGGTGAGAGAAAGAGAGAGAGAGAGAGAGAGAGGTGAGAGAACGTGTGCACACACGAGTGTGTACTCCTGAGACGGGCCATAACTGTGGGATTGAATTTACTCGGCAAATGCTCAGGCTTACTCAGCAGATGCTCTTACCACTGAGCCATCCTGTCAGTGCTTACCCCTTCCTCTCTGCTTATTTGCCTATACTTGGGAGACTTCCCCTGGGGAAATGGACAAAGGATGTGTCCCTTTCTAGTCGTGCTGGAGACACTTTTGCAGCCCCCCTCACCCCCCGCAGTTGCCCATTGTCATGGTTAATCTTATCAACTTGACTGAATCAAGAAATGTCCAGGAGATGCAGGAAGTGCGCCCTGGGTGTGTCTGTGAGGGCCGATTCCAGAGGGGATTGAGTAGGGGCAGAAGAGCCTGAGAGGGCAGCATCTGTAACTGCAGGTCTGCGGGGAATTGGAGGGACATGAGAAGACCTGTTCTGCCCCCTCCCACCAGAGGGACTGAAACCTCCAAAACCATGAGCCAACCTCAGCCCTTCCTCCCTGCGGCTGTTTCCACGGTTATTTTTGTCACAGCAGCAGGAGTCACGGCTGACACAGCCTGCTCCGCGCTTCCTCATACGGATGCCTTCAGAGACTGTCACCATATCTGCTGCCTGCCCAGCCAGTCACCAGCTCCTGCGTCTGCCAAGCCCTTTCCGTGAGACCAGAGTGCTTAAGGAACTCCAGTTCGATTTTTATTAAATTCCAATAGCATTAAGTCACATATGCTAGTGATTACTGTATGAGACCATGTGGCCTTTTGAGTGTCCCTCCAGCGGACCTCCTATGCCAGGTCCCATGACAGAACAGCTTCCTCCAACGCCCCCTGACCACTGCCTCCAAGTGTCACCAGCCTTGCGGTCACTATGTCCTCTCTGTCCTGTCCCCAACACCAGGCCAGGTCATGGTCTCCAGCAGTCTCCTGTCAGCCTTCCCATTGGAGGGACCTAAGTACTATCCGTCCAACCCTTCGGATAGTTCCCCATTTCCCCTTTACCCATCTAGAAATCTCAAAGGCCTTTCTTGCCCTGAGTTGCCCATCTCACCCAGCCTTCTCTTCAACCATACCATTCTCCCTAATCCCCAAGGTTCAAGTCCTCATTCACAGCCCCAAAGTGGCCCCACTCACCTCTGACTCCCCCCAAAGGCTATTCCCCGGGGTGTGTGTGTGTGTGTGTGTGTGTGTGTGTGTCTTAGCACAAAGCCTGCTGCTTGCCCCCTTGTGCCAGGCGAACCCCTATTCGCTCTGCCAGTCTTGCCCTAAAAGATCACTTCCTCTGGAAGCCACTTTGGTTGCCACCGTCATCATGATGTCGTGGACAACACATCTTCTGGCCACTCTTCCTCCACTACCATAACGTTTCCCACCTGATATGGTGCCGACTCATTTTCCTTCCGTGTCCCATCAAGTTCAGGAAGGCTAAAGTGTTCCCAGAGCATTTCCCCCGCCCCCCCCCCCCCCCCCCCCCCCCCCCCCCCCCCCCGCCCTCAGCTAGCTTTCAGCAGGACCCAGGGCAAGAGGAATGGGTGCAGGGTAGGGAGGCTTAGCTCTACTACTGGATGTCGCCATGTGGCCCTGAGCTACCCACGGCCCTTCTCCAGACCTCAGTTTCCCCCCTCTGTAAAATGGAGTCACTTCTGATCGTCTTTGGGGAGTTTCTCAATTCTAGGGGCTGACATCTTGGAGTCAGTGCGGTGAACGTGAGCTACTACTCGGAGCAGGGAACTCCATGAAAGACAACAGTGATCTGGGCAGGTCCTGGGCACTGGAGACCTGGCACAGGGAGGGCTTGGCAAGGGCTGGATGCACATGAGAAGGTTTGCATCCCTCTCCACAATCCAGCCAGTGCCCTCCCCACTCAGCCAGACAGTAAGAGCCCAGAGACTGCCGCCAGGCCCAGGGGATTGTGGGCTACCTGACTGAGCCTTCTTAGTTCTGGTCAGTCAAGGCAATGGGCTGTAGCCAACAGGCATGGGACACTACTCACACAGCAGAGACTTGTCCCCGGGGTCACCTTTTATGCTGTGGCCTGCGACTTCCCCCATGGGGGCCATCTAGGGAACTTTAAAAGAGGCACCCCAGAGAAACCCAACTACAGGAGACCCAAGCCTGTTAGACCTGGCTAAAGCTTGCCATCATTCTGTAAGCTCAGAGAGGTTACAGTATTTGTCCCAGGTTGCACAGCACCCAAATAAATCTCAGCGTGGATACAAAAACCCAGAGCTGCAGGCTTTTAGCACCCTGTTGATTACTATCCCATACTCCTTCCACTGTACGAGAGACACCCGTGCCCCTGCCCAGGGAACTGTTCCAGGCCGGGCCTTCTCCAGGACCCTGAGCCTGGGTTCTCTGTGCCGTTCAGATTCTCTTAGGCCACCAGCCCTCTCCATCTTGAGGCACTCAGCTTTCCCTCCTGATCACTCCCGCCCCCACCCCGCCCCCATTAGAGTCTGCATTTCCCGCCTCCCTAGGGAGGATGCCACTGCCCCGCAGCTCACTCTCAGGATTGCTCCAGCAAAGAGACACATTAGTAACTTTTGATCTACCTGGGATGGAGCACACTGGGGGCCACTGGGAGGGGAGAGAGGGAGAGGGAGAGAGGGAGAGAGGGAGAGAGGGAGAGAGGGAGAGAGAGAGAGAGAGAGAGAGAGAGAGAGAGAGAGATGCACCCTTTTCCCAGTTGAGGGGAAGGAATTAGGACCATTTCAGCGGCCACAGCGGGAAGAATCAAAGGTTAGCGGGACCCCAAGAAGAATGGGTCCAGGCAGCAGGCAGCTAACACTTGGGCTCTAGGGGCCTGGAGTAGCAAACAGGGGCCAGCAATGAGCAATCTGCTTAAGAGGCAGTCGTGTAGGTCCTTAAATGGCTCACACTCTTGCCCTGCTTCCAAAAGCAAGCGTAAATATCAGGCAGCACCCACCCTCGTGGAGTGGAGAGACCACCAGAGTCCAGTAAGCCTCCCCAGCCTATTTCCCCCCAGCCCAGGCTACCTCTGCGCACCTTTTGCGCGCCCTGCCTTCCTCCACCTGACTGTCGCGTGCGCAGGGCATCCCCAGAGAAAAACCCTGGGGTCTTCCGGACCTGAGAGGTCCCTCCCACACATGCCGGCCTGGTGCTCTGGATCTCTGGCAACACAGTGGCGGTCCCTTCCCTCAGTCCCAGTGCAGACAACCTGGGCGACCATGCAAGCGAGCGCTGCCCGCACTAGCTTGTGGAGTCTCCGGACTGTGCGAGGGGGTACCGCGGGGAGGGGATAAAAGCCAGCAACAAAGGGCACAAACCTCGTCCAGCAGTTGGTTGACTCGTCCCAAAATAGCTTTCTCCATTTGCTGCTCCCCGCGCTCCGCTTCCAGGCGCAGCACCCGGGCCTGCAGCTCGGCGGTCCGAAAGTGGGCGAGCAGGCTGAGCGCCAGCGAGCACAGCGCCAGCGCCAGCAGTCCGCAGCACCCGGGGCTCGGCAGCCTCGCGCCCAGCTCCGCCAGCGCCACCGTCCCGGGCCCAGACGCGCCCAGCTCCCCAGGGCCGCGAGTGCCTGTGGCTGCCGCTTTGCGGGCGCGCTCCGCCACCATCCCCTCGCGTCTTAAGAACCAATAAATAAATAAATAGAATAAATAAAAGTGATATCCAAGAAGTGCAATCCAAACTGCAAGGCAGGGGGAAACGGGGTTAGCGTGGCTGGAGAACGTCCCTTTCCTTTACTCTTCGAGGAGGACAGAAAATGAGCAGTCGGAGTGGGGGGACAGGCAAGAGCACCAGCAAGCGCGACCAGGGTGCGCTGAAGTAGGAAAAAAGTTATTTCGAAGAATGCTCCAAGTTGGGGGGCTCTGGCCCCACTCCCCGCTCTTTCCCTTCTCGCCTCTGCAGAGTCCTCGGGCTGGTGCGACTCTCGGGGTCCTACGAGGTGTCTTGCGTCTCCGGGGCGAGCGGGTGTCAGTCCCCAGGCGAAGGGGCGCGCATGCAGGGCCCCATGGGCTGAGGTGGGTCGTGGCCGCAGTGAGCCGTGCTAGGGCCGATTCCGGCGCCTCTGTAACTTGACACAGCCGGCGCGGCCGCGCGGATCGGATGAGCGCGGGGCGCTACTTCCCAAACTAATCTCCCGCGCCCCTCCCTCGCCTCCTCCCGTTCCTCCTCCGCCTCCTGCGGGGCCGCGGCTGGGGTTTGTTTATTTATGCAAAGTCGCCCGGGGTGGGGGGCGTGGTGTGTGGGGCCGGCCGACCCCGGTAGCCCCTGTCCTGAGCTCCCGGTGCCCTTTGAAGTGACACTTGGGGTTATTTATAGGCAGGGAAGGGGTGTGGAGTGGAGCAGGGGTTGTGCTCCTCTTCCTTACCCTAGATTCACACTCAAGACCGGGGCGTCTTCCTCAAAGTCATAGGGACCCGCATCGCAGCACCTTGTTTTCCCAAAGCCTCGGGGACCCTCCAAGCAACCTGTTGAGTCAGTGTCAAGGCGTCTGCAGGGTTCTGCATCCTTTGAGCTGGGAGATCTGTCGGGACTGCATCAGATAGTCTGTCCCTCATCCATCCCCACCCAGGGCCCTCTCTTTGCAGGTGTCATGGTGAGACCGTGACACCAGCCACAGATTTACTCCGGAGTGGAAAAAAAAATCAGCGCTCCGGGGCAGTGGTATTGCCTCCCTTTTCTCTTCCAGGACTGAGACCCAAAGAGCTACAGAACAGACATTTATCAGGGGTCGTACCCACGGGCCCAGGTTTATTCTAAGATAAGAGACAGGCAATGTGTCTCCCTTTCTTACCTATGGTGATCTGAGACCCATAGACTACCTAGAGACTATCAGACTACCTAGACCTCCAAGTCATCAAAGGCGGGCAATTATCACACACCCACACCCCGTCTTCCCCATCCCCCTTAGAGCTAACCCCATCTGGCCTGCGCAACTCCCTTTTCTATAGAAGAGCTCAAAGTGACCTTTGGGCATTCTGCGTTTGGAGTTTTTCCTCTTTTCTCACCCCCTCCCCATACGTGACTTCTGTCACTGGCGTTCTCATTTCATTGTGCTTCTAGACATTCCTGCAAATGAAATGGTGGGGTTGAGCTTTCCGGAGCATCAGGAGGGGGAGGGGAAGGCTGTTCCTTAAACTGGGAAATGGAAGTGGAGGTGGCAGGGGTATTGGGGTAGGTACCCTTCCCTAGTAACTGGGCGAACTTTACATTTTGCATATTTACAAGTGGGAGGGAACTTAATATATATAATACATACATTCGTGTGTGGTGCACATCTACGGACGGATGGGAGCTTGTAATACAGTACTCACATCAATTAATGTAAGACTGACTGCTAAAATCGTCAGCCACCATAGAGAACTAAAAGAGTACTGGGAAGCAGTGCAGCAGACGGGGCTGGTGGCAAGGAGGGCCCTGTGTCAGCATTTCCTTGATGTGTCTCTTTAGCAAGCAGGCCTCTGTGCCCCCAGCTCTGTCAAGGGATTTCTCCTCCCAAATGCCTGGAAGACAGTGGCATTAAGGACCACTAAGGGGCGCTGGAGAGTTTCTCAGATGGGATTCTCTCTGCAGCTGCTTGAGGCTTCTCCAAGCCCTGCCAGAAAGAAGAAGCCTTCCTGAAAGAAGGCTGGAACTGGGTGTTCACGTCACTGAGTCGACCCGGCAAAATTGAAGACCTTTGGGGCTGCAGCATTGTTGAGATTGGACTTTCAAGGCTCAGGGTGTCATGGTAACCTGAGCTGAGCCCAGCAATGTCCAAACTCAAGGCTCTGAGAGATCCCATAAGTCAAAAAACAAGACAAAACAAACAAACAAACAATAAAAAAAGCACCCTTTTCTGGCAATGGGTTTAAAATAAGCCCGATCTAGTGGCACATGTCTGTCATCTTGGCACTTGGGAGGTACAGGCTGGAGGATGGCAAGTTCAAGGTCATTCTTGGTTACGTGGTGAGTTTGAGGGCCACGAGGGCTATTTGAGATCGTGTTTCAAAGAAAAACTAAATAACTAAATAAAATGGGCTTAAAGAATCTAGCTTTTCAGGAGGACTTTAATGAAGAGATGAGTGTGTGTGTGTGTGTGTGTGTGTTTATTGAAACAGGGTTTCTCTGTGTAACAACGTTGGCTGTCCTGGAACTCACTCTGTAGACCAGGCTGACCTGGAAATCACAAAGATTTGCCTGCCTCTGCCTCCCAAGTGCTAGGATTAAAGGCGTGCACCACCACACTCAGCGTGAAGAGGCGAGTTTAAAGCACACAGTAGGCACTCAATAAATGGTATATCCTAAGAACTCATGGTTGCTGGTACCAGCGGACACAAGCTTTACCTCTGCCCCATCCCCATCTACAAATTGGGTCCAGGAGGACAAGATGATGGCAGATAGCCTCCACCTCTCCGCAACGGGAGGACACTTGCAACTAGCCATCCTTTGCTTGAGCCAGGAACCTTTCTTATCCTGTTTGCACTATCTCAATTCCTTCCTCTGGCGATTTTTTTTTCATGTTAGGCATTGCTTCTTCTGATCAGTGCTGTTGCAAAATTAGGCTTAGTTTGAGCCCCTAGGATCTAGAGACTCAGAGCACGAAAAGAAGTTAGGCCACACCCAGCTACAGTCGACACCCAGCTACAGTCGACACCCAGCTGAGACATATAAGGCAAGGCAGTGGAGAGCCATGGAAGGAGAGAGGCCAATGAAGGACCTTCAGGGATGTCTAGGCAACAGCAGTGATGTGTTGACCCAGAAAAAGTCCTTGGGAATTTCTGGTTTGCAGCAAGAGAGGAGTTTGCAGCCTCCATTGCAAACCAAAGAACTTGACTTTGATCTGCAACTCAGTTTATTGTGCTTGAAACATTCCACACTACAAGGAAGCTCCTTAAACAGGAAGGTAGACAACTCAAATGAGCTTCAGGAAGTCCCTGAAACTGACCAGATTCACTAGGTCCCTTCCTGCCCCTCCCTGCCAGAGTAAGCAATAAGCACTGGGACACAGAAGGAACCTGAACCCAAAGAAGACTCTGTTGCTTGGTCTCCCAGAACCCTGCAGTCCCACATCAGAAGGGGCAGTCAGGTCTCTGAGGAACTATGACCATACCTCTGCCGGGATGTTCTGTGAATGGCTCTCTCTAGAGTCACATGTGAAGACCACAGGTGATCATAACTTATTGTTTTCACCCAACTCCAGTCTGCTCCTGGTCCGTGTTTCTTTCCTAGCCTCATGATCTCTAGCCCAGCAGCCCAGCTTTCCAGTCCTGTTCTTGAGTTCCGTGAGAGGTGAGCATCACTTGAGAAGGAGCGTGGGCCCTCTTGACTTCGTGGAGTCCAGTTACCGAAACTTCTACCTAGCATGTTGGAGACACTGTCTGTGATCTAAATTCTATCCCAGCTCCACTGATGTCTGTCCTCTCTGAAGTTGGGAGTTCCCCGAGTCAGGCAGGCATGTCCTTAAGGCTTACCCCAGAAAGGGTGGCGGGCTTGAACAAGAAAGTGAGTAGCAAATGGGTGGGTGGATTTGAGGTCCAGCTCTCCCTGCGTGCTTCTTAGCTAGCACCTCTGTTTCTACTTATGAGACAGATTGGTGAGCATGGAAGGGAGAGGACAGTGGAGTGGCTAGGAGCCAAAAGTCCACTCACCCACCAAGTATGCATGGAACCCTTTCTGGGGGCAGGGCTCTGTGATAGTGTTGGGGACACAGCTGTGGACAAGATGGGTTTATGGCTGGTTGACATCATTGAATATAATGTTCAGGACACAGTGGGGGTGGGGGACAGCATGGGCCCCTTTAAGACCCACGGTGTAAGAGCTAAGGAGTCAGCAGAGTAGCCAGCTGAAGGGGCCTGGGAAGAGCCTGCCAAGCAGAGAGGCCTGCCTGTGCAAAGGCCCTGAGACGATGGAGTTCCCAGAGCTCTGGGAAGGTGGGCAGCTCATCCAGGCTGAACCTAGCATGCAAAGGGGAGGGGTCTGTGGACCAGACTTCTGGAAACACCTCTGAAGTCTACTTCTTTCACACACAGCCATGTGGAGTAGGTCATGGGCTGTGACCCTGCAGAACAGGCTTGTGTTGGGGGCCAGGAGCTGCAGGTTACACAGGAAAGGAGGCAGGCAGCTTTGCTGAATGAGCCCATACCAACCTCTGAAAGTTAAGAGCGGAGCAAGGTGTGGAGGGTACATTGATGAAAACACACAGGTAGAGGGGCTCGAGGCAGTTGGGCAGTTAGGCATGTGGGTGTGTGTGTGTGGGTGTGTGTGTGTGCGTGTGGGTGGGTGCGTGTGTGGGGGTGTGTGCGTGTGTGGGTGTGAGTGTGTGTGTGGGTGTGTGTTCCCCAGCAGCCATTTATTTAGGCTCTTGCCGCCTATGTTTGCCTTTATCAGTTGTGATGTTTGGGGACTGTGGTGGCTTGAATGGTGGGGAGAATGTTCCCCCATGGGCTTGTGTGTTTGAATGCTTGGCCTCTAGTTGGTAGAATTGTTTGGGAAGGACTAGGAGGTGTGGCCTTGTTGGAGAAAGTAAGTCACTGGGATGGGCTTTAAGGCTTCAAAAGCCTATATCATTTTCCAGTCTCTCTCTCTCTCTCTCTCTCTCTCTCTCTCTCTCTCTCTCTCTACCTCATGCCGATGGATCAGATGTAGCTCTCAGCTACTACTCCCACAAGATGCCTGCCTGCTGCCATGCTCCCTGCCATGCTCCTCATCTACTCATTCACTGGAACTACGAACTCCAAATCAAATGCTTTCTTTTTCTTAGTTGTCTCGGTCATGGTATCTCTTCACAGCAATGGAAAAGTAACCAAGATAGGGGCCCAGGAGGTGATATACATTTCTGCAATCATATACAAGCAGACATGTACAGGATGGACAGGCTTGCCTCGGCAGATACACAAGCTATATGTGCATGTTCTGCCCCCACCACAGTGCATGCGTGCAGGCGTGTGTGTGTGTGTGTGTGTGTGTGTGTGTGTGTGAGTGTTGGGAATATGCTCATGCACGTACCCAGAAAGGAGCATTGCTGACCTCTGTGCATTTCCTGTGGTGGTCTAGATGCACGTGCATTTCTCTTCCTATCCCCCGCTTCTTGTTCACACTTGCATGCATGCCCAGGTATGTGCAGGTGCATGTGTACATGTGTGCATGGGTGTGAAGGCAGAGGACCTGTGGGGATCTATCTGCCTCTGCCTCTGCCTCCCCAGCACTCAGATTACAACCAGGTGCCACCATGCCCAGCTACATTCACTTTTAAAGCCTGAGCTGTGAGGAGAGCAGTTCCTATGCCTCAGAGTCATCATGAGAATCGGATGCAGTGATACACACAGCATGGAGCCAGCATGGAGGACCCAGAGCAACCAACCTATCGTCACTATGAGAGCAACCCCAGAAACTGGGCACCCACACCAAAGCTCACACAACACAGCAATCCAGCGAAGGTTCATGCCTCCTTGGGCCCTGGATCCTGGCAGCTGAGAGGAGGGCCACTGTGTGCCCTGTTGTAGGTCTAGCACACTGACCAGCCACCAGCCCACACCTGTTACTGAGTTCCCTGCAAGGCAAAACCCAGAGCCAAGTTCCCACGGGGAACTGTGTGAGCAGGTGCCAGCAACACATGCGGGAAGCCAAACCAACAGGAAGATGGTGAGTGCCTTGGGACTTGAAGAGGAGAACAAGTTACCGGTGGAGATGTGGTGGAGTTGGGGGAGAATGTTCAGAAAGGCTTCTAGAAGAGGAGGCCCTGAGCTAGGCCTTGGAGCACAGCAGGGTCCGCCCATGAGAAGACTGGGAGAAGAACTCAATGGTTCCTTCCAAATCAGGGTGCATCACCTGGCTTCCTGATACCCAGGGCCCCAACAATTAGTGTCTTCCATTGTTCCTTCCTCAGATGGGATGGCCTGGATATGTTTGACACAAATGCTGACATTTTTATTGCGACACTATTGGCAGACGTCACTAATCAACTGCAGAATAGCAGTCCCAACATGCATGTAAACACAGATACATACCCTTAGGCTTTTCCACATAGGAGGGTCTTATCAATCTACTGAGATTGGTACTGAAGATAAAAACACTTTTCTGATTCAGACTGAGTTGGAGACATGTCCCCCAAGACTCTGGGTCCTGGTTTATGTCGCTTCAGACCATATAGCCCTCAGTCAAGTCTCCCCTGAGAACACAGTCTCCTAGATGGCAGGGACGGGGAAGAAATTAATTGCTTCTTGGGGAATGCTGAGATACTGACATGCTAACATGCATGCAAGGTGCTAACAAAGCAGATAGCCCAGGAGAGAGTATGGCAATGCATGGTCTGCCAACATCAGGGACCGTGAGCAAGTGCATCTGCTGGGCCGTCTGCAGCTTTTTGAAGGCAGAACGATCGCTGTGGAGTGCACGAGCCCAGAGCCTCGGAGCTGCCGTCTGTCAGCTTTTGGGAATGACTCAGAATCTAGGCACCCCAATCGTGGGCTCTGAAAAGCATCCTAGAACTGAGTGCTCCCCGACAGGCAGGAGGACTGGAATTCAAGGCACAGATGTTTCTGGTTGATGACTGACGGATCACAAAGAGGCCAATTCATGTGCTGGAGCAGATGTATCTTTGCCAGCCTTAGGCATCTCTCCTGTTCTTTACCCACCCTGCGGCCCTGAAACCCTTTGTGGAGAGCATGAACCCCTTCCTCAGGTCTCGTCTCAGGACGGCTCTCTTCTGGAGGGCCCAGAAGCACCTATCTGGAGGCCCTTTCTTTTGGAGGTCATTTCTAAGGTGAGGCAAGAGGTTCTGTTTATTTCTCTTGTGCCCCATATCCTCATCAGGGTCTTGATGGAGCCTGGTCCTTTTCTGGTGCTAGCTCACTGTCGTCAGGCAGGTCTGCTGGAGATTGAGCTCAGACTTCGCCTCCACTTTAGAAGGCTCTGCGACAACATCTGGAAACAGATGTTTGCTCTGAGATGGAGCCGGAATAGGAGGCACAAAGCCAAAAAAAAAAAAAAAAGAAAGAAAAAAAGAAAAAAAAAGCAAGTCACAGTCTCCCGGGGGAGGGGCAGGTGTGGTGAGGGCTCTGGTGAGGCCCAGGGCATTGGGATGGGGTGAAAGAGCTGGGCACATATGGAGGACCAACTCCAACTCTGGCTATAGTGTAGTGGCGATTTGCCAAGACATCAGGCCCATTAGAACTCAGCTCTGATGGTTTCCAAGGGTGCCAGCCTGCCTAGGGCCTCAGACAGCACTGAAGAGGTGGAGACTGTGTGCCCACAGACTCACTCTTTGCTCCTATCCGACAATTAAGGACTACAGTCTATCTTTTTGAGTCAGTTGCTTTGGCTTCCTGAACACAGAAAATTCCTGCAGAACTCGGAGCCTCATCAGACTCAAATCTGTGGCAGCTCCGGGTTTGATGCTCAGAGTCGGGCATATCGTAGAGCACAAAAGGGTGGTGAAGGCGGAGGTAATGATGGTGATCATGGTGGTGATGATGAAGATAGCGGTGGTGAAGATGACGGAGATGTGATGGGGTGGTAGCGGTAAAGGTCGCAGTTTATGGGGTAGATGTAAAAAGAAAACTAGGGTGAGCGCTTGTTTGTCAAGTTTTCCCAGTTGTCATGCGCTTGTGAGGCACATGATTAGGTCACACCAGTCACCACACCACATGTTCTGGCCACTGCGATAGGCCAAACCGTGTGCAAGCAAAATCACCAGTGACTGCCTTTGGGGGTTTTAGCTGGAGCCTGGGAGACAAAAATGAATATGCCTTGAGTCACTATGCAGCCATCGTAGGAAGCTGTGAAGCTCACGAGGACAGATTCTGTGTGCAGGACAGGGTGGAGTGAACAGTGGAGAGGAGAGACGGAAGACAGAGAAGAGGAAGCGTCCTCTTGGGGTTGGGTGTCTGGCCCCTTGAGCAGTCATCCCTAGAAGGCATTCCCTTTCCATCTGGGGCAACGAGCCATAAACCTCAATTCCTTTTTTCTTGAGTTAGTTGACCTGAGTTTCTGTCTCTTTCTAGGAAAAGGTTTTGACTTAGCCCAAGCAACAGCTGTTCATGAAAGTGTTCAGATGTTCCTGAGATGGGAATGACGGCAGAGAGGAAGAAGAAAGTGACAGAGACCACATCAGTGATGGAGGAGGCTGTGGGAAGGGATGGCATTGTTGCTAACGGAGGTGACATGGATCGTGGTTCACATTAGATGGTGATGTTGACCGGGATGAGGTTTGTGATGCTATCAGTGGTCACGTGACAGACTAACAGTCTAATTGGAATAGGTCTCTTAGAAGCATAGGCCCCGCACACCAGGCAGGGATCATTAGACAGGGTCTTTGGCGAAGGCCTGGAGACCTAATATCTGGTGCTGTCCCTTTGCATAGCTTGGTAACTTCTGGTTGAACCCGATCTGGAGATGGAGGAGGTCACAGATGGTACTCCATACAAAGTTTCTAGGATGGAGATACTTGGTTGCCAGCCCCCAGAGGATCCCAAGAGCCTCCAGTCAAGAGGAGTTGCCAGGTTTAAACATTAGGCCAGATGAATGGGAGCTGAGGCTGAAATGATGGCCAATGTCTTATGTCTGATATTTATGTGGGGGAGCAAAGCTGTGAAATTTTGCTCACTGAAGCGCAATCCTAATTAGTCTTATCAATAAAAACCCAGAGGCAGACATCAAGGGTGAAAGCAGAAAGACCAGAGAAGCAAAGCAGCAAGTCACAGTAACTTCTTACCGCTACAAATCCTCAGACAGAATGGGGGGGGATCCTGTCTCCACTCACCTTATAGTCCTGTGTCTGCCTCCTTAGTGCTGGGCTTTTAAATGTATGCACCATTACACCTGGCTCTGTTTCTTTTTTAGACTGGTTCAATCTCATGTAGCCCTGGGTAGCCTTGAACTCCTGATCTCCCTGCATGTAATTTTACTATGTTAAAGTTAAAACCTTCCTTTTTGATTAGACAGAGCAGGGGAAATGATGTGGGATGTCTCTCTGTATGTTGTGAATATGTTTTATTACCATTGGTTAATAAAGAAGCTGATTTGGTCAATGGCCAGGCAGGAAATCCAAACAGAGATACGAGGAGAAAAAGGACAGAATCAGGGAGACACCAGCAGCCACTGGAGAAGCAAGATGTGAGCTAATGCCGTGGCCACGCTGCAATACATAGATTAATAGAAATGGGTTAATTTACAATGTAAAAGCTAGTTAGTAATAAGCCTGAGCCATTGACCAAACAGGTTGCAATTAATATTAAGCCTCAGAGTGGATATTTGGGAACTGACCGGTGGAAGAGAAACCTCCAGTTACAAAAGTGCTGGGATTAAAGGGGTGTGCCACCACTGTCTGGCCTCTATGGCTAACTTTTGACTAGCTCTGCCCTCTGATCACCAGGCAAGCTTTATTTGTCAGAATGCAAACAAAACATCACACAATATCTCACTGCAGTATAAATGGTAGAAATGAGTCACCCTGGAGAACAATAATAACTAAGGCATATGAGATATTGACTACATGCAGATGCTGCTCTGGGCACATTATCATATGTATCATGGAACATGCTGGGATTCAAACAGTAGGTTCTTCTACTCCCCCATTTGACAGGTGAGGAAACCTAGGTAAGGATCGGTTATGTAACCCCCCAGGGTCACACTGTCTGGAAGAGGGGGTGGGAAGCCACGTGGCCCTGGATTCAGGAACCTACCCTCAATTTGTCACACTTAGGACCAGTGCTCCCAGTCCTGCAGAGCCATGTTCCTGACCCATCCTTCCCCTCACATGCCTCCTTTGTCACCCCCTGCTGCTAGGGGGAGAATGTTCCAGAAGGTGCCTGAGGCTGAGGAGGGACCTGTGGAAGACGCTCTCTGCTTTGGGGAACTGACTGGCCCTGGTATCCTGGATCCCTCACATGGGACATCAATGCTGAGGAGGGCTAGGTGGTGGGGAAAGTTCCGCTGTCCTTGGAATTCAGTCTCTCCTCCCATACATCAGGCTTCAGCCCAAAGCAGTATACACAAAGCTCCAAAACTTTGCCCTGACCTATGACAAAGCTATGTCAATCAAATCTGTGTAATTCTTGATCTACCACCCCGAGTTAATAACTAATTGTCTTTTGACTGGATTCTTGCATGTGTAGAGATGGTGATGATAATATGTATTCATATATAAATTATGTATGTATCCTTATATATAATTATACACACATGCACATATATATAATTTCCTAGGGTTATTGAGAACTATATGTGAAACACTTTGTCCCCTGTGTGGCACACAGTAAGCACTCAACAAATGTCAGCCATAGTTATTGTAACTCCATTTTAACTCTCTAGACCTCAGGTCTTTCGTGTCCCATCCTTCTCTTGTATGAACAGATTTCTCCTCTGCTAGGAGAGAGGCCCACTGGGGAAGGATCAAAGGCTTTTAAAGCAGCACAGATCCCACTTTAACGGTAGGAAGGTCGCCGTGGGCCTCTAAGCTTTCTCCCAGCCCCAGAAGTTACATGGCACTGTGGCTGGATTTTTAAGAATAAACACATGCCATTTCCACAATGGACAATTTTATTTTAAAAAAGACAGACAGACAGAGACATTTTCTTGTCTTCCCTTGACAAAAAGAACTGAAAAAGAGAAATTAAACCTTTTGCTCTGGACCCCACGCTGCCACTATCCCAGCTTTGTTAGAAACTTCTGTGGCCTCCGGAGCCTTCTCCCCAGCCTCCCAGGGGCACTAGGGTTACTGTAGGGTTACAGTCCTTTGTTAGGAGAGGGGTGTTCCACCTCCCACCTCCCTACTTTTATTTTTTTATAAAACGTCTAGTAGTGCCCTCTGCAGGCAGTATCAGACACTGCACTTTCTTAAGACTTGCTTTCATCTGTTTCTTTGATGCTGACAGGGACCCTACCAGGAGAAAACACCGGTTTCAAGTCAACCAGCAATTGAAAAGCAGAGCCAAGATTAAAGAAGGGTTTGGTTTTCTGGCCCAGGAGCGTTTCTTTACATCCACATCCTCGGCGCAGCAAAGCATGTGCTCGGAAACTCTGACATCAACCTGCTGGCGGGAACACAGTGAAAACTCAGAAGCTGAAGTCAGAAGAGAGGCTGGGCCTGTCCTGCCCTCTCCATACCACCCCCACTGGGGGTGGGGAGCTAAGAGGATGATGGAGGGAGTGTGGAGGGTCCGGTACCCATGAGGGAATTCACACAAACCATTCTCTGTTCTCATGGGAAGATGTGTGGGTTTTTGGGTAATCCATTCATTTACTTGGATATATGGAGTTTTCTGTATTTTCCCCAAAATGAGTATGTATAGCTTTTCTAAAAACGACAACAGTAGCAGCAGCAGCAGCAACAACAACACAAAACAACAACAAAAACAAGGTTTTTAAAAAAAATTTTACATAAAATCCAAACAAGGTATGAAAAGACAAAACAAGGTTCCTTGTTTTTCAATTTTACACAAAATCCAAACAAGATATGTGCGTCTAAGCCACGTTTCCTTTCTTAGCACTACTTCCCCACAGTCCAGAAAGAGAAGTACCACCATGTCCTGAATACTGAGGTTTCAGTCCATGTACATGAAGGGGTGACCTGGAACTATATCGTCTCACGGTGCTCTGGCTACCTTAGTCTGTAGAATCATGCTCTAGGACACTTGCAGGATGAGCATGCCACCCAGTGACAGCTTCCAGAATGTCCTTGTCATTAAGCAAGGTGGGACTGTACTGAGTGAGAACATGGCCTCTAATATAGTGTCATGTGGACAACCGCCTGCTCGCCTAGAGCTGGGTCTTGTGCTCTCAAGAAGACAGGTTGGGACATGCTATGCGCACAGGGTGTGCACTGGGAAATATGGGCAGGACAGGGTAGACACCAAAGTGTCCTTGCAATCTGGTGACCAGAGAGGAATTTCAGCCAGTCCCTGGCACAGCTGGGAGTTCAGATGCCCTTCAGGGCTGCATGGAGCCAAGATAAGGGGCGGGGCTAACTTCTAAACCTCCACCCTGGCATCAATCATGGGTGGGGAGGGAATGTGAGCTTGGGCAAGGCCACATGTTAGCCCTCAGCGGCTAGCACCTCTGCTCAGACGGAAGCTGGGTGTGTGCCCCAGTCCCCACTACTCTAAAATAAAAGCTGGCCTCATAGAAGAGGTGGTAGTGTAGAAGCAAGCTCTTCTTTCTGTTTCGGCTGTGTGTGTGCACACACTTGTGTGTGATGTATACGTGTGTGCTCACATCCATCCCCAGTGTCTGCCTCCCTAGTGCTGGGATCACAGGTGTGTCCCACCATGCTCTGCTCAGGCCCTGGTGGCATCACATCAAGCCGCACCTCCCTGGCTCCTTACAGCCCTGTGTGGTCACTCAACCCGGGCCATTCATGGCTAAGGCATTCCACCAACTGTATCCCAGGATCTCGCTTTCCCCTTCTGCACCAGCTGCTCCATTCACAGGCCACAGGAGGTGGAGGTACAAAGTTGCCTGGAAGAGCAATTCCAACCCTTCAACAAATGCTCCCACGCCTGGGATCCCTTAGAAGCCCTGCTCCTCTCACACCTGAAGCCCCTCTCCAACCCTGAGGGGTTACCCCCCACCTTTGGTCTGTTGGGACATCTGAACTAGATATCCCTGCATACAGCCCTTCCTTGGGCTGCCCAGACTTGGAAACAGTCCAAATGTGTCTGTGTGAACTGGTCATTGATAGACTACTGTATGTTACTGGCTATAGAAAGCTGGCTGGAAGAATGACGGGCATACACTTAATTAACACCCAGCTAGTCCTGAAGCTTATTGATTTGGCGAGGCTGGCATGTCAGTTGCTCTAGAGAGTCACTCACTGCTCCTCCCACAAGGTATTGGGGTTACAGATGCAGGCGAGCATCCACCCTTTAGGTGGATGTTGGGGATCCAAGTTCAGAACCTCACATGTGCATGCACTTTATCAACTAAGTCATCACCCCACTTCCCAGGACCACTCCTCTTTTCTATTGAGGTTGAACCCTGGTTCTGGGGTGGCCAGGTACTTGGAATAAAGATGTGTAGAGAGAACACAGCTGAGAAATAGGCTGCAACCTTTCCCTAGCGACCATGGCACCTGGAGCAAGCCTCATCTGAAGGCAGAGTTATTCTGGATGGTTGAGGAACATGTATCAATTAACTCCTCGTTTGCTCAAGCCTGAAGAGATGGCTCAGCTTCCTGCAACTCTGAGTCGCAACTAAGACACTGAACATCCAACTTCTCCCACCATGGAATGGCCTGGGCCTAAAACTCTTGGTTGGTCTTGTGCGGGACCCCAGTCAGTGCCCAGGGAGGAAACCATCCTCTGACAAATGCTTTCACGGGAGCCTATGAAGGAGAGCAGTTGTCTATGTGAGTCAGTCACTCAGTCAGGTGTCCGCCCCTCCCCGACCCCAGCAAGGGAGAAACAAGGACCTTCCTGCAAGGAAGTGGGTATTGTAAAGGGAGGCAGAAGAGAAAGGCAAAGTCACCCCTCACGTGGGCATCTTGGTGAGGGTGGGGTGCTGTGTGGGTCTCTCCCTGGGGAGATGACGCCCGCATTCTGGGAGTGTTTCCCAAGAGAACATGTATGGTCTGGCTGCTCCTTCCCACCCGAGCCCTGCCTCAAATGGCCAAATCGTCCGAAAGGCCTTGCTCCAAATGTTTCGTCCCACATGCCATTTGCCCTGCCCGCCTGCCCCAGCCAGCCAAGTTCAACACGGCGGAGACATTCTTCTTCTGGAATTCTGTCACTCAAGGGACGTGGCAACCGCACTGCTGGCAGCTCCAATGCTATCCAATCAGCGGGCGTCTCCAAGCTTATTAAAACGTCTTATTATGTTTGTATTATTTAGTTACTTATGGTGGGAACTGATGCGCTAAGTGCCTTGGCTCGCATGTGGCAGCCAGAGGACAATGTGCAGAAGCTGGTTCTCTCCTTCCACCAAGTGGATTCTGGGGATGGAACTCAGGTCATCCGTTAGTGGTGAGTCCCTTTACCTGCTGAACAATGTCTCTGGGCTTGTCTCTCAGCTGCTTCTCCAGTTGGGCCTGGGTTTGTCTGGATACTCTGTGAATGCCGACGCCCGTCAGGCAGAGGCGAAGACAGACAAGCAGCTATTGTAGGTGGAGAGAAGGAACTGGCACCTTGTATGTAAGGATCTTGAGGTGGAAGCAGCTTTGGCAGGCTCTGTGGGAGATCTTTCTCGGGACTCAACTTCAATTCTGAGAGATTTGCTTCCGGAAGAGGCTAGAGGGTTCACCCAGCCAAGGGAACTGGGAGAGGCTGGGATTGGAGAAGTGAGACCTAAAGGTACAAGGTTGTGTATTCATTCTTCCTTCTTTCCCTCCTTGGACTGGATTTCCGTGGCTGTTTCTGTCTCTGAAACTCAAGAGGGGCTTTGAGAGCAGCAGACTCCAGGGTTAGCCATGGAAATGGCCTCTGTGGAAGCGTTACAGTCCTTAGTGCAATATATCCCTGTTTTTCATGGCCAGAGTTCTTCTTTCTTTGAGATAGCCTGACAAGCTCATAGCAAAGCCAGGAACGGTGTGTCCAGGATATCATGGTTTCTAGAATGGCCTACCGCACAAACATCTGTTGGCGGACAATGTAGTAACAGCTCTCCTTTGCCTCCATTAGCCAGTCCAGGTGACCTCAATCATCAGGTTAACATTTCACCTGGGGCTGGACACAAAGGAACTGAGAAGAAAGGGATGAGCCTGTTTGCCAGAGATGGCACTGGGGGCAGGAGGCTCAGTCAGTAAAGCACCTGCCGTACAAGCATGAGGACAGGCTGTGAGTTTGGAGCCCCAGAATCCACATAAAAGCCGGCCATTCTCCAGCAGCATGCTTCTGTAACTCCGCATCGGGGAGGTGAAACCCCGACACTGGGGAGTTAGAGACAGAGGAGCCCTGAGATGCTCAGGCCAACCAGTTAAGTCAATGAGCTCAGGATTAGTGAGTGATTCTGCCTCAAAAAAATAACAGTGATCAAGAATGACACCCAGTGTTAACTTCTGGCCTACACACACACACACACACACACACACACACACACAGGTACGCATGCATATACCTAAAGAAAGGCATACACACTATACACACAAAGAAATGATGTTGAGACATGAGAGGCTGAAGGCAAGAGCTAATGAAGATGTGCCCCAGAAAGGAGAAGGCTGATGAAGGATGGCATAGCTTCTTTAGGAGTTCTACATGGGAGCTAGAGGCTGAGTATTATATTAAAGGCATGTGCCACCACCGCCCGGTTATATTGATTCATAGTAGCTTTGTTGTGCAACTTGGGGCTGCTACTCAAACATTCTGTACTTCCTGGAGGCGGAACCCAAGCACTGAAACCTTAGGGTAGGGAGGGTGCATCATGAAATGCATTATCATGACTTGACAAAAGCTTGGTGCTTACAATTATATTCTATTACATTTTCCATTTCTGTGCATCAAGATGGTTGGAGAGACTGGACTGCTTGTAGCTGGAAGCCTCTTGGGAGGTGGCAGTCAGGTATCAGGGGGACTGCCCTCATCTGAACAATTAATGGGCTGGAAGATCCACTTCCAAGGTAGCTCTGTGGCCTCAGTGGAGGGACCCAACACCACGCCCTTTAGGTGTCTCCATGGCTTCCAGGTTCCCATGATGTGAGGGATACAGTATTCCATGGTGGAGGACCCTGACACCTTCCAGAAGCTGCCCTTGACAAGTGACTCTGTCATCTGTTGTGGTTCATTGATGGCAGGTCAGTCTTGGTTCCACGTGGGAGGGCCCACACCAGGCCATCAGGCAATGGGCACCATCTTGCAAGCTAACTCTCCAGTGTGTCTCGGCTCCTGAGGGTGCTAGGATAATGTATCCACTCTTCCTGTGCCCCAGACCCTTGCCCCATGACGGTGTCAGCCCTATGTAGAGAATCTTGCCATTAGCTGAAGATATATGTATGGACAAGGCTCTGAGGTGTGTTTATGAAAACTGAGCAGAAGATACTGGAGGAGTATAGGAAGCCAGGGCATCAGGATCAGGATAGCGTGGGGCAGAGGACAAGGGACTGTCATCTCATAGACTGTAGTTGGCAGAAGGCTCACACTTTATGTCTGACTATGAGGAGAAGTGACCAGTATCAGTAAGGCCAGTGCTTCAAGCATCCCTGGATGTACCCCATCAACTTGGTCAATACCAAATACAGAAGACACACCTTGTCTCCAAACGGATCCTTCCCCTCTCTTCTGCTTCCTTTCCCTTCCCTTCCCTCCCCTCTGTTTTTTTTTTGAGACAGCCCAGGCTGATCTGAAACTCACTAAGTGGCTCTGGCCTGCCTTAAACTCCTGTCTCTATCTCCTGAGTGCTAGGAACATGGACACGTATGACCACACCCAAGCATTCTGAGACAGTCAGAAGGAGACAGATGAGCAGGTCATGGCTCTGTTGCCCGACAGAAAGTCTGAGAGAGGAGCTGAGGGGTCAGAAAGCCTCCTATACTGAAGATGGAAGAAACAGAAGGTCCTTTCTAGAGGAGACTCATTGAGGAAGGGCTTGTGTGGGGGTCTTGTTCTGGGACTTCTTGTAGGACACGGGGGACACTTGAGCCAGACTTCAGCCCTCCTGAAGGACAGTCTTAAGAATCTGTCTGAAAATGGAAGGCCTCCTTTGGCTCATGAGTTCCCATGAGGTGTAGCAGAGTGTGGATGAAGTCTTGATGACAGAGACCTTAGAGGTCTCTGCATCGTGCTTCTTCCTAGCCCCTGAGTTCTGGTATTCTCCACCTCGTACATTTCAGTTCCACTAGCTCATACCTCGTGGCAACACCACCAACATCTGGAGACACCGCCAACGATGAAAAATGAGTTTGCTGAGAGATAAGAGCGCATGAGATCACATGGGGAGGGCAGCCTGGCTCATGAGAACAGGCTGTTACCACACCCCCCTTCACCTGTGAGCAATCACCATGGTAATCTACATCATCGTGCGCACAGCTCACTGTGACCTTGCCTCCCCAACTTTCCAAGAAAATTGAGGCCATCAGGTGCGAGTTCCCAGATCCCAGGTATCCTCACCCTTGGGCCTCGCCCCAGCCAGACTAACCCTGCCTCCTCCAGAGCAGCCTCAGAGGATGAGGTGTCTCTCTGCTCAGAGCCAAGCAGCCCACCTGGGTCCTTGACCTTCGGTCTTCCTGCCTCCTCCAAGAGATGAATTCATCCATCATCCCCCTTTCTGCATCTTCACCTCTTTCAGCCCTGCTGGCTGTTTCCCCTCCGTCCAAGTCCTCTTCTATCCAAAACCCAACACTCCTCTCGCCTCTGATCTCACTTCACCCTGTCTCAAATTACTCTCTCTTGAAAGTGGCCCACACTGATTCTGGTCTTCCGGTTCCCCTGCCACTCTGTTCACGGTAAACCTGGTCAATGGGAGCTTCTTTTTAACAATTCCAGTGTTTTTCAACCCTTATTGCTTATTGAAAAGCACTGGATGCATCTCCTCTGAGATGTTCTCCTTTGGTTCCCAATACTGGGTTCTCTAGGTTCACACTGGATTTCATCTTCCTTTCTGTCTTCTTGCAGGGCTCTGTCTTGGGGTTTCTATTGCTGTGGAGAGACACCATGACCATGGCAACTCTTATAGGAACACATTTAATTGGGGCTGGCTTGCAGTTTTAGAGGTTTAGTCCATTAGTTCATGGTGACATGCAGGCAGACTTGGTACTGGAGAAGGAGCTGTGAGGTCTACACCTTGATCCGCAGGCAACAGAAGCAACTGTGTCCCACACTGGGCTTGGCTTGAGTATATATGAGACCTTAAAGCCTGACTCCACAGTGACACACTTCCTCCAACAAGGCCACACCTACTCCAGCAAGGCCACACCTCCTAATAGTGTCACTTCTTATGGGCCAATAATTCAAACACATGAGTCTATGGGAGCCTTTCCTATTCAAACCACCATAGGCTCTATGGTGTCCTATTTCCATAATGGTCCCCCAAAATGCCCACCTCCTGGAGATCAACTTGAATGGTCACCTTCCATGCTGTGCCAGGGCTGGAGAATAACAAATACGTGGGGTGGGATGGCGTATCACCTCCAAGTTCAGATGATAGAAGATGGCAAAGTCTTAATCTTAGTCTTTCTTTTATTTGGTCTCACAGGTCGCCCACTCTGGGGGAAATCTACAGCTATACACTATGAACTTCCATGCTACCTGTGAAGAGACTTGCTTGGCAAGGGACAGAGTCCACTGACCACTATCCTGTGAGGACCTGAAGACATTAGCCAAGAGCCAGTGAGAACCTGAGGACCTTAGCCAACATCCAGGAGAACCTGAGGATCCCACCAAGAGCCAGGGAGTAAATGAAGACCCGAGGACCCCAGCCAGTAGCCAATGGAGAACTCAGGCCTTCAGCCAATAGTCAATGGGAAAACTGAAGACGACAGCCACCAGTCAGTAAAGAACTAAATACCCCAGTCAACAGCCACATGAATGAGCTTTCCTGAGATGACTGTAGGTCATTTGACTGACATTTCATGAGACACCTTGAAATAATCACTGGCCAAGCTGTTCACAGCATCCTGACCCGCAGAAGTTATGTGATAAGAAATGTTTGGCTCCTGAAACTGCCCGGTTTGGTGCCACTTGCTGCTTAGAGACCTGCCACGAGGGAGCACAGCCTTCCTTGAACACTGTATTCATTGCTTTTCTTTCTGTGACTAAATTCCTGATAAAGGCTACTTAGTGAAAGAAGGGTTTGCTTCTGCTCACCGCTGGAGGCTACAGCCCATCCTGGCAGCCGGAGTGTGAGGCTGCAGGTCACATCGCATCCACTCAGGAAGCACAGGCCGACAAACGCTGGTCCTCAGCTCGCTTTCTCTTTTCCTCTCAGGCTGGGCCCCAACTCATGGGATAGCACTGCCGCACGTAGAGTGGATCTTCCTTTCTCAGTAACACCAACCGAGAAACTCCCTCACATACCCACCCAGAAATTTAGGCACATGAGATCATAGGTGATCGGAAATCCTGTCATGTTTCACAGTCTCAGCCTCCACAGATGCTGAGTGTGGTCTCAGCCTGTAGATTTTGGAAAACCCCAGGCCTGGGGAGAAGGTTCAGCTGTTTGCAGTTATCCAGCAAAGGACCAGAGTTCAGAACCCAATCCTGTAATTCCAGCCCCAGGAGGCAGAGACAAGGGATTAGCCAGAGCAAGCTGGCTAAGAGACCAGCCACGCTGGCAAACTCTGGTTTTCCTTGAGATAGCCTGCCTCATTGAATAAGGTGGAAGAATATCTCAGTTAGGGTTTCTATAACTGTGATAAAACACTATGTCTAAAAGTAACTTGGGGAGGGAAGAATTTGTTCCAGCTTACAGTCTCACACCATAGTCCACCATGGAAGGCAATCCGGGAGGAACTCAAGATAGGAACCTGGTGATGGGAACTAATGCAGAGGCCGTGGAGGGGTGCTGCCTACTGGCTTGCTCCCCATGGCTTGCTCAGCCTGCTTTCTTATACACCCTGGAACCAGTAACACTGTGGTACCACCCACACACAGTGTCTTAGGGTTTTCATTTCTGTGAAGAGACACCGTGACCACGGCAACTCTTCTAAGAAAAACATTTAATTGAGGAGGCTCGCTGACAGTTTCAGAGGTTCGGTCCACTATCATCATCATGGCAGGGAACGTGACGGCATGCCGGCAGATGACTGACAGACACACTGAAGGAAGTTCGAGCAAAAGAAGCCTCACAGCCTGCCCCCGAGAGTGACACCCTTCCTCCAACAAAGCCACACTCACTCCAAAAATGCCACACCTCCCAAAAGTGCCACTCCCTTTGAGGGGTGTTTTCTTTCAAGCCACCACACACAGCTGGGCCCTTCTATAGCGATCATCAATCAAGAAAATGCATCACAGCTGGCAGTGGGAGCCTGGAAGGGACAGAGGGAATGAAGAAAGGACCAGACACAGACACATGTACAGGAGGTCAGGTGGGTGAGTGCTCTCTGATGGAGTGGCACTAGCTATACAACAACCCAGACCCTTGGCCTGTTGTGTGCAGTGTGGGGAGAGGCCTGGGGACTAGCAAGTTTCTAGAGGAGGTCTCTGTGGGTGAACAGTCTCAGACTGAACATCCAGGAGGAGGAAGGTGCAGTCACTAGTGTTTGCACACACCGCCAACATTCACCTTGGAGAAATACGGAGAGAGAGGGGGTCTCAGTTATCTTGCTTATGGTTTCTAGCAGTGCACACAAAGTTACACCATCGACTTGATCTTGACCACAAGGCTCAGATCTTTCTCTGGTTGCACTTAATTAAAAACGTTTTTTCCCCCATCATCAGTGGCCTTTTGCAACTTGATTGCAATGTGCCTTCCGGTGGTTTTCTTTATGTTTTTCCTGATTGAAATTCATTGAGGGAGTTTTTAAAAGTCTATGAGTTTCTGGTTTTCATCAAATTTGGAAAATAATTGTCCATTAATTTTCAAATATTTGCCACCCCACCCCTCCTTCTCTGGACTCTATATGTATTGAAGACCCTTTGTCCAATGCTCACTGAGTCTTAGTTTTTCTCGGATGTGTTTCTCTGCTCTTCAATTTGCCTGAACACTCACCAACCCTTTTCTGTCTATCTCACTGGCTTTTTTTGCCACTTGTGAAAGTACATTTTAGCCACTATATTTTTAAATTCTCCATGATTTTGTTTCTTTTTTAATACATTTTACTTATTTATTCATTATTGTCCTATTTTGTGGTCTTTACTTGTTTTGGGAGACAGGGTCTTGCTGTGTATCCCCAGCCGATTTGGCCATCCTCCTGCCTCAGCCTCTCTAGTGACAAGATTATAGATGTGCTCCACCATGCCCAGCTTGTATTTTTCTTTAAATCTCCTTTCTGTCTTAAGGAAATTATCTACCAATTCCATATGTCCTAGTTGCACTTCTGTTGCTGTAATAAAAACAATCCAGCAAAAAAGCAGCTGAGGGGAGAAAGGGCATATTTGGGGTTCACCGTCCAGGTTATAGTCCATCTGCAAGGCAGTCACAGCCACATAAAACTGAGGCTCTTGGTCACATCACACCCATAGTCAGGAACAGGAAGCAAAGAATTCATGCATGTCAGGGCGCAGCTTGATTTTTTCCTGATTTGCACCATCTAGGACCCAGCCCGACAAGCGGAGCTGTCTGTCCACTTCAAGGTGGGCCTTCCCACCTTAGATAAGAAAATCCCTCATAGAAAGGCCTGTAGGCCAGCCCAAATCAGATGACTCCTTACTAAGACTCCTTTCTCCCATGATTCTACATTGCATCAGGCTAAGAGTTGGAACCATCACACCGTCCGTCACTTCAGGGTCTGCTTCTGGCCAGTGGCTCTTCTCTTGGGTTATGAATGTTATGCCATTGAATGCTGAGGGGGTTTTTTTTGTTTGTTTTGTTTCCTCTTGAGAGAGTATTTTATTCCAGCAATTTCCTTGGAAGTCAGTTTGATCCTTTCAAGGCTTGTCTTTAAACCTTGTGAGGATAGGTCTAGGAAAGCTGTCTTCACTATAGGGATTCCAGGATTAACTCTGCTAAGGTCTGGCCTTTCTAAAGTTTCTACTCAGGGAGTGGGGTGTGGTGGCACATGCCTTTAATCCCAGCTCTAGGGAGGCAGAAACAGGCAGATATCTGTGAATTCAGGACAGCCAGGGTTAGGTAGAGATCCGGGACAGGCACTAAAGCTACAGAGAAACCCTGTCGAAAAACCAAAAAAAAAAAAAAAAAAAAAAAAAAAAAGATAAAGAAACAAAGTTTCCCCCGAACATCTCCTATGCTCTCCAAGGCTTCTCTACTCTGACTGTCCTAAACCAGAGCACATCAGAACGTCTTCAGCTACAGCTCCTTAATCATGACTTGCTCTTTGATCCCAATAGACATGAACCTCATCCCACTCACGTCAACCCTAGCATTGAATCCATGACTCAGAATGACTCCTAGGCAGTTGTTGAAGCTCTTTTCTTTGCATGGGTCCAGTTGCCCAAGGTTTTCTTCTGCTCAAATCCCAGCCATATCACTTCTCTGAGCCTGGATCTTGGCCCCCCTTGCACCTTGAAATGCTTTGCAGCTCTCTGCCCCGGGGCACAGCCTTCATCTTCTGGAGGTGATTGTGATGGGCACAGAGTTTATCTTATTGTTTCCCTTCTCTTGGTCACCCGGTGTCTGGAAACAGATGTTTCTTATGTTCAGTCCTGCTTTTTACTTGTTTATGGTGGTTGGAGGCAGGTCCAGTATCTAAGCCTCCATCAGAGCCCGGAGTAGAAGTCCGCACTGGGCAGATGTCAACCAGCCTTTCTTCCTGCAGACGTTTCTCAATTTCTGCCTTGTTCCATTTAGGGTTAAGAATTCCCTACCTCATCCAACCCCATAAGTACTAATTAGTGGATATTTAATTTCCTCCCACTCCCCCTTGTGAGCTAGCCAATTCTTTTATGAGCCTAATCCCCTTTTGTGTGTCTTGCCAAACATAGCCAAAGGCAGGCATTACGTCTATTAACAAATTGTTTTCTAACTTCCTCCCCCGGAGTTCACATCCTCCAGGTACTTAGCCGGCTTTCCCTGGTCCTGCGGGACAAATGCACGCAGAGGAAGGGAAGGTGGCAGAGTAGAGGACGTGTGCAGGGCTGTGGGCACAGCTCAGTGGTAGAGCACTGGCTGGCATGGGCAAGGCTGCTGGTTTAATTCCCCACCCAGGACAGTCGCAGACAAAAAGCAGCCCTGGGTCTCGGACAACACTGAGATGGTGGCAAAGCCTAACAACCACCTCCGACGTCGTAAGTGAAAAAGATCAAAGTCATTCTTGTTAGAATCACTTTCGTTTTTTGAAATCGGGTCTCAAGTAGCCCAGGCTGGCCTCACACTCAATTCATAGCCAAGGGTAATCTTGAACTCCTCATTCTCCTGTCTCCAGCTCCCGAATGCAGGGATTACATGCATGTGCCACCATACCCTGCTTTATGGTGTGCTGGTGAGCAGCAGTGAGCTTTGCATACTCTAGACAAGAGCTCTGAGCTGCCTTCCCCACCCCTGGAGTCACCTTCAAGAGCCTTCTATTTCCTGTAGCTTAAAATGCCCTGGGGAGCACCACCCCTTCGTGACTTCTAAAGCTCCTGCCTCAGAATCTCATCTTCATCCTAGAGCAGTGGTTCTCAGCCTTTCTAATACTGCAACCCTTCAGTTCAGTTCCTCATGTTGGGGTGACCCCCAGAAAATTATTTTCGTTGCTACTTCATAATGTGATTTTGCTATTGTTAGGAATCATAGTGTAAATAGACTTGTGTTTTCCAATGGTCTTCGGTGATCCCTGTGAAAGGGTTGTTTGACCCCCAAAGGGGTCTTGACCCATAGGTTGAGAACCACTGACCTAGGTTGTGGTTCAAGTCACCTGCCTGTTGGCCACACCCACTGAAAGTCAGACCCACTGCCTATACAGGTGAAAGTCAGGTCCCTATGCCTATACATTCCTCCAGTTCAAACTGTTCATACTTCCAGAGTTGCCTTCTCCAAAGTTCCCCGTCTTAGTCGGGGATACCACTGTTGTAATAGGAGCCGTGGGGCTGCGTCCCCAGCACCCTGGCCGCCTGGCTAGCTTATGCCCCGAAATAACAACACACAAATTGTATTCTTTTAAACACTGCTTGGCCCATTATATCTAGCCTCTTCTCGGCTAACTCTTGCACCTGGACTAGCCCATTTCTAATAAAGTGTGTAGCACCAAGGTGCGCTTACCGGGAAGATTCTAGCCTACGTCCATCCTGGGCCAGAGCTTGATCGCGTCTGCCTCAGAGAGCAGAGCTATCGCGTCTGCCCGGGAGAGGGGAGCATGGCATCTCTGAGCTCACTTCCTCTTCCTCCCAGCATTCTGTTCTGTTTACTCCTCCCACCTATGTTTTAACCTATGAGGCCAAGCAGTTTCTTTATTACTTAACCAATGACCTTCCTCCATCATACCACCATCTACTTGTAAGCATAAACTGTAGTCAGGCAGCTATTCTAGAATTCTCCGTCTTCTCCTCACATCCATTAGCCACTGTGCCCTGTTTTTGTCTCCTAAACATCGATCTGGCATGTGTGTTCATTCCAGATCCTATATGCCCTTCTTCCAGCTCTGCCCACCAATCCCAGAGCCTGCAGGCAGCCTTCATAAGGGCTGTAGTGACAACGTCATTGAAGCCCACTCTTCGGCTCAGAACCTTCCAGCACTTCCATCACTTATGTGGGAAGCACAAACTCTCATTAAAGCTCACAGGTCACCTGGGATTAACTTCACGTCAGGTCTCACCTCCATTCTTGCTACTTCCCGTCTTCCAGGTCGCCCCCAGCCACACGGACTCCAGTTCTTGTTCTTCCTGCTGTCTCTACCCTTTGCGTCTGCCTGCTGCCAGTGCCCCCCTACAGCTCCCCTGAAAGTATCAGTTACTCCTTAGGGATCTGCTCTCCCGCAAAGCCCCGTCCCTTTTTAGATAGCGTCCTCTGTGCTCCATGGATGCTACCTGCTTATCTGTTGTTTTCCACCTTCCCTGCTGCTTTTTCACCTCAGACTGTGTCTGCCCCACCCCATCTCCACTCTTCAAAGGTAGAAATGGAGACTGACTTGTCTTGTCCCCCAGCCTCAGCCATACATGGTAAGCTACTACAGGAATAGGCAAATACTTCGCAGACAGCAGGTCCCCATACAGACTGTCCTCGTGGCCTACTCAATGGCTAGCCCTTCACGGTAATAAGTGGGATTAGCTTAAAAATAATAAAACCTCATTTATTTACAACCATCTTTTTTTCTAGCAGCCGTGGCTTTCATTAGCAGGCTGGGGGAGGCTGAGTGTTTGTGGGGAGGTTTCCATAGTGTTCTCTCCCAAGGCCTATCGCATTTCCAGAAGTGAAGAGTTGCAGTTAGGAGGACAGAATGTGCCAAGAACACAACCTGCCTTCAAGAAGCTGCTGGAAGAGCCTTCTCAAGCCAAGGGGAGCAAGATGGGCCTTGGTCGCCATGAAAATCTTGAGCCTGGATAAGGATAACTTGGTGTCTGATGGTTCCCTGTCCAGGAGCCACTCAGTAGAATCCTACCATTAGCCTCTCTTTCAGTTGTTGGTTTCTCTTTCCTGTGAAGCTTTTCCAGTTTCATTTTATTAGTGTGAGCAAGTGAGTGTGTACGTGCATGTGTGTATTTGTGTGGTGTGTGTGTTTATGCATACGTGTGGACATGTGTGAGAAGAGAGCAGAAGTTGACACCAGGAATCTTCAGAGTCTCTTGCTGAGCATGGAGCTCCCTGGGCTAGGCCGATTAGCCAGCAAGCCCTGAGGATCCTCTGCCTCTGCTTCCGAGTGCTGGCATTATATGCGTTCCCTAGAGATCTGAACTCAGGTGGTCACGTGTGCACGCCCAGTGCTTTGCCATCTCTCCAGCCCTCCTGTGGAGCTGCTATCAGCCAAACTGTGTAAGGAAGTTTCTCCCCGGCTCCTCTCAAAACCATGTCCTGCCACAGCCCCCATTGAACTGTGGCGTCTCTCTGCCTGCCCAAGTGATTAGCTTGCCCACTGGTGTAGGGCAGGGCTTCATGCGCTGCCACAGGGCTTGGTCTATGCCGCCAGAAGAGCATGCCTCAGTTAGGTCTTGTCCTGGGAGAGTGAACGACATGATGGCTTTGGGGGCAGTGCATACCACACAGTGAGCAGGCTAAAGCAGAACCACCCAGCCCAGGATAGATCAGCGGGCATTGGGCAACCTCCTTGCTGTGCTAGGCTGTTGAAGTTAGGCTTACTTGGGCAGCAGTATATGGCAACAGGCAACTGATGTACCTATCCTGCCTGAAAAGCAGGGTGAAGAGCTGAGAAGAGGTGTGGCACCCGGCGAGTTCTTGGTACTTAGTTATCAGCTGAGTCTGCTTGGTAGGCATCATAAATGAATACCAGGCTGTCAGAATAGCAAGAGCCCCGAGAAGAATGACAGGGAAGATCATGCCAGGATGGGGCTGCAGCTTACGCAAAGTCACACAGAAACCTGTGGCGGGGTTTGGATGCAGCTCTGTCAGTCAAGCATTCACCTCACATGCACAAGGTCCTGTTGGATCCTCAGACCTGCATAAACCAGGCTCGGTGACATATGTCAACAGCCCCAGTTCTTAGGTCACAGAGGCAGGAGGATCAGAAGTTTAAGGTCATCAGGCTACATACAGAGTTCAAGGCCAGCCTGGGCTAGAGACACAATGTCCAAAGCAAAGACTCTGCAGCCAAGTTTATTTCTGTTCTCAGAGATGGCAGCTTCTCACCTCGCTCACTGCCTTCCCCGCTCTGCATCAAACTGAGGCTGTGTCCTCTGCTTCCTCCTTGGCCACACAGGTTGTTTCTGTGTCATCCAGCCAGGGCTGAAGCCATGGCAGGGAAGAAACAGCAGCAAGAAGGCAAGGCGGGAGGGAGGGTCAGGCAAACGCAAGACTCCAGACACAACAGGGATGCTTTGTCTGTCCTGGGTTTCCCTCTGTGCCAGATATTCAGTGGTGGAACCCCCAGCCTGGACCCCAAGCTGCAGAAACTGGCCTCAGAAAGGAAGCTTGCTCTCAGGTGCTGGGGACCCGTGACTGCCTCGTTATATTGATGTGAATTACTGGCCGTTTCTGGACCCTCTGATGTGACATGTAGACACCATGGAAACAGGAACAGGGAGGCTGAGGAAAGAGAGGTGCAGGGCTCCAGGGAGGCAGAAGCTTAACGCCAGTGTCTTCTGGAAGATGCTGCTAGGCTCTCAGCTCCAGCTGAGACACAGCCAAGTCCCTGTACTCCCTAGGCTCTCAGTGGAAGCAGCTGCTGACACTTGCTAAGAACGGACCATCAGCCTCCCAGCTGCATCAGGAGCTAGAGGAGACATGCTTAAGGATGAAGATGCTCTCTGAAGGCGCTGTGCCAGAACACTCAGTAGAAAGAGGGGAGGAAAAACGCTGAGGACTTTGACCTTGTAGTTCACTAGCAAACCCACGTGACCTTCCCATCCTCTGGGGTTCACTCTTGGAACACGAGTTTTAGATGCATCTCCTGCCGGATGTTAGGGCTGGGGCTAGGATGGCCGCTCCTCCCTAAGAGAAGATGATAAGCTTGGTGTGGACCCAGCTCTTGGTTTTAACTAAGCCCCTGTAAATGTCAGCTTGTTTCAGACTTGAAGCAATCTACAGGGTGGGTGCTCGTCCTGTCTCCATTTTATAGATGAAGAAACTAGAGCCTAGCAAGGCTTAGTAACTTGCCTACAGCCATGTAGCTTGTCAGTGTGGAGTTGTGGTTTAAGCAGAACTGTCTGGTTCTACAGCTAGCTCTCAGTACTTCTCTGCTGTGCCCCAAGCAGAAATGGAAGTTATCTTTGGTCCCCACCCCCATCCACAAGCTTGACTTCTTGTAAGTCTCTGTAGTCAGGTATCTCCAGGCTGGAGGCTGCACCAGCCTAGGATGCCTGGAAAGAATCCTGGCTATCATGGTGATGGTGCTGTCTAACCCACCCTTGGGGGGAGGCCTCCACTGGGAGGGATGGAGGAGACCCTGCCTTGGTGTTTTCCCATTCCCCACCTCTCTTGGTTTCTCCTGTGTTCTAACTCCAAGCGCCAGGATTTGTGACCCCATGAGGCAGAGGATGAGGGTCTTTCTCATTCCACTGTCCCGTGATGCCTTCAGCTGCCTGGTTCTAGTACTAAGTGGATAGAAGAACAGGGGTGGAGGATGGCCAGCCACTCACCAAGCCTCTGAATGCTAGTCTCTAAACTCTTTCCTACATATGCACACACATAGGGGTATATGCAGTGCATGCATGGCCACACATTCATACAAGCAGTTACATGCAATCACACATATGCAGTCATACTCCTTTACACACACCCAAGTTGAAAGACACTTGGTTTCACAGACCTAGAGACGTCTGAAGATAGGAGTTAGGATAATAATGGGCCAGGACTCTGGGCATGGGGCTGGGGCTAGCATCCTCTGCTTGGGGCCTTTGCAAGAGAAACAGTAGAAAAACTCAACTTACTAGGGTCCCTCAGATCAAGAAAGTACAGAGTAGTGAGGGCCAATCATACCTCCAAGGGCCCAGCTAAATGGAGCTGAGGGAGTGGGGGTAGCATAAGGTACCCACAGCCCAAGAGGGAGAGACCCAAGCACAAAGGGCAGTCAATGGCACAGCCGAGAAACTTCCCCACTCACTCAGCTAGCTCCCTGGCCATCTCTTGCCAGCTTTGGCTAGTAGAAAGACATTGTTTAAAGGAACAAGTCGAGTTTCTGCCAAAGCCTGTCTGGCTGAAGTAGACCAAGCCTGGACCCTCTGGAACCCCAAGCCAAGATGTGTTGAGTGGTGGGGATCAGGGAGACTCCAAAGGACCCTGCTACCTGCTGCTCACCCCTTCCAGCTGGCTCAGCCCAGGTTACTTCCTTCCTTGGGCTGAGCTGGCCATACCACACATTTATGAATTAATATGGGCTTTTGTACGCACACAACACGCACACATACATACACACATGTGCCTAAGAACATCCCATGGATTATTTTAAGCACTACTGATACTATGGTTAATAGGTGTTGATCTACAGTAGGGAAACCAAGGCTTATGGATATGTAATATCCAGTGGAAATACAAAGAGTATTCAGACTCAAGCTGGCCTGTCTTTCGGCCCATTCTCCTTCCTGTGTGGGAATGCCTCCTCTTGGCCAGTTTCCCACCTGCCACAGACTGCCTGTTCCAGAACCTTCTCGGCAAGGCTAAGAAGGAAACATAGGGAAGTACCCCTGGCCAGCCCCCTCTCCAGTCACACTGGAAATGTCTCTGGATTGTCCTTCAGCCTCACAGCAGGGGATGTAGGTGGAACCTGAGAGGCCTCCACAGGCTTGTGTTTTAAGCCTTTGGGTCTCAGTGTGTGGTCCCATGTTGAAGGCTGTGGGGCCTTAAGAACTTGGGCCAGGAGGATGGAAAATGGCTATCTGGTAGTTTTTTGAAGGTTAAACCTGTCCCTGGTTCTGACTGTAGACTCTGCCCCTAGTGGGCCACCCCAGAAGCCTCCTCCATACCCTTCCCTCTGTGGTGGGATGAAGTCCCTCTGAAACCGTGAGCTGAGATTAAACTCTCCAGCCTCGCTTCTGCTGGGTATTCTGATCGCAGCAGTGACAAAATCTCCCTAATTGTGTCATATTTCCTTTCTGTCTTCAAGGCTCAGATTGCCTCTCTTTTTGCTGTTGGAGCAAACAGACTCTGGTATCTCCAGTCTTTGGCCCTGTCTCACTCCAGTCACAAGGTTCCCCTCCTAAGGATGCAGGTACAGGTTCATGGAGAGTACCCAAAACAATGCAGAAAGCCTGAATGCACTCAAGTCTGTGCCTCTGTGGTTGCATCAGAGGGAAGCTAGGACCAGAGGAAGACCAGTTTCTAACCCTAGCTTCCTTGGTTGTTCACCAGGCCTCAGGCCTCAATTTTCCCCACCTGTAAAGGGAGGTGGGTCTCTGTCTGACTCTGTTGTGAGCTCCAGCACCCTCCGGGCTGACTCCAGGCTGCCCACTCCCATCCCAAGTGCTCCAGCCTCTCCGAGCATCTGCTTGCCTCCATCGGTTTCTCTGCCAGACTTTGTTCAATACATTCTCAGAGCAGAAGGGCAGGCAGGGCCCGGGAGTCCCTGCTGACAAGGGAAACAGACAGAAGTCCAGAGAGGTTATGTGACTTGTCTGAAGTCACCCAGCAGCTGCCACACCATGGCTCAGCTTCCCTTTCATTGCCTTCCAAGTGCCTTGTTTCGAATTGTAGATGTGAGGGAGCCAGGCCAGGGGTTAAATGACATTCCTGTCCCCTTCGCAGGACTGGGGGAGTCACCAGCTAAATAGGGAGGGGGTGAGAGGAGGTTAGGGAGGAGAAGAGGCCCTGGGTCTGAAGCCCAGCTGTCACCACAAGCATTCAGCATAGAGTGTCTAATGACTCCAAGCTGTTCTGGAACGTTCTCTCTACCCTGGGGAGCTGCTGGACAGTCTGTCTGCTGTGCACAGCAGCTGTGTGGGCTGCCTGTGGGCAGCCAGCCCAGTCACTAGGGACCCCAATGACTACAGCCCCAGGCCGCTGTGGGCCAGAGGGTGGCAACAGCTTTTCCCCTCTGCCAGGTGAGTAGAGGGCAGGGCTAGGTGACCAGAGGGACGAGAAGCCAATGCCCTCATTTCCTCTCTCCATCCAGGCTGGTAGAAGATGCTCAGGGTAGTGCTGAGGAGAGCTCAAAACATATCCCCCACCCCACCCCTACTGGGACAGCTAAAGATCCAGAATGCACTAGCTTCAGCCAAGAGGAGCTGAGTCCCTCCTTACCCTTCCTTCCCTCAGAAACTCAGGCTTTAACGGAAGCACTGACATTTGTGAGCTGTGTGATCTTGAGTAAGTTATTGATATCTCTGTGCAAATCACTTACGCCGCTGGAGGCAAAGCCCAGTGCCCAAGGCTGCTGTGAGAATTCAGTGAAGAAAGGTCCTAGAGAAGGGTGGCTGTCGCTGGCATGATTGCCACCGGTCCTCTACTTCCTTCTGTGGATGGGTTTGGCTGAGGCCCGGCTAAGGCAGCCAGTCAGGAAACAACGGGCCATAGGGTGGAGTGGATACAGTGACTCACACAGAGAGTGAGGGAAAGTGGGACCAAAGGTACCCAGGGTCCTGTCTCATATGCAAAAAAAAAAAAGTCAAAATAGGTCAGGCAGGGCAGGAGCTTTGGTGCTGTCTCAAGGCTCCTTGGGTGACTTCCAGTCTAAAATATTGGGGGAGAGTCTTAGAGGTTCATGGGGTTTCAGCTTCATCAATGAGTTAACGCCTTGATGGACCCACACTATGAGAACACGATAGAGAGGTAGTGGGAAGGCAGGCAAGGCCTTGTGGGAGGCAACAGATCCCTGGGGGAGTGTTCTGGGAGGGTATGCCTTGTCTACAAGCCTTCTCTGTCTCTTTCTACTCTGCCTTCTGGCAGTCATGAGGTAAGGAACCTTGTTCAATCACGTGGTCATGCTACCATGATGCCCACCGCAAAGACACGGTTCCCCTGCAGCGGAGTGGGGCGGGGCTGGAGGGGCTCGGAAGCCATGAGCCCAATAATTCCTGCTTCAGACTGTTTCCCTTCTGCTTTCTGTGACTGTGACAGACAGTCTGATTAACACAGAAAGTGCCAGAATATAAAGAATAGAGCCCACGTAGGACATGTATTGTGCACGCGTGTGTGCATGCTTGTGTGTCCTCTGTATATGGACTCTGGTGTTCCCCAGTTAGAATGAGTCCATGGCTCACGGTGCTCACCTGCAGGAAACACACTTCCCCAAGCAACCTTCTGCTTCCCCTCACTCATCTACCAGAGCTGTTCCCAAAGAAACTTAGACAGGCGCTAGGGGGTGCTGCTCAATGGGTGGGGAGATTGGGTGGCACACATGGAGCCCTGGGTTTGATCCTCAGCTCTCCGTAAGTTAGGCATGGTGGCTCAGGCCTGTAGCAAGTACTCAGGAGGTGGAGGCAGCACAAGATGGGAGTTCAAGGTCATCTTTGGCTTAGATAATGAGTCAAGGGCTAGCCTGGGCTACACAAAACACTGTCTCAAAAAATGAGGCAAACACAGAAAAAGAAACCCCATGCAGAAATTATCTGGGCACATTTAAGAAAAGGAAAAGGGAAAGCCCAGCTTCAAAGGAGGAGCACCCACTCATCTCCTTCTTCCAGGGGTCACAGTGAACCCCAGCAGCCCCGGAGGGCCAGGTCCCAGCAGTGAGCTAAAGAGAAGGATGGCTGCCCAGGAGAGGCAGAGGGATTCTTGAAGGAGGTGCCCAGGGAGCAGGTCTCAAGGATGGGTTGGAATGAGATGAATGGTAGGCGAAGCTCATGGGTATCAGTGGGACCCGAGGTCCTCCTGCCAGGCAGGAGCACAGGAGGGGGAGAGGGATGCTTGTGGGATCTGGGGAGGCCCAGATGTGTCGTTCAAGGGCTGTGTGACACTGGTCACGCTGGTCAATAAACAATGTCTCTAAGATTCACCTCCCACCTGTACAGTGGGCATCACAGACGTGCCTGCCTCTGAGGGTAAAGGAGACCATGTGGGCAGAAGGCGTGACCTGGAGGCTGTGAGCAGGGCCCAGCAGTTGCTGCCTGGTGAGTGTGTAGACCCTAAGTCATCCAGTCTGACTCAAATGACAACGGTCTGGGTTTCGGGCATGATGCCATTGCCAACCCATCCAGCCTCTGTGAAATCCTATGGCCTCCATAAGCCCAGGACCCTCGTCATAAGTGGGATTCAAATCTCAGACCACCAGTCCCCAAGGAAAGATAGTTTATAAACTGTTAAGTGTCAGCACTTTGGAGAGATTAAGATGGTGGCTGTGGAGTCTCGGGTTCAAGATGAGAACGCCGCAGAGATTTTAATATCTGGCAGGTGTTACCAGAGGGCTCAGGCTGGGAGGTGTTCTCTAGTCCAATCGCCACATAAGACTCATCTGGTAGACGCTTAAATCAAGCCCCCCCGCAAAAGGAAGATTGTTCTTAGGGTCAACAGCTATCAAGAGACAGAATACAGGGTCATGTCTGAGGTCCCTGTGGCCAGTCGGTCCAGGGTCCCTCCAATCCCTGTGTAAGAAATTCCCTTCACTCCTGCATTGCTGGTGGGAGTACAAATTGGTTCAGCCCCTTTGGATGTCAGTGTGGTGATTTCTCAGAAAATTAGGAACCAATATTCCTCAAGATCCAGCAATACCATTTTTGGCTATATACCCAAAGAATGATCAATTGTACCACAAGGACATGTGCTCAACTATGTTCATAGCAGCATTGTTTGTCATATCCAGAATCTAGAAACAACCTAAATGCCCCTCGACTGAAGAATGGATAAGGAAAATGTGGTACATTTACACAACGGAGTACTACACAGCAGAAAAAAAAATAATGACATCTTGAAATTTGCAGGCAAATGGATGAATCTAGAAAACATCATTTTGAGTGAGGTAACCCAGAAAGACAATTATCACATGTACTCACTCTTAAGTGGCTTTTAGACATAAAGCAAAGAAAACCAGCCCTACAATTCACAATTCCAGAGAACCTAGACAACAGTGAGGACCCTAAGAGAGATTTACATGGGAAGAAGAAAAAGACAAGATCTCCTGAGTAAATTGGGAGCATGGGGACCATGGGAGAGGGTAGAAGAGGACGGGAGAGGAAGGGAGGGGAGCAGAGAGAACTGTATAGCTCAATAAAATCAATTAATAAAAAGAAAAAAGAATAAGTTCCCTTTAAGCAGTCTCTACCTGCTTCCGTCCCTCAGCTCTGCCTGGTGGTGTCGCCTGCACCCCACCTACACTGCACAGCCCCCTGCCCCCTCTCTTTGGCTCTGCCGTGTTTGTCTACTGGAAGCTGTGTTGGCAGGGCCCCTGTGTGTGCCACACTCTCCACCTCTGTTTACTGGTGTTTATCCATGTCTGTCCTGTCCATCCTTCCAGCAGCAAAGCCAGAAATACAGTGCTCTAGGAGGGCACTGAGCTCTGTGACCAGCATGAGGCCCCAGCCAGCTGACATGGTGCCTGGACCTGCAGGGCTGATGGCTGGCAGAGGGAAGGGCTGAGGGTGAAGGGACTCCAGCCAGCCCAAGCATGGCAAACCTGGCTCTGTAGGCCTTGCCCTTCTCCTCCATTCCTTCTGCTTTGCTGATAAAATGGTTAGATCACATTCCTAAAGCTAGCCACCAAGGTCTATTCTGTTATTTGGTTACTTCCTCCTCCTGAGGCTAACAAACAAGGTCCAGCAATCAAAAACCCCCTTTTCTGCCCTAATTAACATGCCCAATTAAAATCAAATACCTCATCCTGGGGTATTTAATAACATAAACATAACAAGTTAATAGCATAACATGGGGTTTCCCCTTTTGCCTTTATGAACCACCATTTCCCTATGGGCCATATCTATCTCTTCTCTGTCCAGAGGCAGTCTTTTGTTCCTCCAGATCAAATGTCCCTGTCCTTTTCCCTTATACCCTTCCCCTTATCCCTTGTCCTCTATCTCCTCTCTTTGTCTCTTATTGTCTGCCCTTTGTCCCTCTGGGGCAAATAAGTCTTCTTTGTGTTGCAGAATTATTGCTTAACTATGTAAAGATGTGTTGAATTTGATTCTGCTGTATTTAACTATGTAAAGGTGTACTGTTTTGTTTGTGCTGTTGTTTGTTTAATTATGTAGAGATGTGTTGTTGTTTTACCTTGCCTGCCTAAGGCACCTGATTGGTCTAATAAAAAGCTGACTGGTCAATAGCTAGGCAGGGGGGATAGATGGAACTGGCAGGCAGAGAGAAAAGGGGAGCAAACTAGCCAGGGCCCACCCAGCCAGGGGCCAGACAGACAGACACACAGAAAGCAGGAAAGCAGGATGGACAGGGCATAGATGAGGGAAATGAGCCTTGGAGCAGCACATAAATGAATAGTAATGGGTTGATCTAAGTTTTAAAACTTAGTTAGAAACAACCCTAAGCTAAGGCCAGGCATTCATAATTAATAAGTCTCTGTGTCTTTATTTGGGAGCTGGTTGGTGGCCCAAAGAAAATGTCAACCTTTGTACTGAGAACTTGGTCTTGGGGTGTCCTGGGCTTGTACTAATGTCTTACAGGGAGGAAGGGGGTTGTGCCTCTAGAGACAGGATGGAAGCCTATCCATCTCCAGGACCATATGCTGAATGATCACATCCAGAATCATGATGAGAGATTTCTGGGCTGGAGGGGCGACTCCTCAGATAGAGCACTTCCTGAACAAGCCTGGCCTCAGTTTGATTTCTAAAACCCATGTAAAGGTGGAAGGAGAGAACCAGCTCTACAAAGTTGTCCTCTGATCTCCACACATGTGTCATGACAAAATGATTGATCATTATTGCTAATTCCTATTATTTTTGTCAGGGTCTCACTATGGAGCTCTGGCTGTCCTGGAACTCGGGGATCTGCCTGCTTTGCCTCATAAATGCTAAGATTAAAAGCATGCACCACTATTCCCAGATTAAAACAATTTTTTTTTAAAGAGTCAGTTTCCATGTCTCTCTCACTCACTATAGGCACCAGAAGAAAGGCTTAAGCCTTGGGATACCTCTTTGTCTGAGGGATCATTGCCATGTCCATTTCCCCCCCAAAAATTCAGAGCACATATGTTGAATAAACAGTTCATGGGGTGGTGGAGCCATGATTCAAACCCACACTACCTGCTTTGCCCCACCATGGTCAAACTCTGCTGATGCTACCTCTGAACTATTCACACCCAGCTCATGTGTCTCTACATGGCTCTGAGCTATTCACACCCAGTTCATGTTTCCCTACATGGCTCTGAGCTATACACACCCAGCTCATTGATCTACATGGCTCTGAGCTATACACACCCAGCTCATGTGTCCCTACATGGCTCTGAGCTATATACACCCAGCTCATTGATCTACATGGCTCTGAGCTATACACACCCAGCTCATGTGTCCCTACATGGCTCTGAGCTATACACACCCAGCTCATGTGTCCCTACATGGCTCTGAACTGCACACACCCAGCTCATTGATCTACATGGCTCTGAGCTATACACACCCAGTTCATGTGTCCCTACAAGGCTCTGAGCTATACACACCCAGCTCATGTGTCCCTACATGGCTCTGAGCTATACACACCCAGTTCATGTGTCCCTACAAGGCTCTGAGCTATACACACCCAGTTCATGTGTCCCTACAAGGCTCTGAGCTATACACACCCAGCTCATGTGTCCCTACATGGCTCTGAGCTATATACACCCAGCTCATTGATCTACATGGCTCTGAGCTATACACACCCAGTTCATGTGTCCCTACAAGGCTCTGAGCTATACACACCCAGCTCATTGACCTACATGGCTCATTCCCACAGTTTAGCAAATCTCTCTGGAAGGATGGGTCCCTACCAATTTGGGACCCTCACCAGGAAATCCCCTATAGGCTCCCAACAAGAAAAACTCCTTATCTGGCTTTGCTTTTTTGAGATTCCAGTCAATTCAGAGAGAATTTGGCCAAAGCCAGCAACATTTTAAAATCTCATGGTTCTTAATACAGCCGTACCCCTCCTCAGTTCCCCACAGGCACAATCTGCGACTTACGAGCATGCAGATGTTTGCAGCAGCAACCGATGGGCATGACAGCTCACCCAGATGTTCCCTGGGGGCGTAGTTCTCTAAGCCTTCGGGTAGGCCTGGGTGGCTGGAGGTGCAGTTAAAGTGAATGAGGCATGCTTCCAAGAACTGCCGTGGGAAGGTCTCCAGGACATATGGCAAGCAGGAAGACGCAAGCTGCAGAACACTTTGTGAGGTATGTCCACAGAATGCCTAAAACAAAGCTGATGGCACACGTGTGTAAATAAACAGCAAGAAAAATAGGCCCCTAAGAGGCCGGTCCCTCTGTAAACATGGTTACTCCCAAAGGGAGACGAGGGTTCTGGAGTGTGGGATTTGGAGTGGACTCTTCCTTCATCACTGTACATTTGTGCTTTGGGGGGTTTTTACATTTATTTATTTATTTGGTGGGGATGGGGACGTGTAAGGGGTCAGAGGACACCTTTCAGGAGTCAGTTTTCTCTTTTTCACTTTTTGGATATAGGAACTGAACTGAAGTCACCAGGCTAATTGACAAGTGTCTTTACCCTTCAGCCACCTGCCATGCCTGAGGTACAGTCTCTTGTTTCGGCTGAGCTGTATACTCCAGGCTAGCTAGCTTCTGTGGGGTTTTTTGTTGTTGTTGTTGTTGTTGTTTTTTTGTTTGTTTGTTTTTTGTTTGTTTTTTTGGTCTTAGAAGTACACCATGGCATCCAGATTTTGTTTGTTTGTTTTAAACTGGAGTCGGGCCCTCAGTCTTGGCAGCAGGGGCCCTTACCAGCTGAGCCATCTTGCTATTGCTTGCTCTTTTTTATTCCTAACAGGCATGTGTTTGTGGTTCGCTCAGACAGGAAGCAGAGAGCTTGGATCTTGCAGGCTGCCAGGGCAGTGACCAGCCTGAGCCCTTTCCTGACCCCATGCTGTGCCCCGGAGTAGCTGCCTGAGGTCTCTGTAGGACCCTCCTGCCTGACTGCTATGGCTCATCTCCCTGACATCAGTTTGGCTTGTCTAAATGAGTCCCTTGAAGAGTCGAGGCCCATCTGCCAGATGAGTGACCCAGCGTCACGACACAGTCACAGAGAGCAATGGGGCGGGGCCTGGACAGATCTGAGAGGGTATAGAACCTCATAGAGAGGAAAAAAAGCTGGTCTCGGGCAAGCTAGGGAGGTAGGAGATGGAGAAAGCGACAGTCACCCATGCAAGGACCTCTGAGGAGAGAGCCATCCACTTCCACTGTGACCTGAGCAGAGTCCCGTGGTCAGGTCAGTTCTTTCCACGCTCCACAGTCTTGTGGAGGCGCGGAGCACCGAGTCAAGGAACAGCTGGGTCACAACTAACAGCCAGGTGAGGTGACTCATGACAGAGTCTCCCATGATCTCAGCCATCTTTCTTCTTTTCTGGAAAACAATACCTCTACTTCCGGGGAGCAGTACCTTCGCTTCCGGGGATCAGATTCCCAGCTCCCTCTCTTTTCCTGTTAACAAATGGGTGTGTCTGAACTGGGAGCTTGTGGAGACTACTCAGAAATATACTATCCTCTATTAGGGTCCGGGGCAACACCGTATAGCCCTACTGAGTGTTGAAAAAATCTTCGGGAAGTATAGGAATAGTCACAGCAACAGGGATAAATCAATATGACGGGGGAGGTGTCTCCTGTTGGTTCTGACAAGTAAATGACACAATTTCACGTCTCCGAGCTCTGGGGGTTGTAGAAATGTGAATTTGAGACCGCGGGTCTGCTTACTAAGTCCCTCAGACACTCATTATTTTCCACGCCTCTCCCCAGAGTACCCCTCGCTGCACTCAAACTCTGAAACTCTGCTTTCGAGGTGCAGAAATGTCTGCTCAGAGAAGCAACGCGCCTTGTCTGGTGTCACACAGCTGGCCATCTCAGGGTCTAGACTGTGACCTAAAATCCGAAGTTTATCTTGAAGGAAGCAAGGTTGGGGAAGCAAAGGATCTTGTCTCTCAGCCACATCAAATGCCCCCGAGCAGCCAGTGTAAACTTGGCTGAAGCCCAGCAGCCGTCAGGCACGTGTGTGCCGCCCATGGCTGCTCCATACAAAGTCCTCGCTACACACGTAGCACCAGACGCCTGGCCCCCAAGTCTCCCTGCCCGTCTGCCAATTTCTAAGGGTGGTGGGAACAAAGCTGTAATGGGTGAGTTTTCACTATGCCCATGTGTTCTCACTTCAGCCGTTCAAATCAGATACTTTCTGGCATCCGGGCTCAATTGCAGGCGGGTGGGGTGCCGGCGGTAGTGGAGGGGGGCAAAGATGACAGAAAGCGAAGGCTGGGCTTTCCAGTCCTGACATGGATGTACCCCTGAGCTATGACATGCCCTCTCTCTTTCTACTCACTGCAGCCAAGACCAGGAGGAAGTCTGCCAGGCACCAGGCCAGCCAGACAAAGCGGTTAACTGGGGTGGCAGCCGTGTTCATAGACATGGAGGAAGCTGGGCAGACCCTGGTGGTCTGTGTGGGGCTGTATCCTGGAGTAAGGTGACTGTCGGTGGAGGCAGCTGGGTTCTGGCCTGCAGCCTCCCAGCTCAACAGAATACTCTCTGGGATGAATGAGCTCTACTTGAGAGTCTCCATGCCACAGTTGAGCTGTGTTTGGATCTCTCTAGGGACGGGGCTGCTGGGCTCAGCTCATCAACACATCCTCTAAGGAAGCCCAGGGAGTTTGGGCTAAAAGCCACAGACTTGTCCCGAAGGGTGGATGAGCCTGTGCCTTGTCCACGCCCCCACTCTGCCTCCACAGTTCCTCAGGTCTCTCTCTCACTAACACAAGCTCTGTTTGTCTTGCTTTATAGTTCAGGGCAGGTAGTCCCAGGGCCAAGGTCCTCATGAGTCCTTGTGCAACCTGCTGCCTACACCTCAGATAGTATCCTCTCAGGGTACACCAGCATGGACCCTGACAGCCAGCAGCGGAGAAGGGAACTGTCGTGGGATAGATGGATGGAAGATGGTTAGGTAGAAATAGGTGAGTAGCTGAATGATGCAGGCAGGTAGACGGATGATAACTACACAGATATGTAAAGAGAGGAGTAGACCAATGAGTGAATAGGGAGACAGTAGATAGAAGACAGGTGGGTGGGTGGGGTCAGTTAATCCTGTCACTATTAGCACGTGCCCGGAGATGATCAACTTAAAGTGAGAAACGGTTCCTTTGGCTTCTGGTAGTGGGGGTTGCAGACCAAGTGCCGCTTTGCTTTTAGGCCTATGCCAAGTCAACATGCCGTGGAAGGGGCATGTGGCAGAGCAAAACCATTCATCCCACAGTCCCCTTCAAGGGTCACGCTGTCCCCTTCAGAGCCATGCCTCCCAAGACCTGATGGCCCCACGAGGCCCCACCATGTATATATAGGTTCACGTCTCTCAATGGCACAGTGGTTGGAGACAAAGACTTTCATTTAGAAGAGCCTAGGCTGGCTCATTTGAGCACACGTAGGCTAGGCAAGAGCACAGCCTTGGTAGTTTCATAGAGGGTGCCCTTCCCTGTGCTGTGGGAAGCTCCCACCAACCAAGAGCATCAAGAGAGCAGAAAGCTGAAAGCAGACAGCGAATATCAGAAACGGATGCATGCACACATGCCAGAGGATCCGCAGCCTCCACGGGTCATGGGAGCTCTGCTGAGGCTCTGGTTCCAGGCAAGCATTCATCCTCCCTTCACACTGACCCTTTAGAGCCAGGTGTGGTGCACAGCTGTAATCCCAGCACTGGGGAGGTGGAGGCAGGAGGACCAGCAGTTTAAAGTCATCCTCAGCTACTATCCAGCAGAGCCCAGGCTGAGCCATATGATATCCTGCCCACCTACGCCCCCCCAAACAAAAGTTCAAATTTAAATCCAGGATCCTCTGGGCCACTTCCCAGGTGTGTGGTTTCCTAAAGACTGAGTGTCCATCCCCATCACAACTTCCTTCTCAAGTCATCTCCTCTCTCTCCATCTCTGGACCAGTCATCCTCCTCTCTCTCCATCTCTGGACCACTCATCCTCCTCTCTCTCCATCTCTGGACCAGTCATGCTCCTCTCTCTCCATCTCTGGACCAGTCATCCTCCTCTCTCTCCATCTCTGGACCACTCATCCTCCTCTCTCTCCATCTCTGGACCACTCATCCTCCTCTCTCTCCATCTCTGGACCAGTCATCCTCCTCTCTCTCCATCTCTGGACCAGTCATCCTCCTCTCTCTCCATCTCTGGACCACTCATCCTCCTCTCTCTCCATCTGTGGGCCACTCATCCTCCTCTCTCTCCATCTGTGGGCCAGTCATCTTCCTCTCTCTCTATCTCTGGACCACTCATCTTCCTCTCTCTCCATCTCTAGACCACTCATCCTCCTCTCTCTCCATCTGTGGGCCACTCATCCTCCTCTCTCTCCATCTGTGGGCCAGTCATCTTCCTCTCTCTCTATCTCTGGACCACTCATCTTCCTCTCTCTCCATCTCTGGACCCATCATCTTCCTTTCTCTCCATCTCTGGACCAGTCATCTTCCTTTCTCTCCATCTCTGGACCAGTCTTGCCATTTCTTCCATCCCTGGAGTCTCAGATTCACGCCTTTCTCTAGAGGCTTCCAGCTCTGTCGGAGTCTCCCTAAGAATTCCTCAAAATTGACTCGTTTATTAGTTACTTCTGTATTGAGATGCCCTAAACCCAGAACTTCTTCCTGTTCTTTTGGGATGTCACTTGATTCCACACCTTGGCTTTCTGGGGAGGCAGGTCCCCCAAGGCCTCTCCTGAGTCCCACTCTTGCATTAAGTCGAGACTCCAGAACTCCTCAGAATACATCGTTTTGGGGGGAAATTTTTGCAGTCAATATTCCAAAGTGTAGAAAAACACATTTTCATCTTTACAATACCCCGCTACCTCCGGCTGAAGCACCCATCAAAGCACAGAAACCAGAACCAAGAGGACAGCCAGGTCTGGATACGCTCCTGCCTCTGCCTACTGGAAGGAAACGAGATGAGAAAAATTGAGGGTGACCAAGCTAGGTAGGGTGGGGTGTAAGAGAAACAGAGAGACCTGAAGTGGACCAAGCTTTGAAGTAGCAAAACCTCAGCCAGAGTGCCCATCCTTGCTCCTTACCTTCTGCTCTCCGGGGTAGGTGGTTCTCACACGCAGCCTCCTCCTCACATCCACACGTCCTGAGTCCTGGAGGGACTCCCTCTAAGCTAGGTTCTTAGATTCTTTTCCAACAACCCCAGCAGCCTGATCCAGTCTTGCTCATAGACACGCACACACACGTGCACACCCGCACTGCCAAAATAGAAACATGAGGAATGGAACTGTTTGAATCTTATTGTTCTCCCAGATTCTGGTTCTAAATAAAACCATCTAGAGAGATACCTTCTAGAATATTCCGTGGGATCCTTCTGATTCCGCACAGCAGAAGCAACTTAATTTTCAGTGGTACCTCCCCTACCTGTGTTGCTCCCGGTCCTGCAGGGAACACAGCCTGCCTGTGAAAGCCTCCAGGTCTGAGTATTCTAGGTCAGATACCTGCTCTTGCCACAGAGCTACCAGTGTGTCCCCAAACGTCACTCATGTCCACTGAGGCAGGCAGCCACATCTGCTGTTGTAGGCAATTGAAGAACGCAGTTTATGGCCTCTGCGTTCTGCTCAATTAAGCAAGCAGTCGCCGGGTGTTTTGAAACCGTGGGGCCAAAGTTGGAAACCTACTTGTACTAACTGTTTATGCCTGCAGACTTATTTTGACTTTTGCCATTAAGACACTGGAAAATATCTTCTCCTTAAATATACAACTTAGCTCTGGGGGAAGAAAAAAAAAAGTCATTTCATGACATCTTGGAATGGCAAGCTTCCTTCCAGAGGCATCGTCTCTACTAGCACGGGTAAAGTCAACGAGAAATTTGAACTCAATATGTGAAAACTATGAAAGTTGACTTCCCTCCCGGCTCACATCTGTTGAACCCCCACCCCCCCCCCACCCCGCCTCATCCATTCTCCAGACCCTCTGGCACGGAGGACCATTGCCAGTTGCTTTCTGAAACTCCAACAGACAGCCGTGAAATCCCGAACTTACCTCCGGAAAGAAAAATGGCCTGGGAGGCCTTGAGGATTCACAGCTCTTTATTTTCTTATTTATATAGTTATAATTTATTTATTTGTTTCTGCAATGCTAGGGATTGAGCATAGAGTCTCGTGCATGCTAGGCAGGTGCTCTTATCTTCTTTATCTTGACACAAGAGATCATTAAGTTCCCCCAGGCGAACCCTGAGCTTTCAATCCTCTTGCCTCAGCCTCTCAAGCAGAGGGGAGTAAAGGCCTTTGCCACCACACCCAGCTTCATGGAAGTTTGAACGTCACCAGATTCCCACAGCACCGACTCGGTCGGGGAAGCCTGGGGTTGTCAACTGAAAGCCGGGAGCTCGTCCACCTCTTGCACGTGTGTGTGTGCAATGGAGCACACACTTGCCACAGCACATGTGTGTGGAGGTCAGAGGGCAACCTTCAGGAATTGACTCTCTTTCTCCTGAAGATCTCAGGGCTGGAACTCAGGGCATCACTAGGTTTACATAGCAAGCCTTCTTTTTCACTAAGCCGTCTGGCCAGCTCCAAACCACCTCTCTCCTTTATAAAGGTCTACAGCAGTAGAAACATCATAGCACCTGCTCGAGGGGCTTCTGGCTTCGTCTATGACTCATTAATTTCAACAGTTTTGTTCTCAGGTCTAGAGTTTCCAGATTCCAGAAAAGAAAAGAAAAAAACAACAAACAAACAAAAAAACCCTTCCCCCAAAAAAACTCTACCAGCATGGGTCTGTCACTTTCTTTTTGGTGGGCATGTGACGGCTACTCTTGGTTGTCAACTTGACTACATCTAAAATTAACGAAAACCCAAGAAGTCAGGTACACCCATGAGGGACTTTTCTTAATTAAATCATCCAGAGAAGGAAGACTCACCTTTGATCTTGATTTTACGAGGTGGGAAGATCCACCTCTAACCTGGGCCACACCTTCTGGTGGCAGCTTACTTAAAGGACGTGGAAGGCAGGCGCCTTGGCTCTCTGCCTGCTTGCTCTCCCTCCCGCTGGCAAGTCCATTCCTTCACTGGCATGAGAGTCTACTTCCTCAGGATTCTGGCGGGAATTGAAGACCAGCTGAGACGTCCAGCCTCATGACTGGACAGTTTCTGGATTCTTGGACTTTGTGTTGGTAGACAGCCATTGTTGGATAAACTGGACTGCAGCCTGTAAGCGCCAACCCCCCCCCCCCCCCCCGTCTCTCTCTCTCTCTCTCTCTCTCTCTCTCTCACTCTCTCTCTCTGTCTCTCTCCCTCTGTCTCCGTCTCTGTCTCTCTGTCTCTCTCTCACACACATACACAAACATACACACGCATGCACGCACGCACGCACGCATTCCCCCCCCCCCCATCAGCTCTGTTCCTCTAGAGAACACTAATATAATATGTATCTATTAGGTGCTCACATCACAGAGCGCATGCGGGGGTCAGAGGACAACCGTGAGGTCCGTTTCCTCCTTCCACCTTTAAGTGGGCTCTGGGACTGAACATAGACCGGAGTACTCACGGGTGCCCTGAGCAGCTGCCCAGCTGGCGGCTCCATATTCTAGCGTTTCTCCAGGGCAGGTACCCAGAGCCTGCCTAGAGCAGGCTGTGTGTATTTTGAGGGTTAGCAGATGCGCATGGCGCGCCAATGGCAATTTCCACTGAGGAGTGTGTGTCCCCAGCACCACAACCTTTCCTTTGACCGTTTAAGATCTGAGGACTTGCTAGGTCAAGGAATCGAGTTGTGTCTAAACCTCTTTAGTTGCTCCCAAGGGTGTGCTGGTTGCATATGATTCCTTTCTCTTGACGACTGGCTACTGAAGGCCTCTGCCTGTGTTTCCATTGGGCCATTTGTCTTTTTCCTATCGATGCACATTTGTTTGTTCTTCTAGTGTTAGGGATGGAACCGAGGAGCTTCTCTACGCCAGGTAAGCATTCCGCTATCACACGACTACACCAGTCCTACTGCCGTGTAAGCAGCCCGTGTCTGTAACGTGGTCCTTTTCTCTGGAATGTATGTTTTCGGGTCCTTTCTCTGTGTGTGTTGTTTGTCTGGAATCCTGATCCCATGGCACAGATCCTGCTGACTCCCATTTGCTCAGCGACATAGGGCCCAGGCTTTGCTATCACCTAGCCCTGCCTAAACAGCCTTTTCTTCCCAGCCTGAACCTGCGTCTCTAGTGTGAGAGCAGAGAGAGCAACGGGTTTTACACTCGCAGCTCTGGAAGTCCTGTGTTTCTCTCTGTTCTGATCGGGTCTGCTGTGTGCCCTTGGGTAGAGTGATTGCCCCCTCTGAATTCAAAGGCCTCTGCTCTGGTGGGAGGTTTCAGACCTCACTATACAAGTGACCTTATTCCCAGGGTGACCAGTTGCCTGCCACTCCCACTGCCCCCTACCCCAATTCTCTTGAGCAGTGTGAGTGTTCTAGGTTGTCCTGAGACTCCCTCACTCTGTGGGTCCTTGTTACCAGTTGCTGCCTCTGGTGGCTCCTTTTTCTGTTCCTTCCAAGATGCTGCAGCCGGCCCAAGTCTTGGCCCTACAGCAGTGGTTCTCAACCTATGGGTCGCGACCGCTTTGGAAGTCAAATGACCCTTTCACAGGGGTCACCTCTCAGACACCCTGCATATCAGACATTTACAATATGATTCATAACAGTAGCAAAATTACAGTTATGAAGCAGCAACTAAAATAATTTTATGGCTGGGAGGGTCACCACAACATGAGGAACTGAATTAAAGGGGTGCAGCCTTGGGAAGGTTGAGAACCACGAATCTAGAGGGAGCAACCCCCCGGCTGAGGTCTCAGGTATGTACACGTGCACACGCCTGCAGGGGGTCACTGCCCCCAAGCTGTCCCCTCCAAATGTTCTCGTATCTGTCTCCCCAGCAAACTCTTACTCATCCTTCAATACCCAAGTGTCAGTTTCCTCTTCTGTAACTGCACTGCGCTCTGTTATTCATTCACCTTTATGTGGGAGTGAGAAGTGGCAAGTTAATTTCTGTGCCCCGATGGCATAGAATGAGTACCAGCACATTAGAGAAAGAGGCTCAGAAAGGGTGTAATATTCCCCCAAGCTTAAGTCAGGTGACTAAAGTCAGTATTTTAAAGGGAATGGGACAGCCTGATCCCAAGGCCTAGACATTTACCCAGAGTGCTCTATTGCTCCCAGGGGCAGCCTCCTGTGGACTTCAGACTTGAGCCATGTCTAGGTTTCTCTACAGAAAACAATGGATGTGCAAAGTCTTGGAAAGCTGTGTGTCCCAAAATGACTCTCTTAACCTCTCTGGGCCAGCTTTTTCTCACTGAGTCATATGTGGTTCTCATCAGCTCCAGGCTGGAGAGGGTGATGACAGTCCTGCTCACCCAGACTCCCAGGTGGGATTCTAATTCATGAATACACAGAGCAAGCCCGCCAAGCCCAGACTCTGTTTCCCCTCAGGGGAAGCCACCTTTCTGATCCTCACCTGTCTGCCTTGGAAGCGGAAACTTTCAGGCCCAGGAATACAGCCAGATAGAGCTGGCGGGTGTCCGCCTCTCTGGCCTCTTTCCTCCTGTCACCTAGGTGTTGTCACATTCTGGGAGCAGCCTCGGGTCCCTCCTGTCCCGAGCTTCCCACTGTCTGTCGCCTGAGCCTCCAGTGGCATAACTGTTGAGTGGAAGGAAGAAAGCAGCAGACAGGCCCCGCCCACCTGCACTGATGAACTGACCCCAGGAGGCTCTGGCTGAGGAAGGAAGCAGCTTGGACAAGGGTAGGGGTGGGGCTGACAGTAGCCCACCAGGCCCCCAACCCCACCTGCCATCCAAAATGCTTGTGGTGTGTCTGAACACAGGCCTACCCCGAGGCACTCCTGGCCTCCTGCCCTGGCAGAAGGAGCTGGAGGTACTGAGAATGTTTGCTCTCCGATCCAGCAAGTGCTCACACAGCTCCTGAACCAGGTCGTGTGTCCTACCCGGAGGGACGGACACTCCCTGCACATCACCTTCTTCTGGCTACGTGATTTGCTTGGCCATCTTAGGAAGAAGCTATTCCACTTCGACAAGGTATCAGATAGGCATCTTTCACCCCTGTGAGGAGCAGGGATGGTCCCTGCCTGTAGCAGCTGCCTGGTAACACCAGAGGGCATGGATTCAGAGAGATCCTGAACATCTGGCTAGGCTCTGGTGTTAGAAGTGTGGTGATAGATTGGTGATGTCTGCAGCGGACAGAGGAGTAGCGGCAGAGAATGCAGGTGCCACGAAGGGCTTGTCCCTGTTCAAAAGCATTGCTCTTCAAGGGCACAGGTCAAGTCTTCCCTGATGCTCTTGTTGTGCTATGTAGCCAAGAACAGCCTTGAACTTCTGATCTTCGCATGGCACCTCCCGAGTACTGCAATGTCTATGCTTGTTTTATGTTCTCCTTTCTCACCTGTTCTGAACATGATTCTAAAAGTCAGAGCCTAAGGTAGCCTGGGCTTGGGGAGTAGCTGGGTACCATGTTCTCCAACTTCAGGGTGGAGATGCCGGGATCGTACAGTGGACCCACTTACAGAGATGCTTTCCCAGGCTTTGGGGGTCCACCCAGAAAGGCTCTATGATGGCAGATCATTCTCCTTGAGGTACACTACCCAGCCCTGAGGAAGAGGGAAACGGACTCTTTCTTCTTTGCACAGATACCTATTCCCCACCCCTCTCACTCCCAAAACCAACTTCAGGGTCCATTCTGACTAAAACAATCCCAAAACAGAAAGTTCAAGATGTTTCTAGAGAGCATTTCCCAGCAGTAAAGGGCGGAGCCAGCCCCGTTCCCGGCACAGGAGTTCAAGGGCATCTCTCTGCACAGTGCTTCTCTTCTTACTAGCTGGTACCACTCTCTGAGCAGGAAAGATGTACAGAATGCCAAGGCCCTTAGGATGTTAAGAAGCTGAGCCCAGAGAAGGAAAAATGCTGTGATCGATTAGTGATGTCTGCTGTGGGCAAAGGTAAAGAAAGAGAAGCCTTGTTGGGCCAATTCCTGCATAGCACCTTGACTTTCTTATGACATTTGCATGTTACAGGAATGTAAATTCAGCTCCGAACAACCAAAAACTGTAATAAGAAGGAGGAGGGGGCTGGAAAGGGCCTTGGGATCATGCTCCGGCCCCTCCCTTGAGCTTTTAATCCCTGGGGCGAGGCCTCTCACTGTCCATCTGCACCAGACCACATGCATACCACCCACAACTGCTTCTCCTTTCATTCATTTATTTTTAAATATTTTGGGATTTGTTTTTTTCATCCTTTGTGTTTACAAGGAAATCTACATAAACAATCTGGGGAAGAGGCCACCAGCTCTGGCCAGCTGCTCAGGTTCAAGGCCGAGCTCTGTGTTTTTGGGAAATGGGTCTTTCCTCCCACCCTCCACCTCCCTATCTGACCCCATTATTTAAGGGACTGGAGCAGGAAGAGCAGGTGGCACTTAACAGCTTGTTGTCTATTCCCTTTCCCCAGAAGAAGTAAGGCCTTCCAGCTTTCCCATAGGGAAATTCTCTCGTGCCAGACCACTTGACCAAAATATAGAAGAGTCAGGCTTGAAACCCAGGCAGTTTTTACGGTGGCTTCTACAGTGGAGGTGGGTTTCAGCGGTTGAGGTCAAGATGGATTGGAGCAGCAAGTGGCCGGTCATTTCTAAGGAAGGGAGTGTAGGCTAGATAGCCATGCCCTGTCCACGCTGCCAGCTGCGGTTCAGCAGTGTGACACACACCTCTGGGGACACAGACTCTTCAGTAGCTCTTTTGCTCCCACTCCTACATACATCCATCCCTCACAGCAACGCAGGTGGGGCCCACCCAAGCCTCACATCAGGACATATTGTTCCTTTGGTTGAGAGTCCCTAGCCTTCGGTGCTGGGCTGTACTGAGTCCCACACTGGCTTTTTCCTGCCCCCTCCTTGAATGGCAAGCCAGTCCCAGGCTCTGAGGCTCCCACCCACGAGTTAATCTCCTTGGATTCTGAGGGCGTCAACCTGGGACAGGACAGTAGCTATTTGGAGCTCTGGCAATCAGGACGGACACAAGTCAACCAGAGTGGCCTCTGGCTCTTTCTGTAAACCTCTGGCAAGTGCCCACCCCTCTCACATTGCACAGACTCAGCTGTTTGGGGAGAAAGATGCTCTGGAGGCAGCAGCAGGCGACTCTCATAGGAAGAGTGTCACTACGGGCCCAGGAGTCGCACTGGCTTTCCGTGCTATGGCCTAAGGTGGGGGTGGGAACACAAAGGAACTAAAGAGCATGTTCCAAAAGCTGGGGCTGGGGAGATGGCTCATTCTGCCTGAGTTTAATCCCCAGGACCCAAGTAGAAATAAACAGAATGAACTGGGTGTGGAAGGTAGCGGAGCCATTGTAAGCGCACACACAGCCCTTCGCCGAAGCGCTTCATGGCAAGGCAGTGGAGCCCACGGGACCCCAGGCTGTGTGATGCCAGGCGAGGCTCTTGATCCCCCTGGGCCTTGTTTACCTCCTCCATGGAGTGGAGTTCATCCACCGTCACCATCACTCAGGGCCTTGAGGATTACCACACCGAGTGGCTGGCAGACCATGAGTGGTCTAGGAATTAGCTGTGATTGTTGCAAGTCCGGATTAGTGGGAGGACGGGCTTGCCAACACTTCCCACGTGCCAGCTGCCTACCTGCACTTGTCTCCAGACTTAGTCACATCCTCACTAACAAGGGTCCCCAAGGGGGGCTAGGGTCTTGCTCCCATAGATCTTAGACAGTCCTAGTAGAGATGGGCCTTTCTCTGCGTCACGGACAGTCCCTCAATGCCCAGTAGCCACCCTAAATCCAGTTGTTCTGTGGAAGAGCAAAGCTCTCACCAGGTATGCCTGGTCAGGTGTGGACATCACAGATGCTGTAGAATAACTGCAGAGGGAGCCGAGGGGCAGTTGGCTGGCCTCCTGACCAGCCCTCTCACCCTGAAGGCCTGGCATCAGCTGTCCTACCAAGAGTGGCTTCCATGGCAGGGGCTGGCTGCCAGAGAGGAAGCCCAAAGCATGCCAGCCTGCCTGAGGTTCAGGGCAGGGGTTCAGGCCAGCTCTAATGCCACAGCTGTTCCACTGGCCTGTCCCCAAGGACAGTTGAGTGCATTGTCACCTCAGCTAGAGCGAGGCTGCTCACTCGGAAGGTTCTGCTGCTTACAGCCACCTCCTCCTCTCAAGTCTCAGGCCCTTGCTTATCCCCAGCTTGGTCTCTACCTTCTCAGGAGAAGCAACTAGTGATAGGGTTAACTGGGATGGGTACCAGAGGCCCAGTCCCCTCCCCCAACCAGCTCCAGTGCCTTGGACAAGCAGCTTCCCGGCTCCTTCCGCACCTTAGCTCTGATGCTGGGGGTGGGTGAGGGACTTCTGTCAGGCAGGGTGAGTTGAGAACCGATCCTGCCAATGTCCTTAAAATGTGAACTTGGAGGCTGGGCGTGCTGGTGCCTGCCTTTAGTCTCAGCCCTCGGGAAGCAGAGGCAGGTGGATATCTGTGAGTTTGAACCCAGTGAGAGCCCATAAAAAACAAACAAACAAAGAGAATTTGAATTCGTGGTTGAACATGGTGCTGCACACCTGTAACCCCAGCATTAAGGAGATGGAGGCAGGGAGATCAGAAATTTGATGAAATGACCTGGACCACACGAGCCTCTGTCTCAACAATCAAACAGTAATAAAATTAGTTTAGAATTTTACAAATGTGCTGATTACTACAGCCACAGGGCTACAACTTTGAAAATAACTATTTTTATTTTATGAAGGTGTGTCTGCATGTATATACGTATATATGTACACCATGTGCATGCAGTGCCCGAGGAGACCAGAGAAGGGCGTTGGACTCCCTGGAATGGGACAGATGGTTATTATCTGCCACGTGGATGCTCAGCATCAAACTCAGGTCCTCCACAGAAGCAGCCAGTGCTCTCAACCATGGAGCCATCTCTCCAGCCCCAAGATCAACAACCTACTGCAAGCAACTGTAGCATCAACACAGGCCCTCCTGATGGTGACCTAGCACGAGGCACATGACACTGGAGCCTCTCCTTAGATCTCAAGGAGTAGAAAGCCTGACTGAGTTGGTGGAAATGATAGGCAGAAGCCAGCCAGTGTGCTTGCACATGCCAACGCCTGCGTGTGCCTGGGTGGCCACACGAATCTGAAGTTCACGCATGCATGGTGTGTAATTGGTGTTAGGGACTCTGAATTCCCCCATTTGCCCTGTGGCATCTGTGACACTCAGCTAATGTCAGTGGACAGGGAGGACTGCCCTCTTGCTCCCTCTCCTCCCCTTTGAAGTGGAAAACCGGAAGAAGAGGAAAGCAAGAATTTTCCCCTATCCTGGCATAGCAGTGCACACTTGCAATCTCAGCAGTCATGAGGCTGAGGCAGGAGGATTGTGAGTTGGAAACAAGCTTGGACTACAAAACAAAATTTGGTTTTAAAAAGTTGTTTTTGTTTTGTTTTCCTTTGAGGTTTTCCCAAGAAGAAAATTGAATGCAGAGAGAAACATCTCTTGTTTGTGGTCACCAAGTAGAATAGGACTAGGTCTGAGCCTCGGAGGCCACATGTCTGGAATGGCTTCCTGGAAAATCCCCATCACACACACACACACACACACACACACTGATGCTTAGGAAACTTTGGAGGACAGAACCTGGTCCCACATGTTCATGGTTCCTCTGGGATCCGGGATCACAGATGCATACTGACCCACCTTCATGACTGCAAAGACAGACTGACTATAGCCCTCCAAGACGAAGTGTTAGAAGCACTGCCAAGAGGGTTATTTGTCACCCTCTGCCACCAGATGGATGGGAACAACTATAATGTATCACTCCAAGGTACAACCCAGCCAGGGGGTCAGGGGAGGGCAGAGGAGGACCACCCTTAAACAAAACCACTATGTGGAACCTTGGAGAAAGCCCTCTGCGGCAAGCCGTCACTCTTACCTCACCTGTTCCCAGAGGTGAGAGACAGCATTGCAGGGACACCTTGCCAGGTGATGAGGAGGTGGGGAGACCCACCCCCACACCTCAGCCAGGAGCTCTTTCTGATATCACACCAAGAAACACAGTATCCACAGCAGGAGAGGGGACTCCAGGGCTGACTGGGACAGTATTTCTCAACTGAGCTTGACCCCTGTGTTAGTTTAAATAAGAATGGCCCCCATAGACTCATAGATTTGAATGCTTGGTCACTAGGGAGTGGCAGTATTCGTAAGGATTAGGAGCTGTAGCCTTACTGGAGTAGGTATGACCTTGCTGGAGGAAGTATGTCACTGGGAGTGGGCTTTGTGGTTTCAATGGCCCAAGCCAGGTGTTTTTTCTCTTCCTGCTGCCTGCGGATCCGGATGTAGAATTCTCATCTCCTTTTCTGCCTGTGTGCTCCCATGCTTCTCACCATGTTGACGGTGGACTAACCCTCTGAACCTATAAACCAGCCCCATCTAAATGCTTTCCTTTATAAGAGTTGCTGTGTCCATGGTGTCTCTTCACAGCAATAGACCACTGACAAAGACAGTATCTTGGTTTCCCTCTGGAAACAGGGTCACTTTTTCTTGACATGTTTCTGGTTGGGGAGCTGTGGGCTCTGCAAATGGCTCACTGCACATCCTGAAATCTCTCCCTGCCTCTCGCTGTCCCAGCCACAGACTGGGTAGTGGTCTTCAGCTCCCCAGCCTAAGCTCAGCACACTCCTGCTCCCCGCCCTGCTTTGGCACACATATTTTGGGCTGAGCAAGTCAAGAAGAGGGTGTAGCCTGGGATGTTCAGAGGCCAGGAAACACCCAGCACTCCCATTGCTGGCCCTAACCACCAGCCTCCCCTTTGTAATCTCTGAGAAGGGTCTCTGAGAAGGACGACTCCTCTCCTGGCAGGGGAGGAACCTGGCTGCAGAGAATTTGCCCTGTGTTGTAAATGGTGGGGGCAAGAGGAAGCTGTTCTTTAGTTGGTGTGAGAAAGAAGATGCCACGGGAACATAGTAGGGAAAGGGGCCATAGGAAAGGAAGCTGGATGCTCCGTGCAGCTCTGAGCATGGCCGCATTTCACCCAGAACCACAGGACTGAGGACTTCCCTGAAGCAGTGACCAGGCACAACCAGTGTCCCTGACTCTGTGGTTCTAGACCCCAGGGCTCTTCCCTGTTTACTACCCCCGAGTGGTTGTCAGGGTCTCTGGCTCTGTCTGTGGGGCCCAGGCTGGGGGAGGGAGGCCTGGACAGGGACACCCGGCCCAGCTTCTTGACTTCTCTGGGTAAACAGATGACTTAAAGACTTAGGGACAGAAAAATAAATAGCCCTGCTGGCCACAGCCAGCCTGCCATGGGGAGCTCACTTTCATTTGGGAAGAGGGCTATGGTCTCGGAAGCCTTCAGAGGACTGGCAGCTGGCCAACCACCCACCAGCCTGGATGGGGCTCGGCTTGGCTCCCCACCAAGTCCCATTCTCATGTCCAACCCAGAAAATAGCCCATTCCCAGGAACCCATTCTCTCTATGCAACCGCTGCCATAGGTCTATGATGGTGGGTGAGGAGGTTTTGGGATTTCACCAGAGACCCTCGTTGGGGGATGGGTACTTATGGAACTAGGAAGGTCTGTACTGATGGTCTCCTTGAATTCCTGTGTAAGCCTGAAACTGCAGCTTATCAGGTGAGCCTGGGTCAACAACACAACCTCGCTAAGCCTCAGCGTGAGAACAGTAATAGAATCTACCCCCATAGGGTTATTGTCAGGGTAAAATGAGATACTACGTGGGAAGTTAAAATGGTCACCCGGCATATTGGGACTGTTTGGAACAAGGCAAGTCAACCAGGTGGAGGGCATACCTCATCCTTGATTTTGAGCCAATGTTGACCTGAAGCACGGACTCGCCATTTAACGTGAGCACCCTCCCTTCACCCAGGTGTCTGATCTCTGCCGGCACCCAGCATTGAGCTTTGAAAACATCTGCATGGTGCATATTGGCTTTCTTCCTTGTCCAGATGTTTGGGCAGTTTGTGAACATCCCTTTCCGGCCTCCCCAGGAGCAGGGCAGGGGCTTGGATATTGCTGTGAACATCTGGGATTGCCCCAAACCTGGCCCCTTCTTCTCTGAGGCTAGCCTCCTGACTGCCCCCCACCACCACCAACATGGGAAAGAGGAGGAAACCTTGACTTCTGTTACAGAGCCCTGTCTTCTGTGGGCTGGTCCCTGGGCCATGCAAAACTGAGACTCAGCAAGCTACCCTGGAAGCTGTCAGGGGTAAAGAAGCCTTTGATGGCAGTGGTAGGGCAACAAAAGGCGTGGAGTCTCTGGGGACCTGATGCCCGGGGACAGGGTAGGAGGAGACCTGAGCTCCAATCCTGGCTTGCCCCTGTGTGGTCTTGGGAAAACTGCTTTCCCTGTCTTGGTCCCAGCTCTTGCATTTAGGCATCTGAGGAAGAAGCAAGCAGGGATTCCTAAACTGTCTGGTATCAGATTAGATCCCAGCAGCCCTACCTGCTCACCACTGCCAGATTCCCATGCCACAGGTCTGCACCAGGAACTGGGTCTGTTTGTTTGTTTGATTGTTTATGTTGGTGCACTGGGGGGGGGGGGCTAAATCCAGGGCCTTCATTTGTGCTAGGCAAGCCCTCTACCAGTGAGTTATAGCCTCAGGCTCCATTGTCTTAAAACTTTTTTTTTTTTTGAGATAAATGCCAAGGTTGGCCTCAAACTTGAAATCCTCCTGTCTCAGCCTCCTGAGTAGCTGGGATTACCAGAGGTGTACAACTGTAGCAGCACACCACCACACAAAGCTGTGGTTTCTGCAGGAGGACAAGGAGGACTGGGAGTTCAAGGTCATCCTTGGTTACCCAGCAAGTTTGAAGCTAGCCAGGGCTACGTGAAAACCTATCACATAAATAAATAAATTGATACATAGATAAATATGGGTAGAGGTACTTGCTGCCCAGCCTGGTGCCTGAGTTTGATTCCTGGGATCCACAGGGTAGAAAGAGAAGAGGGAGCTGTGGTAACGGTATTGAAACAGAAGACAGTAGGAAGGGACAGACAGTGTCCTAGTTAGGGTTCCTATTGCTGTGAAGAGACCCCATGGCCACAGCAGCTCTTATAAAGGAAACATATAATTGGGGTGGTTTATAGTTCAGAGGTTCAGTTCATCATCCTCGGGGAAGAATATGGCAACGTGCTGGCAGACAAGGTCTTGGAGGAGGAGCTGATAGTCATACATCTTGATCCAAGAGCCACAGGAAGCAAACTGTCTTATTAGGTGTAGCTTGAGAAAAGGAGACCTCAAAGCCCCCCACCACCACATTTCCTTCAACAAGGCCACGCCTACTCCAACAAGGCCACACCTACTCCAACAAGGCCACACCTACTCCAACAAGGCCACACCTATTCCAACAAGGCCACACCTACTTCAACAAGGCCACACTTACTCCAACAAGGCCACACCTCCTAACAGTGCCACTGCCTTTGAGGGACATTTTCTTCCAAACCACCACAGAGATTCCTGCCTTTGGGAAGGGTGTTGGCACAGACCTAAGTAGTTATCTGCTTTAACTGAGGGGTGTGCTAGGCCATGCTGAGTTTATTTTTTAATAGAAGTTCTGAGGTCTGAACTCAGGGCCTTGTGCTTGCCCAGCAAGCACTCTCACCTACTGAACCATCTCTGCAGCCCCCTCCCCCAATCTTCTGATTGTGGTGAAACACTCAGAAAGCCATCTGTCAGCCTCACTGTGTTTCAGTGTGCGGCAGGTGTGGGGTGACCAGGCCCTGCCCCAGTGGACGTCCAACTGCCAGGTTCCCCCTATAGAACACTCTACCTGCCCGAACAGCTGGATCCAGGCCTCACCCTGCAGAATACAAAGCCCAAACTCAGGACTTAAAATCCCACCAATCCCTGGGTTGATCCAAGTTCTGGACTTGAAATCCTACCAAACCCCACCATAGAAAGCTCCACTTACCTCCCCAGAAATCCCATATAAACTTCTGCTCAGTTCTCTGCTACTTCTCGCCTCAGCAGAGGCAGCCACCCTCCTGAGTTCTTCCCGCCCAATAAATCTTTTGCATGAGGTTTGTTGTGCAGTGTGACTTTGTGGTATTCCTTGGCTCCCAACTGTCAGGATACCTTTCTCCTCAGAGCTGTAATGCTTTGGAGGAAACTTCTCCCACCAGAGCAGAGCTGAACACTTTGTGAACCCTTTCCCCTCAGAGCTGTAAGGGTTACACTACGCAAAGGTAGCTCCCCTTCATCATTCACAAGAAAAGGAGAATCTTCAGTCTCCAGAGCAGAGACCTGACCTGGCCCAAAGCCACGGATGGGGAATTGATGGCTTTCAGGGCAGAATGCACTTCTCCAACTGAGCGGACCACAGATAGGACATTGCCCGTCTACTTCACCATCTCAGCCCCAGCCCTCCAGGGCTGACGGGAAGCCGACTCACAAACAGGAGTGGTCAGCTCGTGTGGCACCTTCTTCCTGTTGAACACTGGTTCTGCAGGGAGAGGTACGCAAGTATGTATGCTATGCTAAGTAAGTACCTTACCTAGTACTAAGTAAGGACCAAATTTACAGGAAATCACAGAATCCTCCCAACCCATTCAGTGAGCAGGTGCCATTGTCATCATTAATGGGATGCTGAGGCACAGAGGGGCTAATTATTTCCCGCACCACACGTTCATCTATGCATGAGTGAAAAACTGGCCTGTTGTGTTCACACTGAATCCTAAGATGTCCCACCAAGAGAGCGTGACAGTCAGTCCCACAGGTCTGCTGACTGGCTCAGCGCTGGAACAGCATCAAGTCAGTACAAGGGAGTGAGGGGTACCTCTCCTTGCAGAACCAGGGGGTCAATGGCCTGGGGAAGAAGCAGAGAGTGTCCCAAGATGAGATAGGCCTGACAGGGTGCACCCAGTGGAGTGGAGGTGGAGCAGGCACAGAGGAAGCCTGTACTGTTTGTTATTCTGGAGGTGCTAAATGGCAAGGTGGCAAGGTTCTGCACACACACACACACACACACACACACACACACACACAGTGTCTCAGTTGACAGGAAGAGGAAATGCCTCACATTTTCCAGCCCCTTGTCCCCAAGCCAAGCCTAAATACCATCTCTAAAAATACAGCCTGGACGCAGGGCAGTAGTCACAGCTCCCTCCTGTCTCTGTCACCCCCTCTCCTCAGCCCCTCAGGTTTATTTTTGAATGGGACGCTGTGGTGAAGTAACCTGAGCTACAGCAACCTGAGTGCTCTTCTTTCCTGTCTCCTTCCATTCAGGTTTCTGCAGGAGGGCAGAAGGGAAGGAAGGAAGAAAGCACCTCTAGTCACAGAGGGGAGAATGGAAAGGGACTTCTCAGTGGCCTGGTGAGCTGAGCTCCACACTCAGAAGAGTGGGGAGCTGACCATTGCTGTCCCCGTGACAGTGGCAGCCTTCCTGGGGATCCCACAAAAATAGCCAAGAGAAAAGCCCAGAGTAGTACCGATGTCCTCCAGCCACGCCTACAGGTGATGCTCCCTCACTCCTCCCCAGGGACACTCTTCTCAACTTACCAAGGTGAATTACAAGTCACATGACAGAGACTGAAATCCTGCCTGCTTCCTGTGACTAAGGAGGAACCAAGATAGCCCACCCTTCTTATTCCAGTTTGGCACTCCCTAGCAAGGAAACCAGAGCAATAAGACAAGAAAATGGAAAGGGAGAGACAACACTGTATTTGTGGATAGCGTGAGATCCTGGAGAATCACCAATAAGACACTGGAATTGTTTGGGTGGGATATTATAGAATTCAACACACACATAGAAAGAGAGAGAGAGAGAGAGAGAGAGAGAGAGAGAGAATAGTGTTAAAAAATTTAAGGGCTTTTTTGGTAGAAAATTACAAGTAGGGCCAGAGAGATGGCTCATTGGGTCATGGTGTTTGCTACCTGAGTTTGGTGGCCTGATTCTTAGAAGATGTGTAAAGGTGGATGAAGAGAATTGACCCCACAAAATTGTGTTCTGACCTACACACACACACACACACACACACACACACACGTAATCATACTTAAATTTTTTTAATTTGAAAAAGAGAATTAAAAATGGATTCTAAAATTTTATAGGGTTGCAAAAGACTAGAACAGCTAAGCTAATTTTTGAAATAGAACAGAATGGGAAGACCTTTCTGTCTGATTCATGACTTATTATAAAGCTATAATAAGCTAGCATGGTATTGTAATCAAGCCAAATAGTTCCGTGGGAAGCAGTGAGGAGTCTCTAAAAGCACGTCCACACGTGCATGCTCAATCAACTCTCGACAAGCACGCCAGACAATGAGCGAGAGACAGCTTTTCAACATACGGGTGCTGAAGCAATTAGATGCCCATATGCAAGCAAGGGATGTGGGTGAGAAGGGGAGGGAGGGGAGAGAAAAAAAAAGACCAAAAAAAAAGAAAAAAGACAACTTGACTTCTTAACCTGGATTATACACAGAAATTCACTTCAAGGATCATGAACTTAGAAACACTGAGTTTATAAAAACTGACAGGAGAAATCTTAGTGACTTTGGGATTGTCCAAAGAAGGTTGTAAATATGGATCAAAAGAAATCACAAACTATAAAATACAATAAAAAAAATAAGACTACATCAAAAATTTTAAAATTTGAGCCAGGTGTGTTGGCCCACAATTTTAATCCGAGCACTTGGGGGGCAGAGGCAGGTGGTTCTCTGAGTTCAAGGCCAGCCTGGGCTACAAAATTGAGTTCCAGGACAGCCAGGACAACAAGAGAAACTCTGCCCGGAAAAAAAAAAAACAACAAACAAACAAATAAATAAATAAAAGTTTAAAGTTCGTTTTTCTTCAATGAGATGGAAATGGAAACCACATACAATGTATATTTGTCCACCAAAGGCCTTGTGTTGAGTCTACAGAAGGAATCTTGGACTTGGGTGATGGCCAAGTGGGTGAAGTATTTGCTGCACAACGTGGGACATGAGTCTGAATCCCAGGATCCAGATAAAGCCAGATACTGCAGGCTGCACCTGTCAACCCAGGCTCCTACTGCACACTGGAAGGCAGAGGCAGGAGAATTCCTCAAGGACCAGCTAGCCCTTTACACAGCTGTGAACAGGAGGCTCGGCTTCAGGGCTGGAGAGATGGCTTAGTGGTTCACAGCGAACACTGTCCTGGCAGCAGACCTGAGTGCCATCCTGGAACCCACATCAGGTGACTCACAACTACATGCAACACCAGCTCCCGAAGGATCTAAGTCCCCCTTCTGGCTGTCGTGGGCACTGTATTCAACTGAAAGTAAAAATACAATCTCCAAAAAAAGAGACCCAGTCTCAAGCAAGGTGTTAGTCAAGGGCCAACACCCAAAATACTCTCTAACCTTCATATATGTACATGCATGTCTATGTTTACATACAAGAGCAGAGAGAGAAACTCTTACAACTCAAAATAAGAAAACATCTCACGTTTTCAAATGGGTAAGAATATAACTGAGCAGGCACCTCCCCAAGGCTGAACACACCAGCAAGCCATGAGATGTTTAATATCATTTGTCATCGTGTAAAAGCGAACCAGCCACTATGTTGACTCACATTGGCTCTGGTAGGTTAGCTACGGCCATTGGCACACCGGTGAGAGGCTAGCTCATTGGCCATTTCCGAGAACAGAGTTGTGGTTTCTTTTTACACCTAGGTATTTACTCAGGAGAAGTCAAATCATATGTCCCCACAAATAGGTCCTCCCTAATGGTCACAGTAGGAGATACCGTGGGGGTATAAATGCTGCTTAGCTATAGGAACTGATCACCTATGGACGCCAACAGTGGCTGGGAGACTATCAGGATCATTTGGTCAGGTCTGGGGAGGTGGCTCTGTGGGTCAACTGCACGGGACCAGAGCTTGAATCCTTAGCATCCTTGTGAGAGCCCCATGTGGCTGCTAACACTTGTAACCCCAGCACCGGAAAAAGGCAGATTCCAGGGACTGACAAGGATTCAGCCACTCTGGCTGAAACAGGGATCCCAGAGTTCACAAGGAGACTGTCCTAAAACTAAGGTGGAGAGTGACTGAGGAAGACCCTGGTCTCTGGCTTTCACATGCACACATATGGGTATGCACATTTTTGTACATATGTGCATGCACACACACACATACACACACACACACACACACACACACACACACACACACACTTTCTTAAAGGGATTGTTAGGCTGAATAAAAAAACCAGACCACCCATCCCCACGAAAGTACATTCTGAGGGTTCCATTCACAGAAGATTCTAGAAAATGAAAGCTTAGCCTATACTGGCAGAAAGCAAATCAGCGTCTGAGGGTGACAGAGAGGTCCATTGTCTTATAGTTGACATTTCATAGAATTGACAGCAAAATGTGTCAGCAGGGACATTTTAGACACACGGGGCTCATAGAGCTCACACATAGAGCTCACTAGTGTGAGCTCTTGGGGTGATTTGTGTTCATTGGTTGACGTGGTTTGACTGTGGCCATCCGATCTGATGAGAAACAGGACTTGTACTAATCCCACACACTTCTTGTGGAGGAGGGAGGTTGCCAGCCACCTCCCAGAGGCCTGCAAAAGCCACCCTCAGACCGTGGGTTTTTTCCAACATCCCTGTCTATAGTAGCATCAGTCGCTTACATGCTAACACCTCCCCACCCAAGGAGCCCAGGAGTCCCTTCTCCTGGGTGCTTTTATATCACCATCTTCCCTTTCTCCTCTCCTTCTCCTTTTTTTCCTCCTCCTCCTCCTCTTTCCATGCAGAGTCTCATGTATCCAGGCTGACCTCAAAGTCTTGATCTTCCCGAGTCTACCCCGGGAGTTCTGGGAAAACATTCCATGTCTTACCACCCAACTGGGGTCAAACCCAGAACACTGAGCATGTCACGCAAGCACGCTACCAACTAAGCTGGGGTTTTGTTGTTGTTGTTGTTGTTGGTGGTGGTGTTTTAAATTAAAAAATTAACACTCAAACATTAGGATTCTGTATCCTCGGACAGCTGTAACAAAGTGAGTCCGAGGCAGGGGTTTGGATGCCCTGATACCTGGCCTTGTAAGTATCCTGAAGGCTCAAAGCAGCCATCACACTAGACTTGGGGAATGGATGGATGGATGGGGGGCAGGCTCCTCTTTATCTGTCTTCCTCTCCCACCACAGGTCTCCTGCACTTGAGATGCATGGCTGTGGTCTGCGAGGCACCTACCCCCTGGTGCTCACCTGGTGACTGTCTCTGTAAGAATGACCCTGGACCTAGCCCCAGACTGCATTCTGAGTCCCACGACCAACTAGAGCCACTGGGACCCGGGTTCATTATGCGCCACAGGGACAGCCAGAGCAGGCACAAAGCAGGAGCCTCCTGGGGACACAGCACAAGCCAGGCTTCAGGCTGCCAACTCTAAGCATGAGCCGCTTCTGATCAATGCTGGTGCTGATGTTGAGGGACGGGAGAAAAGAGATGGTGGTGGAGGAGGAGGAGGTAGGGAGAAGACCCTCCCTGTAGCCCAGTTTGCCTATAAAACTGCAACCTGTGACCCCCTCGTCCCACCTGGAGTTTAGATCTGTGGACTGTGGAATCTGGAGACCTGCTCCCTCTGAATCCTGATCCTTTCCCTCCTGGGATTTAGAGGTGAAATAGCTCCAGGGTCCAGCAGAGGGCACCCTGAGCCTTCTAACCTCAGCATTTCCTGGGTGCCCAGACTGGAGTCCTTGCCAGCTAGCACCCAGCTAGGCTGGTGTTGAGATTGCAGAATCGCTCATGGACCACCCTCCTGGTCCTTGTGAGCTGTGAGCTGCCTGTGCCTTGGGATGGGTGGTAAAGGTGGCCTTACAGAGCTGGTGGCTTTGCAGGCTGGGTATCCTTCCTTGATATCTTCAAAGTACCTGGCCGAGGACAGACATCCATTAAAAAGCCAGAATACTTAGCTATTCCAATCGAGTTCTACTCTTGCATCTGGAATCACTGGTATCTTCAGCCACATGGAGCCACAACTGTACAGATATGGAAAGCTAGCCTGGTGCTGCCATCCTGGCCACCCCTCAGTTCTGGGGAGCGGGGAGTTCTGGAGGCACATGCCTGGCCTCAGTGGCCCAGACCTGCTGTTTGATTCAGGTTCTGGGGGCTGGAAACTCTGCCAGTGGTTAGCCCTGGTACCCAGGTGTGGTCCCATAACAGAAGCAGTCGAATCCCCTGGAACCTGGCTATAAATGCGGCCTCAGTTCCACTCAGGGCCACTAGACTCCGGAACCACTTTCAAACAAGGTACCCGTGTGATTCGTAGGCCTGCTGACTCCTGGAAAACGCTGGCTCTGTACATCACCAGGTGTGTATCATGGCTTCTCTCCTAAGATCACGTGAGGAGTTTGGTTTAACCGAGCTGCTGGGAGGTAGACCCAAACCAGCCACGTATTGAAGAACAGGACAAGGATTACTGCAGGGCTGTGGAAGTTGGGTGGTCGAGGGCCGGGTGGGCTTTGCAGGCCTACTGTGGGAAGTGGGCTTTAGTAGCCTTGAGGATGGGTGGGTAAAGGGGATGAGGAAAGCCCAAAGCAGGAAGGCAGGTGGATACGGAGGGTCTCAAGAGGAAAACACTCGGAAAGGACCCACAAGCAGAAGATCCTTCTGCAGGGGGAGCGGGAAATGTCATAGGGAACTGGGAACGTCAGACAGACCTGCTACAGGCTTGCTTTCTGGTTTTCTCCATCTGTAGACCAGGTTACCCTCAGACTCACAGAGATCCACCTGTCTCCGCCTCCTGAGTACTGACTGGGATTAAAGGTGTGCACCAGCACAACCCAGCTAAGATTTTTAAATAATTTTTAATTATGTGCATGTGCAGGTGCCCTCAGGTCAGAGGCACTGGATGCCCCTAGAGCTTGAGCTATAGGTGGTTGTAAACTGCCCATTGTGGGTGCTGGGAATGGAACTTGAGCCCTCTGGAAGAACAGCATTTGCTCTTAAGCTAGCCCTGTTTATTTTCTTGAGCAAGGGTCTCATATAACCCAGACTGATCTCCAACTGCTGTGTAGGATGATCTGAAACCACTGATCATCCTGGCTCCAGCTGCCAAGTGCTGACATTCCAGCTGTGTGCCACCACATCGGGTTGATGCTGGGCTAGTTTATTCTCAAACCCAAGGCCTTCTGCATACTAAACAAGCTTTCTACCAACTTACACCTCCAGCTCTAAGTTGGGGATTTTCAGGAAATCAAGGGGAGTCACTAAAGATTATTGAGCAACAAAATGCTTTAAATAAAAGCTCTGAAACAATGCATGTAGGGAAATATATATGTGCATATATGTGTACATGTATGTATATGATTTCCATATATATGAGAGTGTGAGGAAGAATGAAACAGACGAATGGACATTCCATCCCAGAGTTACTCTCCCACACCTAGTGTGATGTCTCCAGAGTCTGTTGGCAGGCGGGCAGGAGATGGTGTAACACCATGATTGAGAAAGTCAGGTATCCTGGGTTTGAGTCCTAGATTCCCCCACTTCCTAGGCGAGTTACTTTGGACAAGCAACTCAACCTCTCTGAAGTTTCCCTCTCCTACTCTGCAAAATGGGTTGACAGGAATGTGAGAAATAGATTAATTCATGAGCATAAAGTACTCAGGAAAGGGTCAGGCATGTGGTAATCTCTCATAAACAGTGGGTACCATCCCTGCTGTAATGGTCATGAATTCCTGGCTTTGACGGTGCCGAGGCAGCTTGGCCTCCAGAATGGAGAGTCTGGTGAGCGGGTGAAAGGTTTCAGGATAGACAACAAGCCTATCTGCAGAACAGAAAGGCAGGCTGAGCTTGGGGACAGGTCCCTTCCTTAGCCCCAAACCCTGCCAGAGTGGGTCATGCTGCATGGTGACTTCCCTGCCTGTGATCCTGTCACTTGGTATGACATCCAGGGCAGGCCCCCTGACTCTGCTCCATCACTCTATTGGTAGCCCCCCACTTCCTCCACTTTCCCCTCTTCCCCAAGGCATGGGTCCTAAGAGGTGATCCCTGGCTCAGTGTTCTGCATCCTACCGTGCAGCACAGCAGCTACTCATGACCCTGACAGGTCCCACAACAGAGAAGCATAGCTGCTCTCTGAGTTGCCCCTTGGGACTGTCAAAACAAATGAGCTCACTTGCTGAGGTTTGAAGCAAGCCAGGGGGCTGAAATAAGGACCCAGCAAGACCAAGCTGCCTCCAAAGGCCTCGAGGATGCTTCATGTGGGACCTGGTCTGCCGCCCTGGCTCCAGCAGCAGGCTCCCTTTGGTGTCTTCTTTTGTCTTTTACTTGTTGTTGGAGTGTTTGAGGACCATCTTTAATTCAGGATGACCTCATTCCCAGATCCCTAACTCAATTCTAGATGCAAAGACCCTTTATCCTAGTGAGGTTACAGGCACAGTTCTGAGAGTCGGGACACGGTCATCTTTTAGGGACTGTCATTCAATGCACTGTGCCTCTGTTCCCTCTGTTCGGTCTAAAACTTCCCACGCATTGGCCATGGAGCTGGGACCTGCCTTTCTCCGGAGTACCCATTAGTTTATAAAGAAACCAATCTGATGGGGTGAAGAGGTGGGGAGGGGTGTGCTCCGCTGGTGAAGAGCTTGCTGCTCAAGCATGAGGACTTAGGTTTAGATGCTAAGCACCCACATAAAAGCCTGGCAGGCACAGTGATGTGTGTCTGTAATCCCATCGCGGGGAAAGCAGACAGAAGGACCCCTGGATGACTCTGGCCAACAGTCTAGCTGAACTGCTGGGCTCCAGGTAAAAGTGAGACACAGACAGACAAACAGATAAGGAAAGACATAGATAGATAGATAGATAGATAGATAGATAGATAGATAGATAGATAGATAATTTGGGGCATACTTGCTATACTCCCAGGAGTCCTGGAAGCAACTGCGGATTGGAGCCACAAGTTCAGAGTGACTGGCCCAGTCCAGACTAGGACTGTGAAATCCTGAGAGCCTGCCATCTCCTACCATCCAACTAATTCCTGAAAGGTCACCTTCATCCTGGTCCCAGACAAGCCGCCAGTAGCCTATCTGACCCGATCATCCCATGTCCCCCTCACAATAGTCCTGTCTGAAGGGAATGTCACCCAGGCTGGACAGGGACAGAGACAGCTGCACTGGGCCCTGGAGACCTGGAGAATAAGTAATGAGGGCTGGCTGGGCTCAACCCCCAGGGCCAGAGATAGATGTGGACACAGCCACAGCGACATAATGGTCCCAGTGGGCCCACCAGGCAGGAGATAAAAGGCAAAGAGCATAAATAAAGCAGGAAATAAAGGCTAGAAAGCTGGGGGAGAGGAATAAATCCAGGTCCTGACAAGGCTCCTGTGGGAGCCGGCAGGGGAGGGGGAGGGAGGGCTGTCAGTAGCCTTCTACACACTGTCGCACTCATCCCAAACATCACACTCGTGGAGGCAGAGGGGAAGCCAAGGGAAAAGAGGCCCCATCTTCATTGTATCAAAGAGGAAGTCACCCTTTCAGCCTCAGTTTCCCCCTTGGTAAAATGCAATGAGCTACTTGGAGAAGGGTCTAAGGGCCACCTGATCCTCATGACCAGGAAGATGGTTGTGGCATGCAGGGTTCTGGGCCCAACACAGAATCAGGACCTCTGAGGGACGGTTCAGGGTCTGCACAATTGACAAGCAAACTGATGAGCCAGCTGCACAAACTCTAGGATCCCTCCACACAGGGAGGATGGAAGAAAGAATGAAGGGATAGGAAAGGGATGAATGGATGGATGGATGAATGGATGCAAGAGAGGGAGAGAGAAGAAGGCCTTGAAGAATGGAGGGATAGAGGAGGGATAAATGGATGCCAGGAAGGATACTCTGAAGGAAAGAAGGATAGAAATATGGAAGAATGGATTGAAGAAAAAGGAAAGATGGAAGGAGGGATAAATGGAAGAGGATAGCTAGATAGAGAGATGGGTCAACGCTGGTTCTCTGACTCCTTTTCTTCAGGGGTTCCAACAACCCTAACTCCTGGGGACCTCCTCCTTCCCTGGCCATACCCTGAGTGCTCTCCCTCCCCCCTCTGATGCAAGACTCACCTGCCTGCTGGGGACTCCCCTAGGGAAGGGTGGCTGCGGGTCTTAGGAGAAAGCCCTAGGTTGTCCAAAAGCAAGAGAGGCCTGAACCCAGCCTTCAGAGAGTTTGCTTGGAGCTATGGAGAAAAGCTCCACTCAGCCACGCCTGCCACAGAGGGAAATGGAGACCAGATGTGCCGGCCTTGGGGGAAGATCTCATCAAGGTCCAGCCTTAGCACCTCATTCCCACCGTCCTCTGCCCTGGCTCAGGGTCCCAAAGAGGGCCAGAGTAGGGACCCTCAGCTGCCTCTTTCAGTCAGATGAGATGAGAGGAAGAAACCCTTCCAGAGCAGTGAAAATGCAGAGCCCCCTGGGAAATCTGGGCTGAGCAGACAGCCCAGCACAGGAGTTCTGCAGCTCCGGGCCAAGACACAGAGGCCCAAGGCACGAAATTGCTGGAACAAGATCACACGGCGGGTGCCGTGTGGAAGAAGTACGACCCTCATTTCCCGGCTTGGACCTGTGCCACTGTCCTTCCTTCGCGGCAAAACACAGTCCCAAACACGGCCCCCTGTGGAAAGGGAGAACTTGGAGAAAGTGTGATACTAAAGCCACATACAAGCAGTTCCCCAGAGTGCAAATTAGTGGGTCCCAGACTCCACACGTGAAGGTGGGGGGTAACCTTCCAGGATTTTTAGCTCTACCTCCCAGTCATAGTGGAGGGACAGACACATGAAACCTAGGCTCCTCTCAAATACTGTCCATCCTCACAGGCAGCCTATCTGCGAAGCAAGGAGCAAGGACGGGATGACGCCCACCCCCTGCCCGGCAGCCTGACATCCGACCTCTTTCCCCTCCCATGGCAAACACGTGCGAGATTTACTGCTGCAGACACGAGGACGGGGGGCCATGTCAGACAGGCACAGGGCTGGCAAACAGCCTGACCAAACACACAGAGGATCCGTGGCCGCCTGGACCCTCCCGGAGTCACACGACTTCAAAGATGCATTAACTGAGCACCAAGAGAGATGGGTTGTTTTGTTTTTATAACAAGCGAGGCTTGTTCCCAGGAACGGGGAGCATATGTTGTCAGGGTGGCTGGCTGGCTGCACCTGCTCATTCACCCCCAAGGGACCCCACGTCTTTCTTTCTCACAGCCCCATCCTTTCAGGCCCAGAGTGTCACTGGACCCACAGAGGTCCAAAATGTAAGGTGGGACTAGCACATGGGGAGAGCAGATTTCCCTCGCGGAGGGCCACCTATAACGGCAGTCTTAAATGGCAGGACTGAGCAGGTCCCAGCAGGAGGTGGAGAAGAAGGCTGAGGGTGAAGAAAGCGCTCCTAAAGGAAGGCCAGAGGTTTACGATATGCTTTCTTCATTTGATGCTATTGTGTTTCTCTTCCTCTCTCCCTCTCCCATCCATCCTTCTGTCCCTTTGTAGTGATATTTTGTTTGGGTTTTAACAAATATAGCGTGCCTGAAGATCAGAGTGCAGAGCTAAGCCACTAGAGGCCAGGGAGTGGGGGCACACACCTCTAATCCCAGGACTCCGGAGACAGGAGATAGAGGCAGATGGATTTCTGTTAGTTCAAGGCCACCCTGAGCTACATAAAATTGATTCAGTCTGTAAGAGAAACAGCTCACACAAAGGTGATCCCAATACTTGGGATCCTCCACCTTTAATCTCAGCACTAGGGAGGTGGAGATAGGAGTGATATGGCTGGGCAGAGAGAGGAATATAAGGCAGGAGGAGACAGAAGCTCATTACAGACTGAGGTTTGGTGGAGAGATCTCCAAAAGAGAAAAAAAAGTGAGATGTCTGAAGGGAGTTGCTGTGGAATAATCCTCTTGTACATTGTAAAGATTTGTCACTTGAATTAGTCTAATAAAATACTGATTTCCAGTAGCCAGGCAGAAAGAATAGGTAAGGTGATGAAACTAAGGATGATGGGAAGAAGGGCGGAGTCAAGAGTTGCCTGTCAGATGCAGGGAGAGCAGGAGATGAACGTGCCATGCTAATAAAGGTACCACCTTGTGGCAGAGCGTAAATAAGAAATATGGGTTAACTTAAAATGTAAGAGCTAGTTAGTAATAAGCCTGAGCTATTGGTAAAGCTTTTATAAGCAATATTATGCCTCTGAGTCAATTATTTGAGAAGTGGCCACCAGGTATTTGGGAACAGGCAGGCAGGAGAGAAACGTCTATTTACAGGGAATGGCTAGGGAGAAGGCCTAGAGAGGGTTCCTTGAAATCATAGCAACTCTAAGAACTTACTTTCTGCATAGCAATGCAGATAGTAAGTCATGAACCTCTGTAGGAGACATACCTACCAGGACCTAAGGGAGATGGGAATGGCAAGGACCAGCTGACCCAGATGTGGCTGTAGGTAGGACCTTGACTGTTCTGGAAGAGCCACTGATAGCCTTTAAAGCTGTCTCAAATTAAGGCAGGGTGAGTCTTTGTATCCTGGCAACTGGGCACGGATGTGGACACAGAGCGGAGACGTTCCCTGCTACCCAGCTGCCTTCAGTGTCACAGAATGCAGCTGTGAGCCACTGGCAGCCACCAGTGACCCCCAAAGGGAATGGATACATGTGCCACCTGCAGCCAGTAGTGCCCTCATCAAGGGACGGCTGGCTGGGTCACCAGCAATCAATAGTGCCCTTGGCAGGGGATGGGTGCATGCAACTCTCCAAGGAGACCTAAACAAAGGTCTCTGTGCAGAATGAAGGGGGTCTAAGTCTTAGACAGTGGGGCACAGGTAGAACCTGAGAGGGAAAAGCAGATTGGACAAGCCTTGAGATGAAGGGAAGCTGCCCCTCTTCCACCCAGAATCTTAGAACTAGGCCAGGCAATGAAGTGCAGCCCCTGGGTGTGGCTCTTAGGTTGATTGCAACTGACATTAGATTGCATATGATCCCCACATTTCCCACATTTGAAAGATCAAAAGATGGAGATGGGCTGGAGCTCACTTTCCTCCAAAGCCCGAGCAGGCCTTGCTCAACTTGTCCCATGCACTCCAGTTTGCCTCCGTCTCCAGCCTTGCTTCCCCAGGGTTTCCTATCAGCTAGCCACTTAGCCTCAGCTTGGGTTCCTCCACGAGGCTCTCTGCTTCCAGAGGCAGTGCGTTCATTTAGAGCAGGCTAAATCTGCTAGGAAGGTTTCCACGCATGAAGCAACAAGCTGGTTCGCTGGCGCTTCGTCAGTGAACGGATCACAGTCTGAACGTCATTTGACAAAGATCTAGGAACACCTGTCATTGGTGGGGGATGCACAGTGCATCAGGCAAACATGGTCAAGGCCATCTTCAAGAAGGGATGATGGACACTGAAGAAATATTGGTTGTAACTGCACTAAGGTCCTGGAAGGAGAAATCTAGTGTGTGTGTGTGTGTGTGTGTGTGTGTGTGTGTGAGAGAGAGAGAGAGAGAGAGAGAGAGAGAGAGAGAGAGAAGGGGAAAAGGACAAAACACATATCCCAACCAAGTGTAGAGGAATGGACAAGGCCTGGGAAGTAACATTTAGACTGAGGCCTTAAGTTTGAAAAGAATTTTAATAAGTAAAAGCTAGGGAAGAATAATCACAGAGAGCAAGTTCAAAGGCCCTGAGGCAAGAGCAAGGGAGCAATCCACTGCTGAGACTGCACCATAGAGCCCATCACAAGTCAAGGCTGCTTACAGCTTGGGTGAAGTCAGACAAGGAGGAGCCCCAGCGGGGTTGGAGACCTATCTCAAGGTGATACAAGCAGGGAGGTCAGTTAGTAACATGCCCAGGTCATTCACTTCCTCTCTTCACTTCCCTCTTGGTGGCCAACTTAACTAGTTTCACACCCGATGCAGACAAGGTTGCACTAAAGTGCCTCCCCACCCCCGCCTCTCTGGAGCCTTCCTGACTCCAACCAACCCCAGGGCCTACGCGGCAGCAAGGGAGCAACCCAACTCTGGGTGTCCCTCTAAACCTGTGGGTCCTCTCAGAAGGCAGAAGAACCTGCAAAGAAATATTTTCTATCCTCAATGCTCTTGTCCTGCTCAGGACAGAAGGAGCTGTTCCTGTGGCAAGAAGCGGATGGGCAGGAGGATGACTCCCTGGCTGAGCTCCGGCAGGAAACGGCTGTCCTGCCACCCGTGAGTCAGCAGAGCCTGGAGGGCCAGTCTGGGAAACTGCTCAGCGTTTCCAGGAACTGACCCGAGTGGATCCCAGAGGGCTTGAGAAATCAAGGAAACGCCAGGGGCCAATCCTCCACTGGTGTCCGCTGCTACTGTGGGAGGACCTCCTGGAAGCCTGGCTGTGGGGTGGGGTTGGTTTCTCACACAGTCACGCTCACACCCTAATCTGAGGGTGATCGCCCTGCATGAAATACCTATTATACCAGCCTAGTATATTTTTTGTGTCTCGTGAATGCATATGCGTGCGGCGTGCGTGCGTGCGTACGTGGGTTCTGGGGATAAAACTCAACTCGCCAGCCTCGGGGACAAGTACCTTGACTCGCCAAACCATCTCCCACCCCGAATTTTACTTCCCAGTGCCCTTGAAACTACAGCCCCCTGGTGGGGAGTTGGGGTAGGGGGTCCCTTAAACGTCTGTCTGCAGAGCCACAGACACTGTGAGCCATTAGCCCTTCATCTGCAAGGATGCTTTTCCTCCCTCTGCCCACAGCTTGGGAACAGAGGGAGGCTGGCGGCATGGCTGAGCTGTCCTCCTTCTCCCGCTGCCCATGAGAGCACCGCAGATGGAATTCTGGGGAAGCGTGGAGATCTGGATTCCATTCTCCACGAGGGAAAATGAGATGGCCAGAGATCCCCGAGGGCTATCCAGGGCGGAGATTTTAAACCACCACCTGCCGCAGCCAGATATCATCGCTGAAAACAAAGCGGCCTTCTGCTTTGATCTCTCTGGGCAAGAGCACAGGTTCCTAAATCAGGGCCAACAATGAGGCCGCATGGGCTGCAGGACAGGCTCTGGAGCTGTTCAGATGCCCAGAACCCTAGACCTGGAGGCCAGCTTCTGGGCAAGGGTGGTGACAGGATGGAAGAGGGATGAGAGTTAAGAAGACCAGGACATAGTTCAGCCAAGAGCTCAGGCGGGGATGAGCAGTCTCTGGACCAGTCTGAGATGGCCTTGGAGGGGTGGGGCAGGGGAAGGGGCAGAAAAATTCAAAGGTGAGAGGACACATGCTGGAGAGGTTTCTGGGTACCCAGGTCAGGATCTGTGTGGTTTACAGGCAGAGAAGCTAAGGCTCCAGGCCTGGCCAGGGCCCCTAAGGACAAGAAGAACTGGCATAGAACCCAAAGGCTTTCTTTACTTCCCAAACTTTTCTTTGGGTGGCAGTCAGCTGACGTATTTACGCAGCCCTGACTCCTGGGTCACAAGCAGACCTTTAAGTCAGAACCTCGGAGGAGAAAGGCAAGCTCAGGAAAAGGAAGCTTAAGTCAAGGCCAAAGTGCAGCTATGATTACCAGGACTGCAGACCCAAGCTCCAGCAACGTCGTCAGTGCTCATCCTACCCAATGCCTCAGTCCTGGGCATCACGGCTCATAAGCCTGAAGACTGCTATGGCGGTGCTGGAAGAGCAGGTAGCATCTCTACTACGCTCAAGCCATCTGTCCCCTTCGTGTCCCCTGTCTCAACTACCCAGGAAATGGGTCTCTCTTTGGTTAGCCTCGTGATGAGAATTCCACACAGCTCAGCCCCCAGGCTCATCAGCAACCCCTCCCTACGGCTGTTTGCTAACAACCAGGAAAAGAAGTTAATCTCAGAGACAGCCCAGGTGGGAAAGGGAGTGAGGGGCAGCCGGGAGGGCCATATGGAACCTGTTTGAGGCACTGGGTCAGAGCCCAGCTACGCCTCCATGAGCTGGGGCGCCAGCCAGCTCTTGGCTTTACCTACTCGGCTCTGGCCAAAGAGGGGAAGGAGCGTGGGAGAACAGACAGGCAGGCCGTGTGGGGACAAGTGTGTGCTACGTGTACCTTCCCAGCCATTGTTCTTTAGGTGAGGACATATTAGCTTGCTGCCCATTGGCTGGACTGGGAGGATGGGGATAGCTTTTACAATGTCTAATGGCTCAGCCATGTCTGGAGCCACAGAGGGTCAATAAAGTGGCATTTGAGGTTTCCTGAAGGCAATGGTAGGGTCTTGTTTGGGAACAACACTCTAACTGGCTTTGCCATTTTCACCGTTAATAGAAAATCTGCCAAAAACTCTCAGGCAGTACTACTTGGTTTCCACTTTGGCTCCCAGGGCATAGCACACAGCCAGCCAATCCCCTGCCACCATCTGCCTGACAACTCCAGTCCTGCACCCAGATGTTGGTCCTATTTATGCCTGGTTGACATGGTCAGGTTGACACGATGATGAATCCCACTAAATATTGGAGTCTACAGCTTGGACTCACCCCCACTAAACTCTGGACTGATCCGGATCTCAGGTTGAAATCTTGCTAGAGTTTGGATCGACCAAATTTCCAACTATCCACCTCAATCCATGTGAAGCTTTAACTTCTGTCTAGACTCCCAGGACTTTGAAATGAACTGACTGAGTTTCTGATTGATTTTGCAGACGTTTTTCATGAGCGCTGATGGAAAGCAATCCTCCCCACCCTCCTTGCTTGCATTTCTCACTAGTTTAACTCAGAAGCTCTAGCCTATTTTCTGGATGTTACCAAACTTCTTGAATATTTGACTGGACTTTCTGGACCCTTTTGCCTTGAGCTGGTCAAGTGAGGAGGCGTCCCTAAACCCAAACTCAGTCACGGGAAATCGCTCATATGGCACAGCTTGAAGGATGGGCACACAGGGTGCAGCCCCCACCTACACACTTGAGCTTCATCCAGGACAGCCAGGCTCACCTGCAGAGGGAATGACATAAGAGACATCATTGATGCCTTATGTCCTTCTGGAAACTTCTCTCACCCTAGCACCTTTTCACTTATTTCTACTTATACCCATCATTCTCTCCGTCTTTCTCAAACTACCCTAGCTCTTGTATCTGGGCATTTCAACACAAGGAACCCATGCTCTTGGAATGGTTGGGAAGTCTGAATGGTGAAGGGTTCTCAGGCTAGACCACCAAGGCTCAGATCTCAGCTCAGTCCACTCGAGCTCTCTGATGCTGGGACAGGCTTACTCCAACCTGGGCTTCATGCCGCCACTTGTTTCTTGGGTTAGTTTTCTGGTTCTTGCACAAACACAAAAGATTCCTAGGGCTAGTTGAGGAATCACCGTAAGCCAGGAGTGTTCTGGGGTCTCTTGTGATCGCAGCAATTCACCCGGCCCTTGCAAATACTCAGAAGGCTGGCAGGTGGCAGGACAGGAGATCCCAACACAGTCAAGCACCTGCAGACCTGCCCAAGCACCCGTAGTCCTGGCCCAAGCACCTACACACCTGCCCCAAACACCTGTAGTCCTGCTCCGAGCACCTGCAGACCTTCCCCAAACATCTGCAGACCTGCCCCAAACATCTGCAGTCCTGCCCCCAAACACCTGCAGTCCTGCTCTGAGCACCTGCAGACCTGCCCCCAAACACTTGCAGTCCTGCTCCAAACACCAGCAGTCCTGCTCTGAGCACCTGCAGTCCTGCCTCAAACACCTGCAGTCCTGCCCCAAACACCTGCAGTCCTGCTCCAAACATCTGCAGACCTGCCCCAAACACCTGCAGTCCTGCTCTGAGCACCTGCAGACCTGCCCCCAAACACCTGCAGTCCTGCTCTGAGCCCTGCAGACCTGCCCCCAAACACCTGCAGACCTGCCCCCAAACACTTGCAGTCCTGCTCCAAACATCTGCAGTCCTGCCCCAAACACCTGCAGTCCTGCCCCAAACACCTGCAGCATGTCCAGTGTGTAGCTAATATTATCACCCCGTTGACCAACAATGCCCCATGGGAGAAGTTGGCTGTTTTGGGTGTTGTGCTTTAATGGGGTGTTAACAGTGTTGCTTTACACTCTTTTAGAAACACTAAATGTCTCTCCAACCCCTCATGGAGAAGAATGGGGGAATCATTTTTTTTAACCATATTTGCTTCACTGTGACTTCCCTTATTTCCATGTGACAAATGAGAGGCCTTCCAGCACTAGGAAGTTGAAACATTGTTGTACATAGGGTAGAGGCACTTGTACTGGTGCCTCCCTCATGGCTGGCCAAGTACCAACAGACCCTGATGTCCTGGGTGTCTAATATCTAAACACAGACCTAAGGGTCTCTTTAATACTGGATAAGCTTGGGCAGGTCCAAGGTAGTGGGTGGGTCTTTCATTTGTCCAGGGTCCTATCTCTCAGGTCTGTCTCAGGATGCAGCCTCTTCTTGGAGGAGGAGAAGTTCAGAAAGTCTATTCAGAAAAGCAGTTGTAATAAGAAAACTGGAATCTGAGCATAATCTGGCCATTCACTGGTGTGGTATTAGGCCTCAATTTACCTTGTTTTTAATGAAAAATCTGGGCTTTGTCTTTGAAGTGGACAGGGCAATCTAGGAAAGTCGTTTCTGATGAAGGTACTGACCTGTCTGTCATCCGATCCATTCTCCCTGGCCTCTGCTGGCACAAGGTAGAAATCCTTGGGATAATGAGATAAAGGGGGTTCAGTTACATCCCTGGCACAGAACAAACTGGCACATGTCTGTAATGGCAGCATTAGGGAGGTGGAGGCAGGAGGCAGATCAGGTCATCTTCAGCTACAAGGTGAGATCGAGGCCAGCTTGGACTCCATAGGACCTGTCTTTGAAAGAATCAGGAAGATGAGAACAGGAGGAGAAGGGGGAACAAGAAGAGGAAGAAGAGGGGGAGCAGGAGGAAGAGGAGCAGGAGGAGAGATGCTGTGGAATTTACAGATGTTTCACATCTGCCTGCTGCCCTTCTAGGTGTTTCCTGTGTGTTCACTCACGTCATCCTCTGACCACCCTACCACACAGGTGTTACTGTTCACGCTCCCCTCACTGTAGAGATGAGCAGCATGGGGCTCGGAGAGCTAATGTCATGGTCCAAGTTCGAAGGATTAGATAGCATCAGATCCAGGCACTGGAGCCAAGCAAGCTATTCCTGGAGCATGTGTGTTTAATGACCATCCACACAGTCCACAGCAAGATGAAAGACACAAAGTCAGAATTTACAGCCTAGAGGGAGGTTGTGCCTGTTTACGAGCGATCCTGATACAGGCTGGGGGAGCTGTCAGTGACCCACAGAGAAACATAACATCCCCGGAGGGCTCAGGTTGGGAGAAACCTGTGTCCAGCTAGAAAGAAGAACTGGGAGCTTTTATGCAGGAGGTGATATCTCAGCTCTCAAAGACGGGGGGGGGGGGGGGACTCTGGGAGAGGGGACAACAGAGATAGTTTCGGGGGAGGGCAGAGGAGAAAGTAAAAAAAATCTGAGGGAAGCCATCAAGAGCTGAAATGCCCCTGTGCTGACTAGTTTTGTGCCAACTTGACACAACCTAGAGTAATTTGGGAAGTGTACCCCTGTAAGATCTACCTGCAGGCAAGTTTAGAGTGTTTTATAGTGTGTTTTATTAATTAATGATTGTTGTGGGAGGGTCCAGCTCACTAAGGGTGGGGCCACCCCTGGGCTCGTGGTCCTGGCTTCTGTAAGAAAGCAGGCTGAGCAAGCCGTGAGGAGGAAGCCAGTCAGCAGCACCCCTCCATGGCCTCCGCGTCAGGAACCTGCCTTCAGGTTCCTGCCCTGAGTTCCTTCGGTGATGGGCTGTGACGTGGGTCTGCAAGCTAAATAAACCCTTTTCTCCCCAAGTTGCTTCCTTACCTAAGACAGCCCCCACCATCCTGACTGAAGATGGTGGGACCACCACGCCTGTAAGGCAAAGGAGTCACACCTGTGATCCAGCACTTGGAAGGCTGAGGTAAGAGATTTGACACGGTTGAGGCCAGCTTGGCCTACATAGTTCCATGTCAGCCTGGGCTGCAGAGTGAGTTCCTGTCTCACAAATCCAAGAGATAGTGGGAGGCACAGGCCACACAGATCCTGGGATGTGCTTTGGGGATTCATGCGTAGAGAGTCCAGCAGGAAAGAGTCTGGCTTGAGGCTAAGTTGATGGACAAATAAAGCTGGTGGTTGTGGAGAGGCGAGAGGATCCACAGCAGTAAACAAAGGCCAGAAACCTCATCTCTGTATACAGCACAGCACAGAGAAAGGCAGGGGGAGGGGAGAAGGTGAGCAACTCTAGACACTGAACGTGAGCCAAGGCAGCCACCGAGAAAAAGGGGGTGCTGTGGACAAATACGAGGAACTTAGGGGAAAAGACCGACAAATTGTGGGGAGCCATCATCCACAAGGACAAGGTGGGCAGGGAGCTTTGGAACCCGCTACATGAGAGGTGTGCACACAGCGGACCTTTGAAGTTAATCTAAAAGTGAACTTGCATGGGAACTGATGTCGCATGGTTTTAATCTGAAGGGTTTGAAAAGCGCCGCGCTGACGAGAGATGAGCACAACAGGTGGGGAAATTATCGGCATGAGCTCAGAGTCACTGGTGTCAAGCCCTTACAAAAGAATAAAGCCGCCAGGCCGTTGGGAGGGTATCAAATGCACAGATGCCTGGTGACAAAATATGTCCCCAGGACTGCCAGAATCACAGCCATGAACAAAGGCCACCGGTAGATGCCAGGACATCTGATCAGTGGCCGCCTGTCCAAGCTCGGCAATAATGTCACCCTCTTTATTGGTCCTTGTAGCCAAGGATGAGTGATTGAGATAGCCCAGGTCACCTTCTTTATTCACCCTGAAAGGCTGACCCTTGCCATGACCCTGTAGATGTGTCTTCTTTCCATTGCAGCTCTCTACCTTTTTCTATGTGTGCTGTGTGTGTACATGCAGACGCGTGTGTGTGCATGTGTGTATGTGTGTACGCGTGTGTGCCCCATACAAGTACACCCACATACCAGTGATTGGGAGGCAGCAGTCAATGTGAGGTATCTTCCTTTCTCTATCTCCATCTTGTTTGTGAGACAGGGTCTCTCACTGAACCTGGAGCTCAATTGATTGGCTGGACTGACGAGCCATTGGGCTCCAAGGATTTGTCCATCTCGTCCGACTCTTAGTAAGGAGATTACAGACAACTGCACTGTGCCTGGCTTTTACACGGGTGCTGGGGATTCGAACTCAGATCTCCATGCTTATACAATAACTACTTTACCCAGCAAGCCATCTCCCCGCCCCACATTTGCCATATGACTCCCGTTTGTCACAGGGTTGTCACAGAAGGGCCAGGACAGTAGGGTCATGTCTTCATCAGTTACCAGTTACTCCCCCTGGACTTCCTGCGCGCGCGTGTGTGTGTGTGTGTGTGTGTGTGTGTGTGTGTGCGTGTGTGTGTGTGTGTGGTGTGTGTCCATTCTGCACTGTGGAAATATGAGGCACAGAAAATCCTGTTGGTCTGGGAAGACCTCAAAGCAAGATTGTCACAGGGCTGGGAGTAGAAGCCACCCCACGGCTCCCCATCTGAAAGGGAGGGAAGACAAGTCCAGCGGGGAGGCTGGGGGACATGCTGTCATTCTCTGCTATAGAGGCATCGTCCCCACTACACTCTATCCAGCTCCTTTGCTGCCAGGGCCTCCGGGTGAATCTTTCTTTGCCTTGGAAAAGCCACAGGAACTAATCAAAGGTGGTGCTGGCCAGAGATCCCTGAATGAGCTCCCAGCTCATGTTTACACGGCCTGTTCCTGTTCAGCGGGTGACCGGGGCAGTCCACTGCAATGATAGATTGTAAAATAAACGATACCACTCAAAGCCCTGTCATTATCATGTCGTGGGTTTTTGGCAGTTCCTCGAGTCTGGCTTGTTTTATGTCTAATTACATAGCACTGTGCATGTCCCCCATATGTTATCTTTCACATAATAAATACATGGAAAATCCCCCTGTTTTTCCATCAGCCGCTGCCCAAAAACAGACGGATTTCTGGTGTGTGCTTACGCAATAAAGAAGCAGTTGTTTGAGCTAGGGTGACACCTCATAACTGGACTTTAGAGGCCCCATCACTCAGACTGGAGGACTTTCTGTATACTCTCCCTGCCAGGAAGCCAAGGGCCTTGTCAGGACCTGTGTCTTGGGATGGCTGGAAATGCAGCGAGTGCCTCAGTCTGGTAGGGGCCGCAGGGGCTGGAGGGTGACATACTTGCTTTCTGGAGAGGAGGCCTGGCTACAAAGGTTTTCCCATATCCTGCAAGTTCACAGAGAAGCAGGAGCACTGATCAGTCGCAGGGGTTAGGGGCTTTGCTTAACTATCAACCTATGAGCGTTAATCAAACCTCTGATGGAGGCTCATACCCACTGCTAGTGCTAGCCAGGTAAGGGAGCAGACAACGGGTGTCTGTGGGCTTGGGAACAGCCTACACAGAGAAACCCTGTCTCAGGGAGAGAGAGGGGAGAGAGAGAGAAAGAGAGAGAGAGAGAATGCATGATAAGCAAAAGCCTCAGTGGAAAGCCTCATCAACAGAGCAGATCATGTTGAAAGCAGGAAAGCAAGACTGGAAGACAAACTAGAGAAATGGGATCACTCAATAAAGGTCAATGAGAATTTGTTTTAAATATATGAATGGAATAGGGGGTAGTTTTAGAATACCATAGAAAGACCCAATCTCTGAATTATGGACATAAAGGAAGGAGAATTTGTGGTGAAGACATAGAAAATATTTTCAATAAAGTCATAGAAGGAGAATTTCTAAACCTGGAGAAAGATGCCTATCCAAGTATAAGAAACCTACAGAACATCAAATGGGACAAAAGGTGACATAATATAATTAAAATACCAAAAAGACAGAAGGGAGAAAGGATACTGAAAACTGCAAGAGAAAGGGCAAGTCACATGGGCTCATTAGAATAACATCTAAAGAGTCAACAGAAACCTTTAAAGCCATAATGGTCTAGGAATGTACTCCTGGTTATAAAAGACCACAACAATTTAAAAAAAAAATCAAACTTTTATACCCAGAAAAACTATCAAAATTGAAGAAGGGGGGGTGGAGAGTTGACTTGGTGGTTAAGAGCACTTGTCACTGTTTCAGAGGACATTCATACACATTAAACAGGTGACGCCCAAATGGATATAATAACAAACTGCCACCTAAGACCTTGTCCTGCAGATCGGGGCATCTTTCACCCATCACCACAGAGGCTTCTCTCTGCAGTAAAAGGCGATTGCTAAAGAGAGTCACAACTGGTCACCATCCAGAGTGAGAGACTGGACTGCTCTACACGGGACATCTGTCACTCTGGCTTAGGGTTTCTGCTGCTGTGATAAAATAGCATAACCAAGAGCAACTCGGGGAGGACAGGGTTGGTTGATTTGTCCCCTGGGGGAAGCCAAGGCAGGAAGTCAAGGCAGAAACCTGGAGGCAGGGCTGAAGCAGAGCTATGGAGGAGTGCTTCCTGTTGGCTTGCCCAGACTCCTTCCCTACAGGACCCAGAACTACCCAACCATGGAGGACACCACCTGCAGTTAGTGTTGTCCTTCCTCACCAATCACTAACGGAGAACATGGGCTACAGACTTGTCCGCAGGCCAACCTCAGGGAGGCATTTTCTCAAGATTCTCTCTTCCCAGATACATCTAAGTTGGTGTCAAGTTGACAAAACCCAACCAGTACACACCCACTTCAACAGAAAACTGACTCCCCCCAGAGGTCACCAACTGTCAGTGGCTACTTAGCTGGGGTGAAGGCTCTTGAGCCTCTCCCCATAGCAATCCATTTTTACACAAAGACAGAATTTATACAGAGGTCTATATTTTGGATTCTTAGAGTTGGTTTGCTTTTTTGTTTTGTTCTTGTTTTTGCTTTTCTGAGACAGCTAGCCTAGAACTCATTATGTAGACCAGGCTGGCTCCAAATTGTAGTTTTCTACCCAGTTCTGCCTTAGGAGCTCTGGTATCACAGGTGTGCACCTCCAACCTGGATATTGTCTCATTCTTCTGAAAAACTAGCACGAATTTGGTATATTCTCCTGTTGGTGCTCTACCTTCTGAATTCCAGCTTTATTCTTCTTGCAACTTGGTTTCTTGTTTGCTTGCTTGTCTTGGTTAAAAGTATTAACTTGTAAGAATCCTCCTTGTGCTCGAGTAAACTGTAAAGCTCCCACTTAAGTTCCCACAAAGGATGGTGACAGTCATATCCTCACAGGGAAATAGCGTGTGGCTCCGGGTGCAACTGGAGACGATCAGAACAATAGCGCGGCTTACTCATATTTTCAAAGGAGTTTCATATCCATTATTTTGTCTGATTCTCAAAATAACCCCAGGAGGGTGGCACGGCTGTCACTGTTACAGGCACAGAGGCTGAAATGAGAGGGCACAGGGTCCATGTAAGGAAGTGACAGAGATAGTCCAGAGATATAACAGTAATGGCAATGACAGCATTGACAATGATGACGCTGGCTAGCGCGTGCCATTTGTTCTCCGGGTTAAGCGCTCTTCCTCCTGACGCTGACACAGGACTAATTGATTGTCTTCTGGTGTCCCAGAACCTGACAAGAATCTTTGGCCTTCTTCCCCCCATCCTGCGGAACCAGGCTCAGTCCAGCCCCTCCAGGTCCTGTGAGTGTGTCAGCTGGGCAGAACTGAGAAAGGCAGAACAGAGAAGTCACAGGGTGGAGACAGAGCTACAGATCACTTCAAAGACCTGGGGGAGGTGGAAAGACATGCATGGGCTGGGAAGAGTATTGTGTTTAGGATCTCAGGGAGACTGAAGGTTACCAGGGGCTGAGCAGGCACATTCCAGGGAATATCATCCACACCTGAACAGGAAGGATAACGGAATGACGGGCAGCCGGCTCTGGGCCCTCCACAGCATCCCACTCTGTCGACACTGGGCCAACAGCAGGAATTGGCCATGGCCAGGCACGGTGTGAATGCCCTCATGTGCATTAAATATAAGAATCAGACTGAGGAGAAAAAGCTGACACCATTTAACCTTTCAGGAATGAGGTTTGTTAGGAGAGAGGACTTTGAAACCATTGCTGCCAACACTTATCTCCATCCCGTAGGCCAAACATAACACTTCATCCATTGTCTGTGAGTTGACCTTCCTGTACCAGTGGAGGGTACATCTCAGACCTAGACAACACAATGCCACCTCCTTTTCCTCGGGAGGATGATGAAGTGCCCAAGAAAAGGAGAAAGGTGGTCCGTGTCACTTGTCAACTTGATCAAAACAGATGTCCCACAACCTTGCATGCACATCCCCTCCAGTCTGGGAGAAATGGAGTGGTCTAGACTCGTTTGCTGAAAGTCAACAAGGGCTTGGATTAGTTACTTTTCTATTGTTGTGTTAAAATACTACGGCCTAGTCAATTGACTTAAAGGCGTCTAATTGGGCTTACGGTTTCAGAGGGTTGGAGTCGACAGTGATGGAGCCAAGGATGGTGACAGGCAGCTAAGTGTGGCAGCTCACTAGGCCCGCCCCTGTGACACACCTCCTCCAACAAGGCCACACCTCCTAATCCTTCCCAAACCTTCCACAAACTAGGACCAGGTCTGGACCAGCCATGGCTGGTATCTGAAGTCTGGGGCCTTGCCTAGGAGAACCATAACTGGAAGTTCCTTAACTCTTCTGCCTCTTTCGGCCTCATGTAGTTAGTGTGTGGGCAGCAGGAACAGACCAGTTCATGGGGCCTCAGGGCTCTTCAATGCCTGTGGACACTTTTAGGTACCAGTCCTCTGGAGTCCCCAGAATCATCCCTGGCTCAGGGCTCAGCCCACAGGCACCAGCGTGCCATTTTTCTTAAGAAGCAGATGTTGGTCTGACAGAGACTTCCTGCCTGGTTCGGAGCCAGTAATCAATAAAGCAAATATTGGCTTCCCTGGGTTGTAATCTCCAAAGCTTACCATGTAGCCCAGGAAGAAACTGCTCTGGAGGTTGAATTAACTCGCCTGAGTTCGTGGACTGGGATGGGAAGCATCAGCGAATCTTCCACCAATAGCTCCCATCGTGAAGCCTGTCACCAGTGTCCCTCCTGACTCAAGGCCACAGAGCTGCTCCTGAGACATGAGACAGCACAACACCACCTCCCATACCCAGCAAGAGCTTCTCTAAGCATCTCTCAGAAACGATGGGACTGTCAATTTTTAGTCAGAGGAGCGGCCCCCATCAGCCTTGAGGGAGCCTCTCACTTTCCACAGCCAACCTCAGGGTGAGGCTTGACTTTCTGTGACTACGGAAAACCCATGTAGCTCTGACTTTGCCAGGGAGGCGCTTGGCAACAAGGGGAACAGAGCGGAAAGCTGGGACCACCATCTGGTCTTCTCGGGGTCTCAGGAAGTTTCCCCATTGTTCCTGACAGGATTCCCTCCTGTGGACCAGGAGACTGAAGCTGCCTTCTGCCAGTGGAAACCTCAAGACATACACTCTTCTTCTACTCACTCAGTGCTTTGGGGACAGGTGTCACTCCCATAAAAAGGTTTTTATCCTTGTCCTTCCTAGGCCACACCATTCCTGTCCTAGGGTAGGAGGTAGGAATCTTATTCTCTGCAGATGAGGTCCCCAGGGCCCACTGAAATGTCTGTCCCATCCCAGTCATCTGTCTGTCTGTCTGTTTCTCTGGTATGCACGCACACTCTCACCCTCTCATCCCTGCAAGTCACCCATCAAACACCAGTTCCAGTCTCAGACTTTCAGATGATAGGGCCAGGTAAGATAAAAGGCCCCAAGGGACAGTAGAGTTCAGAGTGGTGTCTCAGACTGAGTGCTGGCCTCATGTCACCAGTCCTCCCAACCTGGGGGGCAGAGGGAGACTACATTTGTATGCATAAGATTCTCAAATTGAAGTACCAATTGCCAACTTGAAATGAATAATAATAAAAAGAGAACAGGGAGAGGCTGGAGTGATGGCTCAGCAGTTAAGAACACTGGCTGCCCTTCCAGAGGACCCGGGTTCAATTCCTTGTACCCAGCAGCTGACAACTGTCTGGAACTCCAGTTCCAGGGGATCCGACACCCTCACACAGACATGCATGCAGACAAAACACCAGGGCACATTAAATAAATAAAAGAAAGAAAAAGAGAGAGAGAGAACGAGGGGAAAGAAGAATTGTAAAACTCCTGGGGGTTGGGACTATAGCTCAGGTGGTAGAGAACTTGCCTGGCGTGGACAAGGCCCTGAGTTTGATCCCAGCCCAGTATAAACTGGGTGTGGTGGAACATGACTATAATCCCAGCAGACAGAGGCAGGAAGATCGGGAGTTCAAGGGTCATCCTTGGCTACATGTGGAGTTTGAAACCAGTCTGAAATGCATACGATGGTATATAAAAAAATAAAATAAAATTATAAAATAAAACAAAATCAAGCAGGTTTAAGGCCTAAAAACTGCTCAGAGATGCAAGACAACAAAGACTGACTTCAATCACTCTGGCTCAGTTTGCCACTGACATTTTAGTGACGCTAGCAATAGCCATCTATTCCTTAGGACAGGTCCTTGAGGGCCTTCTAGTGTCCTCCGGTATTTTCTCTCGGAGCTTCCTCTTGGGTTCAGCCTGCCTCTGTCAAGCTAGGAGTGAGCAGATGTTTGTGGGGAACTACAGCTGGCTAGGTGTGCCTTATCCACTTGGCCAGCACCCCAAGAACTAAGAAAACATCTTGGATCCACCTACCTGCTGCTGGTCCCTGAAGGTACCAGAATCTCCATCCTGCAGCTAGGAGAGTCAATGAAAAGACCAGCAAGAGCTGGAACCTGAAGTCTGTGTGGGCCGATACCTCTGAGTGTATACATTCCAAGTAGCAGTACAGCCCTGCTTAGTCCAGATGAGGCCTGGGCTGGCCCTTCCTGTAACTTCTCCTTTGACCAGCTCTGCTGCTGCTGTCTGACCTATCATATGCCCTATATTCCTGAGGCCTTTTTCCCACATAAGCCTGCAACCTGGGAAGGTACCCCATCCCTCACTTAGAAGCACCCGTGCTGGTTTGAAGTGTGTCTCCTCTCCCAGGCCTGCCGCTTTGCAGGCCACTTCAGGCATCTGGAACAGCTGTCTTCAGGAGGGGCCTACAGAACATAGGGGCCAGCGGGAATGGGCTCTGAGGCCCAGGTAGACAGAGAACATTCAAGGCATCCAGTCCCCCAGACTCATGCGTGCAGTGGGTTTTGGCAAGACAAGGGGCCCATATGGTGCCAGAATGGAATGGAGGGATCCAGGACCCTTGCCGGGCTCCTGCGGTATCTCGGGGTCTCTCTGAGCCTCAGATCTGAGAAGCCCAGGGCAATGTGTCAAACCTACATAGTGAAGCCAGACGGACTTGCGCTGCACTCTTAGGTAAATTCCTTCACCTCTCTGAGTCTCCAGCATGACGTGAGAGAGGAAAGGATGCTAAAACCTACCCTCTGTGGCTGTTGTCAGGGCTGCGAGAGACGTGCACAGAGTATCTGGGCACCGAACAGGGCTCAGCAATCAGAACTTGTCATGATGACTTCATAGGATTAAACGGCATGGATAATGTGTGCACAGCAGCTCGGTGAAAAGTTGTGCTAGGATGGATGGTAGCAATTACCACTTATCGGAGTGTCCGCTCCCTGGGCCTCATCACCATAATCTGTTTCTTTCTAGTTTATTGTTTTTCCTGGCTTAACCTCTTCTTGGCTTCTTTTTCTCTAGTCCTTTTCCTTTCCTTGACTCCCTGTTGCCTGAACTAACATCCAATACCACTTTGGTCTTCTTGGCTTCTTTTTCTCTAGTCCCTTTCCTTCCCTTGAATCCGTTGCCTGAACTAACATCCAATACCACTTTCATCTGCCCTCACTTCATAAGCCCCCTGTCCAAACTAAACAGCGGTACCGATCACCACCCTCGAGCTTCCCCTACAACCCTTCATGGCTTCGTGCCTCTCCCCTTGTACCATCTTCCCAGGCTGGTGCTCCCATGATGCTAGATGCCCACCCACCCTTCAAGACTATATCATGTTCAGTTTCCAAGTCTATGGGATTGCAACTAACCGCCCTGGGCAGAGACATCCCAATGGGTCTCTCCTTGGTAGGATCACCTTTAAATGAGTCAATGTTTTCTACTGTGACCCTGGGAATCTCACCTCTCCTTTCTGGGTCTCCCTTTTTAGTAGCCATGAAGACTAAATGAAGTGAGAGAATCATACAGTTGCTGGCAGGTGCTCAAAGTACAGAAAGCAGTTAAGAAATGGTCACTGCTGACGTTACTCTGGGCCTTTGGTATATATATGCAACGAAGCCATGAAGACCAGCCTGACATGTCCCACCATGTGCAACTGTTAGCCCTTCTGTTTTCTTTTTGAGACAAGATCTCCTGTAGCCCAGGCTAGCCTTAAACTCAATATGAGGCAGAGGTTGGCTTTGAACTGATCTCCCAGCTCCACTTTCTGAGCTCTAGGATTCCAGGCATGCACCAGCATGCCTAGTTTATACAACGCTGGAGAGGGGACCCGGGGTTTTGTGCATACTGGGCAAGCGTTCTACCTGTCTTAGCCATGTGTTCAGCCCCAGTGATCCTTTGTTTGACCTCAAGCATCTTCTCAACACGCCGCTCGAATCCTCTCCTGTCTCTTAACGTCTTAGGAGAAGAGTCCTGGCTTGGTTTGAGCCCTGTTCTCCTGGCTCCTAGATCTGAAGCAAGTATCAGCTCCTCCAGACCCCCATAGCTTGTGGTGGAACTCAGGGAGGCATCTGCCACCTGCCGCAGGCTCCCAGCATGACAGTGAGAGCCAGGAAGGGCACCTCCTGTGGAAACCAGAAATGTACATGGAAGAGAAATGGCTTAGGTGCTGGATGCGGGGGCAGCTTGAGCAGAGCAGGGGTCAGAGCAACACTAGAGTGTTAGCTGGGGTCTGTGCGATGCGGATTGCTGAGAGAGGGCAATCAGAACCCAAGTGCAGGCTTCCACCCAAGCCTGTCCACCCTACATCTGCAGGGGCCCCTGAACTCCTGGTCTGATGCTCCGGGTCCCTTTGCAGAGCTCCTGAGGCAGGCTGGGCATGTCAAAACCCTGGTGAAGCTTCCTCCATGATGGCATGTTCTGGGCACACAATGGGTCATATGATTTGGGCTTCTCTAAATTCCTAACCCTCCCTTCTACCATCCTTCTGGTTAAAAAGAAGACCCCCTACACACACACACACACACACACACACACACCAGTTCTTTGCTCTCCTGGGTTATGTCTGCAGAGCCCACAGGAGGTCAGCACCAGTTGAGCCCTATATAGGGTATCTTGCTGCCTAGATGCTGTTACATGGTGGTGAAGGTTCTGCTCCTCCATAGAATTATGAGTAACCGGGGATCGTGGCACTGGCCAAGATTGGGCTCTTTAACGGGTTTGGATCATGCGCCTGGTATTTTTGCTTGGAGTCATCCCAGGGCACATTTACTGAGCTCTTTTTGACTTTTATTTTATTTTATTCTTAAAACAAAGCCTCCTTATGTAGCTCAGGCTGCCTGGAACTACCCAGGCTGGCCTTGACTCCTGAGCCTCCCACTCTAGCTTCTCGGGTGCTAGGATTGCAGGTGAGAGCCAACAAGACGTGTTTAACATTTCCTCTAGACTCCATGAGAACTGAAGGACCGGGGAGTTTCCTGGCACCCAGGACAAGGCTCTGTCAGCTGGATCCAGAGCGCTAGGCTGTGTTACTGCTATTTCTGTGTCCTCTGTGGGTCCCCTCTCCTTCTCCGAGCCTGGTCCTCCTCTTCTCCCATTAGCTGTGGCTCTTTCCCTCACATCATCTGTTTCTACCCTGGGGTACCAAGCACAGGGGAATCAGAATAGTGACCGAAAGATGATTCTCCCCTGGACTTCAGGGGAGCACCAGGCTGGGAGATCCCATCTATTGATTCTAGTCTAACTTGGTGGATCTGATCAATCGACCTCTGCTCTCGCTGACCTCCCTAAGGCAGCTACAGTCCACTGGCAGCCCCCCCTCCCTACAGCCCCTCACTTCCAAGTCCGCTGACCTCCACTCCCACCAGGGCATCATAAACCGCTTCCACCCATGATCTGTCTTCACTTTTACAATTTTACAAAGATCCTGAACATCTAGTATTTAATACAAATAAAACATATAGGTATATAGTCTATAATACAAATCATTCAAACATCTGCTGATAATAAATTATCAAAAATTAATTTAAAACAATTATTTGATGCACATAAAATTTTAATATTTATTAAAGATAAAAATGAAATTTGCATGTCAATTAATTTTCATATTAAACAGGTGTGCTTGTTTGTTTTCACATGAAGAATTAAGTTGTGGCTAAATATTTGATATTGCAGGACAATAGGGCCCTGGTGGGCACCTCCACTCCAGAGATGCTGGCCCCACTAAGTGACCCTGACTTTCCACCTCTCATTCAAAATCCTCAACTCACAGGGCCTACAGATGCTCAGCAGACCCTGGGAGGGCAGAGGGGGTTTGTCTGGTTTCCTGGGACTCATGCTGCTGCTGCAACTGGAAACAGTCAGGTCCTGGTAAGGGCCTGGCAGCTGATGACCCCGGGACAGGAAGGTGTGGGCTCAGACAGCAGGGGAAGGGGCATGTGTGGGTTTTAAATATAATGTGAGGCCATCGTTTCCTGGAGTAATTGTGTTCTGCCTCTTGAGAGGCAGCTGAAACTAGGAACTAGCCAAGACGGGGCCCTCCTGGAAGTCCTAGCAACACAATTGTTTCCATGATGAAAATTCAAATTGTATATTTTTACATTTTAAAAAAGCAAGTACTCCAAGGTCATACTTTGGCCAGGAGCCTCCTGGAACCAGGCCTGTTTGTTCTTCTTCAATGTGACTGAGTATTGAGGGCTAAAGATTAGCTAGAGACAGTCACCAGGAAGCCCCCATGAAGACGGCTGTGACATAGGCCCAGGAGGACAGTCAGCCACCCCTGCTTTGGATAGCTCATATTTACCATGGGAGACTCATAAGCTAATGTATGGATGTGTCCAGCACCAAACCAGGATACAGAGAGACACAAGGGTCAGTAGGTAAGAGGACTTGTAAGCATGAGGACATGAGGACACAGACACACACACACCCATAGACACAGATACACACATGCAGACGTGCACACAAAACAATTGCTGATGTGCACACATCTGTGCATCTGCTGCCAAAGTTCCTGCTCATCTTCTTCTCCTCCACCTTCCTTCCTCTTTAACGTCTTCTCTCCTCTTTGCCCCCACACCATTAAAATGGCATCTTTGCCCAGAGTGACGGCGAGGACACATAGAGTCAGTGGACAAAATCAGGCCAGGAATCCAGGGCCTGGATCTCTCCAGTGAGTTGAAAGTTCCATCATTCCCCCCTGCAAAGAGATGCCTGAAGAAGCTGAGGAACCACACACGGGGCCTCCCCCTCTCCTTCTTCCTTTCCCTAGTCCTTCCTGGCTCTGCCGGGTTGGGGGGGGATATTGGAGAGCAATGGCCCTTTCCCACCCCCTAGTCTCATTCCTGCATGTGCATCCCCTGTTCCTCTCACCACTCTCCAGGGAGTGTGGCCTCATGGTCAGGCCACCGTGTTGACAAGGCTGAGCCTTCTGGCCACCAAAGTCGTGAGCTCTCAGAGTCTGTTGTCAATTTGATGGCTGCAGCTGTGTATCTCCAGGGTCTGCTCTTGACAAAAGGGTAGGACGCAGACGCTGGGTGTGGGAGGGTGCCAGGAGCCAGCCGACCTTCCCAACGGCTCTCCTCTGGGTGGCACTTGGGCAGCTGGGCCTTGGAGGGCCAGCATGGAGAGATGCCAGGCTCCCCAGCAAGGGCAGCACTGTACTAAGCCAATTACATTAAGATGGTCAGATTTCATGGAACACACTTCTGGGGCTGTCTGTGATGACTTTTCCAGAAAGGCTCACCTGAGGTGGGAAGACTTCCCTGAACATGGGTGGTACCACCTCATGAGTTGAGGTCCCAGACTCAGTCAGAAGAAATTAAGAGAGCCGGGCGGTGGTGGTGCATGCCTTTAATCCCAGCACTCGGGAGGCAAAGGCGGGTGGATCTCAGTGAGTTTGGGACCAGCCTGGTCTACAGAGTGAGTTCCAAGACAACCAGGGCTGGGAAACCCTGTCTTGAAAAACTAGAAACAGAAATTGAGGCCAGCCTGGTCTATAGAGTGAGTTCCAGGACAGTCAGTGCTATTACACAGAGAAACCCTGTGTCAAAAAACAAAACAGAGGAAAGAAGGAAAGGAGGGAGGGAGAGAGGGAGGGAGGACGGGAGGGAGGAAGGACGGGAGGGAGGGAGGGAAGGAAGGAAGGAAGAAGAAAGGGAGCTGAGATAGTATGATCTCTCTTCCCAGATACAGTGTGTCTGTCACTCCTTCTGCCACAGCCATGCCCTCTTGACACCATGATGGAATGGTGGCATCCCACTGCGCTCAGAACAACCCTTTGCTCCCGCAAGTTGCTTTCGGCAGTAGGCTGTCAGTCACAAGATAGTAATTAAGACATTACCCTGTCCTACAAGGAGCTTGGGATCTTAGGACTAGCCGGTGCTGTTCTCGGGCTGTATGTGTAAACTTCTGCCGTGGAGCCAGCATGGTTAGCTTCACAAGTGTGCCCGCAGTTACCACCTGGCAGTTCTGAATAACCAGGAGCCTTTTCGAGTGGTACTGGGACCTGTCAATCTCATCGTCCATCGGGAGCCATGCCCATGTGTCCTTCTAGGCTGGCAGCTGTGGCTTCTCTCTGCCTCCTGCCATTTCTTGTTCACTGGGTTTTGAAGTCCTCTATCTGGGTGTACACTGGACCACCTGAGCTCTGAGTGTGTGTGTGTGTGTGTGTGTGTGTGTGTGTGTGTGTGTATGTTCATGTGGGGCATGCTGCATGTTGGTGCATCTGAGCTCTGAGTTTGTGTGTGAGTGTGTGTGTGTTCATGTGGGGCATGCTGCATGTCGGTGCACGTGAGCTCTGAGAGTGTGTGTGTGTGTTCATGTATATGTTACATGTCAGTGCACGTGAGCTCTGAGTGTGTGTGTATGTTCATGTATGGGAATGTTGCATGCCAGTGCACGTGAGCTCTGAGTGCATGCGCATGTGTGTTCATGTATGGGAATGTTACATGTCGGTGCACGTGAGCTCTGAGTGTATGTGTATGTGTGTTCATGTATGGGAATGTTACATGTCGGTGCACGTGAGCTCTGAGTGTATGTGTATGTGTGTTCATGTATGGGAATGTTACATGTCGGTGCACGTGAGCTCTGAGTGCATGCGCATGTGTGTTCATGTATGGGAATGTTACATGTCAGGGCACCTGGGTGAAGTCAGCATCTTAGGTGCTGGTGCTCACCCTTCAACCTGTGTAACAGGGTCTCTATTGACTTTCAGCCTCCTCTGCTTCTCAACTCCCCAGAGGAATGCCGGCATTACAGACACATGTGTTACAAACCTAGCTTTTGGGTGGGCCCTGGGGATTCCCATGCAGGTCCTTACACTTGTGTGGCAAGCACTCTCACTACAGAGCCAGTTCCTCAGTTTGTGTCTTTCTCAGGGCAATGTCATCATGAGAGACACCAAGCCCCCCTGAGGACGCAGTAGAGCCCTTGCCTACCATGCCAGACGTCCTGGCCTGGATCTCCAGCCCTGCATGAGCTGGGCATGGTGCAATCCAGTCCTGAGGTGGAATGCAGGATATTCCCAGTGACATTCAAGGCCAGTATGGGCTACACCAGACCCTACTCCCCCACTCCACCCCACCCCACCCCTCCACCAAAATTCTTCTAGATCTATGCCAGGTGTAGACTTGTGAACTAGCTCATGGAGAAAAAGCCTGCTTGGGTTAGGGCTGAGTGTTAGAAACAGCAACCATAAAACAAGCAGAGCATTAAAGACAAAAGAAACACAACGGATGAGCAAAAGGAATATACAGTTCACATCAGCGTTGGAAGTTCGGAGGGACAACTGATTTCAGGATTGGTCCCACCTCGTCAAGGTGGCTTCTAGAATCTCTCTTGACTATGTATTTCTCAGAATGAGAGAGAAGAAAAAGAGGAGAGAAGGACAAAGGGAGGAGAGGGAAAGAAAGGGAAGGAGAAAATCTCCCAGTCAAAGCAGGACTCTCAATTCACTGCGCCTGGACAGCATGTCCATTGAATGTGGGCAAGGGATGGATTATGCTGGTGGTTAAGTGAAACAGGGTCCATGCCTACCTGAAGCTGGGGCCAAGGTAACTATATCACTAGGGGGAAAGTTGAATAGTAGAAAATGGGGTTCTGTTAAGAAACATGCCTTTTGGTCCCTGACTCTTCATCCCAAGCTGGGCTGCAGTTCCCAAAAGACCCGTTCCTTGTACCACGGGAACTATGGTCCCTAGATTGTGATATGGGTGTTGGCACGTTTGTCTGCCAACTAGAGGGTAATGGAAGCAAGGATCATGTCTTAGACCCCCGGGTTCTCGGAGTCTTGGGGCTTTCCTAAGGACTAGATCGTAACAGGCCTTTAGTCAGTATCCACTGGGCAAGAGAACCTGGACAGAGAACATAAAACGGATGTCCTTCTGCCCAAAGAGGCCTTAACAACTTCCAGCTAGTTCTGGAATATGCATGTATTCTTTTCCTCCCATGGTTTCTAATTTGAGAGGCTTGGCACATTAACTCCCCACAGGCTGGGAGCAAATGACCGGATTCCGGGAAATGGGTTCTAGGCGCCTTTGGTTTCACTTCCTGCATGAGACAAGGAGAACAGAGGTGGACAACATCCTCCAGATGCCCCACTCCCCTCCGACCAGGGAGACATAAATGGCATCGCTCTTAGTTCAGCCACTGTATCCACGCCCCCAGGATATAGAACAGCCACAGGAAACCTAGCACCTCATGCAATGTACCTTCATGCCACAGCTTCAACTCTAGGGCTAAAAGTGGCCTTGGGCATTGTGTGTGTGTGCGCGCGCGTGCGTATACATGCGTGCACATGTCTGTATATGTGTGCATGTGTGTATGGGTGCATGAGTGTGTGTATGTGTGCACACATGTGCATGTATGTGCGTGCATGACTGTGTGTGTGCGCGTACGTGTGTGTGTGTGTGTGTGTGTGTGTGTGTGTGTGTGTGTGTGTGTGAAAGGTTCTCCTGCTGGAGGAGTCCCAGGGAAGCAGGAACCCATCACACTCTGTTCCAGGAGGCCTTGGGGTCTCTGGACCCCAGAGGCAGCTGTTTGGCCAAACCTCATCAGCTTGTCCGTTACCATCTTTGTTTAATTTCTGGAGTTCCGAGGAGCCATACAGCTCCTTCCCCCAGCTGGACCACCTCACCACGCCTGCCCCAGGGCTCCTGAGTATACAAAGCTTCCGAGTGTCCACCCACCCATCGAGCAGGACCTAAAAATACCCACGAGGGAATGCTTAGTCACGTGTGCAGGGGACCAGTAAGGGGGCCACTTCCCAGACCTCCCCCTCATAGACCAGCTGTGTAAACCCTCCCCTGGTGGCTGGTGAAAACTGGGTCAGAGCACAAAAAAAAATGTGCGGTACTGGGCAGAGACGGTACACGCCGGCAGGGAGGCTCAGTAAGAACTGGGCTCTAAGAGTTTGAGAACAGCTTCAAGCCTAGAGGTGGGGCTGCTTCTAACCTTTTCTATGGGCAGGAGAAAATGGAAGGAAAAAAATGGGTATTTCACATGCCAGCCAAGTTTGGGGTCTGGAGTGTCCCCCAAGAACCCAGGAGCTAAAGGTTTGGTCCCTATTCTATGAAACCTTCAGGAGTTGGGACCTACTGGAAGGAAGGTAGGTCAGTGGTGACACACCATTAGAGAGGGGTATCGGGACCCCCTCCCTATCTCTCCTCCCACTCACCAGCCACTGTGCAGTGGGCAGCTCCTGGGACCTGGCCTCCTTATCCCACCATGTTCTTTTCCACAGGCCAAATCAACAAGTCAAGCAGCCACGGCTAACTCTTCCTCCTCAAACAGGGAGAGCTGAGGGACACACCCAGCAAGGCAGTAGGGAGGCCTGCATTCCTGAAGCCCTTAAGGGGCAACAGTGCCTGGAGGGAGGGGGAGAGAGAGGGGCCTGGGATATGTTACTCAGGAAACATGGCATAGTATATAAATGATTCTTACAAATATAAAATGAAGTTGGAAAACAGATTGGCCAAAAGAATAAGAAAGAGGAGGAAGGAGAAAGAAAGGGAGGGAGGAAGAGAGGGAGGGGAGGGAAGGAGGAACTGCCAATGTATCAAAGCCTAAAAAGACAAAAGTTGCCTCAAGGCTAGACCTCTTCTCTGCCTTCACTAAGTCCCCTCTCCTTGTGGCTCAGCTGAGGAGCAGCCTTTCTGGCTGGTCCTCGGGATAGAGATGCTCTGTGTGACCCAGTTTTAGGAGTGGACAGCCACCAGTGCTCACCCCACATCCACCATGGACAGACCTCAGGGGGTCTAGATTGACCTTTCCTGGAAATCTGAGGCGAGTGGGGACAGGACCCCCAGGGAATCTAGTCTGTCATGTGTTCACAAGGAACTCAAGAGCCCACACTAACATCCCTTCCTGGCCTGCAAGCTGGTTTCCATGGCGACAGAGACTCTCATGCTGTGTAATGCAAGAAGGGAAATGGACCACAAGTCCCTGGGAGCACAGCAAGCTCTCCTGGCCCTCCCTGCCCGCCTCTGTCTGCAGTGGTGCGTGTTCTCTCATCCCTTGACTGATCTAGCTGGCAGGGGGGGGGGGGGCGAAAGGAATCCTTAATGACTCTCCTGCCTTCATTCATTACTGTAATGGTTTCAGCTTGGGGCACAGAGGGCTGCCATGGGCTTAATATGTTTTCATGTCCACAAACGCATTCCCTGCTTGGCAGGAAAAGAGGAGGTCTGGTTTAGGTTTGCATTGTGGGGTGGTTTATAAAGACACTAGCAATAGGGGACTCTCCCACCAAGACTTAGCCTTCTTTCATCCCTACCTCTCCCTCTGGGCTCCCCTAGTCCCTCTGCCTCACCTATTCTCCTTTCCTAGTAACTCTCTTTGGGCTGGGCTTGCTTCCCTCTCTCCCCCATACCTACCTTCTCTCCAAAGTCATCAGAGCCCAAGAAAATGGCTGCTGGCGGACACTTTTGGGGTTTTAGGTGAAGGATTCGTGCACTGAGTTGAAGACCTCAAAGGGCATTCTAGGTAGAGAGGAGGAAAAGCGGGTCCACTCTGACCCGTTGCTCTGAGGTCACCTGCCTGGCTAGCCTTTGAAGGTGCATGCACAGTGCAGGACGAAAACACTGTGAAGAATTCCGTGTCCCTCCCTTGGCTAGCAGACTACTCAAATCACTGACAGAAGAAACAACAACTTCCCCAGGAGCTTCATGCTGGAGAAGAACAGGCGGAAGCACGGTGTAGTCAGAAGAGGAACCCTGCCCTAACCTCAGGAGCAATCACACACAGTTCTGAGAACTTGGCAGCCCACCCTGCAGGAGGGACTGGAACAGAAACTAGGATAGGCCAGCGATGGGCAGGACCACACACCCTGGCCAGGACTACCCAGCTATGCACGCCTCTACGGCTCTATTTAAACTGAAACATCGTGCTATTACTCCACGTGTGGACTGGGGGAGGGGGCATCAGAGGACCTCTTCGTCTGTTTCCTTTCGGTGTGGCCATGGTGCACACATCTCCTTTCTCTGCTCTCGTTAGTGTTTGTCTCCGGACCAGCCTCTGGAGGATGGGTAGCCAGGCCTAGCTTGTTAGGGCTGCCAGGGTGCAGGCTCTGGCCCTAAACTACAGTAGCACTGTAGACGGGGAGAAGTTACCAGGGAAACCTTGTGCTAACAAAACATGTCAGGGACATTATGGCTGGGGAATTCCTTTGGGAGAGGTGTCCAGGTTTATTGTGATTGAGAAAGAACCATTTGGGCTCCAGAGTCCCTAAAAAGAAGGTGTTGAAATATAGAAAAATAACAACAACAACAACAACAACAAAAACAGTGCCACAAATCACTCCTCAATGAGGTGAGTCTCCACGGCAACCTGCCCGGGGGCTGAACACCAGGAGGCAGGAGATGCATGGTCACCATGGAAACCACATCCTAGAAACCCACTGGTATTGGTTTGCCATACTGTGGATGAGGTACTGGGGATGGAGATAGACCTGCAGGATCCCTGGGAGTATGGAGGGGGATAGAGTAAAGAAAGGTGTGGGAAGAAGAGGGAAGGGAAGGGGGTGGGGGAGAGGGTGAGGAAGAGAGAGATTGGAGAAAGGAGGGGGAGGAGAGAAAGGTTCAAGGATAGTCTCTCTGAAGCTGTGTGAGGAGTCAGGGAATGTACCAGGAGCTGGGATGAGAGAGAGGAAGAGGCTGGCCTGGAGGATTAGCAGTTGTAGCTAGGTGCCACCATACTGTCCTTATTGCTATATTCCACCTCTCTCGGCCACCACTCAATACAAGTAATACTCCGTTGTCGCTCCACTGACGACAAACTTTGGAAGGGTTTGGAATCATAGCAAGCCTATTTGGGACTCCTAGGTCCGCCTATGATCCTGGGTGTTCAAGCACAAGGTACAAGCTCATCCCCCAAAGCCTGTCTCTGGCCCTAATTACTCCGAGACGCCAGTTAGATAGTCCTTTTTCCTAGATGCTAAGCAGCAACTGTGTACTTAGCGCCACCTGGTGGTCGCTGGAAGCAAGGCCGCAGAGACCAGAATTAGTCAATCCCAGCCATGTTTCAGACAAAAAATCTACCTCTTCAAGCAGGTGTTGAGACTAGAACCTATCTCCAATCACTCTCTTGGTGTTCTGGGGACCAAATGAGTTCTACCATAGAATGAGCCACAGAACACAGCCTGTCCACATCATCAATCAGCCATGTGACCTCAACTATCCAATGCCATCTCTGGGCTACAACGCATGCCTATAACATAGATTTGTGTGAAATTTCCTATTGCGGTTCTTGACCACTTGCACATCAAGCATTAGCCCTGTCCTAGAGCATTCTATTAAATCTGAGGAGAGATAACAGCCCAGAAACACAGCATCTATGACTTTCAGCATCCGTGTGATTTAAGGCAACCTGGTACAGAAGGGTCCCACCACCTTCCACCAGCCAAGTGGCAGGAGCCAGGCCCAGCACACACCACTCTACAAACGAGCCCTGGCCACAGTCCGCTGCGGCCAGCCTGCCCTCCTCAAGGCTCCTAGTCATATGTCGGAGAATAGGTGGTGACCAAAGCTTGCCCCGTGGGCACTGGCCTCATCATAGGGAGGTCTCCACAGGGAACAGCCACTCAGAATGCAGGGGTGTCTGCCCTTTCTGAGGTTGACGATGCAGGGAGGAAACCAGTGCTAGACACAAGAGGGCTAAGGGCAGGGTGGCAGGCCTGAGTCTGGGTAGCCAACTTCACAGCCCAGCTTTCCCACTTGGCATGACCACCTCATTGCTTCACCCTCCCAGCCGCTAAGCAAAGAGAACAGCCAGGTCCACTGTCCAGGGTCTGCTGGGAATTAAACGGGGTCAGGGTCACACCCTACATCTTTTCAGGATGAAGCCTGGTCCGTAGCAAGGCACTCATCATCCCCGACTCGATATAGGAGACACTCTGCCCTCTGGCCCTATCAAGGACACGTATACAGTACAACCCTGGGTATTCCCTGTGATTCTATTGAGTACTTACTGTATACAGTGTATATACAGTAGGACCAGAATGATGGAGAAAGCAGGTTAGATGCTATACCCCATGGAGCGTCTTGTCTAAGAGGGACTTTGGAGATGGACAGACATCAAACTGATAGATTCAAGCTGCCAAAGGACCATGTGACCAGGAAGGAGGGGACCTGAGCGGTTAGAGGATAATCTTTGCCTGCCTTCCTTCCTGCTGGTACCAAGGGCACAATGGCTGGTGTTTTGCAGCTCTTCTGGGCTATGAGGCAAAGCTGATGGGTGAGAAGGACCTTCACCCATGGGGACTGCATTGTCCACTCTTGGCTTTTATGATGACAGAGGGGGCACTTACCCTGTCTTAAGAACTTTGGTTTTGGTCGGACAATGGTGGCACACGCCTTTAATCCCAGCACTTGGGAGGCAGAGGCAGGTGGATCTTTTTGAGTGGGTGGGGTGGGTGGGAAGAGTCTCACCTGGATTTGTTGAATTCACTTGAAGGAATTAGCTGACTAAACCAAACTAGAGATGGATCTGGAGCGCCGAGAACTATCTTGGAGGCTGTCTGTAGACACAACTACAGCAGACACAACTCATCGGGGAAGGACGGGCCTGAGAGAAGGGGCTCAAAGCCAGGGTGAGCCTCCCCAGCAGAGGCTCCTCAAGTCCAGCCCTCAGCTGACCCTGGCCATGATGTCATAAGAAGACTTCAGAGTTGGAGACCAGGGGATCTGACTTGAAATCTACCTCTGACTAGCTAAGATGGCTCAGGCGAGCTCCCTGGCACCTCAGTTTACTAAAGGAACAATGGCAATGCATGAAGCAATGTGAAGACAATGCGCCTCCTGGTACCCAGGTGTTAACCGGTCCCTTGATGACAATTTCCATATTTTAGCCACTTTCTTGGAACAAGGTGGTTTCCCAGAACCAGCTGAGCTCCAAAGTGCAAGAAAAACACCAGTCCCAGACCGAAGGAGGCTTTTACCCAGGCAAACGTCTTTGGGTATGTGAAGAGTATGCAGGTAGGGTGTGTGTGTGTGTGTGTGTGTGTGTGTGTGCATGTGCGCATGTGAGCAGAGCAGGATGGTAGTGGGGCAGAGGACAACCTCACCCTTTCTCACGTGCCATCCACTTTTGAGACAGTGTCTCTTACTGGTCTAGAATGTGACTGGCTGCCCAGTGAGCCCCAGGGATGTCTGTCTCTGCCTCCTAGCGCGGGTTTACAAACATGTACACAGTGTCTGGCTTTGTGTGTATGCTGGAGAAGGAGGGGTCTAGGGGTGAAACCCGGATTGTAAAGCAATTGCCTGCCTGCCTGCCTGCCTGTGACATTTCTCCACCCCAGGCAAATTTCAAAAGCAACTTGCATCCTAAATATTCCTGACAGTCGGCAGCTTTCACTGGAGTGTGCATAGGCAGTGGACTGATTCAAACCACAGTACCAGCATGCCACAGCTTCCTTACACACTCCTCACTGGGCCCAGCACCTTCTCCGGGAGATTCATTCTCCTCCGCTTAGACGGGGCAACTGGGACACAGCTGCCCAAAGATGCATGACTAGCAATCGGGAGGTCTGCCTGACTCTCCTTGTGAAAAAGACAAGCACCAAGTCACTGGCCCCACGTGAGAAAGGATAGCTACGCCCCACACATCACATTCATTAGAAGAAACCACTGGGCACCAAGCCTTAGAGCAAGACTAGGAGGGTGCGTGAGGGGCTGGTGGTCAATTTCTGGGTGGTCTGGGATAGATTTGGCCATCCCCACTTACAGAGAACACAGCCCCAGAAAACCACCAAGTCTACCCCACCCTCCCCTGTCACCTCATGTGACAGCAGAACTGTGGGCTAGAAATAACCAAGGTTGTGAAATCCCACAGAAAGAGGCCATGACTTATTCTCCTCCGGGGGTCCCCAAAGCACCCCAGCCTCAGGCTCCCTGATTCAGTGTACTGAGGGCAGCTGGTCGGTATCCATCTGGCTTTCCTCTCCGAAGCCTCCGTCCCGCCTGTGTAAATGGAAAGGTCCCCTTTCTTCGATGAAATAGCAGGCTTATGCCTCTTCCTGACACGAGACTCAGACCAGGGTAAAGCCGCAGTAAATGAGGGTTAGAAAAACCAGGGGCGCTTGTCTCCCCGAAGAGACCAATGCTCCTGCAAGACTTCCCACCAGGTGGCGCTATGAGACAACTTTCAAAACACAGGTCTATGGGCAGAGCTTGCGCACTCTCCCAGGTGGTACGGAGGCAATCGATTGTGGGTTCAGACCTCAGAACTCAAGGCTGGGTGGCTGGGTAACATTTCATGACTTACCTTCGCCTTAACGTAAATGCTCATCAGAACAAGGTGGCAGAGGAAGCGGGCACAGACACTGTGCCAAACCGGAAACAACCACCTACTACGCTCTACCATGGGCAAGAACAGGCCCGGCCAACACATTCGGGCCTCTGCTGAAAGGGCCTTTGGGACAGTCTGGCCGAGCCCTCCCTGCTGCATTGGTCAGTGGTGAAGGGAGGTCACGGGGAGCAATAAGCCCTCGGGTGAGGCCCCCTACTGGTAAAGGTGAGATTGCAGCCTCTTAGCTGCTTAGGGGACAAATAGCCCTGAGGATGGTTTTGCAGGCTGTTTCCCTCAGCTTTTGCTGGGACATGGGAGATGTTTCCAGAAAGTTTGTGAAGATTAGAAGCCAGGACTAAGTTTAAATCCTTCACTGAGCTACAAGCCTCAAAGGCATTTCCGCTGTGACCTATACCCAGCTTAGGGTTAGGGCTCCTTTTGGAGTCTATGGGGGATAGTTCTCCCAGGAACAAATACTGTGGAGGCCAAAAGAGGGTGACAACTCACTCCGGGCCAAAATCGTATGGAATTAAGTTCTTTACTACAAAATGTGCCTGAGACAGATGTTCAGGAAAAGAACTACAGTCGGGAAATGTGTTTAACTTGCTATGGAAAAAAAAAATCAAATAGTTGTGCTTGTTTATATTGGCTTAAATTCTAAGAAACTGGGCCTGGTGGTGGATGCTTGCAATCCTAGGTCCTTGAGAGGCTGAGGTAGGTGGCTCACAAGTTCAAGGCCTGCCTGGGCTACAGAGTGAGTTCAAAGCCAGCATGGACAACTTATGAAAAGTCAATGAAGAGAACTGTGGGTGTAGCTCAGCATCAGAGTCTGCCTAGCATGTGCAAGGCCCCAGACCTAATCACCAGAACCACCAAAAACACCAATCAATCACTCACCAATCAATGAGCCCTGTATGTCATCCCATGCCTATAATCCCTGCTACACCGCACACTCAAGGCCAACCTGGGCTCTATGTAGGCCCTGGACCACACAACCCACCCTTCAAGGGGCAGGGTCCCTGTGCCTGGGTCAGAGTTGGGTCATCTTAGCTCTTCAGATGCATGGCTGGAGAAGCAAAGCTGAACAGAGTTAACGAGCCCAGAGCCCAAGGACACAGCCAGGGCACCTCCAGCCCCGAATACCCTCTGCCCTGCGACCTCCCTGTAGTCAGTCTGCAGCTGCTGCCAGTTCCTCTGACCTCCCGTGTCCCACCTGGAAGTGAGGGTTGCCTGCTGCCTCTGGGGCCTTCATCTGGACCTCAAAGTCTGCTCGCTTGTCTTCAATGAGGCATTGAATTCTCCTGCCCAGGTGTGCACTCTGAGAAAGAGAACTGAATTCTAGAAAGGGAGGCTACATTCCCACAAAGGCCCTTTCCAACCATAAAGCTCCACCGTGTTACACAAGGACTCTAATCCACATCCCGAAAGGCATTTCCTGTATGGAACAAGTCCCACCACAGATCTGGAAGTGGACCCAAAGCCCCAGAGAGACAAGTTGGCTCAGGGGACCGACCGGGATGTGGGTCAGGGAGGCTGCAGTGGCTGAGGAGTTGAGCCAGACACCTGCCAGGACAGGAGACAGTACTGTGAAGACCCCAAGCAGCCAGCAGCTGCACCCCTCCTCCACCAAGAATGCCCCTAAGTCCCCTCCCCTCATGCCCATGACTCAGAAAACCTTTGGTGAAGGAACTCTGCCCTGACACAAGGCTTCCAGTCCCAGTGGAGCAGTGGACACAGGGACCAAGGGAGGCTGTTCCGAGGAGAGCAGGCTCAAGAGAAGAGAATGGAGCCATCTCTGCCCTGTTCTCCATACGGCCACCCCCAGGGACCTGAGAGGGTGAGGTTCCCAAAGGTCTTCAGGATTCACTTGGGAGGCAGAGGCCAGTGGATCTCTGAGCTCAAGACCAGCCTGGACTATAGAGCAATTGCCAGGACAGTTAGAGTTACACAGAGAAACCCTGTCTCAACCCCCTGCCCCCTAAAAGGAGTTCAAGAGCCAAACCCAAGGCCTCTTCTCTCAAGAAAAGAGGTCTACCTCAACCCGACACCCACTTAGGATAGTTCCCTATGTGTTTCTGAGAGCCTCCGGTAGCTGGAGAAAACTAAGCAGCCCCTGGGGAGAACCCCTGAGCAGGAGACCCCAGACATGCAGTGCACCCCATTCTTTGACTCCTAATGTCTTCCCAGTCATTCTGGTTAAAGGATCGCTCCCCAAAAGCTGACCTTGAGCACTAGACAAGGGGTCCAGGCCTGTACCTCATCTCCCAGCTTCCCATCCTGCTGAGAAAACCCTGGCAATCACCAAGGTTAAATGCCCCTCTCTGCCACCTCCTCCCCAAACCACCCGTCCCCACCACCCCTTCAGTCTTCCAGACCATGCGGCTCTGAGTCACTCAGCAGCTTCTTAAAATCGACTCAAATTTGTTTATTGAAAATATCACAATAACTGGGCAGGGTATCGCATGCCTTTAGTCCCAGAACTTGGAAGACAGAGGCAAGAGGAACTCGGTGAGTTCAAGGCCAGCCTGATCTACATAGGATTCCAGGCCAGCAAGGGCTACATAGTTAAGACCTTGTCTCAAAACCACCACCCCCCAAAAAAAAGAAAAATGCCACAGTGAACAGAACGCCAATGTTCTTCTTAATAAATAAGAGTCTCCAATAAAAAGACACCATTAGAACAAAGGAATGCTATAAAAATCTGGATAATTCCTAGCTGCTCTGAGCTCCAGTTCTGCTCCTGGTGGGGGGAGACTACAACATACTAAGCCTGTCTTACCCTGGGCTTGTGGTTCTTAGCGGAGGCCCTATGCCCCTAAAAGCCTTCCAGGAAAACCAGAGGACTCTGTATTTTTGGCGATGCTGGTCCGGAGTCCCTCTGTCTCCTATTTCACACAGTGGGAAAATCCACATCCGTGGTCCTATCATACTTCCGAGCACTCCCATGCTCCCTCCTCCATCACCCGTCTCACACCAAAGCCCAGCCCTCCTAATGAGCACTCCCGCCCTCCTGAGACCCTCAGAGGTCACCGCTGGCTCAGGTGGGACACCAGGTAGACCAGGCCCACCAGCAGGAGGCCACGAACCCCGAGCATCATGAGCAGGAAAAGCAAGAGAATGGAGGTCACGGGCTCCACCACGTGGTTCCCGAGATGCCACTGCGGGAAGCCCATGTTCACCAGCTGCCGGTTCAGGTCATTGAAGGGAGACTGGGCGGCACCTAGCCTGGCACCAGCCTGCTGCTGGCGGGGTCCAGGGCCCCCTGGAGGTCCACCATGACCTCTGTTGAGAAAGCCCTGGAAGATGAAGACAGACAAATGAATCCAGAGGAAGCTCTCTTGGAACTGAAGCTCCAGCCAGGAGACTGGGAGATGGGCCCCCGCCCCCAGCTAGGAGACTCGGGCTGGGCCCGCCCTCCCCCTTGGCAGTTCTACAACAGTGCTTCCTCCCTAGGAACAACCAAGTCACAGGATCTCAGAGCATAAAGAATTGCAGCCTAGGGCTGGAGAGATGGCTCAGCAGTTAAGAGCATTGCCTGCTCTTCCAAAGGTCCTGAGTTCAATTCCCAGCAACCACATGATGGCTCACAACCATCTGTAATGGGGTCTGGTGCCCTTTTCTGGCCTGTAGGCATACCAACCACAGACAGAATATTGTATACATAATAAATATTTTTTAAAAATTGCAGCCTGTGTTCCCATCACCTTCCTGTCATCTGGCCCTGCACAAGGAGGCCAGGACCAAAAGAAGAGGAATGATGTGCGCCCAGCGGACACCTTTTAGGCCGACATCCTTTCCGTAAAATATTCTGAAGTCAACCATTCATCGCTATTATCCAGTTTTTCTGCATCCAAACTTTTTGAGAGAGGCTGGCTCCAGTGGGGTTTGCAAATCCCACCCCAAAGAGAGCGAGCTTGTAGGCTTGAGGCCTGGAGAAGTCTCCCTCCCCAGGAGGCAGGAGCCAGACATAAGTCAGGATTCTTAACCTGCTAGGCCCTCTGTGGAATATCAGTCTAGTGGTGGATCGTGACCCCTTTGAGAGTCAAAGACCCTTTCTCAGGGGTCACCTAAGCCCATCAAAACCCACAGATAATTACATTATAATTCATAACAGTAGCAAAATGAAGTTATGAAGTAGCAACATAATTTTATGGTTGGGGTCACCACAACATGAGGGTCGCAGCATCTGGGAAAGTTGAGAATCACTGCTGTAGGTGAGAAGCCAGCTTGAGACACTTGTGGGAGCTGGGGCCTGCAGCTACCCTTCCCCTCAGAATGGATGCCTACCTGCCGAGGACTGCTACTCCTCTGTTGGGTAGTGTTCCTCACCCGGGGGTCGTCATCTTGGACAATCTCCCCATTGGCCAAGATCCTCACCATCCTCCTGGGAGCTGGGACTTCCTGCGGGACTGGACCTGCAATGAAGGCATAGCCAGCCAGCAGGTGTTACCTCTGAGGTCCCCTCAGCAGTTGCCCTGACTGAGCTCTGTCTAGGGAACCCTTTCCCCTGACCTCAAAGGGCCTGTGGCAGAACAGCTGAGAAGAAATGTTTTTCAGTGGTGGTCACACGGTGAGCCACCCTTAGCAAGTGCCTGTGAGAAGGATGTGGGGGGCAGGAAGAAAGGGAGGGAAGAAGGGGAGAGAGTGTCCCGGGGGCTTAGAGTGGCCGCGCACCTGTAATCCATCCACCACTGCTAGAACTACAGGAGGTGGAGGCGGGATGATCAGAGGTTAAAGGGCAGACTGACGTTTGGGGCTAGCTTCGGCTAAGTGAAACCCTGCCTCAACGAAAGAAACAGGGCGGAAGGGAAGTACTTTGAATGCTAAAAAGAAAAATAAATTGAGGGGGTTAGGGTGCAGTTCCCAGGGACCGCCAAAAGAGTAAGCGCTAAGGATCTACCCTTAGGTCTCCTCCCAGTTGGCAGAAGACAGGGAAGGGCGGGCTTCCGCTGCAGACGGCACGGACCCTACTGCCCCTCGCTTCCAGGGAGGACCAGTGCCCCTCTGCTAAAGGACAAGGCCCAATGCTCCCACCCCACGGGGTACGAGCTGCTGCTGCGGCTCTGGAGAAGCCCAGCTCTGCAGCCCCCAAGGGTGACAGTGGGCCGGGCACTGTCAACCGAGGAGCGCCCCAGTGCTCATCTGGACTCTCCACGAGCAGGGACCCTGAAGCAGGCTGGGCCCGGGGAGGGGCGCGGCGGGACCCGCAGCATCGCGGTCCCGCGCGCAGCGTCTCGTGCTTTGTCATCCCGCAGGCTGGACCACCTGCGCCGCCGCAGTATCTCGGCCAGGCGTGGCTCCTGTCCCCGCAGCGGTGGGGAGGAATCCCGACCCGGACCCGGCGCGAACACCCACCTGCGCGCACGGTTCGCGGGCCTTGGCGTCCACGGGCGGCCGCTTCCTCCCACCTGATCTCACAGGAAGCGCGCGCCGCAGGGGCGAGGTCCGGCACAGCGTCCCCTCTGCCGGCTGCTGGAGGGACTGCAGCTGCGGAACCGAGAGGAGGGAGGAGGAGGAAAGAAGGAGCAGCTTGAAAGGGGACGGAGGACTCTAGCAGAGAGATGAGGGGGCTGAGAAGGGATTGGGATGGGGAGTAGTCAGGGAGTGTGAAGGAATACATGATGGGGTGGAGGAAAGGGAAGAGAAGCCCAGGACCCCGGATGGAGAAGAGACATAGGCACAAGCTGAGCCCACAGGTCTCAAATATGCCCAGGTGATCTGCAGTGCTCCTTGAGGAGGACCCAGCCCCACCCTCCAAGAGCTCCAAGCCCCTTGGGGATGAAGAGGCCTGCATCACAGGGCAGGTTTTACCGACTTGCATCAAACTTCCCCCAGGGATATTTGGGGAGGGATAATCAGATTTATTGTTGGCCTCACAGTGAGTCTGGATGGAGGGAGAAGGAGAAAGGAAGACTAGACAATCTGGGGGAAAAGGGAAGAGGGGGGGGGAAAGAAAGGAGACGGACAGACAGGACAGGGGGATGGAGAAGCCAGTAATCACTTGCTTCCGAGCCTGATGACCTGAGTTGGATCCCTGGAACCACTCCCTGGCGTCCCTCTGACACTATTCTGGTAGAAATGCTGAGAGTATTGCAGCCTCCCAGGGTGGAAATCTAAGCCGAGAGAGCACCTCATCACAGACCTTGGCTCTTCCCATGTTGTTTGGCTTGAGAGCAGCTACCATCTAAGAGTTCTGTCCTGCTAAGGACCCTTTCCTAGCCTTCTGGCTGGGAGGAGCAGACTGCCTGATGGCTTTTACCCAAGACCGCAGAGGGACCCTCTGTCAAGGGTTACCATTCCCCGGGTCACAGGGGTTCTGGTCTTGTTTTGTTTTACACTTGATGTTCAGCTGTTTGTTGTATTTAATAGAACTGGGGAAAGCGCATTACCCCATCTTGCTGGATACAGATCTTAAGAGTTACAGTAACTAAGACATTGTGGTTGAGGCTCCCGACTCACAAGATGGCAATGGGTAATAGCGTCGGAACAAATCTAAAAATTGAGATTTATGATAAGTGGAAGTATAGAAAAGTAAGAGCACCTCCTTTCCCCCCACCTTTCTTCTTTTAGACAAGGTAGCACTGTTTGACCTGGAACTTGCTATGTAGACCAGACTGGCTTAGAACTCAGAGATCTGCCGGTTTCTGCCTCCCTGGATGTCTTCTACCATTTGCGCCTCCATGCCTGGCTAGAATCATTTTATTAGCAAGTAGCTGTGACAGCTAGGTCTCTTATTCCACATGTGTCGTAGAACTAATTATGTAAGACAAAGGCATATCTGTAATTCGTGTGCCTTCAGAGTTTTTTTTTTTTTAACACATTATTAGTGTCAACTGTAAAGGAAATGACTGACAGCCGGGCGGTGGTGGCGCACGCCATTAATCTCAGCACTCGGGAAACAGAGACAGGTGGATCTCTGTGAGTTCGAGGACACCCTGGTCTACAGAGTGAGTTCTAGGACAGGCTCCAAAGCTACACAGAGGAACCCTGTCTCAAAAAACAAACAAACAAAAATAGAGAATATGATTGATAAACTTTTATTACATTGAACTACACTAATTTTGGAACATTGATATATTGATATTGATATTGGTAATACTAATGTAGTTCAATGGTTCAGAATTTGCCTATACAGCACTGAGGGGGAAGAGACCATAGTAAAATCAGGAATTCCTTTTGACCTACTAATCAAGACACTTGTTTTTAACTAAAGATAGGGTCTTTCTGTGAAGCATACCCTGGCCAGCATGATTTTATTATTTTATTTATTTAAAATATTTATTTATTTATGGTGTGTGTGTGCACATACATTATGCCATAGGGCATGTGTGGAGGTGAGAGGATAGGAGGAGGTATTTCTCTCCTTCCACCATGTGGTACCTGGGGTGGAACTTGCATTATCAGGCTTGGCAGCAAGCCCCTTGGCCCACGGCAACATCTTACCAGCCTGATTTAGAGATACTTTAATATTTTCCACGTAGCTTGGTGAAGTGGCACACACCTTTAATCCCAGCACTTGGGAGGCAGAAGCAAGAGGAGCTCAGTGAGTTTGAGGCCAGCCCTTATATACAGGGTGAGTTTCAGAATAGCCGAGGTTACATAGTGAAGCCCTATCTCAAAAATAACAAAAAAATTCACATGTAATATAACATGTTGTCACACACTTTTTGGTGGGAATAGTACCGTGAACTAGATTCTCCCAGGAAAAGAGCCTCACTAAGGAATTATTTAGATCTGACTGGCGTGATGCTTGTCTATGGAGGATGGCCCTGCCGATTGACCCCAGGGTGCAACTCCCAGAGCTGAGGCTACTTCCTACAGCCAGTGCAGCCCTTTATGGCTGCAGTTCAGGTTAGACTGGGGCTTGGACTAACCCTCACCCTCCATCCTCACCAGAGTTCCAGAGCCGTTGTGACTGAGGGCCAGGAAACTCGACAGGTCCTCATTGGCTGCTTGCTTCTGTAGAGAGGCCCGGCTGGCCCCCCTGAACTAGGATGAACCCCTTTGCTACTCCAGCACTCAAAAGAAGGGACAGAGATGTGAACTCAAGTTCCCAGGGGAAACAAAGTTATGTCTATGTTAGACTCTACCAGCTTGATTGAGTCGTTAGAACTTTGGGATTGTGGAGAGTTGGAATGTTACAGAGCCAGAGCCAAATTATCTTGGGCAATCTTTAGTCCCCCTTAATAGGTACTCATTGCCCATCTCTATGTCTGCCCTAACATCCTTGTGTGTATCAGGTAAAACCTTTAGGAATATTTATCAAGGCCACTTGCTCCTACCCACCCAAAAGCTAAGAATGCCATAGGTCTCTTTGAACCCTAGAACAGAGATTGCCTTGCTTTACAGTAACCCCCGATGCTAACGTATTTGGGAAATTTCTTGATTTATGACTTTGTTGTTGCTTTTGTTCTATAACTGTGAAAGTTTACATGTTCTTTGGGACAACCTGAATCCATGTCCCCAAGCTGCGGCCACTCAGAGTGACTCAGGATGAAGTCTCTTAGTTCCCTTAGAGTGAGAGCTGTATGTCACATCCACAGAGATCATGTTGTGAGGACAGAAAGGCCAGGAGGTGGCAAAGCCAGCTTTTCATCTGCCCTCTCTGGGAAGAGGAGGCAGAAACAGAAGGGTGGGGGTGGGGTGAGGGAGAAAGCATCTGATGCAGAGAATGAGGCTTGCCCAGCCAAGGGCTTTTTGTGGGGTCTTAATTAAGCTCAGAGGCCCCATTGTTTCCTTTCAGGATGAAACATATGTTCAGGGCCTGGCTGAGATTTGGGACTGGAATTTCAATGGTGCTTGGCCCTATGGCCTATCAGGGGAGGGAGGAGTGGGAAGGGATGCACTGCCCCAAGCTATAGGAAGGTCAGCAACATCCCAGCTCATGTAGTGTGAGCTTCCGTGGGCCTCAGTTCCCAACTGTGCCCCATTCAGATGAAGCTGAGAAAGTAACAGGATAGCCTCCCTCTGAGCAGAAGCTGACTGAATGGCTAGATGACCATTTGAAGGGATTTGGAGAAACCCTGTAGGGAGTTGGGCACATGACCCTAGAAGTGTGGAGAACGCTGGTGTGGTATCTCCCGGCAGAACCACTCCCTCCACTTCAGAAAGAAGAATCTGAGCCAGGAAAGCATAAAACTGCTGAAATGGGAAGTGAAAACTTAGCTACTGGGTCGTCAGGAGCGAGTCTGCCAGTTTTTACTTCTTGACTCCTGGCCATGGGAGAAGCAGTCCCGCATTCCAGACCTTGATGGACAGTATACTTGCCTCCTGGGGGATTCCACCTCAGCCTTTCAGGCTGTTGACACCTGATTGGTGCTGTGCCTATGAGTTTTAAAGTCCATCCCACTGTTCTATCAAGCTAGATGCTTCGGTATAGTGGGGGACATGCTGAGGTCAGTGAACTGAGTGTGGGCCTACTGTCACTTGTTTCTGTCTGTGAAGTGAGCTCCCTGGTCGGAAGCAACGCTTTGTGGACGACCACGACTGTGGGTAAGGCATTCTGTAAGTCCACAATGGTACTGTGTGTAGAAGCATTGCATGTACAAAAGGCAAATTCATAGTCAAAGGAAGTATCAACTCCAGTAAGGTCAACATGTTGCTCTATCTGTGAAGAAATGGTCCAACACAGTCATCCTGCCACCTGGTCACTAATCGGCTAACCCAGAGAATGGTGCAACCCAGTGTGGCCCTCTGCTGAGGAGCTGTCACCGGGTCAGCCTTGGTGAGTGGAAGCCAGGTTGCTGAGTGGACACCATTCATCCCTTCACCACGGATATGTTGTTCACAGGGGCACTGAGCCGTTGATGAGGAGGCAAGAAGACTGTCAGCAAGGCAGGCCCTCCCACCCACTCAGTTACAAAGGTTTCTCTCTCATGATGTCATCTCTTGCCCTCCCCCACAAAAAACAGGTTGTTACTGCTGCCGTTTTTTTAAGAGTTTTCTTGTATACATTTGGCAAGGAATCAATTTTTATGTTGAAGTTCCTCCGTGATCATCTGCAATACAAACCAATTCCAAGCAAGAGAAACTGATCCATCCCTCCATGTCCTGGCAGACCTGAGATGGAGCAAGCCGTTCTGAGGTCACCTCTGCTTGCACACGAGACACAAACATCCTTGTCCCTTGCCCCCTGGAAGAATTCTAGCCACATTTCCAGTCATGCTCCTTCTAAGCCCCTGACCATTGAGGAAAACCACTAGCTACAGTCTGTGAGTCAGTGTGTGGTCACCAACCTGGGCAGGTTTTTTCTTTCCAAACACAATGTGAGCTGCCTCAAGGTCTGTGAATAGTTACCTTCACCAATGCCCTTTGAGATGTCCCCAAAGAGGGCTATTGTGCCACAAGTGTCCTCTCTCCTGACAGTGTTTGCAAACATATGGAACTATCTGTAAGACATAGTCTTCTCTTTCTGTCACCTGACACCACGAGGCCATAGGTGTGTGCTGCTGGAGGGAAGGCTTTGTAGCAGGGCCACTAATGGGCATTTGGGCCACTTCTTCATGGAACTTTCTCGTGCCTTCAGGATCTGTTCAGGCCCAGTTAGGTTTGTACCACTTGCATTCTCACGGTTGCTAATGTGTACACCCCACTTACTGGCTTGACGGGTCAGGTCATACCTATCCCATGGTGGACCATTCAGGTCACATGATGTTCTAGTTTGCTTCCTATTTCTGTGATAAAACATTCTGGCCGGGGGCTGGAGAGATGGCTCAGAGGTTAAGAGCACTGACTGCTCTTCCAGAGGTCCTGAGTTCAATTCCCAGCAACCACATGGTGGCTCACAGCCATCTATAATGAGATCTGGTGCCCTCTTCTGGCATGCAAGCATACATGGAAGGAATGTTGTATATATAATAAAAAATCATTAAAAAAAAAAAACATTCTGGCCAAAAGTAACTCGGGTGTGGATGGATTCAGTTGACTTACACTTCCGTGCCACAGTCCATCCTTGAGAAAAGTCAAGATAGGAACTCAAGGCAGGAACCTAGAGGCAGGAACTGATGCAGAAGTCATGAAGGAATGCTGCCTACTGGTTTATTTCCCCCATGGATTACTGATCCTGGATTACCCAACCCTGAATCACCTACCCAGATATAGTACCACCCAAAGATGATGGAGCCTCCACATCAATCATTAATCAAGAAAATAGTCCACAGAGTTGCCTGCTAGTCACTCTGATGGAAACATTTCCTTAATGAAGATTTCCTCTTCCTATTGTGTGTCAAGTTGGCAAAAAAAAAAAAAAAATTAACCAGAATACATGGTAAGTTGGTGGCTAATGGGCAAGTATTGAGTTTCCATTAAGGACCAAGAACTCTCTCCCAAAGGGAGAATTATCATGCAGATACTCAAATCCATGGGTCTCTGTTGTAATTCACCTATAGGTGCCTGCCAAAGGCCCCAAACAACATTTTTATCTACCTCTCAGAACTTGCGTACTTCCAGGTTTGCTAGATCATATAACCCAAGAAGCAGCCCAGTATGTATAGCATCCTGGACCTAGTCTAGGCCCCACTTAAAACCAGAAGTTTGCCAAGTCATTGGGAATTGTAGTGGCATTTCATTTGTAATTTAATAAATAAAGTTTGCCTGAAGATCAAAGAGTAAAACAGCCCCACTGGTCAGCCTTACAGACCAGGTAGTGGTAACACACACCTTTAATCCCAGTAGACACACTGGTTTGCCATAGAAACCAGGTGGTACATACCTTTAATCCCAGCCCTAGAGAGGTTTACAAAACAGGAGGAAACAATTCTCAGACACAGTCTCACTCTGAGACTCCTGGAGGCAAGATTGCCATTTTTGTACTGAGGTTGAGGTAAGAGCCAGTGGCTGGCTGTTTTGCTTTTTGGGTCTTCAGGTTGAACCCCAATTCCTCTGAGTTTTTATTAATTGTGCTTCAGGAAATATGGTCTGGATTAACAGAGCCTCCTTAGTCCACACAGGCCAACGAAGCCTATCATCTTTCTTGGTAGTGAAAGGGGACAGGTGCAACCATAGAAGGGTTATCTCTACATGTCCTATACCCTTGGCCTCTTAGAATGTCTAATAGGAACTCTTAGATTTTATTCCCCATGCTCTGACATGCAAATGCTTTACCATGTTCAAAGTGGCTGATATCTCCTGCTGATGGTCCAGTTAGCATATGCCATCAACGGAATGGACCAGTGTGATACTTTGTGGAAGAGACAGGTGACCAAGATTCCTATGAGCTAAATTATGGCTCAGGGCTGGAGAGTTAATACAGCCCAGAGATGGAATTGTATTACTGGACTGGACAGATGAAAACAAGTTGCCTCTAACGGTCCTTTGGAACACACTTGCGGGAAAATCCATTGACCAGATGAACAACTGCACATCAAGAGTGCATTAACCTTCTCTAGCAGAGAACCCTCAGCAGGGACAACAGAGTCATCGCATGGTTGTGCTTGCAATAACCAACTGTCAGCCTTCTCCACAGGTAAAATGCAGGAGTTAAGGGAGATGCGATGCATCTTCAAGTTCTTGATGGAACACTAATCTCTGCTCTCTCCAAGGAACAAGCTATTGCTCTCAGTTCACCAGTCCCCAGGAAGAGGTAGCTGAAATGGTTTAGTTTAGCCTACACACTCTCTAACTCCCTGCAAGAGCTTTTACTGCACAGGTCATGGAACCAGTGTGGGAATATTGCTAATTCTCACATACACCTATTCCAGTTATACGTTCGGAACTGGGAAAATAGCTGTCTTAGTTAGGGTTTCTATTGCTGTAAATAGACACCACAACCACAGCAACTCTTTTAAAGAGAACATTCCATTGAGGGTGGGTCACTTACAGTTTCAGAGTTTCCATCCATCATCATCAGGATGGAGAGCATGGCCATGCGCCAGCTGATGAGCTAGAGCTGAGAGTCCTACATCCTGCAGGCAACAGGAAGTCAGCTGACTCCCTGGGTAGCATCCTGAGCATAGGAAACCTCAAAGCCTGCCCCCACAGTGACACACTTCCTCCGAGAAGGTCCTACCCACTCCAAAAAAGTCACACCTCCTAATAGTGCCACGCCCTATGAGGTTATGGGGGCCAATTACATTCAAACTACCACAATAACCAGAGGATGAACCCAGGGTCCCAACAAAGTCAGCCCTTGGCTAACACAGTATTCATCACCTGACCTCCATAAGTCTCTACTTCAATTGAAGGACCACAATGCTGTTTGGGATCTTGCAGAATCAACATCAGTGCAAAGTAGCTAATATCCAATGAGGCCCCAAAGGTTTGATTATTGTGCCGGGATCCAACACCCTCCCCAGTGTATAAGGCTGAGGTCCCCTAGGGGAAGGATGGGAGAAAGATTAACAGTAAAACCTGTTGGTAATGTAGCAACTTGGCCCTTCCTCAACAGTGCCTGGCCTTCCCTTCATTCAAGAAGCTCGGGGTCTGGGATCCAATCCAAGTCCTGGAATTGCTGAGGGGCCATGGCTCTCTTTTGCTATGAGTCAAGGTAGCCTCTATTCATGAGTGCATATAGATGGGATGAAAATGTGGCAGGCTTCCTACTCCCTTCTGGGGACACCATGATGAATTAGCCAGAGTCAAATGAGTCAGGCTGTCTCCGATCATCGCTTTGCCCTCGGCTCCACTGAACAACTGAGCGCTGCCACTTGGTCCCTGCAGTGCTGGACTTTAGCTATACCGTTTGCATTTCCCAAATGAATCGCAGTGGTTCCCACTGTAAGGTCTGGTGCACAGAGAAGAGCACAAACCACTCTTCGAGGTTGTGGGCGCTTTCTTAGGAAGTCCGTCTCTCACAGTAGCCACACAGGACACAAATCCCGCTACCTCTGTGCCCCGCAGAACATCATGGAAGAGCAGGTTAAAAGTACCACGGGATGGAGACGTGGCACGCTAAGAAATGCTGTACTCTGGGCATGGCCATCACAGTTGTGAACCACAGCAGCTATGGCTGCTGCACAAGATGTGCACGTACACACACGCACACACACACGTGAAGACATGGTACAGGAGGAGGAGGAGGAATGGGAAGTGAATATGATCACATTACATTCTGTGCCTCTATGAAATTGTCAGAGAAGGAGGAAATGGTCACGGTACTATTCCCACCAAAATGTGTGTGACAACATGTTATATTACATGTGAATTTTTTTGTTATTTTTGAGATAGGGCTTCACTATGTAACCTCGGCTATTCTGAAACTCACCCTGTATATAAGGCTGGCCTCAAACTCACTGAGCTCCTCTTGCTTCTGCCTCCCAAGTGCTGGGATTAAAGGTGTGTGCCACTTCACCAAGCTACGTGGAAAATATTAAAGTATCTCTAAATCAGGCTGGTAAGATGTTGCCGTGGGCCAAGGGGCTTGCTGCCAAGCCTGATAATGCAAGTTCCACCCCAGGTACCACATGGTGGAAGGAGAGAAATACCTCCTCCTATCCTCTCACCTCCACACATGCCTATGGCATAATGTATGTGCACACACACACACCATAAATAAATAAATAAATTAATTAATTAATTAATTAAATTAATTTAAATAAATCTTAAACTGTTTAAAATCTAACAAACTAACCCCAAATACTAAGTTAAGTATTGGCCTTACTTCTGGGTACCCGCATGATTGACGGAGGAGGTCATTTAAAAGGTAAATACACTCCAGCACCCCCTTCTCTTTGAGTTTTTGAGGTTTGTTTTTTTTTTTTTGACAGGGTCTCACCTTGCAACCCTGGCTGATGACCTAGAACTCATTCTGTAGACCAGGCTGGCCTTGAGCTCACTGATATCCACCTGCCTCTGCCTCCTGAGTGCTGAGATTAGAGGTGTGCGCCACCACACCAGGCCTACAGTTGGTCCACCTTTTGCTACGTATTGCTGTCAGATAAACTGTTAGTTCCTCCCCCTCCTCCTCTCTCTAAAGCTGTGAGTTACTACTTTCTGCCTCTCAGCTTCCGGCTTGTGGGAAGTTCCTCAAGTTCCTGCCACTGCCTTGACTACCCCACCTGATGGAGAAGAAATCCTTTCTCCTTTCAATTGCTTTTCTCCAGGTGGTTTTTTTTTCTCACACATCATCAGGAAGCGTAGCTAAGACAGCTGGTAGACTGGAGTCTTCTGCCATTGAGGAGGAGAAAGCCTTTATTTTCTATTTGTTGTAAAAAAAAAAAATAATAATACTCTCACCAGAAAAGAAGCTGAGGCAGGAAGGCATTCCAGAAAGCAGACCACTTTACCTTAACCCAAGACTAATCGCACTGGGCCAGGACCATCAGGGATTCTGAGTGAAGAGATGAACTGAGCCCTTCACCCTTCTGCCCTATATGTGTCTGGGTTAAAGAACCCACTGTTCTCCCACATCCATTGCAACAGGTCACGGTTTTTTTGTTTGTTTTGTTTTGTTTTTTGTCATCTTGCACGTGAATTCTCCAGTGGGCTAGCTTAGTCCTCATCAGCTTAGTCCTGGTCTCGGAGTTCTATGTGCTGAGGAAAAATCAAGTCTGAAGAAATGCCTTTAAACATTATTTTTACAGGGAAAGAAAAGGAGCAGAAGGCACACGAGCAAATGTGCTGTGGTTCACATTCTACTCTGTATTTCAGGGCAGGCGTGTGTTCATGTGCTGTTTTAAGGACCAGGATGAGGAAGTCCCCTGGAGCCTTTCCCCAGTTGCTTCCAGCAGAGGTAACTGACTTAGGCACAGTCAAGATTCAGAATATTTCAGACCCCACAAGAACTGTTCACACTGCCTTTCTGTAGCCTTAGCTTGATTCTCATCAACCACTAACCTATCTTGTATTTCTGTAGTTTTGTAAGTTCAAGAATATTGCAGCCGGGCAGTGGTGTTGCACACCTTTAATCCTAGCACTCGGGAGGCAGAGACAGGTGGATCTCTGCTAGTTAAGGGCCAGCCTGGTCTAAAGAGTGAGTTCCAGGACAGGTTTCAAAGCAACAGAGAAACCCCCATCTTGAAAAACAAAAACAAAACAAACAAACAAAAAAAAAAAACAAGAATATTGTAGAGTTGGCCAGATAGCTCAATGGGTAAAAGCACTTGTCATGCAAACCTAGCAACCCGAGTTTAGCCCCTGGAACCCACATTTTAAAAAGTCAGATGCGGTGGTGTGCATCTGTAATCCCAGACCCAGGCTCCTGTGGCAAGAAGGGAGACCACAACAGGACCCATGCCTGGAACCTGGGGGCCAACTACCAGAAGTTTGCAGGTTGTATAAACAAGAGACACCGTGCCTCAAAAAATAAATTGTTCTCTTAGGTATCTGTCATGGCAGTGAAAAAACTGGGGGACAATATTCAGACACAACTCAAAATGTAAAGTGGATATCTGTAAGTCCACACTAACCTAAATTAATGACCAAGTCCATAAGCAAATAGAAAGATTTGCATTTTCCTATATTGAAGAATTCCAAGCAATTACATAGATATTTGTTCTTTCAGGAGGTGGGACTTAATTCTCTGCTCTTTAAGTGTGGTTGGCACTTAGTGACATTAATATATATATATACATGTATGTATATAAATACACACATATGGTTTTTTGAGACAGGGTCTCTCTGTATAGTCTTGACTCTACTAGAACAACATATGTAGACCAGGCTGGCACTGAACTCACAGAGACTTCCCTATCTCTGCCTCCTAAAGGCATATGCCATCATATCTAGCAAAAAAAAAAAAGTTTTCTGGCTAGGATCTCACGTAGCCCAGGTTGGTCTCTAACTCACTATGTAGCAGGGGACAACCTTGAATTTGAACTGGTTGTCTTACTTCCACGTCCAGAGTGCTGGCATGTAATCATGAACCACCATGCTTGGTTTTACGTGGGAATTGAACTCAGGGTTTCATGCGTGCTAATCAGGTACTCTAGCAACTGAACCACACTCTCAGCTCCTGGTGACATTTTTCTAAAGACGATATGGAAGGGAAAAGAATGGACAAGCATTCTACAGTTGAGAACCTATGAGGGGTCTATAGAGCGAGTTCCAGGACAGCTAGGACTGCTACACAGAGAAACCCTGGAGAGAGAGAGAGAGAGAGAGAGAGAGAAAGAGGGAGGGAGGGAAGGAGGGAGAGCAGCTATGAGACAGTATCAGTAACTAGTCAGTCAGAGCTATAGTATTACAGTGTAGCAAAGATAGGAAAGAACCAAAGAGGAAAGGATACATCTCAGGTGTATAAATTACAGGTGGTTCAAACTCTATGTGGGGTTGGAGATGGCTCAGCATTCAAGGGTGCCTACTGCCCTCCTATCAGACCCCAGCACTTATAGCAGGCATCTCACAAATGCCTGTGACTCCAGCTCCAAGGGATCCAACACCCCCTTCTCGTCTCTGTAGTTGCCCGCACACACATGTGTACGGACACACAAATACACATAGATGCACACACACACACACACACAAATAAAATAAACCTTTTTAAAAATCATCTAAGTGACTTAGAAATTGAAAGAACTTTCTCTAAGGATGAAGTCCTTCTATGAAAACCACAGTTGATACCATCCATGCTTTGTGGAGAAATGAGAGCCACGCAGGAGATGTGAAAATATCTAACGATGCCCTGTGGGAAGTGCCATGTTAGATAAAGAGGAAATGGAAACATAAGCATAAATACTGGGTTCTTGACAAGTCTCATGGCACTTGGTATATCATTGACATGTGCCCATAGGCTGAAAACTTCCAGGAAAGGGCTGGTATAATTTTCTCAGATTGAGGACAGCAGTGATGAACGCCACCTATAACCTGAAATGCGTTATACATAGATATAGATAGATGTGTGTGTTATCACACACTCGTGAGTATGTGTGTGAGTGCACACATAGACCCAGAGCTTCTGTCAGGAGTCTTCTCCAACTGTCCTTCATTTTATATATTGAGACAGGGTCTCCCAGATGAACCCAGAGCTCTCGATATAGCTGCTGGCTAGTCAGCTTGCTCTAGGGATCCCTTGTCTCTGCCGTCAAAGGACTGGATTAATAACCCAGCCAACATACTTGCCAAAATTATGTCCTGGTGGCCCAGTAAGAGGTCTTCATGCTTACTGCTTGTGTGGTAGATGGCTTAGCCACCAAGGAATTTTCCCAGACCTCAAAGGGTTATTATAGCAGGCAAGTAAGTGTCCCTTGGCTGTGTCCGTCTTCTTTAGAGGATGACTTCCCAACGTGTAGTCTACGACACTGAATAGTTATCCTGACTCTATGGAGTCTTGGAAGACGATAACAGTCATCTAATCTAGTCCCCGTCTCTAAGGAGAACACACAGTCATTTCAAACCAGAGAATATATCTTTACAGACAAGATTCTACCCCTTGTTTGGAGGACCCCTGCCATTTTTGTCTGCAGAGATAGCATGGCTGTCAAGAGCCTCGATTCCTGCTTTTTCTAAGTCATTTTCCTTAGAACCTTGGGAACAGCTGGCTACCATCTTCTCATAATAAATCTTCGTAAACACTTACAGGAAAAAGGGAACATGTAACCAACTGACTGAAGGCGGCTTGATGTCTAGGCATTGACAAGACTTGATTTCTAGCTTTCTGTACAGACCGGAAGCTCTGCAAAATCTTGCTTTTTTTTTCTATACACATATCTGCAAAAGGCAGTCCTTCCATCCAATAAAGTCATATGCAGGGCGTCTCCTATCCAAGGACAATTTCCAGAGGAAAAGAATGGATGAGCCGTCTGCACACACCATCAGGGGATCTCGTCTCTTAGCTTTCACCCTCTTCTTTGATATTGTCCAGCAGGAGTCTAAGAAGGGTTGTTTTATCATAAGCCCAGAAGTGGAAGTCAGTGTGTAATGCCCCAAAGGTAGATGGGGCAATTTAGGATCAGGCCCAGAGATAATAGAAGGTAAATCCCAGCAACTTGGGTGGCTGAGCCAGAAAGATCACAAGTTCAAAGCCAACCTGGATAGATTAGTGAGTTCTTGTCTCAAAGGAAGAGAAAGAGGACCAGGACTAGAGCCAGCAGTAGAGCCCTTGCCTAGCAAGGGTATGGCAGAACTAGGGCTAGGTGAAGGGGAGGCTGGGCCAAGGATGGAAGAGTCAAGGAAGCATTCTGTCTTGGAGTTGCACAGGTCTTTTCCTTTCTCTAGACTCCAGAACAGTAGTTCTCAACCTCCCTGGTGCTGTGACCCATTAATACAGTCCCTCATGTTGTGGTGATCCCACCCCAACCATAAAATTATTTTCATTGCTACTTCATAACTACTTCCTGACTGTAATTTTGCTACTCTTATGAATCATAATGCAAATGTCTGTGTTTTCTAATGGTCTTTGGTGACCCCTGTGAAAGGGTCATTAGACCTCAAAGGGATCACAACCCACAGGTTGAGAACCACTTCTCCAGTGCATGGATGGAGTGGGTGGGTGGGAAGAAAGAAGCTCTAGAGCACCTAGGAAGAGGAAGGAAGTTTTGTTATTTATGGTTCAGAGCCGCTTCCATTCCTGGTGCCCATAAAGCCCCATAAAGGGTCCCTCCCAAAGGGTGGAGGGATGGAGATCCTGGGTGCGGACAGTGAGAGAGTAACACAGTGAAAATCCCCCTCTGGGGTACTATAGCCTTAACTGCAAAAATGTGAAGTAGGAATTTAAAAAAATTCCTTTCTGTCTCCCCTACAGATTATGTGAACATCTAAGGAGGTGTTCTGCTTCCGTATAAATAGTACTCCCACTGAGCACTGAGTGGAATGAACAGTACTGTTGCTAAGTACTGAGTAGGAAGCGGTGATGCAGCTCAGCCTGCTGCTTCCATACTGGGTTAACCTAGGATTAACCTTATTTTATTTTATTTTATTATTTTATATGTATGGGTGTTTTGCCATTCAGAATGCATGTCTGCTCACTACATGCATGCAGTGCCCATTGAGACCAAGAAAAGGGTGTCACCCCCACCCCTGTGAAATCAGAGTTACAAACACTTGTGAGGCGTAGGTGCTGGGAACAGACCCCAGGATGTCTGTAGGAGCAGCCAGTGCTCTTAACTGCTAAGCCATCTCTCCAGCTCAGCTCCTTTTCCAACCAGTTCCTCACTAGCATATGCTAAGTACTAGATTTAACTATCAAGAAACGCAATCCACACTTACACCCAGAAGCCAGAAACAGGTTGGGAAAGGGGATGCGCCCAGGGTCACACTCACCACCCCCCCCCCCCAAGCTGGATGAAATGGAGGTATGAAAGTCAGGCATGGGTAGATACTTCCGGGTGTTGCATCTGCGCCAAGGGCTGGAAGTTGGGATCTGAGGAGGCTTCCTAAACACCAGTGCCAAGCTCATGCCTGCTGCCACTTCCGCTGTAAAAGAGAAACCATTACCCAGAAGGAAAGACAAAGGGAGACTGGATGCTGTGTTGGGGGTTGGGAGCTGTTGATATCCAAGACTTCCAAACTTGGTATATTCGAAAGGGAAATGTCAAAGTATTTCCCCTACCGCTTCTTCCCTCAATAAGTAAGAAACCTGTAGAGGCCCTGTGCCGTAGTGACTGGAGACAGAGGCAGATCCAGGCTCCCTGTGCAGCCCTGCACACACACACACACACACACACACACACACACACACACACACAGTGTGCTTCTCACTATATTTTCACTATATTTTGTCACCTAGTCCAGGTGACAAACTTGCACCAACCAGTCATGAATGGAGACCTGCACGCAGAAGAGTAGCAAACAATTCCTCAGGGTTACAAGGCCCCAAGTGACCACCAGAACCCAGAGTCAGGAGGTGGCCAGAGTTCAGACCCTACGGCTCAATTCCACTCAACCCAAAGGGTCCCTATCCAGGCTGTCTTAAGGTGAGCATCCTGATTCATCCTCCCAGAGCTCACCTGACTTGAGCGCTTCACAAAAGGGCAAGCACCAACCTGGTGAAACTTGGAAGTGGCCTCTCCACCTTCTCTAGCTTCCCTTGTTTATTTTTTTCTGAGTAGAGAGAATCACACAGTCTGTTTATTTCCCCAAGCCGGGCAGGCGAGAAATGGGACATATGGGCATTTTGCGCTCCGCATCTGTGTCTTCAGTCAGGGGTTTCTGTGGATGCTTGCACGTGTGTGTGTGTGTGTGTGTGTGTGTGTGTGTGTGTGTGTGTGTTTGGGGCCTGGCGCTGGGAACAAACGTGCATCTGTTAAAGCTGACAATAAAGTCCTAGAGTAAAGCTGCCAAGATTGGGGCATTGGGGGGCGGAAGACAGAAGGTGGAGGAGAGTTGGAATCTCAAAGGCGAGGCCAAAGCACCCGGCCCAGGTATTATGTCGGGAGAAGGTGAGGCGAGCAGCTGCTCCTTCTCGCGGGGTGTGTATGGGAGCGAGAGTGCATGTGCGCCTGAGAGGAGTACACACGAGCTGCCCGACATATGTCGCCACAAATCACAGTAACTGTCCCTCCTCCCACCTCCCACTCCCCGCGCAGTTCCTGACCCAGCGCAGAACTGGAGAAAGCGCTGAGAAGAGGCGCTATTTCAACAGGTGTCTGGGTGCGCAATGCACCTTTTCAAGCATTGACAGGCGCGGCTGGCGGCAGCAATAATGTGGACACTTTGTTTCCTGGCTCTGCGCGCTAGCTGCGGGCGCCCGGGGGGAGGCGGCTCCAGGCAAAGCGGGAGATCTGGAAATAAAGACCTCGGGTGCTCCAGAGTGTCCCAGCCCCTCTCCTCCCTTTGTTGGAGGACTCCCTGGGCCGAAGCTCCCTCGTGCGCTCTGTGGGGTAGCATATGGCGCCCTCTCACCTACCCAAGAAAAGGAACCAGCCACCCATTCAAGAGCGCACGAGCTCCCAGGGCCCCCGGAGGGGGGAGTCACTAAGGGAATGGCCCCTCTCCTAAAGCCAGTGAGCAGCTCGCCTTATCTGTCCCCACCCAACCTCCACCATGCTCTCAGCTGGCGCAGCAGCCGTTGGGTGGGGAGCAATGCGCTGGGCAGCACCAGCCCGCGGAAGCGCCCCAGCTCTTGGCAGATGAAATATGGGGTTGGTGAGCCCCTGGAGACCATATGCTTTCAATAAAAGAAGACAAATAGGACCGAGATAGGCCTTGCAGCCAACCTGTTATAAATGAGTGGCAATTGGGCCAATGTACACGGGGGCAGGGCCCCCGGGGGGAGGCCTGCTCAGTGCCAAATCCATGTGTCAGCTTCTAGGACAGGTGTGCCCAGGGGCCAGGGGCCAGGTCTCCCCCCCTTCGGGTTTATCACGGCAAAGGTAATATTGTGCTAACTATGAGTAAACAGTCATTGTGAAGACCAAGGAGAGTTTATCAGAGGCGAACTAGTTAGGGGGTGGCTTAACAATAAAGTTGCTCGCCTTAGGAGCAGGTGATGGCTGGTTGCGCTGACTCCCGCCGGAGATGTTTTCCAAAGCACCCCGCTTTACAATCTCTTGTAATTATTTATTAAACGAAATCTATTTATTATTATTTTAGCAAACACTGGAGACAGGTGGGGCTTTCTTTTCGTCGTCTCCTTTTGTTTGAAGGGCTGTTTGAAGTGGCCAGTCTCGGTCCCGGCAGCCTCGCTCGCCAGATTTTTGTCTTCCTCTCTTTCAGGGCCTAAGCGAAGGCGAGAGAAAGAAGCCCCCTCCTCTGACAAGCCATTAGCTATTCAACTTCCCATGGAGGCCCCCCTCCTCGCTAGATCCTCAAAGAGCCCCCAGACAAGGCTAGCATTACCCCCGCCCGACCGCAAGACGCTAGGGCCAGTAGCTGCCTAACCCTCAATTCCAATCTGCCTGCCGTCTCCAGGCGTCTGACTGTCGCCTCTCTCTCAGAACCCCTCAGGTCCCCAAGCAACTCTAGGTCTTACAAGGTGGAGGAACACAGGGGTTCTGGAGGCCTCGGGGGCGGTGGATGGATGACCCCCTCACTGTAAGAACAGGTTTTGCTCTGGGACGCAGAGAGCAATTTTACAAGTACAATTGGCGCGCACTGCGCAGTCAACTGCGCCTCCACCTCCAAAAGTCCAGGGATTAACTTTGGAGAGGGGTCTGTGGGTCCCTGGCAGCTGAGAGAGAGAGTATGGATCCTGAATCTCTAAACTTCTAGGACTCATAGACATTCAGGTCGGCCTCCTGACTACATGAAGACTGGCAGGGAGTTTGGGCATTACTCATGCGCACTGCCCCTTCGCGGCGCGTTCCTTACCCTGACTGCTTTTTGCGCAAAAAAGGCTGCTGGCTGCCGACAAGCCCAGAAGAGCCCTGAACCAGAGAGATAGTGAGGAAACTGCACAAGAATTCCAAAAGGGCCTCTACCTATCAAGAAATTTTACCAAGAACCCCCAGGATTTCCCCTGGCCGGGGAAGCTCTGCGCTCTAGCCAAAGTCCTTTAGATTCACAGGGCAGGACCCAGCCAGGGAGAGTCCTGTCCCATGTACAGTCACAGGATAGATGACAGCTACAGATGTAGGCTGCTTTTCAGGAACCCAGGGGAACCCATGATCGCTTGGGTCCCCCTAGCAACCTGGGTTCCCTCCATGCAGCCCGATTGGGTCTCAGGGCTCTAAGGATGCCTTTTAAGTCATTTTCCCAGTTTCTGATTTTCTGGGGTTGGAGAGGAGAGATAATTCAAGCAAAGCTGTGGTCGGGGACAGAAAAACAGAAAGTTCGACCATGCTTGGTGCTATTTCCTTTGTCTAGGAGGGTGGGGTCATGACTTCTGCACTAATCTACTCTGCCTGTCTTCAAAGACTCAGACATCCTGTTCTCTGCATTTTGGGGTCTCTCATTCTTCCCAAATCATGGCAACGAGAACGGGGGAGGGGAGGACGGGTGGTGTCTAGGATTAAGAAGAAGCTCAGCTTCTGAATTCTTCATAGTTCTTAGAAGATTTGCTGTGTGACCTTGGACAAGTCACTTTCTTCTCGGGTACTTGGCTTTTTCATCTGTAGAAAGGGGTTTCAAGTCCCCATTCTGAGACCAGAAGACAAGCTTGAAGCAAGGCACAACCTAAAGGAAGACCAGCAGCAGAAGACAGAGCCTAAGAACCCGGCGCTCAGCAGAGTCTGGCCTTGTTTTCAGATTCAGTTTCTCAACAGTGGAGAAGGAAACCCCCCCTCTTCACTCAGGATCATTTAGCGTCCATGGGGATAGAGCCATTGCCGCCACCCAGTCCTACAACCCCCTCCTGCTGAACCCCAAGTAAATCACCCTCTGCCTAGGAGATTCTGTGCTGCTCCCTCCCCTCCCCTGCATCCCAGGCAGTCAGAGGCCAACACTAGAGCCCAGCCACGAACCTACCTCTCGACCCTGACCCCATCCCCTTATTCTCCCAACCAGGGCATGGCCCCTTCTGCAATTTCCGGGAGTCTCGGAGTAAGAGGACATTTTAGAAAGAATAGAGCTACTGCCTAGAGTCTTAACTCCCAGCCCCGGTTTCCTCGGAGCCGCACACAGGGAAGAAGAGAGAGCGGAGAGCAGCGGAAGCCACAACCCCTCACCCTGAGTGACCGGAAACCGGGTGTCCGAGGCGGGGACGAGAGGGGCGGGTCTGCAGGGAAGAAAGGGCAGGCAATGTTTTCAAGGGTCGCAGGAAAGATTTCCAGGCAGCTTTGAGAGGGACAAATAAGAAGGCTTGGAGAATCCTTGCCCTGCCCTATGTTCACCCACAGTTCAGAAGTGATGGGGGGCGGGGCAAGAGAGGGGCTAGACTAGGTGAAACTGTCGGCCCTCTCTGGTCTGTGATTGGGCAGGAGGACTAAAGGGGACGGAGAGTAGATCTGCTTTTCTCCCAGTGCCTGCACATCATGGCATTGAAAAGACAAAAAGGCTAACCAAGAAGAAGCCCCTCCTGACCTCTTCACACCACCTGCCTCCTCGGGGTCAGGACTTCCTCAACCCCAGGATATCGTCTGTCCCTGAGGGGGAAGTAGTGGGGTGTCCCTCTGCACTCCCTCCACAACCACCCTCACCTCTGGAATGGAATCCACTCTCTGATGAGGAGGATGTGGGGGTTCTCCACAGCTGATTTGGGAGTTGGAGGAGAGCATCTTGGCTTCTTTGGACCTAAACACCGCCAAACGATGATCTCTGCGTAAAAAAGACTTGCGCAGAGCCTTCTCTAAGTCACTCTGTCCTCCCTCCCAGAATAGAGAGGATCTATAAAACGCTACTCACACACATTCCCCGCCCCCACCCCATCACCACACACACAGTGGCAGCGAGCTGGGTAGCACTTAGAACTGATGGGCGCTCCTCCAAGCTGTCGGTCAAGACACTTGACTCCTACTTTGATTGCTGGTTGATTCAGGCAAGCCGCTTCCCTCTCTGAGCCAAAAGCTCGCATGTGTAATACTCAAAGAAGAGGCTTTCCCTACAGGCACCCCCAAACCTCCTTCATGCTACCAAGAAAGCGTCTGAACAGATGCCAGGGGGGAAGAGGAAAAAGCAAGGCTGTCCGCCGCGGCCAGACCTGAGCCAGACGGGGCTCTTCTGGCTGGGCGAGGCTCTTTGAGGAACCGAGAGTTGCTGGGACCGAGCCCGCGATGGGGTGGGGTGGGGGAGCAAACAGAGCACTGCTCCCCCCCCCCATCCCTGCCCTTTGTCCGGAATCCAGCTGTGCTCCGTGGGTGGGGGTTTGGGGGGGGAGCGGCTCGCGTGGCCTGGCCCCTGGGCCCCTGCTGCTGATTGGCCAGTGGTGCAGGCAGCAGCCGGGCAGGCACGCTCCTGGCCCGGGCCGAGCAGATAAAGCGTGCCAAGGGGCACACGACTTGTAGCTCAGGAAATCCCCCTGGGGCTCAGGAGGGGACCCCCTAGGAGCTTCTCTTCTTCTTCCAGACGCAATTAACTCCAGGCGAGGACGCCTGCAGCTCAGCAGAACTTCAGAGCGAACAGAAGCACTCAGTTGTCCGCTGCTGCTTGACACTGACCGACCCGCCGCTCTCTATTCTTTTGCTCCGGGAGGACTAGGTAACAATTAGAAACCACCAAAGGGCAGGCGGTACCCCAATCCAGGGTGGCCTCTAAAGCAGAGACTGTCTCACTCTGACCCTTCATTTTTTCCCAACCACAGGATGGCGCCTCATCCCTTGGGTGCGCCCACCGTCCAAGTGCCCCAAGATACCCAGCAACCTTTCTCCGGAGCCTCAGACAATGAAGTTCTCAGCTCCAAATTCACCCCACCAAGCCCCACTCTCATGCTGAGGGACTGCTCCGAAGCAGAAGCGGGTGACTGCCGAGGGACCTCGAGGAAGCTCCGCGCACGGCGCGGAGGGCGGAACCGGCCCAAGAGTGAGTTGGCACTGAGCAAGCAACGACGAAGCCGGCGCAAGAAGGCCAATGACCGGGAGCGCAATCGTATGCACAACCTCAACTCCGCGCTGGATGCGCTGCGCGGTGTGCTACCCACCTTCCCAGATGACGCCAAACTTACAAAGATCGAGACGCTGCGCTTCGCCCACAACTACATCTGGGCACTGACTCAGACGCTGCGCATAGCGGACCACAGCTTCTACGGGCCGGAGACCACTATTCCCTGTGGGGAGCTGGGCAGCCCGGGAGGTGGCTCCAATGGCGACTGGGGCTCCCTCTACTCCCCAGTTTCTCAAGCTGGCAGCCTGAGCCCTACTGCCTCGCTGGAAGAGTTCCCTGGCCTGCAGGTGCCCAGCTCCCCCTCCTGTCTGCTTCCGGGCGCCCCGGTGTTCTCAGACTTCTTGTGAAGAGACCTGTCTGGCTCTGGGTGGTGGGTGCTGGCAGAAAGGGAGGGAGCTAGAGCCGCCGAGATGGGAGGTAGTGGAGGCTCTCAAGCATCCTTGCTCCTTCTGGCTTTCACTAGCCGGGTCCCTGGCCCCCTTGCTGGTTCAACCAGGCTCTCCTTAAAGCTTACAGCACCCTGGCTGCTGCCCATGCAACGCAGGCGAAAGCAGGCATTGCAGGCTGCTGTCTTCTTAAATCTCCTCTGTGCAGCATCTTCAAACTCTCTTTCAAAGCGGATAAGAATAGTAGCTCTACACAAGGGGAGACTCTCAGACTTCCTGGTGACCCTGCCCTCATTCACATCTGTCAGCCTCCGACCGTCGCTTTCTGCAGGGTGGCCGAATCCAGTGTTGGATCTCACTGCACTGGTTCTCTCTCATCCAGCTCCTGCTCACTCACCTCGCTCCATAGACAATGCTCATCCTCTCTGCTGCCCATCAGATGCGGGCAGGGTTTCCGGGCCGCACCATTCTGCCTTAATTCACAAAGGTGATCCTCTGCCTTCTCCTTCTGCACTTTTCAAGTTATAGCCCTCCCCGGAAGGGGAGACTCGGTTGTGAATGGGGAAAGCCCTGCTATGGCTGGGAGCATCTCCCCAGCTTGGCGCCTGCGTCTAAAACCGTGAACTCCAGGGACAGGTTCCTGGAGCACTGCTTGTCTCCCTAAAAAGGAAAAGAAAAAGAAAAAAATCAGCGTGTAAATGGTATAAAGCCATTTGAAATGAGTTTTGTTATGGTAAATTATATGCCTTCCTCTCCCGTTTTACACATTTGTATTTATTGATGCTATTTTGCGGTAGGAAAGTTTATATTTTGTACATAAGAGTATCAGGGACTGGTGATAGAGATTTTGGGCTAACTAATAAAAAATGGACCCTCAAGACTCTTCAGCAAGATGACTCCATGCGTGAGAGAAGGAGAGGAGGGTGGTAGCCACTGCTGGGCAATTCTATTCCCCGGAGTGAGATGAGGACTTTTCTGGGGTCTGGAGCCTCTACCTTGAGTGCTGGGCTGGAGGTAGGGCAGGCCATTTCAGAGGATAGGAAGCCTCTTAAGAAATCATTAGCCTGAAACTCCGGTTCTCTCTGAGACTTGCTTATTTCCAACAGCAGGTTCAGAAGAAAGGCAAATCTCTAACTGGGGCTTTTATAGTCCCTCCCCCCAACCCCCTCCCCGGCACATTTATCTGCCTGGATTTAGAACTACACTGCCCTCTGGGAAGGGAGAGAATTATAACTTGTAATATTAACAGGCATCCCTAGAACACCACCTCAGGAATTCCCCCCTTCCCCAGGTATTTAGACACCCAGCATGACTCTACTCCTAAGGCACATTTTACCCACCGGTCTTCAAAAAAACCACATTTTCAAGCAGTTTAGCAGCGAAGATAGAGGGTCTAGCTGGGATCTCTGTTCCCCTAGAAATGTGGACCCTTGACTGTGTATCCACTCATAAAGTGGCCTGGCTTTTCACCCCACTGAGCTAGCTGTCTATAGGCAGTTCACTGACAGAGACTGGTTCACTGTAGCACTACAAGCTGGCCTGAAGATGTTAGCAGAGAACGGAGGCGTTGCCTCAGAGAAGCTCTGCCAAGTTACAAGAAAACGGAGGTCAGATATCCAGGAACCCACCCAAAGGGGGAAGATAAAGAAGTGACACCCACCAGGTGGGATGCTGCCAGTGACTATGATCTGTGATCTGTGTAGGTTGCTTCTGTCCTAGAGCCTACAGGTGGCAGTTTCTCAGGCTCTGATGCTAATGCCTCTGTGTCTTTCTCTCTGGTGCCCGCCCCCCTCTGGATCTGAAAGTTCCCTCTATTTCCAAGTCCCTAAAGGACGCTCAGAAGAGTTGTCTTCCTTATCAAGGACAGGGATTGCAGGGGGGCTAGGAGTGGGGGTGGGCACTGCAAACAAGCGAATGAACAGCGTGTTGTTTCAGTTGGTGGCTTTAATCTGGGAGGAGGAGATTAATGGGTTATTGGAAACTTCAACAACAGCCAACTTTTCACCTGGGGCACTGCCCAGGGTGTTAACAGCTCCATGCTGCACAGACCAAGCCTGCTGTGTGTTGGTACTGGGTGGGGGGAGGGGTATAGGCAGATCTGAAAAGCAGGACGCTTCCCCTGCCTCCTGGAAGGTCCGCATGGGTATAGACAAAGTCATTCAAGACCTAAGAAACGTCGTTGCAGGCGATATGAGCCCCAAGAGGAGGCTGGGACTAGTACCTGGGCTCTGATGGCAAAAGGTTTGCCCGAAGAGGTCCTGGGAGGGTGGAGTTAAAAATAAGGAGAATTACTGAAGTGGAAAGATACCTTTTCCTGTTTTAGGCTGTGGGAAGTAGTGTTTCTCTAGGGTGAATGGGAGCTCCTTTGGTACAAGTGACTCTCTGAAGCGAGCTAGTGTCTGGACAATGGAAGAGGCTGGGGTGCACCCACTGTCCATTTCCCCAAGCACTCTCTAAAGGGGAGTAGGTGAACACACACAGCCTAATCCTCTACCCCCCTGAATGTACACAGGTACAATCTAAGTACCCTGGCTCAGTTGCTACCCAGTGTTAAGTGTGGATTTGATTCCAGAGCTATGTCGCCTATTCTGCAAGTTCGGGGGGTGTGGTGTGGGGCATGGGTGGATGAAGGCTTAGGGATTGATTTGAATTCCTGCAAAATTTAGAGTTCTGTGGCTTAAATAGCAGCACCAGTGTGTGTTTCTTCCTGGAGAGCCCTTCTTGGAAGTGTGGGAGGTGTGGATCCAACTCAAAACAGCCTTGCCTCTCACCTCTCTGGACATTTTGGATGTTTTGTAGCTTTTAAAGCTCAGTACACCTGCTGCAAACTCCTTCTGGCCAGCTTTCCTTGGTTGGTCTTGTGGCCTGGGGTGCCCAGCTCCCAGAAACCCTGACAAGATTCCAAATCCTGTCAGGAAAAGGCCTTTGGGTAGAGTGAATCTCCATCCTCTCGTGCTTTTGTCTGAGTCCAAGTCTAGCTCCCAGAACAGCGCATGAATCTTGGACTCAACCCCACCCCTCCCCAAGCCCTTCAGCATACACACAAGCAGGTAGATTTATGGTGCCCTGCCCCCATCTCACCCTTCCCCCACAACCCCCAGCCGGCCTTGGTTGGAGGACAAAGCAACCCAGAGCTGTTGGAATGCTAATGTCTGGGAGCCCATCCACTGGGCTGGCACAAAAGCAGGCAAGGCTGGGAGCACCCTTTCCTTTGGGCTACCGGGCTGTATGACCTTGGACAAGTCCTCCAAGCTAAATCAAAACGGAAGTTGGAGACAGTTTCTAAAAACCCATCCACTAGATTCTGGCTTTGCTTACAAAGAATGAAATTACAGCACCCCCACCCCACCCACACGTCCACTAGGAATGGTGTAAAACACCTTTAAGTTCCTAGCACCAAGGTCAGTGTGGGAAGGCTCAGGGTGGGGTAGTTTACAGACTAAACGCCAAGCAAATCTAATTACATTTATGCAACTTCTCTCTTTTGAGTCCCCGCTCCCCAGTATACATGAATTTTCAAATTTCTGGCAGCCCACTGCTCAAGAAAAAAAAGCAGGACCTGGCACTTGCTGACCTGCCTGTCTGACCTTCCAAGAGCCAGATGTAGGGATGGAGTGTAGGGGATTTGAGACTAGGCACCCATCTCAGGTACCCTCTTAATGCCAGAGCGCAGGGCAAGATGAATGGCCTCAGTAATGCGAGCATAGAGCCCAGAAGTGACTTCCATAAGGCCCGTGGTCATTTGGTGACTATGGGAGAAAATACACCTGAGACACTGACTCTAACTTAGTAGTTTGGTGTTTTTCACTCTGTACCTTTAGATAGAAGAGGAGAAGGAGCTAGAGAGGACAAGCCTCTGGAGTTCAGCCAGTTCCCTGGGGTTCCAGTAAGGTCCAGAAACTCCCTCGTGCATTGCTCAATTCAGTTTCTAAGTCTCCTGGCCAGATTCCATTACCTCTGCTTCCAAGACCTATTGGTCCAAGATCAGTGAAAGAAATGTCACTGATCGGCTAACTTTCAGTAGCGACTGCTTACATCCTCAAGTCTTAAGCACGCCCCTGGCCATGGTGCTGAAACAGTCAGGTTGACCTAGCACAAAATATGCTCCCCGGCATGTCCTCTTCTCAGCCCAGAAAACCACCTTCCCTCTTTCTCTTTCCACAATGCCTTGCCTTCACATTCAGAAATACTGACCCATCAGAGATTCCCTTTGACACATAAACACTCATTCTGTGCTTTCCCCTGGTGTTTTCTGTCTGTCAAAAACCTGTCTCCTTTTCCCATTCCCCAAGCCTTCAGAGAGGAAACTTTCTCCCTCCTACTTCTAAAAGATCCCGTGAGTGAGAATATTCATCGACATGTACATATATGGGACACTGTGACCTATGTGCACACCGTAGAGTCAATAAAGTAAACTAACATACTCATCACTTCATCCATTAGTTATTCTTAAATTACATTACTCTTTTGGGTAGGTGGGTAAGTGCACAGCACCTGTAGATGTCAGAGGACAACTTGACGCCAGCCAGTTCTCTACTTCCACCATGTGAGTTTTGGCAATCCTACTCAGGTTCTCAAGCTTGGTGGCAAGCACCTTTGCCTGCTGAGTCATCTCCCTGGCCCTAGCGTGTGTGTGTGTGTGTGTGTGTGTGTATTCATGCACGCACTTGTGTATGCATGCGTGTATATGTACCGAGAATGAGAAAAGTCTGTTTTGGAATATACAATGTGTCATCGCACACAACTGGGGTCACCCGACAGGCTTGCCAACTCAGTGAATCTAATTTCAAGTCCAACTGAAGTTTGCACCCTTTGATGAGTATCTTCCCATGCCCCCTCCTCCCTCCTCCCTCTCTGGTCCCCAATTCTCTAGTCTTTGTTTCGCTGAGATGTCATTTTTTTTAGTTCCCCAGATGAGTGAGATCACACATGTTTTTTCTGTGCCTGGCCTATGTTCCTCGGTGTCACGTTCTCCGGTGCCATCTGTGCTGCTGTATGTTATTCCACTGTGGATATATGTCACGTTTTCTTTATTCATCTATCAGTTGGTGGGCACCTGTTTTCAGATCTCAGAGATTGTAGACAGTGGGTGGCAGGCATGTTATCCTCTATATACTGATTATAATTCCAGAAATGGTTGGGTAGACCTGTTTGTTTAGGAATTTCTAGCCCTCCACCCACTGGCTAGCACTTACACACAGGCGAATATCTTTGAGTGAGAGGATGATTCATTGGTAGACACAAGGTTAACTCATATTTTCTTCTGTACCAAAATAACTAATATTGACTGTCCATGGACCTATTTTAGAAGAGACCTCATCTACCGTTGTAAACCTGGGTTCTCATGGTGGCTATGGTGTTTCTGAGCTCAAGAGTAGCAATGCCATCGTGTAGCTGATTCCTCCTGAGATCATTTCAATGAGCCAATGAAAAGACACAGGGCATGACAGCTGTCTTATCTTTGACACTTCATAATCCTATCAACTCTGGCAAGTTACTTAGCTCCAAGCCTCAGTTTCTCCAGCTATAAACATGGAAGGCGCTGGGAAGATGGCAGGTGTGTTTGCACACTTCCTATGATGCCAGCGACTCAATGAGTCTCCACTAGGGGACCTCCTTCATCTCATCTCATCGCATCTCATCCCTATAGATGACTAGCAGAGAAAGCAAGGCCCAGGAACGACTTTCTCACCTTAACCAGAGAGGTGATGTGGTTTACCGAGCACTCAGATGCTAAACCACCTCTGCTCGACTAGGTGTCTATCACTGTGTAACAGATTACACAACACTTCTGAAGGTCAGCCATAGTGCACACACGCCTCTTCTGAGGGTCAGGAACCTCTGTGTGGCTTCACTGGGTTCCTCTGGCTCAAGGTATCTCACGAGGCTGTAGCTAGGGTCATCAGGTAGGCATGCTCTCTCACCGGATAATCTGACTAGAGGACACATCTCCATGTGTCTGTGTGGCTGTGGCCAACATTCAGTTCATCTGAGGCTGTTGGGAAGAATGCTTTTGATCCTCACTGATGGAGGGATAGAGAACTCCCTCTGGTCCTTCTCACACGGTTTTGGTCACATAGGACAGCTCAAAATATGGCCACTGACTTCCTTGTATGTATGAATGCATGTATGTGTTTTTGAGCTACGTAGTCTCACTGTGTAGCCCTCACTGGCCTGAAACTTGCTCTGCAGACCAGGCTGACCTCAAACTCACAGAGATCCACCTGCCCTCTGCCTCTGCCTCTCCAATGCTGGAATTAAAGGTGTTCTTTGGGTTTACTTAGTGAAAGCATACAAGGTATGAAATACCCGAGACAGGGGTTATAGTCTTTTTGTAATTAAATTTTAAAGGGGGCTTAACCCTGGTGGGAATACCCAGCTCAGGTAACCCAATTCTCAGATGGTTAAAGCAGGAATAGCAAGAGTTCCAGGCCAGCCTGAGGTGCATATCAAAACATTATTACACACACACACACATACACACACACACACACACACACACACACACACACAGAGAGAGAGAGAGAGAGAGAGAGAGAGAGAGAGAGAGAGAGAAGTAACAATCCACAAGTGACCATCCACACATGAAAGTCTACGCATGACAATCCATCAACTTTGTGACATTCAGCTCACAAGGAAAAAAATCAGGAAGTCCTGCCCACTGCCCAGGGGTTGGGTTATGCAAAGGAATATGGAATTGGAGACAGAGGTTCCTGGGGCAACCATATAGGTGTCTATCACATTTATGGTAACAGAAATCTTGGCCACATGCCCCGCCCCCGTGAGAATACTCAGCAGGTAAGAGCATTTGCTCTGCAGCCTCACAACCTGAGTTCCTTGATAGCCTCATTTATTACTTACTTTTCTGTTGCTGTAATAAAGACCATGACCAGAAGAAACAAAGTATCTGGCTTACTCTTCTCATCACAGTCTATCGTGGAAGGGAGCCAGGGCAGGAACTCAGAGGCAGGAACCGAAGCAGGCTCCGTGGAAGAACAATGCTTACTGGCTTCCTCCCCGTTGCTAGCTTGGCTTGCTCTCTCTTACAGCCCAGGACCACCTGCTCAGGAATGGCACCACCTGCAATGCCCCCACAGACTTGCCTACGGGGCAATCTTGAGGAGGAATTTCTCAGTTAAGACCCCTTCTTCCCAGATGTGTCTAGGTTTGTGTCAAGTTAACAAAAACCAACCAGCTCATCAGGTAGAGATGGAAGGGGAGAACTGGCTTCCCTAAGTCATCCTCTAACTTTCACTTGCTCGCCATTGCACACATATGCCTGTACACACACACACATACACATGTGACACACTCAGACTCTCTGAGACAAGTGTACTAGAGCTTACATGAAGGAATTCTAGGTACTTTCTTTGACTCCTGAGCCTGTAGCAGGTGCCTCCTTATCCCCGGGAGTTTAGATTGACTTCTGCAGAAGGCCCAGAACACCCAGCCTGCCACACTGAATGCACACTGGCCCGCCACACTGACTGTTCATTTGAATCCCCCGACCCCACCCCACCCCATGCCCCTGTCCACTCACTGCTTTCACAAACCTCCCCGCCCCCACTCCTGAGGCAGAGATTTAGGATGTCTGGGGCCTGGACACAACACCCACTGAAGAAAATTTACTGCCTCTGGAGAACCAGGGCCTGACTTGGGGTCTTGAATGCATCTTTTCCCCCTTTGCCTTTGCTTTATTAGGTTAGTCATTGCCTGAATCGGTTGCCATGGTTTGGGCAAACCCATGGCGACTCTATAATGAAGCCTGAAAGACTTGGACCCCATTTATCATCCTCAGTGTTTGGGAGGCCCAGAGCCTCATTTGCCTGCCCTGGGGTCTGGACACCACTCTTCCCTGCTCCCCCCCACTCATGGGCCCCCTTTGAATGAGGAATGAACAGGTGGCGACTTGGAAGAAGAGAGGAGACCCACACAGGTGGAATGAGAAATACACGGCAAAGTTGCATACATATCCATGTCTACACCACACACACACACACACACACACACACACACACACACACACACGTGTGTGTGTGCACATATACGCTAGGAGTCTGAACACAGTCCGAACACGCAGCCAACCCTGCCAGACCTTTTCTTTCTAGGGACTAGGAGGCGAAAGTGTGCTCTCCAAGTACAAGGAGTTTGTAACCTCTCTTAGAAAGATGGGGCCCTGTGTCCCGGCTGACCCGGGTGTTGTTCCACTCTCCGCATTCCTCGGGAACGGCCTGGGCAGTACTACAGTCCCACAACGAGTCAGGGCAGATGGGACATGGACCAGCACAGACGTGAAGACTCAGGGAGGTTCAGTACCACATTCACAATCACCCAGTGATGGGCAACTGTAAGGACCGGAGCCCATTAGCTTTATCCTAGATGTCTAGAGAGAAGAGCTTTGTGAACTCTCTCACGCTCGCTGCCCAGATTCAGGAATTATCACCTAAGAGTCAATCACAATTGGAACACATGCCTGCCACTCTGCTCAGCAATCCTCTGTGGGTTACACTGAAGCAACCCAGGAACCACACGGTTCCAGTGGTGTAGCCTTCGCTATCCTGCGTTGGCTCAGTGTGAACTGAATGCGACAGTATAGTAGCTGTGAAGACAAAGGCCTGGGGTTCTAATTCAAGCTCCTCCTCCCCCGAGTGTGGCATTGGACCCAAGGGTCTGACCAGGTCAATCACTGGTGAAAGGAAACAATGTTGGCCTCTTGCAGCATAACTGTCAGAATTAAAGGACTCAGGGACAGTATCCAGCGTACATCCGCACTTTGCAGAAACACAAGGCTTCCGTGATTTCCATTCTGGTGGCCACTCCACCCCCACCCTCGCCAGCTGCTGTTGTCCTGGCAAGAGGTCAGTTTTATTGCGATTCCTCTATTTTAAGAAAGATTTTGTATGTGTGTGTGTATATGTGCGTGTGTGTACACGTGCATGTGCGAGCATGCATATGTGTGTGTGTGCAAGTGTGTGCTGTGTCAGTGCAAGGCAGAGACCAGAATAAGGTCTTGGATCCTCTAGAACTGGAGTTACAGACAATTGTGAGCTGTCCATTGTGGATGCTGGCATCCACAGTCGCATCTTTTCAATGAGGTTTTAGTGGAAGAGTTTCTAGCGGTAGAGCTCTTTCTCCAGCCCCAAAGGGTCAGCTCTTGGCTTTGTGTCCTGGTGATTTGGTGCAGGTCCCTAGAATGGCAGCAAGTGTCCTCTTGCTGCTTCATCTGGCATTAGGTTCTCAGCAGTGAGCGTGGTTCCAAGTGCTGACTTCCCCTTGCCTCAGTTCTCACAACCATGCTTAGCTGTGCTTCATGAATCCCCCAGTCAGCTGATCGGGTCCCCGTCTCCTCTTTTTGCATCTCAGGTTTTACAGCCTCTACACTCGATCCCACGTGAGCACCTTTTACGTGTGTGCACTTGCTTCTCTGAGGGTGCTCAGCATCAGAGAGATGCCAGGACACTGTGACCTGTCCTCCTGTGCCTCTTGATTGATTGACAGAAACAGGAAGGAAACTGGCCCCTGAGTAGAATATTGAGGTGCTGAGTTTTCCTGGAGGAGGGGGACAAGCACTCTCCAACATGAAGACAGGCTGGCAAGGGTGCTGTGCTCAGGGAAGGCAAGTAGCCCACCTGGGTCTGTGGTATAGATGAGGCCTGATCTTAGTAGTTGCAGGGTTTTTGTTTATTCCAGGAATCTGGAAGCAGAGTTCAGAAGGGCTCTGACTGAAGGGCATGATCTCCCTCCAAATGGTCACATTAAAAAATTTTAAAGTCAACTCATTGTTACTGGGGTACACTGTATGTGACTCACTGTTACTGGGGTACAGTGTACATGACTCACTGTTACTGGGGCACAGTGTATGTGATTCACTGTTACTGGGGCACAGTGTATGTGATTCACTGTTACTGGGGCACAGTGTACATGACTCATTGTTACTGGGGCACAGTGTATGTGAGTCACTGTTGCTGGGGTACACTGTATGTGAGTCACTGTTGCTAGGGTACACTGTATGTGAGTCACTGTTGCTGGGGCACACTGTATGTGATTCACTGTTACTGGGGCACACTGTATGTGATTCACTGTTCCTGGGGTACACTGTATGTGACTCACTGTTGCTGGGGCACAGTGTATGTGAGTCACTGTTGCTGGGGTACACTGTATGTGACTCACTGTTGCTGGAGTACAGTGTATGTGACTCACTGTTACTGGGGCACAGTGTATGTGATTCACTGTTGCTGGGGTACACTGTATGTGATTCACTGTTCCTGGGGTACACTGTATGTGACTCACTGTTGCTGGGGCACAGTGTATGTGACTCACTGTTGCTGGGGCACAGTGTATGTGACTCACTGTTACTGGGGCACAGTGTATGTGACTCACTGTTACTGGGGCACAGTGTATGTGACTCACTGTTGCTGGGGTACACTGTATGTGACTCACTGTTGCTGGGACACAGTGTATGTGATTCACTGTTATTGTGGTATACTATTTGAGGCAGTCCTAGTGCGTTCTGCTTATTAGTCTATGAGTGGGAATTACCTTTTCTATTCTGCAAATGAAATGAAGATAGGAGCCATTAAGTAGCATGTTACTGGCTTCACAGTGAGAGATGGCATGGGACTCGTCCCCAGGCCTTCTGGACCCAGAGCCACTTCCGTCTCCACAGTAACCCATTTCCCTTTCATTTTTATGAGTTTTGACTTTGGACACTTTCAAGTGGACACAGTGCACAGAGATAGACTACTGTGACTTCATGTGTGACCACTAAGCCTCTGCTTGCTAAAAACAGTGAGTGAGGAGAGGCCGGGAGGGGCTAGAGGGCATGGGAGTGTAAAGAAACTTCCCCTGTGGCCACTAATTCAGAGCCAACCTTGGTTCCTCTATTTGAAGCCACTCCTCAACCTGCAGAGACAGCCCAGGCATCTGTCACCCAACAGATGCAACATTAGTGTCTATTTTCAGATAAAAACTCTTTTCTGAGACACTGTCTCGTGTAGCTCATTGTAGTCTCACAACTCATTCCGTAGCTGAGGATGAACTTGAACTTCTGATTCTCCCACCCCTACCTCCTGATGCTGGGATTGCAGGAGCATACCTCCACACCTGGGGATAGAACCTAAGGCTTCATACATGGTGGGTAATCCTATTACCTGAGCTAAAATTTCTAGGCCCATAAACACCAAGGCATTTTCACACCTAATGACTTGGCAATAAATCGCTTCTTATCCCTACTATATCCCACCTGAGGCTGACTAACCATCCTGATTTTTCTGGGACTTTTGACATTGGCACTATAAGTCCCCTGTGCCAGGCAAACATGGATGGTTGGTCACCCCACAAGGAGCCGGAAACCCGGAGCCCACCCCAGCCTTCCCTACCCCTCCTAGCTCCAGTGTGGGGTCCACTGAGAGAAGACGGAGCCTACCATTGAATTTCAAGGACCCTTGAAATACCAAATAATTTACCGAAACCTTTGAGGGGCCCTGATGTGCCCAACTCAGCAAAGAGAGCCCTGAGCATCCCCCCACCCCCTCCCACACCACCGCCAGCCGCCAACACCAGTGGTATATCAGGGTCTTTTCACACCCAGGAGGCCAGATTCAGCGGACTCCTCCCTCTGGCTTTGGCCGTCTCCAGATCTAATGACAATCCAAAGAGTTCCTGATAGGGTTTTAAAAGATGCTCCCCCATTCACCGTCCACCAAGCATGAAAATCCAGCTCATTTGTGTCCATTCTTCATTGCTAAAGGCCTAGCCGGCCCAGGGCCTGCAGCTCCAAGCTTGTCACTCAACTTTTTACTTGCTTTTGTTAGATTCGCCTTTATTTCATTCTTCTGTCTCCTCAGCACACCCTCTTCTCCCCTCCCTCCTCACTCCATCCCTGTCCGTCCGTCCCCCCCACCCCGCCACCGCCCAGGACTTCCCCAGTCCCTCTCTGCACACACAAAGCAATAAGGCCAGTCTGGGAATTTTATTTTTTTTTTTTTACAGACCTAGTGTTCCCGCCTCCACCTCTTCTCATTCCGTGCTTTTTGGAACATTGGTAGCTAAAAGTCAGCAGTGGCTAAAAGGGACTCAGGGCCCAGTCACAAAACAGCCTTGTGGCCTGGCTGGAAATGGCCTTGGGGGGGTCTTAGAGTCCCCAATGTTGACTTCAGGGCCGTGCAAAGTGAAGGCCAGGAAGGGGAAGGGACTGGTCTAAGGTGACAATGGAGTTAGTGGCGTAGCAGGGTCCAGCGCTAAGTATGCAATCTCTCAGCCTAGACTCTGCCATTGGGAATTAATGGCCACTCCTCAGTCCCACTGCAGAGAATTCCTTAGTCTGGCCTCTGTGACTGGTGTGGTAATAGCACGAGTTAGTAGCCATCCTAAACTAGATGGGTATTATCTTCACTAGACCTAGTGGACTCTGCCTTGAAGTTCCTGTAGAGGTTGCACAGTCTTCCTCTCCTGCACAGTCTTCTCCATTGACTCTCGACTGCAAATGATCCCCACCAGAGAAAGCCCTGCATGGAACCCCCTGTTGCCTCTTCTTCCTGTATAGCATGCACAATAGAGCCCAACCTGTAAGCTCATGTCTTCCCTCTGTACAGATGGTTCCAAAGCAATTTACTTTTGTTTTTAATAGACTGTAATGGCCAAGGACAGGGGATTTGGAGTAAGGAGACAGACCTGCCCTCTACCCACTTGGTGGTCTCAGATAACACCTTTTAGCATACTGCTATTGTAAGCCATTAGTACTTCTCTCATAAAATGAAGGCTGAATATGGAATGTATAGTAAAAATACTGGATAGTCATCCTCCAGTAAGCCCCATGGATATCAAAATCCAAAGACACTCAAGTCCCGCATACAAAATACACAGTGATGATCTTGAAAAATGGGCTATGGAGATGGCTCAGTCTGTAAAGTGCTTGCTAGGCAACCATGAGGATCTGAGTTGGGACCCTCAGCACTTCTGTGAATGCATGCACCTATCACCTTAGTGCTAGGAGTGTGGGGTGGGCTGAGACAGGAGGATCCCTAAAGCTTGAGGGAGTCAGTCTAGCTAATCGGAGAGCTCGAGGTGGATAAGAAACCTTGTCTCAAAAAGTAAGGTGAGGAGTGGCAGGGGAAGATGGCATACATCAATCTCTGGCCTTGACACACATGTGATCACACACACCACCGACATAGTCTCCTCCCGCCTCTCTCTCTCCCTTAGGGTTGGAGAGATATCTCAGTATGTAAAGAGCTTGTGCACACTCAAGAGAACCTGAATTTAAACCCCCAGAAAGACAGGACTACTAAATTACTACTATAGTTTCTTTGGCTCAACACCAAGGTGGTACTTTTTGTTTTTTAATTTATAGCTTCTAGTTTAGAGCCCTTGTGGGGCTAGAGAGAGAGCTCGGTGGGCAAAGCACTTTGTTTTGCTGCTGGAGACATAGGAGGGATTCTCCCTTACAGCCTTTGGAGTTCGCCCTACCTGCTGCTCTCAGTTTCAAGAGTTTAGAGCACTGGTTCTTAACCTTCCAAATCTGTGACCCTTTAATACAATTCCCCTCAGGCTGTGGTGACCCCTCCCCCCAGCCATAAAATTATTTTCATTCCTACTTAATAACTGCAATCTTGTTACTGTTATGAATCATAATGTAAATATCCGTGTTTTCCGATGGGTTTGGAGGTCATGAGCCACAGGTTGAGAACCACTGGTTTAGACGCACAGACAACAGTGTGAACTCAGCAGACGTTGAGAACCACTGCTTTAGACTCACAGACAATGGTGTGAACTCAGCATAGGTTGAGAACCACTGATTTAGATGCACTGACAACAGTGTGAACTCAGCATAGGTTGAGAATCACTGCATTAGACGCACAGACAACGGTGTGAACTAAGCACAGGGCACAGAGCCACACGATTCCAAAAATGGTTCCCGTGTGGGACACAAGCTTGATGTCTGAGGTGTGGGGCCCTTGGGAGATGAGACAGTTTCTAGAACAACTGAAGTGACATAATCCAGGATAGGGGACAAGCAGGCTGTTTGAAAGAGGTTAACACTTTCAAGGTGAGAAGAGTTAGTGACACACGATGACATGAACACAAATGTGAGCCAAAGGCTGGTAAACTCCCAGCTCATCACTGTAAACAGCGGCCACCTCATCTTCCCAGCTTTGTACATAGAAGAAAAGAATTCAAATTCCAGTGTGCTTTGGTGACAATACGCTTATTCCATTTCACTTTTTACATATGAACATCTATCTGTCAATCTCAATGAAACACAGGTCATTGATCTGCTTTGTCTTTTTGTTGTTGTTGAGACAGTGTCTCATGTAACCCAGGCTGACTTTGAACTCCTGACCTTTCTGCCTCCATTTCCCAAGTGTTGGGATTACTTGTACACCTCATCAACCACATCTACCTTGTAACTTATCATTTTAAAAAGGTACCTTTTTTTGGCATTTTATGTGTATGGGTGTTTTGCCAGGGTGTACATCTGTGTACCAAATGCAGAAGAGAGTGTCAAATCCTCTGGAACTGAACTTACAGATGGTTGTGAGCTGCCATGAGGGTGCTGGGAACTAAGCCCGGGTCTTCTGTGAGAGCAGTCAGTGCTCCTAACCACTGAGTCGCCTCTCCAGCCTTTAATGTGGCATTTTAATTGCTAGACTTTTACTTTCCCACTAATAAAAAAGTACAATGGGTTCTCCATGTCCCCCGGTTCCATGTGCAGATTCCATCAACTACCGACTAAAAATATTCACAATAGTAAACCGCCTCTTTGCAGATCCTGTAGGGACTTTTGGGGGGGGGGGCTGTTGTTCCCTAAATGATATAATGGAAGAACTATTAATGCATAGGTAGCATTGAGTATCCCCTTCCACTTTCAGGAGCCTTTTCTCTTTTTCTTAACGCACCTATTTCCATCCTGCACTAAAGCTATGTACATAATGTCTACATGGTGTGGCAGACCATGTCATCTAGATACGGTTATGACTGCGTGGAAGGATGCATAGACATGACATGCAAACATTACTCCACCTTAGGTCAGGAACTCAGATTGGTGCCTCGGGGAAGCCATAGTGCCAGTCTTTGATGGATAGATACTGAGAGATGGCTCTATCTGGTCCTCTGGGTTGGGGCGAGGTTAGAGAGAGGCTGTAGTGCTTACTGCAGATGTATGTTAGGTACCAGGTCATTGTGCAGTTCACTGATCATAACTGCAAGAAGAACGTGGCTTGCTGGCCATGGTGGTGCACGCCTGTTATCTCTGAACCTGGGAGGCAGAGGCAGGTGTGTCTCTGTGGGTTCGAGGCTAGCCTGGTCTACAGAGTGAGTTCAAGCCAGCAAGGGCAACATGCTGATATTCTGTCTCCAATTAAGAAAAGAAGGATGTGGCTCCTTTGGTCAACTATCCTTTCTAGGGACTGATGCTGGACCAGGGAAGTAGGAAGCTGGGGGCAGGAGAGAGCCACCTGCCTGTAGCTCCTAATCCATCAGCTGCTGACAATCAAGGCCCCCCACAAGGGCTCCAGCCCCAGCTGCTGGGCAACAGCAGGCACTAAACAGGAGCTGCTCCCTGGGCCTCCACCCTCGTGCTCCCCTCCTAGGTCAACAGACAGAAGGGGCTCTGTCAGCCAGGTTAGGACAGGAAAGATTAATGGAGCAGGTGCAGGTTGCGGTAGGACAACCACCTGGCCTGACAAAGTCCCTCATAGAGATTGAGAGCCTGACCCAGGCCAAGAACCCGGCCAGATATCATCCAGCTGGTCTTGATCTTGGCAGAGATGGCCTCTGCTGTCCACTGTTTCCTGTCCTCACCTGGCCACACCTGGTCACATCTGGCTACACCTGCCCTCCCATAGGAGGCCTCAGAGAAGTCCCTGTAACACCTCAGCTTTGAAATAAGTATCTTTCTTGTTTTACCCAAGTAACTCACTACTGAAAAGTGAGATTTTTTTTTTTTTGAGACAGGGTCTATGTAGCTCAAGCTGACCTGAAAGTTACTAACCTCCTGTCTCAGCCTTCTGAGTTGGAACGATCAGCTTGGCAAAAATAGTTACAGTCACCAAGTGAAGCCACCATTCCTCTTCGGTGGATTTTAACTGTGAGCAGCGGTACAGCGAGAGATGCAGACCAGCACTGTCACCAACCTGTGAAGTCTTCTTTTTCTTTAGGATCCCCTCTCAAGAAAAGCTAGACCCTTGACTTTTCTGTGGAAAAAGTTTCGCGGGGTTGGAGAGATGGCTCAGCGGTTAAGCTCTCGTGCTGTTCTTGTATAGCATCCATGTTCTGTTCCCAGCACCCATGTCAAGTGGCTCATGGCCACCTCTAACTTCTCTGGCCTTCTCAGGCATCTGCCCACCCTGTCTGTGTGTGTGTGCATGCCTTCAGAGACCAAAAGAGTGCATCAGATCCTCTGGAACTAGAGTTATAGTTGGTTGTAAGCTGCTACGTGGGTGCTGGGTATGAACTGAGATCTTCTGGAAGTGTAGACAATGCTCTAGCCCCTGAGAAATCTCTCCAGCCCCTAAATAGACATTTTTTAAAAGATGCAGATTTGTACACAGAGGTTAATAGAACGATAGGTGCTCAAGGAAAGAATAAGACACATCTGAGAGTGTGGGTGTGGCCTTCTTAGAGCAGGCTCCGTTGTTCTTTACAACAGCTATGTGTGTGCACGCGTGTGCGTGTGTGTATGTGTGTGTTGCAGGGAGAGGAGCTGCTTGTTCGTCCCACCCACCCGGCTAGTTTAGCCCCGAAATAATTACACAGAAATTGTATTCATTAAAACACTGCTTGGCTCATTAGCTCTAGTTTTTACACTCATGGAGACACACCTACGTCTGCAAGAAATGTCTTTATGCCAACAACCTTCACAGCAAATGCTATTAACTGTGCTATTATTTATTTACTTATTTGTATATCTATCCATTTATCTATTTAGATACAAGGTCTCACTATGCAGCCTGAGCTTGCTTGGAACTTGCTATGGAGACCAGGCTTGCCTTAAACTCACAGAGATCCATCAGCCTCTATCTCCTATGAGCAGGAGGTTAAAAAGGTGTGTGCCTTCCACTTGGCTGTGCAAAAAATCTTGTTTCTCCAATGGCAAAAATTTGACCACACTCCAGAGCATGAGGCTCTGTTTCTTCCCCATAATTTTTTTCTTTCTATCCTGCCTCATTGGCCTGAAACGCGCCATCCTCCTGACTCCACCTTCTGAGTGCTAGGATAATACGTGTGGGCCACCATGCTCAGTTTGGCAAAGATGTCTTTTGTTTGTCTTAAGACTTACTTATTTTTCTTTTGTGTGTCATCCTGAGAGTCAGTGTATTTACTACAAGATGTACAGTGTCTGAGGAGCCAGGAGCCAGGCAGTGACTTTAATCCCAGCACTTAGGAGGCAGAGGCAGGTGAATCTCTGTGAGTTCAAAGCCAGCCTGGCCTACAACAATAGTTCCAGAATGGCTAAGGCTGTTACACAGAGAAACCAAGTCTTTAAAAAAAAATAGAATTATCATAAGGGGACCGGAAGAGAATTGGCTCCCTGGGAACTGGAGTTACAGATGGTGGTACATTACCCATGTGGATGGTGGAACTCAAACCCACGTCCTCTGCAGGAATAGCCAGTGCCCTTAACCACCGAGTGAGCCCCATAAATACTGTATACACAAAGATGAGCTCTTGGGGGTTTTGGTTTTGGTTCAGGTTTTGGTTTTGAGACAGGGATTCAAGCGGCACCTGTAAGAATGGTCAAGATCAAAAACTCTGATGACAACTTATGCTGGAGAGGTTGTGGGGTAAAGGGAACACTTCTGCATTTCTGGTGGGAGTGCAAACTGGTACAGTCACTTTGGAAATCAGTAGGATGATTTCTCAGAAATTTAGGAAACAACCTACCTCAGACCCAGCAATACAACTTTTGGGTATATACCCAAAGGATGCTTAATCATACCACAAGGACATGTGCTCAACTATGTTCATAGCAGCATTATTTGTTATAACCAGAACCTGGAAACAACCTAAATGCCCCTCAACCAAAAAATGGATAAAAAAGATGTGGTCCATTTACTCAATGGAGTACTACACAGCAGAAAATAATAGTGACATCTTGAAATTTGCAGGCAAATGCATGGATATAGAAAATGTCATATTGACTGAGATAACCCAGACCCAGAAAGACAAATATAATATGCACTCATTCGTAAGTGGCTTTTAGACATAAAGAAAAAATTCAGCCTACAGAGAATCCAGACAACAAAGAGGACCCTAAGAGATACATACCTGGATCTACTCCATGTATGTAGAAAAAGACAAGATTTCCTGAGTAAATTGGGAGCGTGGGGATCATGGGAGAGGGCAGAATGGGAGGAGGGAAGGGGAGCAGAGAAAAATATATAGCTCAATAAAAACAATTAAAAAAAAAAGAAATGCCTCAGCATGGAACTTCTGGGTCAGACTATATTCTGAATGGCTTGTAACAGGCTAAACCTGTGTTTCTTGGGGCCTGAAAGTCAGCTGTTCTCTCTATGCTAGAGCCCAGGGTCTGTTGGAATAGGTCTGTGCATTCATGCCCAGAGATTGGAGTACAGGCCAATAGAAAATAAACCTCAGCCTCTGGGCACGAGTCATCCAGCTTGGGAGAGACAGATCTGAGACTGTGGAGATAGAAGGCAAGGACTCCCAAGGTCCCCTGCCTCTGCCCTTCCCCTGGCCTCCTCTGCATGGGGCGGCCAGCTGGTCCCTGACCTTGTGCCTCTGACAATGATTTAACCACAAGGTGGGGGTGGGGAGGGATCTGTGGGGCTGTCAGTGGTGGAGGGGACTCAGCCTGGCTCCTCTGCTTGGGCCCCTAGTGAGTTACAAGTGAATTAGGACCCAGGAAGAGGCCAGAGGGCCCTCTGGGAGAGTCTGCTGGCTCTCCCTCCCCGCCATTCCCCAGCAACATCCTAGGAACGCACTAAACCTACCATATCCTACATCCATTCTCCTTCCCTCTGCGTCAGCTTCCCTTGGTGCAAACTCAGGCAACTGAAATATCGTCATCCTTCTCTTGCCCTGTGATGAGGAGGCACTGGTCACAGCCTATAGGAGAAATAGCGCTTCCTAGAAGTCCAGGAACCTTGGTTCATACTGAGACTGCCCTGTGTCTGTGCAGAGATGCCAGTGCAATGAGGACGGGAGAGCAAACATGCTTGAAGAAAGCAGCCATGTCAGGGACAGTGGCCTCTGATCACGTACCGCTAAGTCACACTTACTATTTCTATGCAAGAATAAAGATAAAACCTCTCTCTCTCTCTCTCTCTCTCTCTCTCTCTCTCTCTCTCTCTCTTTCTGTTGCTTGGCTTAATTTTGGTTTGATGAGACAGAGTCTTATGTCACACTACATAGCCCTGGATGACCTGCTTCTACCTCCCATGCCAGAATGGCAAGTCCACATCACCATGCTGGGCAAGACAGAATCTTCCAAGGGAAGCCGGAGGCTCAGATTTGTAGGTGATATCTCCCCAGTGTTAGCAACTAATTGGAGCAACAGCAAACTAGGCAGAGTAGCCTGTGCCCGCAGTTCCACCACCTGAGGAGGCGAGGCAGAAGGGTCAGCAGTTCAAACTCAACTCTGGTTACACAGGATGTTTGAAGCCAGCCCACGCAACTTGAGACTTTGTCTAAAAGGGGGCTGGGTAGCTGGGGAGATGACTCGGTTAGTAAGGTCAAGCACGTGTACGTTTGAGGACCTGGGTTTGGATTCTTAGCACCCATTCCACAAATTAAAAACCCAGGGACAGCAGCATATGCCTGTGGCCCCAGCACTGGGGGCTGCAGTGACAGATTCCCTAAGGCTCATTGGCTGGCAGACTGATCCTGATCAAAGCAGGGAACCCCGAAGTTCAATAAGAGACACTTTCTCAAGAAATAAGACAGAGAAAGTCATCAAGACAGATCCCACCCCCCCATCAACCTCTGGCCTACACACACACACATACACATGCACACATATACATGCATACACATGCATGCACACATGCACAAGCACCCACTCACACACATATGTGCACACACAAACAAGTGTATGCAAACAAACGCACACAGAGAATTCAAATGCAAAAAAATAAATAAATAAATAAAAATTAAAAAGCTGGGTGTGGTGGTACATGCCTTTAATCCCAGAACTCGGGAAGCAGAGACAGGCAGGAGGATCTAAAGAATTAAAATTCAATCTAGGCCAAACCAAACAAGTCCGTATGCAACTTTAGGCTGCAATCTGGAACCAGAAGCCACTATGGCTACAAGGGACAAGTGTGGGGGGATTACTTAGCAGAATCCCTTTGGCTTGGTTGTGGAAACTGAGTCTGGAAAGCAGGTAAGGAAAGGCACACTCTGGTTAGTGGCCCGCCTGGGCCCAGAACCCACCTCTCCTGCACTAGCCTGTGCCTTTACCCAGCTTTCCAGGCCGAGGGGCTCAGTGGGCAGACTTTGACCATCCTGAGGAGGGACCCTGACACTGGGCTCACTTGAGGCACCTGGAGTCTTCTTCGCACACAGAGAACCCTCATGCCTTCGTTCAGAGAGCACCCTCAAATCGTTCACTTGTACCACCAATGCCCCCTCTTCTAGGATCCCATGATCAGGCTTCTATAGTCAACCACACAAGACAGAGGGGGCAGGACTCTGGTATCCTGCTTCCATCTAAAACTCAACAGAGAAGTCACCACCCATCACTGTGTACGGCTGCCAACGTGGCAGTGGGCGCACGGGCATGGGGAGGGCAAATGTGCTGGCAAACACTGATTCTCAATTTATTCTTTCCTTTTTGCCATGATGAAAATTAAATCCCAAGCCCCATGCATGTCAGGCGAGAGCTCACTAATAAACACCATCATCTTCATAAATGCTAATTTAAAATATTTTATTACATTGTGCGTGTGTGTGTGTGTGTGTGTGTGTGTGTGTGTGTACCCAAACCCAGAGAGGTCCCTAAGTGTCCCTGTTTTGGTGGGCATGGCTTGATCTGAGCTCCGCCCCCAACAAACCCCACCCCTTCTTTACGTTGCCTGAATGGACCAGTTGGTGGGGCAGGGTCACACAAACACACACACACACACACACACACACACACACACACACACGCACGCACAACTCGGTCTCTCAGTTCCTGTGCCCTGTAAGAGTCCCATTTAGTCTCCTCTGGACAGGAGAGTTCAGGCAGGGGAGAGGGAGGTGCTGGCGGGCCACAAAGGAGCTCCCTGTGTGGCCTGAAGGCTCAGAGCTTTTGAAGACCGATTTGCTCTGGCTGGGCCAGAGGAAGCCGGAGCTAATTTCCTCCCGAGGGGGTCTGTAGCTCTTCCTTTCTAGGAGGGGAAGGAAAGCGGGAGAGGGGGGGCGGATAGGCTAGCAGGTCCGGTGCCCCGTAACTGTCAGTCCTCCCTCCTGGGAGCTCCGTGGCTCCTTCACGGAGCACAAAGTAGTTCCACCGAATAACACAGAGAACCCCAGTTTGTCGCTGTGTTATGGAGAGGAAAAAAATGCATTTAGCTACAGATAAGCAAAGCTAAGAGCAACCTCGAGGCGGAGACACCCGCTGTCCTGGGGAGGAGGACTGAAGCCTCGGCACAGCCTTGCTTGGTATAGCTGTTTGGACCTCTGGAGAGATGCTCTTCATTCTGTCCTCTCCGCAAGGAATGAGGGTAAAGAGATGCCCGGGTCTGCTAACCACTCCAGAGAGTCCCAGATTCCACTCAGGTTCTTGACCACCCCAACACCTGCTGAAGCTTCCAAGTGTTGGCAATTCAAGTTATCTCTTTTTAGATTTAGTTTCTACTTTTTTCTTACTGCAGCTAGGATGTAAACTTAAAAAAAAAAATCTTTATTACATTTAATCAATTAATTTAGTGTGTGTGTTTGTTCACACATATATAGCGGTCAGAGGACAACCTGTTCATTCCTTCTACTATGTGGGTCTTTATCCCAGGATGGGACTCAGGCAGCTAGACTCGAGAGAACGTGCCTTTACCCACTGAGCCCTCTACCTGGCCTTTTTATTTTTATTTTGCATGCCAAGTTCAAATAGTAGACTTTCAATAAAGACAAAGAAAGGGCAAAGGCCAGATGTGAGGAGCTGTGGGCTGGCACTTGGTGACAGAGGTGGTGACAGAAAGTGATGACGAGGCGTGCCCTCAGCAGCCTGGAGTCATGTCTGCTCTGCTTAGATGACTCTGGAGGGAGGGGCCTTGGGACCTGCAGCTTTGGCCGATGGCACAAGTTTCACCTCCTGCCCACATACAGGTCCCCAAGTCCCCATAGGGGCTTTGTTCCTTTTCAGTTCCCTACACACACACACACACACACACACACACACACACACAGAAACACAGGCTCATATACTTTCAACACAAGCTCACACTCTCTTACACATACATACACACTCACACACAATTCATACACATATACAGCCATACACGCTCTCACACACACGCACACATTCACTCGTGTACACACATTTTACACACTTGTACACAAGCTCATACACACTTTTACACACCCACTCTCTCACACACACATAATTCACACACATACACACTCAGTCACATACACACTCACACACACAGGTTTGTTCTCTGTCTCTCTCTGTCTCTCTGTCTCTCTCTCTCTTTCTCTCTCTCTCTCTCTCTCTCTCTCTCACACACACACACACATACACACACACACACACACACTAGGTTCCTTTCTCCTTCTCCCTCTTCCCCTCCCCTCCCTCTTTCTGCAGGCCCCTCAGGAGCCCCTTTGTGAGGTAATTGGATTTCTCCCCTTGTTAGCTTGCAATGAAAATGTCATCTATTCCAGGCCACCGCCAGGGAGGGGCCAAGCCCCCATTCAACAACCAAGCCCAGAGCTGTGAAGCTATTCAGGCCTCCCAGCCTTCCAGTGGGGCAGCTGCAGGCTGTCTTCCCTGACAATGCCCCTCTTCCTCTCGGGCCTACCAGCGTACCAGCCTGAGAGGAGCCCTGGCAGAGCCGGACCTGGGTGCCTGGATTCTGGAACTTCTGGGACTCACTTTGGTCAGGAAAGAAATTTGATTTTAAGCACAGCCCCCGATACCACCACCAACTTAGGGCACAAGGGACGGAGCAGGAGGGGAATGATAATTCGGTGACACTGGGTGCGCTTGAAAAGCTGAGAGACTGCAAAGGACAGCTGCCGTTTGGGGAAGACGGGGATCGGAATAGTCAGTCATTGTCAACTTCACTGGATTTTGAATCACCATGGAGATGCGGGGATCGGAATAGTCAGTCATTGTCAACTTCACTGGATTTTGAATCACCATGGAGATGCATGTCTGAGTGATTGTGAGCTTTCCAGAGGTTTAACTGAGAAGGGAAGAGCTACAGTGGATGGAGGTGGAACCATCTCTACAGTGGGTGTAGGTGGCACCATCCCTACAGTGGATGGAGGTGGCACCATCCCTACAGTGGGTGTAGGTGGCACCATCCCTACAGTGGGTGTAGTTGGCACCATCCCTACAGTGGATGTAGGTGGCGCCATCCCTACAGTGGGTGTAGGTGGTACCATCCCTACAGTGGGTGTAGATGGTACCATCCAGTGAGAACAGGGGTCCTACACTGAATAAAAAGGAAGGTGGGGCTTTAGTTGATGACTCGGTCTGCAAAGAGCTTGCTGTGAATGCAGAGCTGACCTGGGCACGACCCAGATCACTCTCTGCTTCCTGACTGTGGGTATGCTGTGACCAAGTGCTGTGCCCTCCTGCCAGCTTCCCTTCCCAGCCAGGATGCACTGTAACTTAGAAATCTGAGCCAGAACTAACCCTTTCTCCTTTAAACTGCCTTTGTCCGGGTATTTTATCAAAGCAACAGGGAGAGCAGCTAAGACTGTCTCCTGGTGGAGCTGAGCCTTCTGCCTGTCAGGAGGGCAAGGATGTTTCTAGCAGACTTTGCAGCTAGGGCTCAGGTCAGGGGGTGGGGGAAGACTGCAGTCAAGCAGCAGGCAGACCCTGTTTGCTGAGTCCCCTTGACTTAGTCAGCACCTGGTGACACCGTGTCAGGCTTTTTCCTTTCCTGGTGGTGATGAGGCTAGGGGATGGACTCAGTCTCTGGCTTTCCCTCCTACAAAGTGTGCCCAAGTTCTGAGAGGCTTCAACGCTGACCATCTTGGACCTTCCACTGGGCTTGGTCCAGCACACAGGACAGGTTTGCCCCCTGGGTTCCAGAGCTATGTTTTGTTTCTTAATATATTTTGTTTTTTAATTTTAAGTTTCTTGTCTTTTCTTAGGTATGTCTTTCTGGCATAGTTTTATTGTCTGTCACAATATTTTTCTTTCTGTTCCTTAATCTTATTAAGCATCTGTGTGTGTGTGTGTGTGTGTGTGTGTGTGTGTATGTGTATGTGTGTGTGTGTGTACACATAAGAGCACTTGTGGAGGTCGGAAGACAGCTTGTGTGAAATCAGCTCTTCCCTCCCATCCTGTGGGTCCTAGGGATTGAACACAGAACCTCAGGCTCAATGACAGGCCTCTTTACCTACTGGGCCATCTTGTTGGTTCCTAGTCTTAGTTAGCTTTCTATTTCTATTACTGGAATAAAACTCCATGACCAAAAGCAACTTGGAGAGGAAATTATTTGTTTCAACTTATAATTTAGAGTTCAGGTGAATCAGGACAGAAGCTCAAGGGGGGGAACCTAGAGGCAGGAACTGAACTGAATGAAGCTGAAGCCATGGAGGAATACTTCTTACTGGCTTGCTCCCCATGACACACTCAGTCTGCTTTCTTAAAGAGCCCAGGATCACCTGCCTAGAGATATCACTGCCCACAGTGACTGGGCCTTCCTACATCAATCATCAATCAAGAAAATGCCCCACTGGCTTGCCTGCAGACCATCTGGTTTGGGGCATATTCTCAGTTGGGGTTTCCTCTTCCCAGATGACTCTGGTGTGGTGAGAAATGGTAAAGACTGACTTGCCCACCCCTATTCCCCGAAAGAATTCCACTTCCAGATGCTCCCATTGGACCTGCTTTTTCTGTATTCTCTATTCTTTATTTTCCTGGCGATTTCCTCCTCTCGTTCTTGATGTTTTCCTTCTCCTCTCTCTCTGTTTTCCCTTACAACTTATAGACCCCAGAAAAATCTTTCAAGCAATATAAAAATTACAGTATGGTTGCATTTTATATTTCAAGCGAATGATTATAAAGAATACAGCCAGGAAACAGCATGTTTTCCATATCCTTTACATGATTAAACATTTTACGAATTATAGGTGAAAAACAAATTATCCCAAGAACCCACATATATTCATACCCAAGCAACTTGTTATAGATTAATGGTATAGGCAAGCAAGGTATTCTTCTCAGTCAGGTCTTTTATTGGCAGGCTGTGTTTTGGCTGTTACAAAGAAAGGACCAATCACTTTATTGTTTATCTTGAAAGGTAATCTTATAAGGAATCTTAAAATAATCACAAACCTATTTTACACAGATGGAAACAATTCTCAGAAACAAAACTTCTATTAAATAAGGATGGAAGAGAAGACAGAGACGGAACGAAATGTTACTGACCAGATAGGGTCTTCGTTTTGCCTTATGATATAGGCAGCAAATAGGACTTTTAAACACACTTATCCATACCCAGGGATCCCCAAAGAAAATGGACTGGAGTGTCAATAAGAGAAGGCTGTCATCGATAGAGATTAACAACAGAACAGTTGTGGGTTATAAGACGCTCGGCTGGTAAAGTACCTGCCATGCAAGCCTGGGGACCAGAGTTCAATCCCCAGAAATGACATTAACAAAGTTGTCCTCTGACCTCCTCACATGCTCCGTGGTGTGAATGCCCCCTACCCCACACCATGCACACCATATAATAATAAAGTTTTATAAACACAATAAAATAGTCAACAAAACAAAAACAAAAGAACCGCGTAATACAAATGAATAGAAAACCATTGGGGAAAATTCTCATTTCTAAGTAGTTCAAACGGGCCAGAATTCACATTTAAACATCTTGTTTTTCTTTCCTGTTTTTAATTTTTATTTATTTATGAATTTTGGCTTTTTGGACTCATGCAACCCTGGCTGTCCTTGAAATGACTATGTACCTCATAGGATGACCTTGACTTTCTCGTCCCCCCCCCCCCCCCGCCTCCATGCCCTGCATGCTGGGATTGTAAGCACAGGCCACCACACCTGGCTTCTGCAGGGATAGGGATCAAAGCCAGAGCTTCACGTGTCTGAGACAAACATTCTATCAGCTGAACCATCCCAAGCTCTGTCTCCAATTTTTAAATAAAATAAAGAGTTGGAGCCACTGGAGAAGCCGCTCAGCGTTTAAGAGCACATAATGCTCTTCCAAAGGACCTGAGTTCTGTTCCCCATGCCCATGTTAAGTGACACAGAGCCACCTGTGACTCCAGCTCCAGGGCTGACCTCACACCATCTTCTGACCTCTGCAGACAACCGTGTACGGACACAGACACTCATACATAAAAATCATTCTTAAAAGAAAGAAAAAGGAGGCTCAGCGGTTAAGAACACAAGCTGCTCCCCCCAAAGGACCTGGGTTCAATTCCCAGCACCCACATGGCAGCTAACAACTGTCTGTAACTGCCCTCACATCCTCACCCTTTAGATCCTGGGAATGTTTCTTCAGCCAGCCCTCTACTAGATTTGCAAACATTTAGGTCTACTGTTTTTATATCCAATTGTATTTCATTGGGGGTGGGGGAGGGTTCACTGTGCACATGCCCATGCATGTGAGTGTAGGTGCAGGAGGAGGCCAGAGGAGGGCAGCAGATCCCCTGGAGCTGGAGTTACAGACTGAGGTGGGCTTCCTGCCATGGGCACCGGGAACTGAACTCAGGTCCTCTGCAACAGCAGCATATGTCTTAACCACTGAGCCACCTCCCCAGCCCTTATCCAATTTTAAGTGAGATATTATACTTTTGTTGACTATTGTCCCCTATGATGAATTATCTCTGTGTGCTCATGCATGCATAAGTGCACATGAACACTCAGGCTGTGTTCATACGTGTATGTTAATGTATATGAGGGTGCATGAGTATGTACAGATGCATGTGCACACAGAGGCTACATAGAGGTGCATGGGCGCGCGCACACACACACACACACACACACACACACACACGGCACATAAAAATCCTGCTGTAGGTGGGGGATACGGAGCCTGGCAAGCAATGCGGTAGCAATATTAGTGCAGCAGCCAGTGTGCTATGGTGTGTGTGTGTGTGTGTGTGTGTGTGTGCCCGCGCACGCGCGTGTGTTGCACCCTGCCATAGGCAGCAGTGTGGAGAGAGTAGGTACTTAGCGCCCTCTCAAGAGCTCTTCCACGCCTAGTCTCCTGTCATCCTGGCAAGGTAAGGGTGGCTACCCTCCTGTCAGTAGGTGAACAAGTGGCCCCACAGGCTCATTCTGGCATAGGCGTCCTGTCCCTCTCCTCAGTTTCCTCTGGCCTTCATGGATGCCCAAGGCCCAGACTTCCCTCTGGTGGCTACTTAATGATGGGGGAAGGGCTGTGCCAGGGAGAGGAATTTCACTCATGAGGAGAGAGCATGAGAGATAAATAGGTGGCCTTAGTCCTTCTGTGTCAGTGAGACACAGGCAGAAGCCTTCAAGTCCTCATCCTTCTGCTTATTCTCCCGACTGTGTGATTTTGGTGAGTCACCCGGTCTCCCTAAGCCCCCAGTGTCCCGGCTGACACACTGTCCCGTAACAGCAACCAACCACAATAACCTTAGTTTATACTGCCTCCCTCCCCTCGTCTGTGCCATCCATTCACTCAACGATTTGTTTGAAACAGGCTCTCATCTAGCCAAGGCTTGTTTCAGACTCAATGTGCAGCTGAGGCAGGCCTTGAATTCCTGGTCCTCCAGCCTCCGTTTATTTCCCAGTGCTGGGATTACAGGCCCGTGCCAACACACGGGGTTTGAACAGTTATTTATTAGGAGAAGCCCTTACACGCCAGTGGCTGTGGTGATTTTAGCCTACCTCACCTGTGGCTGCCCTTCTGGGTGAGGAGGTGGAGCCCAGAGCTCGCCCCACCTGATTCCCAGGTGAGGTTTAGCTTCTGGGGAAGCAGAGTTGCAGAGCGCTGGGCTTTGAGGCGTGCGGGGACAGCGCCACCTAATGGCTATATGCTTCCATTGCTGCTGTTTGCCTTCCTGGGCTCTCAAGACTGCAACTCTGGCTCCCCCTAGGGGCTTCTAGGCATGATTGTAGGATACTGTTAGGTACAGGAAAATTCACCGCCTGGCAGCATGAAGGCTCTCTCTAAAATTCCTCCCCAGAGGGAGACATAAATAACATCTAACCCTTCTCCTAAGATGGCAAGAACAAACCAAGGCTCAGTTCTACCAAAGTTCAGTCCGGGAGACCAGTGAATTTACCGGGCGTTCTTACAGAGGAGTTCCTTACAAGAGTGTGGGTGCTCCTCCCACAAAGGGCTGCACCTGGAAAGCCTTCACCCTGCAGGAATGATGACGCACCCATAGCTGCATAAATGGAGCGCCAGTGCCCAGCCTGTATACCCTAGCCACTTCCAGAGGCCTTTGCAATTAAGGCAGTGCTGCGTATAGCAGGTGGTCGGGAGTGGCTGGATTCTCAGGTGAGATTCTCCTGCCCCTTCCCCACCCCTCCATTAGGGGACATAAACAGTCAACAAGCCCAACTCGGATAATTGTTCTGCAAGGAGGCACAGCAGAACTTCCCCAGACCACGGTTGATTGGCTGGGAGGACAGTCACTTACAAGGGTACTCTTCTTTTTCTTAAGAGGCAGGGCCTCAATATTACCCAGGCTGGTCCTAAAGTTCTAGGCTTCAACACTCCTCCCACCTCAGGCTTCCAAGTGCAGGCATGTGCCATGTGGAGAGACTCGTTATTTTTATGTAGGTGTATGTGCCTACGCACCACATATGTGGAGGCGCCTGTGGAGACAGAGAATGTTAGATCCCTGAAACTGGAGTTACAGACAGCTAGCTATAAGCCAGTACGTGGGTACAGGGATTGCTCCTAAATACTAATATTGGGGAGAAAAAACATTTGCATATTATACATGTGCAATAAAAGGCTTACATAGAATATAGAGTTCTCAAAATTTAGTAATATGAAAACAAAAGGTCCAGTTTAATTATTATTAATTATTACTGTGTGTGTATGCGCACATGTGCGCATGATGTATATGTATGGACGTTTGTGCCATGAAACAAGTATAGAGGTTTGAGTGCAAATTGAAAGAACTGGCTCTCTCCTGCTATGTGGATTCCAGTGACTGAACTCAGGACATCAAGCTTGAAATCAAGTGCCCTTAACTACAGAGCATTCTTGCCTCGCCACTTACATGTTTTTGCAAAGACATGCAAATGTTCACAGCTTTGCAACAACAAAATAAAGTTGTTGCTGAACATAGCAGCACACACCTTTAATCTCAGGAGCATCTCTGTGAATTTGAGGCCAACCTAATCTCCACAGTGAGTTCCAAACCAGCCGGGGCTTTATAAGACTGTCTCAAAAAAAAAAAAAAAAAAGTAAACAACAAAGTCCATTGATTGGTAAATGCATAAATTAACTATGGCATGTCGGTACCATGGAGTACAATTCAGTCACAGAAATGAATGACTTTCAAAATAATATTAAAGGAAAGTATCCAGATCCCAAAAAGAGTGCATGTGAGCCTAGTCTTGTAAAAGCTTTAGAAAAGACAGACTGATACAGAAATCTTTTCTTTAGAAAAGACGGACAGAAAGCAGATAGGGGTTGCCTAAGTGGGGAGCAGGCAGTGCAAAGGAGTGAAGACCGACGCTAAAAAGAAATCCCACACCATCTCAGAATTGTGTATAATAAAGGGTTATTTATTTAGGGGTAGACTCACAGATCACAGTCCTCTGCTCAAATGGGGAGCAACCTAATCCAGCAGCCCCAAGAGAGAGCTAGCATGCACACGCACGTTACATCAGCATTTTATAGTATAAGAGGCCACGCCCAAATGGGCTGGTATATTAAAGACTACTGGCTGAAGGATTTCCTACAGCAGGGGAGGGCTAGGAAGAAGGGATTAGGAGAAAACTATAAGCAGAGACCCACGTTGGGCACTGATGATCAATGAAGTCAAATGATTACCATTTATTATCGGCAAAATCCGAGCACAATTATCACAAGACAGAACGGAGAATGAGCTGAGTCACCAGACGCTCCACTGCTGCTGTTCCTCATTCCAAAGGGCGCACAGGGCCCATGCATCCCTCAGCTCTGCCTGTCCATTCCCAATGCTAACCCCGCCTCTTAGACCAAAATGCTCCATACAATTGGTTAGCGGACCAGTGACAGAATTCCTGTAACAGAACGTTCTTTAGAGCAATGAATGTGTTTATTATCTTAAATTGCACGGATGCTTCCATTGTTTCTGTCTGCCCCTTTAAACACTGGAGTCCCGTCTCAGTTACTTTTCTCATTGCTATGACAGCATACCTGAGAGAAGAAATTTAAGAAAAGGTTTATTTTGACCCACAGAAGGAAAGGCAAAAGGTGGCAGGGATACAGGACAAAACTACAGAGGTGTTTTATTTTGAATACAATCCTCCTGCCTCAATCTTCTGAGTGCTGGATTTCAGGCATGCATCCCCCATGCCTGGCAAATTTGTATCCTCTTGTGTATACTTTAAAAGGAAGATTCCAGACAGTTTTTGGAATTTTCACATGAAGTCAGTGCCCTGGGCTTGAGAAGTTTAGAGTAGGAGGCTGAGTTTGCGAGCCAGGAGAACCCTGTAACAGGTAGGGGCTGAGGGATGCTGGGAAGAACCTGGCAGCCAGCAGCCGCTTTGATAGGTCAAGTAGGCACCTCAGCCACTGTCCCAGGTTTGAAACCTAATTGTCAGCATTCCCAAATGTATTCTCCTTCTAACAATAAACTGTCAGACAGTGGTGGTGCCTCCCAGCACTCGGGATGCAGAGGCGGGCGAATCTCTGAGTTCGAAGCTAACCTAGTCTAAAGAGTGAGTTCCAGGATGACCAGAGTTACACAGAGAAATCGTGTATCCAAAACAAAACCAAAATCTTCAAAACTGTAGCCCACGTGGGTGGGTTAGGGTCTAGTCTTGGGAGATAAGGTGACATTGGGATCTTTGGCATAGAGTCACAGAAGGGGGCCCTGGCAGAGGAGTCCCCTGAAACTGGCTGGCAAAGTTCTCTCCGTGTGCTTTTCCTTGAGAGGGACGAGACAGGTTTGGAGGTCTGAGGGCACATGGGGAACTCAGGCTTGGGAGGGCAACAACCTCCAGCCCTGGTGGTGGAAAGAGTCGCCAGGCTCGGGGCTGTGGAGTAGCAGGCTTTTATAAGCAGGCTCCAGAGTAGTCCCAACGCCCCCCGCCCCGTGCGTGTCCTGGCCATGTTGCTGTGCCACAGGTGTAGAGTGGCGTTTCAATTGTATTTTAATAAATAAAGCATGTCTGAAGATCTGATAGTAAAACAGCCCCACTGGTCACCTTACAGACCAGGTAACAGTAACACATCTTTAATCCCAGCAGACGCACTAGTTGTCATAGAAACCAGATGGTGAATGTCTTTAATCATCATGGTACACGCCTTTAGTCCCAGCTGTAGAGAGGATTATAAAACAGGAGGAGACAGCTCTCAGACACACAGTCTCGCTCTCAGATCCCTGGAGGCAGGACCGCCATTTCGGACTGAAGTCAAGGGAAGAGCCAGTAGCTGGCTGCTTTGCTTTCCGGATCTTCAGGTTGAACCTTAGTTTCTCTCCCTGAGTTTTTTAATTAGTCGTGCCTCACAGGTGTCTGCCCTCTCCTCTAGGCACAGAAGAATTCTGAGAGCAACCAGAGCTAGAGGGCTCAACAGTCAGCCCTGTGCCCAAGTCAAAGGGGCTCAGGATATAAAGAGCCTCCAGCCCCAGCATTCCATAACCAGGATGTGGCAGTGCCAACCTGTGATCCCAGCATTCATGAGGATGAAGCAGGAGAGTCTAAAGTTTAAGGCCATCCTCGGCTACACAGCCTGGACTACATGAGACTATCTCAAGCAACTAAAGGGGGATGGGCAGAAGCATCCATAGCGAGCATGGGAGCCACAGCCCTGGTCAAGTCTGGTTTCGCACACCGAGGAGAATCTATGGACAGACACAATTCAAGCAGAGATGCTCCATAAGCAGTCCCGTGCATCAGCAAGTTACTTAACCACTCTGCCTGTTTCCCATCAACAAAACTGAGATAACAGGAAGGACTAAAAACAGCTATGAGCATTAGATGCCTTACCATTTATGCTAGATGGTTAGGCCTGGCCTCATGTGGCCTTTGATGTCCTTGTTGTCATAGTGCTCTTTTTAAAGCCCTGCGCCTGCCCTTCCCCATACCACTGAGATTCTCATTTTATTTCTACTGACCCATCTACTAAGAACGTCCCGAAAACCTAGAACCCAGGTGGGGTTGGAAGTGACACATGTTTGTGTTGACGCTTCCTGCAAGACCTGCCATTTCCAGCAGGGGGCGACCAGCACCAAGCTTTGCTTGGCGTGAGTCCCTGGATACAACCTGCGGATTCCTGCTAAGGTTTTTCAATGTAACTCGGGTAGATTTGCCATCGCAGATCTCCTTCCCGAGCCCTGGGCTCAGCTACTTCTCCGTGTGACCATTTCTCCACCTATGGCATTCTATGCCTTACCATTCAGCCTCAGTTTCCCCTAGTGTGTGAAATACTAGCGTTGTCCATGCTGCCCCATGCCTCAGTTATACCAATCTTTGCTCCAGAGCAGCTTCTCCTTCAACCCCTGCACCAACGAGAGACTTTCAAATAATACAAATGAAAGACCACCATCCCCCCAAAAATCACATCTTTATTGTTTGATTAATGAGCTGACTCAGAGGGAAGAGTGAACTGGGGACGGGGAGTGGGGGTGGCCAGTTTTGAGTAGCCAGAAACTTTTGTTAACTGTGTACAAAACATGAATGTTATAAAAAACCACGTAGAAAATAGGTGGGCAATGCAGGAGCCTTACAGAGGGCTCAAGGCACCTGGAAATTTGAGACATGGTCCAACCGCACATCTGGCTCAGGGACTGGGGCTGAACCCAGCACTTCCTGCCCTGCGGAACAAACATGTCCTCCTCTCTCCTGAAAACCACCGCAGAACTGCTCCTGAAGGGGCGGGGCGTAATGACCACTGTCAGAGGCACTGCGAGAAATAAACTGAGCCCATCCTGAGCCCTGAACTTCCTTCTTTGGGGCCCAGAACTGGAGCTGGGTCATTCCTATCCCCTGGGGTTCTGCAGGGTTCAGCCATTCCCTGGGAGGAGAGGCCATTGGACACTGTACACGGACACATACACCCTGGGCTTTGGTCGGCGCCTCAAGTGGGCAGGGAAGCTGGAGCTCCTCTGTCCGGCTTGTGTAGACTGGGATGTGCCGTGCAGTACAGTCCTGCTGAGGCTGTTGTGTCCAACCAGGTCCTAACTGGGATAGCACAGACAGCACCCAGTGCCCGCCGTGTCCACGCTGGACTTGGCACCAGGTCCCAGCAATCCATCGGTGACCGAGTGCTCCAAGATAATGTCCTCCACTCGGGTGATGTACAGCAACGTCAGCAACACACCAAAGAACTGAGGATGGAGAGGGGGCGGGTGAGAGCCTGCTGACACACGGGCATCCCTTCCAGATAGTTCCCCCATGACACTGGGAAGCCGGGGAAATTGAAGCATCCTCGCACTCACTGCTCAGGCAGCTCCAGGCTAGACCTCTTCTGTCCCTCCCAGGAACATGGAGACTTCCCTGTGCCTCACTATCTGGGCCTTCTGCCTCCAGCCCAGCTCTGTCACACTTTATTCAGGACCTTGGAAAGTCTTGCCACCTCTGTTAAGTGGATGTGGTAACCATACAACCTCACTGGTGGGCTGAAGCCAGAGCCAATACTAAGTGAGCAGTTGAGGCTATTCCATTTGTCTCTCCTTGCAGACCCTAGCCCTCTCTCAGGGGCTCTAGACTTCCACCTTCATCACCCAGCCTTGCTTCATCTGTCCCCACAGACTACCCACCTGAGGAAGCAGGATGCCCAGTAAGAGACCCGCCATGATCGTGTAGTTGTCCATGAACCATATCAACACGGCGTTGGTGCAGCCCCGCACGTGAATGACGTTCTGGGCACTCAGGCGCTGTGCAGGAAGAGGGTGGTGTCAGCACGGGACCCTGGGTTTTCTAGTACTGCTCCTAAGACAGCACTGGGGACACTGGGGCAGTACTTTGGGGGTCAGTACTGCTGGGAACTGGGGGATGGCAGAGTATACCCACATGCTTCTCAGATGCCACCCAGCACTGTACACTATCACCTCAGCCAAAAGCCAACTCCAGGTATATGTGGAAAAACAACAACAAAACCCTATAACTATGTGGTTTTAATGTACAGGGAAGCTTTTAGAATTACTGTTAGATTTTTCCACAAGTGAAACATTCCTCACCATGAAACTTTGCTTCATCCCATAATTATTAAACAACATCATTTGGGGGTGTGGCTGCTGGCAGGCTGCCCCTCTTCCAGTGGATGGTCCCACCCTCACGCATATATGGGCAAAACTAATTGGACCCCATGGGTTATTTAAAAAAGAAAAAGACTGGGCACAGTGGTGTACACCTTTAATCCTAGCACTCAGGATTAAAGTGTATAAGAGACCCTCCATCAGCTGGGGGGGGGGGGTTGGACAAGAGACCCTCCATCAGCTGGGGGGGGTTGGACAAGAGACCCTCCATTAGCTGGGGGGGGGACAAGAGGAACACCATTTCTGGGGACGGAAGGTTTTCAAGCCCTTACCTCCTTGTCAATTGTTTTGTAGCCACACATGGTGTTGACGACATCTGTCTGAAACAGAAACATATCACAAATCACGACTCTAAGGGCTGTAATCCGAAGGACATGCCTTTTACAGGTGAAAGAGCCGAGGGGTGGGTGTAGTCTGGTGTGGGGGGAGCTGAGATTTCCCGCCTCCAGCAGCCGGCTCCAGCCTGTTTCTTAGTTCCCTCCTCAAGAAATCCCCAGTGGAGAGCCAAGGGCAGACCCGCTGCCCTCCCTGGAGATAACCCCTCCACCAACTGCAGTCCAGCTCTTTAGCTAGAAGCACTCCTGAGGCACCCCCACCCCTCTGCTGACCCATCTGTATTTCCCAGTCCAGCCAGGCTGTTCCTACTTGACTGGCTCTCAGAAAGGAAGGAACTGCTCAAACCACAACAGGGCCCCCTGCCAGCTGCGGTTTACCTGAGGGCAAGGCTGGGCCACTGGCCACGCTTCCCTGCCCTTTCAACACTGGGTTCACCACCAGGGTCATAGAAGTTCCTCTCTGAAAAAAGGGCCAGGCTCCAGGACTCCCTGCGGACTCTACAGCTGGGCTCTAGCCTCCATCAAATTCCTTTCCAAGTAGGCTCCATGACACTTCCCATCATTGCCTGTGCCCTGTTTGGTCACATCTTCAGTTATAAGGGGAGAGGTGGAGTCCCAGGTCCAGCCTGGATCCAGTTTGGGTCCCTGCATATGTAAGTGAGGCATCGCTTCCGGGATCCAACCCCAAGAGAATGGAGAGGAAGCGGCACTTGATAGAGTCAGGGGTGGGGTGGGGAGTGGATGAGAAGGTCCCTGGCAATTCTGGAAAGTCAGGGGACCCTGACCTGGGAACCTGATGTCACAGGGACAAGTGCATGGAAGGGCTCTGGCCAGGGTGACACTGCTTACAACCCCAGTCCCAGATGTCATCAGATCATTCAAAGCGGCAGGACTTGGTGTGGGCACAGAATAACCTTTCTCAGTTATGACACTCCCCCGGGTGCCCTCAGACCCAGCAGTGCCCAGCGCTCACATGGCACTGACCCCGGAGGAAAGGGCCAGCCATTCACTTAATGAACAAAGGTTAGCTGGCATTTGTTGCTATCAGTCTCCATTTTAGGGGCTTGGCGCACAGTGGACAAAACGAAGCCCCCGCCTCTACACTGGTAGCCTAGAGAGAAGGCGATGGATGCGACTAGGGAATGACGTAGCTGAGAAAGAGGCGGCAAGAGAGACCTCGCTGGGCAGCTGGAGGTGGGGTTGCATGACGCCAGAGGACATGGTAGTGTGAGAGCCTGGCTCCCTTGCCTCGGCGCGAGTCAACTTGGAGGGGTCATATGTATAGATTCAGCGGAGACTCGCACCCAAAGGGCACCGAACCTCCGCCACTGCTCACACCCCCACTCTCCCCCTCCCACTTGGTGTTTGCTTGCTTATGTGTGCCCTGCAGTCTGCCCTCCTGCTGCGGCTGCTCCACTCCCACTTGCTGCCAGCACCTCAGCGCTGACTTCTGTCACTCATGAGGACACCACCTTGTGGTCTTCAGGGTACGACCTTGAATCTCCCCTATTCCCTGCTGATCTCAGTCTGATATCTGGTCACACAGGCCTTCCTGCTGGTTCTCAAACACACCAGGGCAATTCCTACCCCAGGACCTTTGCACCTGACACTCTCTCTGCTGAGGGTTCCCCTCGCCAAAAACACTTGTGAAGCTTACTCCCCCACTCCTTCGGGTTTTCCTCACAATCCACCTCTGTATCTAAAACTGCCGCCTCCCTGAATGTTCCTTAGTGTCTCCTTCAAACCCCTGTCACTTACGTTGTCAGTTTCTCTCACTAAATCGTCCCCATTTGGGAGGGACTTCTACGTGTGCCTGCAGTCCCTCCAGAGCCTAGCAATATGTCTGGCACACAGTAGGTCTTCAGTCAATGGTTGCTAAATGAATAAGCAAATGAAGGAAGACACACTGGGCTTCCACAATTCATCTTGGACACCCAAAGTGCACTCATGGGAGATGAAGTTCAAGGTCACCTTCCGCAGTTCTCTGCAAACCCGGGGAACCTTCCACAGCACTCATCAGCCTCAGAGGCCTGGGGTTTCCAAAGTCCCTCCACCCGGCCTTTCACAGGGCAAGTTCATTTGGCACTGGTCCAGACTTTAGGCAGAAGCCCCGCCCACAGCCACTCTGTTCCCATGGTGACTGGCTGGGGTGGTAAGCACAGCTGTTGGAACCATCAACAAGAGACTTTGCACGAGGGTGTGTGCATGGGAGGTGGGGGAGTAATTGTGAGGCTTTTGTTTCGGGCTCGGTCCAGAAACGGGGCAGTGCCTGATAGACTTGTCATACATCAGGACTGATGTCTTGGTGACCGCACAGCTCAGCATCCCAGATGGCTGGGGAAACAGCTGAGAGGCTCCTGCCAGGGAAAGGTGGAGGCTGGCATTTACATCACCACATCCCTGCTGGCCACAGCACTGCTCACCACGCCTGCACTGTACGGGGTGGAGCTGGTTGCCCCTGCCGGGCGCCTGGCCTGACACAGCTGCATTCCATGCCAGCCCTGCCAACCTTGGGCAAGTCTTCTAGAGGGGGTTTGTAACAGTGCCTCTGGTCTCCCCAGGTCTCCCTTTGCATCCCTGCTGTGGATACAAAGAGCCTGGGCCGGGCCATGCACATGCTCCAGCGATGCCCACTGACACACCCACAGAGGAGGCTGCCCACCCAGCTCCCCTCTGCCAGAGCCCAACCAGCTGGGGGATCCTGCACCCAGCACCCCTGCGGTTACCGTGTTCCTGATGCAGCAGGTGTAGGGTACCCCGCAGGCCAGGGGCCCGGGAGCGCTGCAGTCATGGTACTGGTTTTTGCTCCAGTCTCTGTAGTCCTCCCCGCCGCAGCACTTGAACTGAGGAGGAAAGCACACTGATCTGAGTCATTGGCAAAGGCAGGGTCAGTGTGTGTAGGGGGTGGGGAGGGGGGAGTACCAGGGAGGGGGCAGGAGGGCCAGGGTGAGGGTGGGAGTGTCAGGGTGGAGGTCTGAGTGCCAGAGTGGGGGTGGGGGCCAGGGAGGGGGCGGGAGGGCCAGGGTGGGGGGCCAGGGTGGGGGCGGGAGGGCCAGGGTGGGGGGCCAGGGTGGGGGCGGGAGGGCCAGGGTGGGGGCGGGAGGGCCAGGGAGGGGGCGGGAGGGCCAGGGTGGGGGCGGGAGGGCCAGGGTGGGGGCGGGAGGGCCAGGGTGGAGGTCCGAGTGCCAGGGCCTCATGATGCCATCTTCTGTTAGGCCAGAGGAATCAAGAGTGGCATGGCCATACAAAAAGGGGTGAACTCTCTACCCTGGAAAGCCATGCACGGTAAGGCAGGACTACTTCAATTGGACACCAGGTGCTGACTAGACACTAGAAAGGGAGTCTCCCTGGCAACCGATCTGCATCCTTCTCCATCTTCAAGCCCCTGGGGTAGGGGTCTTGCCGGAGAAGACAGCCTCAGAGGCCAGGTCCTATGAAAGCCCTGCTCCATCCTGACCTTGGAGACCAGAATAAACTGCCATAGTCTCCCCCTCCCACCTCTCCCTTCTGTACCAGGGCCAGCTTGGGGTGGGGGGTGGAGTGCAGCAGAAGGACCAGCTGGATGACTTCCTCCTGGACAAGGTAAAATCACCCTGGGAGATAGACCTACTGGCTAAGTGGTGAGAGCCACGGTCAAGCATACAGGCACGCCTGGATTCCCAGCAGGAGGAATGGTACAGTGTAGAGCCAACCTGGGCTACATAGTGAGTTCTAAGATAGCCTAGGCTACAGGATAAGACTCTCTCAAAAGCAAAAACAAAAAACAAACAAAACTATCCCAAAACTCCCTGAGGGAGGGTGTGACCAGGAAGGGGTGCTGTATACCTGGGCACAGGGAAGGCGGGGGGGGGGGGTGACTTTATGTTGGGAGGACGGAAAGACTGCTCAAAGGAGAGGACATGTCATGTGAAACATGAACAAGGAAGAGACAGTCAACACGTATGTGGAAAGGCCCTGTACATCAGCAGCGAGTGGAAAAGTTCGTGAGTGGAGGGGATAAGGTTCAGGGAACAGAGGCCAATGTGGAAAGATCCATCATCCAGAGTAAACAGAAGTCTGGGACTGCTCCAGGAGCAGGAAGCTGAAGGAGCGTGTGGTGGGAGTCCAGGTAGACAGCATCTGGACACCCTTCAGCTGTCTCCACGGTGCCCTGGCAGCCACCAGGCCTTCCTTGGGATCCACGAGTGCCTATCTGCAGTGTTGTACCAGGGCCATGTGTTCTGTTGCTGGACAAGATACATTCAAATCCTCCCATCAACACCCCGGGTGTGTGACCAAGGGCAAGGGGATCAGCCTCTCTGGGTCTCGGACGCTTGTCTGCAATGCCGGCTCCGTGGGGCTGAGCTGGACTGTAGGAGACGCCCTGAGGGAAGCGTTCTGCGCAAGGCCCAGTGAGCATTAGTCACCTCCTGCCCCCACCCACAGAGAAATGACATCTCTGAGCCAGCTAAGGGCTGGTTCCAACAAAAGCATCTACCAGGAGAATGACTCGGCCCTCCCAGCCTGGGCTACCAGGCACACGGATGGCAGGAAGCAATCTCCCAGAAGCTGCACCTGTTTCTCCTACAGAGAAACACAGAGCCACAGGCCCCAGGGTGTGGTGAAGCTGGCCTCCACTGAAGGCTCAGGGGACCAGGAACACCAACTGCCAGGCTCGGGAAGGGCCTGTGACCCTCCAACATCACCGTCCCCACCCAGTGAGTGAAGGTGACCCCCACTGTACTGGCTCTGCTCTGAGCATTTCAGAAAGAAGCTGAGCAAGTCACAGCCACTGTGAAACGAGAGACAACGAGAAACCTGCGCCTCAGGACAAAGAAAAGGCAGCCCAGCCCCAGGGAAGGGTAACCCCACTTCCACCCACAAACTGGGCTGGGCCTCGGGGAGAGGGATAGTGTCCCAAAAGGACACACAATCGTCATCACATTCAAAGGTGTGTGAGAGGGGTGGGAGGGGTCTTGTCCCATGTCCAACGGGAAGAGCTGGGATTGGGAGAGAGTTTTCTCCCCACCTTTGCTGAAGTAAACTCTCCACACCTGAGGGACCGGGTCCAGTAGGCTGGACCCTGGGGGAAGGCCAGCCAGTCCCGAGAGAAGGAGATCCCTGTCTTCCAGGGGCTGGGCCCTACAAAATAGCCAGAGAGACATCTGGCCTTGTGAGTTGTTCCCCGTGTTTGAAGGGCCACCCACAGTCAGCCACCTGCATTGGGACTGTATAGGTCAGCTGGCCCTTCGCCCCACTCTCTGGAACAGAGGCTCAGGACAGGGACAGGTCCTGGAGGTGCCCCTCAGACCCCATGCTCCCCATGTCACCTTCTTCTGAACAAAGTCCATGATGTTCTTGAAGTCCAGGTCGTCGTAATAGTTCTCAATTCCTCTCCGAATGTTGTCATTCAGGAAGTCAATGGTCTATACAGAAGGAAACAATACCGCCAAGGAGAAGGAGCATACATCAGGGGCTAGGCCCAGATTATTCTAGAAATCTAGGATAGCACAGCAGTGTAGCCAACGGTTCCCACCTACCTGAGTAGGTCTCCCCCACGCCCCACCCTGAACACCCGAGACTACCCAGCTCACAGATATTCCCTAGGTTTCCAAAGCCCAGGTCCTGAGAGCCCGGCTTGCCAGGCTCCAACTCTGAAGAGTAGTGTGCTAGAGCTGGGCCTCAACCCTCCTGATTCCTGGCAGGTATTCTCTCCTCTGCCCAGCAACAGGCCTGAGCTAGAATCTTCCTTTGATGCTCCAGCCCCTCAGCCACACTCTCATCACCCAACCTCTTGCTTTACGAAGAAGGAAACTGAGGCCCCAGGGGAAGAGTACTATGGAGCTGGGAGAAAGGGGAGATAGAGGACAGACTGCCCTGGGTCACAGAGCGGGCTGGTCAGGACTGGAATCCAGGTCCCCTGACCCCCCCCTACATGGGCCTCTCTCTTCATCACTCTGTGCTCTGACCCTCAGGCCACACAGTCTCCTCCCAGTTTGGGCACAATCAATCTCCACCCGGAAGGGCACTGGAACGCCACCCTCTCCCAGTCACGCTGGGCTCTCGGGATCAACAGCCGGTTGTTGTGCTGAGGTCTCCGGAATACAAAGGCTCCACAGCAGGCAGGGCTGGGGTGGGAGAGTGGGCAGCTCAGTCACAGGCTTGTTGTGACAATCGGAGCTTTCAGAGCAGAGGCAGAGTACCAGCAGAGACTGGGGACAAAAGGCATTCTTGGCTCTGGTACAGGACAGAGGAGCCAGACAATTCCTGGGGGAGCCACCACGAGGTACGCTGGGATGGCAGGGGCCAGCTTCCAGGCCCTGTTAGGGCTGAGTTTCCCATTGGTGATCAACCCTGGGGACCTTCCAGACCTAAGCATTAGCGATAAAGCTAAAAGGGCCATCAAGTCTCATGGTTAAGGCCATAGTCCCTGCTGCCACTAGGCCCCAGGTACTTCTTTTAATCTCCAAGCCTCCTTCTCTCATCCACAAAATAGGGAGACAAAGACAGTCAGCCTTCTGGGGGGGTGACAGGAGTTTGAACCCCTGAAAGTGCTCATTCACGGATGCTGGGTACATGGTTGGTCCCGATAACACAGACATCTCTGCAAGTGGGAAACAGATCCTTGGGGGAGGGGGCAGGGGATGACTTCATATGGCCACAGAGGAAGCTCAGTCCCCAGGGGAGCTAAGGCCTACCCCTTGCCCAAAGGACCTCCTGCCAGAGCGGTAGCCCCTAGTATGAGCATCCTGGAGCTTATATGAGACACTTGCAGCCCTGAGATCAGTATGCCTTATCCAAGGTCCCCCAGCTGACCAAAATGCCAGCCCACCAGCCCACCACACTCCAAGTTACAGGCTAAGAAGCCCGGGTTCAGGCTAAGAGAGGGCAGGGCCTGACTTGAGAGCCTGGAGGCCCTCCCCTCCCCTCCCCCACACCTCTGCTGGTGACCAGTGGCAGCATAGACCCTAAGAGAAAAGAAAGCCACAGGCTTCTACAAGAGTTTCTGAGGTCATCAGCACACAGCCCTTCATGGGTCTGGCACCGGACCCCAGGGTAGGGGTTGAGTGGCCCACCTGCCTGCCAGCCACACTGCATAGGCAGAAGTAGGACCAACCAAATCCTAGCCTGACGTCCCATCTAACCTTGCCTGCCTGGTCCTCTGGGGGATGTGGTGACAGGCCAGCTGGCCGGGGTGGGGTGGGGATGAATAAGAAACAGGACATGAGGGTGAGGTCTGTCTGCCACCCGAGGGGGTGAGGGAATGAGCTCATAGCCCTGACCGATGCACTGCAGGGCTTCACTGGTTGAGCTAGGGCATGTGGGTGACACCAGGGTCAGGGACTTGCCTCGGCCACAAGGGTGGAAATGTGATGTGACGGCCTCTTTCCACTCTGGGCACACTGGGGACACAGAGCTCACTCACCATGGTCCTCCCTTTCCACCTCAGCCATTCTAGATCTCCATGGAGGCCCTTCCCTCAGGGCAGGCCATGGCGAAGATGAGGGCAGGAGGCATAGTGGCCAGGGTAGACTGGTAGCCTGTGGGGTCAGTCGGTCTGCCATCTATCTATCTATCTATCTATCTATCTATCTATCTATCCATCCATTCTCTCTTTCTCTTGCATTCTCCCTCCCCTGCTAAGTCTTGCTAGGATCTGAGGTATGTGCTGGCCCCACCAAGACAGACCAACAGACCAGGAAATTCCATATACCCATATGAGGACCATCTTCCCATCCAGGAAGCTGTACTGCTCCTGTTATGGGGGAAGGCCCTGCAGGAAACCTCCCTGACCAGACACGGGGGAACAGATAGTCCTGACCCAGCCAGCTCAATGAGATGGTTGTTGGCATTGTTTTGGCTGCTGCAAACCTGCACTGCTCCTGGAATTGTGCATGTGGTGTGTTTCCTGGGAACATGAACAAGACACCAAGGTGGTCCCTTGGCTGTGGCCATTAAAAAGATGTAACAAATTCCCATGGTGCACTCAGGTTGTACAGTTTCCAAATCATAAAGTGTTTGCTAGTGTCCACAACACCTATCACGCATGATTCAAGGGAGCTGGGGTCAATCAGAAGAGGGACAGGGCACAGAAGAGGAAACTCTAGCTTCTGCAGCTGTTGCCGGCGGCCAGCCACACCACACCCAACTCTCAACCAGGTCACACCATCAGGAGCTACTTCAGCCCGCAAGCTGCCTTTCACCAGGGCTGGCACATACCACAATGGGCACATGACCTGGAGCAGGCAGACATCAAAGGCCACGTGACTTCTCTAAGTGTGTGTTGCCACCAGAGGAAGCTGTGCAGACCTGTCCTTTCCAGAATTCTCCTTTAAATCTGGATTTCTAGCCTTGGATGCCCCCGCCACACCCCAGGGAAGTCTTAGACTATTTTAAATGGATGGAGGTGTGTGTGGTACAGCTCCCTGTGCAGGAGCCAAGTGTGAAGGAGTCCAAGAGCATCTCGCAGGCTGGCTGCTCCAGGATACAGCCCCTCTGGGGATAAAAAAAAAATGTTCTGGGCCTCTCTGCAGGCTGTCCAAAGCTCCTGTCACTTTCTGGACAGCGCTTGAGACCTCAGGCAGTTGTATATATGTCCAGGTGCTTAGCCAAGGGGACCATAGAGCCACCAGCTTTCTCCTGCCCCTGACTTCAAGATATTCTAAGTGCCAGCTAGTATGCTATGCCAGGATAAGATAACCAAGGGGATGCTGCCTGCCAATCTCTGTCCTGGCATCAGGAATGACCAAGGCATACTCTGATCAAGACAGAAAGCCATCTGAAGTCATCTTGTTCTGCTGGGAGAGATGGCAGGGGGCCTGGGAGATGAGTACAGACCTACCAGATATAGTCCAAGACCCTCCAGTGTTTATGCTCCGTTTTGCCATCTCTGACACCCCGATGCCGTCTTGATGAAACCCAGAGCAAGCTAGGCCAACAGTTAAGAATGGAGACTATAGCTCAGGTTGTGGGGTCACCAAGTCCCCTTACTATGCTCAGGGTCAAAGCACCGGACATTTTTCTGCTGGCCCCTACTTGACTCCCCAGCACACACCACACACATGCACAGACGAGGAGACCCTGCACTCTGCTTGCTGGGTCCCCCTGTGTGCAGATACCTCACCTAGCACAGGGGCAGTTTCTTCTCATATCTAAGTATCCAACACTGAACTTCTTGTACAATGGCTAAAGAAATCTGCCTTCTCCTGAGGAAGCAGGACTTGGGTGACTTGGGCACCCCCCCTCTTCTTCTCCATCCCCTCCTCATCACTGGCCCCTCCCCGACCCAGCAGCATCTTCTTCTCCCATTCTCAGCACTGGCTTGGCTCTTCTCTGACAAAATCATTTGCAGAGAGCCAGAAGGGGTGCACTGGTTGTTTTTTTGTTGCTGCTGTTTTTGTTGCTTAATGAGGCATTCCCCACCAGCACCACAAAAAACGAGAAAGAAAACTTTAGGAGCTAGAAAAAAAAATAGAGAAAAATCAACTCACCCCACCCCTCTGGTTCCAGCAGTTTCTCCAGCTTTTTTTTTTAATTTTTGAAATAAGGAATTACTGTGTAACCTACATATGCCTCAAAGTTGCAATTCTCCAGTTTCAGCCACCAGAAGTTCAGGGATTACTGGTGTGAGCCGCCATGTCTGCTGTGTTCAAACAACCTTAAATATTATATATTGTGATTTTTTTTTTTTTGTAATTTTGAGGCAGGGTCTTGCTATATACCCCTGGCTAGTCTGGAACTCACTATGCAGCTCAGGTTGGCCTCAAAGCCTCAGCCATCCTCCTCCTGTTTCAGTCTCTCCGGTCATGGGACGGGTAATGGTGCCACGGATATAGGCATGTGTCACTATTTTATATGTTTATTTTCTTTTGCTCCTGGTTCCTTGCTCATGACCCCGTTTCCCAAGGCAGGCAAAACAAACAAACAGAAACAAACCTAGAAGCTCTGTTCCCCAAGGAGGGTCACAGAAGTGGTCACCTGCCCCACTTTCGGGGCCACAGAGACCAGCTCTGAGCCATTCTCATCTGGTAAGGTCATTCCAGAGGGGTCCATGGCAAACCCACAAGAAAATGCTGAAGAATCTTCAAACAGGCTTCCCCGCCCGCTTTGACAGTCCTACCTACACAATGGTCTTCATAGCCACCCAAAGGGACAGTTTGGGGAACTGAACACAGGGTAGTCCTACAGGGTAGAGCATTGGGAAAGGCGCTGACCAAGAGAACATCTCTTCTCGTCCTTTAGAATGGTTTTGACATGGTTGGTTGTTGTTGTTATTTGTTTGTTTTGTTTTTTTGAGACAGAGCCTCTCTAGCTTTGTAGCCCTGGCTGTTCTGGAACTTATTACATAAACCAGGCTGGCCTTGAACTCACAGAGATCCACCTGCTATGTGCCCTGGGTGCTGGGATTAAAGGTATGTGCTACCATACCTGGCCTTTGGCATGTTTTGTTTAGTTTTGAGACGGGGTTTCAAGTAGCTGAGGTTAGCCTCAAATTTACCAAGTCGTTGAGGGAGAGCCCTGAACTCCCTCACAAACTATGAAGCACACATTTTATGGTCATAGAGCCCATAGGGTGTGGGGATAACTAGAAAATCATTCCTGACCCAGGCCTTGGCTTCCTAAGCTGTGAGGACTGAAGGTCCCAAGAGGCTCCCAAGGCAGTGGCCTTCACTCAGCTCAGTTCCCTCATTTAAAAGAAGGAAGTGATGTCACGGCCATGACTGACCTTTAAAGCACTGGGAAATGACAAACCTGACAGACAGCCTTGGAGAGGCATGCTGGAACCAGGGCTAGCTCTCTTGGAAAGGACAGGTTTATTAAAGCCACGAATGGCCCTGACGATGAGCTGGCCCTGGGACTCATCCAGGAAAGTGCTAACCTAGACCCCTGCAAGACCACTGGCCAACTGAGAGACCTGCTGACCACACAGGAAAGCATAGACAACTATCAACAGCTGGAATAAACACCTCTCTCTACTCAAGACTGCTGGGGCATGAACCAGTACCAGCTCAGAAGACATGCTTTGAAAAGCAGAAAGAAGAAACAGCTCAAGGGGCCTGGGGTGTGGTGGCACATGTCTGTGACCCCAGCTCTGGGGAGATGCAGGCAGTAGGTTCAAGGTCATCCTTCCTACACAGCTAGTTTGAGGCCACCAGACTATGGAGACCCTGTCTCAGAAAACAAAACACACACACACACACACACACACACACACAAAATATACACACATACCTTTCTGTTCTTGGAAGGGCTTCTTAACCTCTCTGGGCATTGATGACTCTCCATCAACACAATGGGAACTGGTCCTCTCCCCAGACCCTTGGACCTCTCTCACTCATTAGGAAGCAGATCCTGAGGTCCTACATTTGCTTAGGGTCAGGCCCCATTGTTCATGTCCCCTTCTGGGTCAGAATATCACCATGCCAATGCAGGATGGAGTAGGGATCAGACATGTCGCTCTTTGAGGGTATGGGACAGTGACTGGTGACTTAGAATCAACTTCTGACAAGTTACATAGTTCAACAACAGCCCTTGAGGCACATTTTTATTGTTTTGAGACAGGGTCTTTCCACATAGCCCTGCCTGTCCTGGAACTGGCTAGACCATATAGACTAGACTGGCCTTGAACTCACAGAAATCTGCCCACCTCTGCCTCCTGATGAGACACAGTCTTAACAGTACCTGGAAGGTCAGGGACAAAGCCCTACCTATAACACCCAGTGAGGAGGAAGGCAGGGGAGGAAGCTAACAGGAGACAAGCCAGAGCTCGGTATGCAGCTCAGTGGTAGACCGCTTGCCCAGCTTGTGCGGCATCCCAAGGAAAAAGACAACACCCTGAGTTGGAAGATGCTCTACCCCATCACTAATGGGATCTCAGACAAGAGATGCTGAGGAGGGTCTGGAAAGGCCTGAACCATGCCCTGCTCATCACATTCCCCTCTTCATTCCATGTTCACCCCAAACTCTGGGAGGAGGAAGTACTCAGGGTCAAGGAAGCCACGTGACCTGACCAAGGCCCCCAGATAGTATGAGGCACCTGAGTGTAGACTGTGAAGGCACCTGGGGCCCGGAACTGTGAAACTTGTGCACCTGTGGACACTGCTGGGCTTGGGTATCAGGCATCACTCACTCAACCTGTCCCTTCCCTCAGTCCCCAAAACACACAAACATCAAATCCCACTGTGTCAGACCTGGGCACATTTGCCTCCACTTCCATCTGAGCCACCGTCCCTTTGCCTCTGGATGACTGTCACAGTCTCTGGGCTAGACTCCTATGTTGTCCTTACTTCTCTACTGCCCGTTCTCCACTTGGCCAATAGCCTCTGAGCACCTATGTACCCCCCACGCCAGCCTGCCAACTTCACCTTCCATCCTTCTCCCTACACCTTACCCCATGAGTCAAGCAGACTCCAGTCCAGACTGTTCTCTCAGTGTGCCCAGCGGTTCCTCCCACCTCTGCTCACCCAGCCCCTTGCCATGATACGGTGCTGTATGGCCTGGCCTATCCCAGGTCACCCAGCTCCATAGAAACCATCTGTCTATCCTGTCCACAGCAGCACCCTGGGTAAAGCCCAGGACACACACAGTGGGTGTCCAATACACACATAGCTGACCTACCTGGTTCCGGAAGATCAAAGCCACTATGCCGCCGATAAGCTCCATTATGAGGCAGATCCCCAGGATGTACATAAACTGGAAGACAAGATTCAAAGATTCATCCGGGGAGTCAAGGGAAGGCTCAGAGAACTCCATACCTGCACTAAGATCAAGCACAATAAGGTGGGGGGTCCTCCCTGACGGGGCCCTGCTGTCCTCCTAGAGAACACAGGGCACTGCTCAGGAAGGCTTGACTCTAGAGAGTGACTGAGATGCCTCTGGCAGATACTCCTCATATTTGCCCCAGGAATTCTAGTGTGTGTGTGTGGGGGGGGTAGACAAACAGTAGGCTCCTCCCCCAATTAGACTGGTATCCTCCCTCTAACACAGCCAGAGGGAGCAGCCTGGATAGCACTTCCTGTCCCTGGTACTCCACTGCCTCCCTAAATAGCTCAGAAGTGGCTTCCTAGTCAGCCAAGTACAGAAGAGGCACTTGAAGTTTAAGGACACACACTCCACCTTTTGTTTGAGAAAAGATATTGACCAGATTGATTCTAGCAAGTCCCAGCCTTGGGCAGTACCAAGACCCTGCTTGTGTGTGACTACAAAGCCACCCATCAGAGGGATGATGGGGGCAAAGAGGGGAAGACACACATGCATCAGAGGACAAGGGCCTGCACACCCAGTGTTCCCAGGATTGGGTGTCTCCCCTCAGCTATCAACAAGGGTTGTGTGGACTACAACTCTCCACCTGATGGGCACGTGATCTGAGCCAGGTGCTCCAGTGTACTGGGACTCTGGCCAGAGTGGCCAAAAAAGACACCCTGGGCTCAGAAGCAATCAAGATTCTGTGCCTGAAGACGGTAGGCAGGAGCAGTCCTGCTGGAGGTGGCAAAACAGACTGCCTGGCCTTGCCTGGTGGTGCCGCGAGGCCCCCTGGCCCCCATAGGTTTGCTGGCTGCATGAGCCCATGATTCATCCTCCCATCCCCCAGCTTTGCTTGATCTCAGATGACCGCCATCTCCCCTATGACAGCTGGGAATCCAGAGACCACAGCAGTATCCAAGTCAGATGTACATACAGGCTGATATGAGGTCGCTGGGGTGGATATGGACCACTGTGCTACGGTGGCCGATTCAGGAAATGTTCTTGGGCAGCTGGATGGTGTGAAAGACAGAAGGAACCCAGCTGGCCAAGGCAGAGGGACAGGCTCTTCAGCTTTCTTGGAGACACCAAGAACAACTCCCTCCATCTTGGGGCTGGGAGGAGCCACTTACCGACTGGAGAAGGCACAGGTTGTCCCGGAGGGAAGCCAGCACCCCGATGAAGGAGACAATGAACATGACTACCCCCAGGAGGATGAGGATGATGGCCGGGGCCAGGAAGGCGCTCTCCAGGGTTTTGTATTTCTGCCGCTCGACCTCTGCATAGATCCCCACTGACAGGACCAGGCCCCCAATCAACTGCAAAAAAAAAAAAAAGTAGAGAGTGAGGGGCTGTGGAACGGTGATAATTCAGTCAGAGCATCCTTGCCTAGCAGGAATTCCTTCCCTAGGTTTGACCGACTACAGAGCATAAACCAGGGGCAGCGGTGCGCACCTATAATCCCAGCATTTAGACAGTGGGGTCAGGAAGTTCAGAAGTTTCAAGTCATTCACACAGGAAGCTTGGAGACAGTTTAGCTACATGAAATCCCGCCTCCAAAGGTGGGTGGGGCAGGGAGGAGGAAGATGTCAGGCAGCTACTTGACTTTACTCAAAGGGTATCTCTGAAACTGTGATCCCAGCCCCAAGACATGGGGTCCCCAGGGAACTGCACATGAGGGCTGATGCTGTGGGCTCAACTATGCATCCCCACAAACCAGTGCCTCAGAATGTGACTATATTTGGACTTGGGACCGTGGAAGCAGTAATTAAGTTAAAATGAGATCATTAAGGTGGCTCTAGTCCAATATGAGTGCTAAGTTGGTTACAGGCTGGGAGGTAGCTCAGTTGATAGAGTGTTTGCCTAGAACGCAGATGCCCTGGGTTCAAGTCCCAGCACCACATAAACCGGGTGACGGTTTAGCACTTGAAGGGCGGAAGCAGGAGAATTGGGGTTTAAGGACATCTCTGGCTACATGCAAGCTTGAGGCCAGCCTGGGATACATAAGACCTTGTCTGAAGAGGAAGGAGAAGACAGAAGTAACAACACAAAAACGCACAGAAGGACCACAAGAAGATGTGTAAGGAAGACAGCCACCTGTAAGCCAAGTAGAGGGCTTGGAAGAAAAGAACTCTGTCAACAACTTGATCTTAGGTTTCGACCCACCAAACTATGAGGAAAGAAAACTCCGTGGTAGTGTATGTTCTAACAGCCCTGAAGACGGACACCAACTGCAGCGGACAGTGCTGGCGGAACGGGGAAACGGCACTTCCTGCAGCGTGCGTCAGAGAATGCGGATTTGTCTCAGGTCTGGGACAGGCACTGGCCAGGAGTCTACATTCTCATCTGAATAATGGGTATGAACACACTGCTGTCCTGCTCACCCAGCAGCTTTTAAAAAGGTTTTAGTGAGATAGTGAAGATGAGCATTCTAAAAACAAGGGGCACGGGGTCACTCTCATGCACACTCAATAGGCGGGCCACTCTGGGGACACTTCCCAGCTGCTCAAGGGGCAAACGCTTCAGTCTCATAAACAAGGAATTTCCTTTTAGAAGGACCATCGAGAAGGCCGAATGTCAGAACAGCTGAGATTTCTAGGGCATTTAAGTGCAATCTCCTCTTATTGACATTTTAACACAGAGACACGGTACATATGTTAGCCACATAGGGTAACTTCCTACCAGGAAAACCAGGCTGTCATTCACACACAGGCTCACCCCACGGCCTTCGGCTCTCCTTTGGCAGAACATGCTTCCCTCATGCTAGACATCCTATGGTACACTCCCCCAAATCCTCCGGGGTGTTCAGTTGTCACCTGTTCCATGAAGCCTTTGGGGACACATTACTAAAAACTGGAAATCCCTGATTGTTGTGGTCCACATGCTTGCAATTTCACCTCTCAGGGATCTAAAGTGGGAGGGACTGAGAATTCCAGGTCGGCTTGGGCTACATTAGAGACTCTCATCCCTCCCTTCCTTTCCCCCGCCTCTCTTACACACACACACACACACACACACACACACACACACACACACAGTAAAAAATACTGTTAATGGAGTGGGGATCCCTCCCCATGAAAGTCCTTACATCTTTTTTCCTGATTTATTTCTTCCCATTTGTACTTATTAGTATGTTGAAAGTGGGTGTTTAACTTGTTTGTTTAGTTGATATAGGGTCTCACGTAGCCCAAGCTGGTCTTGAACTTGCTGTGTAGCCCAAGATGACCTTAAACTGCTGATCCTCCTGCCTCTGCCTCCCAAGTCCAGGATTACAGTGTGTGTCACTGCTCTTGGATTTGTACTGACTAGTATTAAATATGCATTCATTATTTTTTTTTAATTTTTTTTACATTTTTTTTATTGGGGGTGGGAAACATGTGGAGGTCAGAAGACAACTTTTGGGAATTAGTTCTCTCCTTCTAGCATGTGAAACTGAAGACTGAACTCAGGTCATCGGGTCTGGTGGCAAGCACCCTTGCCCGCTGAGTTATCTCATCGGCCTTTATTTTTTCTTTTCTAATTGTTTATTCCCATGCCCCCCTAAGACAGGACATAACTCCAGGACAGGTAGGCTTTCGGCAGTTCAGGGCACCCCCATTACCCTGGAAATCCCAACATGAGGAAGTCTGGCCAGTGTTTACAGCCTGTGTCTGCTGAAGGAAACCGGGCTACGCTTTCCCACAGACCTCAAGGTTTGAGTTAGACATCACTTCCCCCAAGTGTGTCTAAGCAAGGACTTCTATAGACTTCTCCAGTCCACAGAAAGCAGCATGGATGAGTAACAGATGCCACGTCCAAAGTAAGACCAGTGAGGGACGTTACTGACTGTTGGCGAGCTATGCTGAGAAGTGACAGGGATCTCAGGAGTCACACCGACAATGACACAGAAACAGCTGACAAGATGACCAGGAAACCAGGCCTCTCGGACCCAGTGTCCTCTTAGACTTTAAGCTGAGTCTTCCTGGTTTGCGAAGATGGCTGAGAAGCACCTCCTGGTCTAAAATGGTCTCTCTAGTACGCATGGCCAGGAGGCTAACGGCATGGACAGAATCAGTCAGCAGTTCCATATGGACAAGTTAGCCAAAGCAGGGAAACTGTGGGTAAAGGATCAAAATGATCCATTTGGGTAAATTTTTTTTAAATATTTATTTATTATGTATACAATATTCTGTCCGTGTGTATGCCTGCAGGCCAGAAGAGGGCACCAGATCTCATTACAGATGGTTGTGAGCCACCATGTGGTTGCCGGGAATTGAACTCAGGACCTTTGGAAGAGCAGGCAATGCTCTTAACCACTGAGCCATCTCTCCAGCCCCCTTGGGTAAATTTTTTAAATGATCAGGGCAACAGATATAACACAGACAGACAGATAGATAGACAGACTCCCCCAAACACACACATACACACATACACACACTACCTCCCTACAAGAAAAAGGCATCCACAGGAATAAACTATACTCTTGATAGAGAAAGAGTAACTGTAGGTTGTCTGGTGAGAGGCATTCTAAAAGCCAGAGCAAGGTCTAAGCAAGATTGGCCTCAGCTCCTAGGGTTCTCTGAGACATACAGTGGGCAAACATTAGAAAGCCGATTCTTTTTGTTTGTTTGTTTGTTTGTTTTTGTTTTGTTTTGTTTTTCGAGACAGGGTTTCTCTGTGGCTTTGGAGCCTGTCCTGGAACTAGCTCTGTAGACCAGGCTGGTCTCGAACTCACAGAGATCCGCCTGCCTCTGCCTCCCGAGTGCTGGGATTAAAGGCGTGCGCCACTACCGCCCGGCTCAGAAAGCCAATTCCTATGGTGGGCACAGTCGCATACCCTTAATCATTGCACTTGGGAGGCAGAGGCTGTTGGATCTCTGTAGACCAGCCTGGTCTACAGAGCAAGTTTTAGGACAGCCAAGGCTACACAGGAAAACCCTGTCTCAAAAAACAAACAAACAAACAAAAAGGAGGAGTCTGAAGTAGTTGGTGATGTAACTCACTGGTTGAGCACCTGCCTAAAAAGCCAGACCCCCTTCTGAGTCCACATCCAAGGGCTGCTCACTGCATCCCAGCCTTGGAAGGGTCAGCCCTGAGAAACCTGGATGTTTTCTTAGTCACAGCTCTGTTGCAGAGAGAAGACACGGCAACCATAAAAGAGAACATACCACTGGGGACTTGCTTACGGTTTCAGACGATGAGCCCGTGACCGTCATGACAGGGAACGTGGCTGCAGTAGGGCAGGCATGGTGCTAGGGTCATAGCTGAGACTCGACAGAAAGAGAGTGAGGGTAGGCCTGGCACAGGCTTCTGACCCATCCCCCAGTGACCCACCTCTCCAGCAAGGCCACACCTCCCAATCCTTCCTAAACAGTCCACCGACTGGGGACCAAACGTTCAACCCACCACAGATGACGACATCCCTCAGAGCAAAGGGGTTGTCAGAAGCCACACGTGGAAGGAATCAAATACGCAGGGATCCAGCGTTGTGAGGGCAGCAGGGGTGGGGCTTCATCATGTCCCTTGGTGAAAAGTTTGATTCTCACCCTGTCCCTGAACCATATGGCTCATCGCACTAATGTTTTCAGAACTGATTCCATATGTTCTTGAAAGTTGGAAGCATCCTGTCGTTAAAAGTTCATCTTTCCGACAGGATGGGCCCTGAGCCCTGCTATCTCCCTCTGCTCATGGCCCCTAGCCCATCCCAGCCCCCACCCCTCCTTCCAGCCTGAGCCCCTGCTCAGCCTTTGAATCCATCCTTTAAATCCCAGAGCCGTGGGACAATTTCAAACATAGCCAACCTCAGCCCTCTGCAGAAGGACCATGGGTGGATTCTTTTATTTTTATAAGCTCTCTGGAGCCCTGGGACCACTCCAGGACAGTCTTGCTGGCGGTGAACCAAACTTCACTTGGTCTGACCACAGTCACCCATCAGACACCACTACCGGTTCCTTGCTAGGTTAGCCAATGACAACTCTAGCCCACCAAAGCCTGGACAAAGCTCCCACATGGATGCCAAGGCCCAGGCCTCGGGATTCCCTCACCACCTCGCACCAAGCCATCATAGGCCCATCTCTGCTGGTCAGTCAAAGATGGCATCGCCGTTCACACTGTCCCCACGCTGACCCAGGCCCCTCCAGCAGGTGTTCAGAGCAGTGCTGTTCATGGCGAGAAGTGGGCATGAGTCTTCCCAGGAACTTAAAAATTTCCAAGTGATATCTACATCTCTGATGGCATCAGTTTATCCATCTGAGTACAAAGTTATCGGTCAATGCCAGCATGCAATCCAGTCTGCTCCTTCGCTAATTATAGCCCTGCCCCAGGCAGCCAGCCATCCCGGCCCCAGCGCAGGAAGCAAACGACCCATTTATCAAATGAGACAGCTTCAGCTCAACAGGCATAAGGGTAGGGGCACAGGCCATGCCCATTTGGGGACACGGTGGGAAAAGAATATATTGCAGGCAGTCTGTGGGCAAGGCCTTACACTGTGGGACCAGGCTGCCTCTTTGTCCTTCTGTGGGGGAGCTCTGTTGTCCAGCGTGAACTCGGTCCTTTGAGAATCCGCCTGGAGCTCAGCTTTCTCGTGGGCAGAGACAGGCCCAGCTGTGCGAAGCTGCCGGGAAACAAGCCATCCTGTGTGGTGCCCCAGCACCTGTGCGTGCTCAGTATGCGTCTGGTTAGTGCCTGGCTGGTTCACCCTGAGCTGGAACAGATTTCTACTTAGAGAGGTCCATTTCCAACCCTCAGGCACATAACAGGCTCCTGCTGTGTTCCAGGCACTTCCTTAGGCTCCACGAGGGCACAAGGAATCAAAATCAGATAGGGAGCAAGACTTGGGGAGGAGAAGGTGAGAAAAACATCTGCCCTGTGGATGGATTCAGGGAGTCTTTGGACTCGGGGTGCAGGGAAAAGTCACATCTTCCTTTTTTCCAACCAGGTATCTCTTAGAGGTCCAAGTTTACTCTCCAGGGTGGGGCTGCTGGGAGCTGATGGAGCCTGAAGGAGGTAGACCGAGTCAGAAGTCCTAGTTCAGCTCACTGGGGGCATGCCCTTGAAGGAAACAACTGACCCCCAACCCCTTCCTCTTCGTTTGACCCCATAGCCCCTTCCTCTTCCTCTTCACCACTTCCCTGGCCACAGGTGTGTGGTTTTTCTCCACCATGTGCTTGCTCCATGCGGGACTGACTTTTCATAGTCCCCAAAGCAACCAAGCCAATCATGGCCTGGAACTCCCGAAACAGCAAATGAATGGACCTTTCCTCTTTACAAGCTGATTAGCTCAGGTAACTGGTTAAAGAAGCACGGACTAATATAATACTGCCTCTCACTGGAGTGTTCTCTCTGGTCCTACAAATGGAGGTGGCTAACAGGACTGGTGACTGATGGATCCAGCGGGTCTCCCCAGGCTTCTAAACCAGGCTCTCTTCCACAGAGAGCGGGAAGGAGCCGTTAGAGACAGGAGGCAGGAGCTGGCATTCTGGGCCTGCCATGGCCATGGCATAGCCTCACTTTGAACCTTGCCAAATAGAAAAAAGCCTGCTGCTATAAACAGCAATCTTTTCTTTTTATGCATACGTGTGTTTTGTCCACATGTGTGTCTGTGGACCACTTACGTGCCCGATGGTGGAGCATGCCAGAAGAGGGAGTCAGATTCCCTGGCAATGAAGTTATAGATAGCTGTGAGCTGCCATGTGGATACAGGCAATCAAACCTGGGTCCTCTAGAAAAGGAGCCAGCGCCCTTATCCGCTGATCCATCTCTCCAGCCTCTTATTTGATTTGATTTTGAGGAAGGGGCTCAGGTGGCCTAGGTTGGTCTAGTGCTAACAACATAACTGAGGGTAACCTTGAACTTCTGTTATCAGTGGCTAATGGGTTCTTTGCATCATTATCTAATAATTGAAATAAAAACAGACTGCAAAGTAGCAAGGAAATGTCATTCAAAAGCAAAGGAATAGAACAGACCAGGTTGCTGTCAAGTGTCATGGTGGGCCACCCGAGTGAAATAGTACTCAGAGGCCCAGGCTTTCTTTTGAAGTTTCCTTTGATGGGGCCCAAGAGAAGGAGTTTAGTTGTTAAGAGGGGCAGCCCAGGTAGTCTTCTGTTTTGATTGACAGGCTTGGGTTTTATATGCCTTTGCACACTGCGCATGTCCATTTCCAGGACACGTATGATTTTAGTCACATGCACACCCAAATACGCATAAGCATAATATGGTCAACAGGGCATTCTCCTAGAAGTTCACCAGAGGACACCAGTTTGACTCACTGTGAATGCACCCAAAACTAGCTCAGGCCAGATCCCCACCTCCACTCCCACCCCCCACCCCCACATTCCCTTATCTAGATAGTTAAGTAGAAACTCTTCTCAAAACTCATCAGTTACTGATGGCTGTTAGGGGTGGAGAAACTTACTTCCCTGGGTGTGCAGTTCCATGCAGGTGGGGGGTCCCGGGAGCTAAACTAGTCCCTATGCTAGCCTGCCTGGTCCCTATGCTAGCCCTCCTCATCCCTATGCTAGCCCACCTGGTCCCTATGCTAGCCCGCCTCATCCCTATGCTAGTCCGCCTGGTCCCTATGCTAGCCCTCCTCATCCCTATGCTAGCCCGCCTGGTCCCTATGCTAGCCCTCCTCATCCCTATGCTAGCCCGCCTGGTCCCTATGCTAGCCCTCCTCACTTTTGATCACTCTGCCCCTACCTTGCAACTGCTGGAATCACAGGTATTTACAACTGCTGGGCTTGTGCTCTCTCTTTACTACGGACACCTTACTTAAGAGCAGGGTTCTTTTCTTCCCTCAGGCTTTTTCCAACGCTGGAGAAAGACTTCAGGGGACATTTTGTAGCCTTCCTGAGTTGGCCCATGGGTGGGCCATCGTGTTTGTGAAACAAGCAAAGCGCGCATCTGGGACATTCTCTACCTTCCTGTTGGCAGGAAGCTGACTTTGAAGACTCCCTGCGCACAGGGAGCATTCCAGGCAGTGAGGGAGCTCTGCTCAGAGGTTTGTGAAACCAGTTTCTCAGTCCAGCCAGGGCAGAGTGGAATTTCTAATCACAAACTGCCATCGACAGACGGCTAAGTGCAGCCAAGGCAGGCAGGTGGGAGTCATAAGACCCACCAGGATACTGAGTCCAGGGAGGGTCCGCTGGAGTAAGCCTGGAAGGAGGCACTGAGTTTGACGACAAGCACCCGGGAGGGATGAGCCTGAGAGATGGCAAAGCAGGAGATGTTCCTTGCCCCGAAGTCCCCAGGCTGGACTGTAGCCCTGGAGGCTTGTGGATGAGGGTGACTCAGCCGTGGAAATGGTTGCGGGAAGGAGGAGGAGGGGCAAGAGTAAATCACCTTCCCCTATGGCTCCCTCCCCATTCCTTTTTCTGCCCTCTCCAGCCCTCTGCCTGCCTCCCTGGAAGGGTCCCCATGGTCCCTGGATAATAGTGGCTGCCAAGAACTTATCTCCTCTCAGCCTTGGTAGCTTATTGTCAAGAGGCCACAGAGCAGAAGGTCATGTTCCCTGGGGTGTACCCTGGTCATCAGGCCCTGGGGACTGAAAGTCCCCACCAAGGCCACTGTAGGAGCATGAGTTGTACTGATGGTAGGATGAGGAATGGCGACTTTTGGGATAGGAGCTTGGGGACTCTAGGGATCAGAGCCTTATAGGGTGCGGGGACCTGGTCACAGACACACCCCTGGGCCAAACCACAGCTGCTCAACCCTCTTCCTTCTCATCCAACCCATGACCCGTCCCCCTGCAGCCCAGGGCACCCAGGCAGTCAGAGACAGAAATAGTCACCATGAGCTAGAGACGTAGCTCAGTTGGCAGAGTGCTTGCCTAGCATGCATGAAGCCCTGGGTTCGATCCTTGGCCCTGCCAAGTGATGATCAGAAGTTCAAGGTACCCTGGCCTTTTCTGAAAAAGCAAGCAAACAAACCAATTTTTTTTAAAAAAAAAAAAAAACACACTTCTTTTTGCTTAGCTCTGAGCGCTCCTCCCCTGGGAACGCTTCTTAGCTCACTGGGTAAAAGGGATCTCTCTGCTCTTCTCAAAGTCTATGGTAGCAACAATGGGAAGCCCTCACTGGTGACAATATGAACTGTTTTCACTCTGCCCTTTCTGCCCACAGATATGTGTATAGCGTGGTGGCAGGAACCAGCAATACCCATCACTATGACCTCGACACAGCCTGCACATATATCATAAATGTACTCGCATGTCCCAAAAGTCTGCGTACAGGAAGTTGGGTGGCTTCTCCACACACCACGCTCTTCCCACAAAAGATACATGGAGGGTGGTCAGCCGTGTCAGCTCACAATGCCCAAGTCACCACAATGCCCCAGAAGCAATTGCCACTCCAAAGTTCTGGGCATCCAGCAGGTGCTCAATGAATGTTACTTCTTTCCTGGAATCACCCAGCACCACCGCCATGCACACATCTCAGAAGCTAAGTCAAACGTCAGAAAAACAAAAGAAAATACGTTTCCATTTATAGCCACTTTGTAACCTTTCCAAGTACGCCCAGGAAGAGGGAAGAACCCTGTGGGTTTGAATAAGATGTCCCAGTAAGTCTCAGGCATCTGAATACTTGATCCCCCTACTTGGTGGCTATCAGAGGAGAGTTAGGAGACATGGCCTTGCTGGAGGTAGGATATCACAGGAAGAGTCAAGGTTTGGGGTTTCAGGAGACTTTGTGGTTTGAGATGTGAACTCCCAGCAGCCACTCCTGCCTGCACTCAGTCTCCACTCAGCCATCATGGACTCTAACCCTCTGGAACCATAAACCCAGAATAAATTTTTCCCTCTAGGAGCTGCTTTGGTCACCGTGTTTCATCCCAGCAGAAGAAAATGTATAATGCGGAAAAAGTCTGAATGTAATTGGTCCCCATAATCTCACAGGGAGTGGCACTATTAGGAGGTGTGGCCTTGTTGGAGTGGGTGTGGCCTTGTTAAAGGAAGTGTGTCATTGTGGGGGCGGGCTTTGTGGTTTCATGCACTCAGAATACCACCCAGTGAGTCAGTCAACTTCCTGTTGTCTGCAAGATGTAGGACACTCAGATATTTCTCCAGCATCATGTCTGTCTGCATGCCGCCATGCTCCCCTTCATGTTGACAATGGACTGAGCCTCTGAAACTATAAGTGAGCCACCCTCAATTAAATATTTTCTTTATAAGAGTTGTCGTGGCCGGGCAGTGGTGGCGCATGCCTTTAATCCCAGCACTCGGGAGGCAGAGGCAGGCGGATCTCTGTGAGTTCTAGGCCAGCCTGGTCTACAAGAGCTAGTGCCAGGACAGGCTCCAAAGCTACAGAGAAACCCTGTCTCGAAAAACTAAAAAAAAAAAAAAAAGAGTTGTTGTGGTCACGGTTTCTCTTCATAGCAATAATAAACCCTAAGACAAAAAATAACAAAGACAAATCTTATTCCACAGCCATCAACCACCACTGTGTACCTGGCGCTGGGAGTGAACGGGGGGGGGGGGGGGGGCATCACCTGGGTGACTCAATGTGCTCCTAGGAGGCCTCACTCCGCACCCCACTCTATTCTCAATGTGACAAGCTAAGGAGCTCGCTTAAAAGTCACAGTGGGAGGAGCCAATTAGCTATTATAGCCAGGGAAGGGGGCATTTGGGTAAAGAGAGGGCCCACGCTACCTTGGATGAGCATCCAAGTAGGTACCCAGGCCTTAGAATTTATAGCTCATCAAGGATGGTGACTCAGAGCCAAGGCAAAGTGTGTCTGTTGCTCGGAGCAGAGGTCAGAGGCTCTGAATGTGCACAGAGATGCTCTGAAGGGCTGTTTCCAGGTGCTCTGTGACCCTTCGGTCAAAGGGACACCAGTAGTAGCTCAGGACGGTGATGCTGGCTTCTGAGTTTTTCTTTTTTTTAATGTCTTAGAAACATTTTAGACACAATTGGAGCACTTTTTAATATGAAGCTGAAATGGTGTGCTTAGACCCAAGAACAGTTTAAAATACATCCTTGCGGTCAGGTGTAGAGGTGTATGCCTTTACTCCAAGCACTTGGGAAGCAGAGGCAGGAGGATCTCTGTGAGTCTGAAGCTAGCCTGGTCTACATAGCAATTTCCAGGACAGTCGGGACTATATAGAGAGAGGCCTTGTCTCAAAAAATTAACGACAACACCAAACATCCTGGTATACTTGAAATGATTTGTCATGGTATGTACAACTTTTTCTGTAATGGTCAAATGTCAAAATTCGTGCCTCTGGGTGGTGGTTCAAGCTATATACTATAGTATTCTGTCACCTTACACATAAGTTTGATTATTTTACAATAAAACATTAAGAAGGAAAGCAAGGCCCTTGCCCCATGCTCTCCAGGAAGCCTTTCGCAGACCTCATGCCCCAGAACATACTAGCACTGGCAGGGAAGTGTCAGGAGTACCAGCCAGGAACCGGAGGTGGGTGGCCTCTTCTGGTCTGAATTAATGGCCAAACTGAAGACTTCACCAACTGCAATTGGAGCTGAATACAGGCTATCACGGGAATCTCCCTATAACACACCCGGCTGGAAAACAAGGCACTAAGGCTTTAGGGAAGGGAGGGAAGGAGATTTGCAGGAAAGCAAAGGGTTGGGGGATGGGAACTGAGAGGGGATGGCCTCATACCTTAAATCCTTCCTCTTCCGCTCTGAGCTCCAAGGAAATTAGAGCGAGCTGGAGATGCAAACACAAGGTGGGACTCTGAGCAAAGGTGGCCCAGTCCCCAGAGAAGAGCCAGAGGCAGTCACTGCCATGTATCCCAAGTCCAGCCAGTCTCCTATCGCGTACACATGGGCCAGCTGCTTGTACTTATCGATTGGCTATATGTGTGTGTGTGTGTGTGTGTGTGTGTGTGTACTTGTTGCTATTATTGCTTTGTTTTGAGACTGGGCCTTTCTCTCAGAAGCAGGCTGAATTGGTAATCCTGCTTCCAGAGCACTAGGATCACAGGATCACAGGTGTAACCCACCTTGCTGGATGAGACTTTTCTTTTAAAAGGTGACTTTTCTTCTGAACGGTCCTTCCCTAGCCCAACTGACACCTATGAAACCAAAGACTCAAAGTACTTAATTCTTCTCTTTAAAGAGAAAGAAAGAAAGAGAGAGATTTGTTTGATGTGTATGTGCCTGAATGTATGTATGTGCACCCCGAAATAGTGTACCCAGAAGAGAACAGAATTCCTGGAGCTGCTGTTACAGGCCATGGGGAGTCACCCAGTGTAGATGCTGGGAACCAAACCTGGGTCCTCTAGAAGAGCAGCAAGTGCCCTTACCCACTGAGCCATCTCTCCAGCCCCTTATTAATTTCATTTTTATTATTCATTTTGATTTTTCAAAGCAGAGTTTCTCTGTGTAGCCCTGGCTGTCCTGGAACTCACTCTGTAGACCAGGCTGGCCTTGAACTCACAGAGATCCGCCTGCTTCTGCCTCCCAGTGCTGGGGTAAAAGGTACACACTACTACCTCTCAGCTTTAATTACCTCTCAGCTTTGATTATCTTCTTTACTGCCCACCACACTTCATACACATGGACCACCTCACCGAACACCGCGGTGCAGCCACTAGCGGTAGGCAGACGGACCTATCTGGCCCAACCCCCTCATTTGAGGTCAAGAGAGGCACAGTGACCACTCCCACAAGGTCACACAGTGAATTAACCACTGGTCAGCAGCTGTGAGAAGTTCTCCCTGCTCCCAGGCCCAACTGTCTCCACTGAAGGCTATCCTTCCTCCCCAGGAACATGAGTTCTCACGCCCTGGCATATCCTCTTAAAAAAAAAAAAAAAAGGAAAACGAGAAAACCATTTTCTGTAAAAGCCAGTAAAACTGGCTCCGCGTCTGCTTCCTGCAACTCAGCAACTCTGGAGAGCCTGCCGGGACTCAGCAAGGGTACTCTGTCAGTTGGGCTCTGCTGGCTCCTTCCTCTCCCACACTGGACTGGGGTCAGTGCGCCTCCCTGGTGGCTACCACTCCTATTCCAGCACCCAGCTTCTTCCAGCCGAGCTTCCAGAGGACTCCAAAACTCCCAGATGTCAAAAAAAAAAAAAAAAAGTGTGATGAGTGACTGAGCAACCAAGCTGAAGGAGTGGCCCACCCGCCAGTGCCCACCTCGAAGAAAGAAGTGTCCCCTGAAGAACAAAAGCTTCCACCTGCAGCAGGCCAGGCAGTCAGTACTCCACCAGCCAACTGGCCTCCCGGACTCCTCTTCACAGGAACAGGGCAGGGACAAACATCTGCTCCCAGAGGGCTGCACATGCAAGCCTGTCTAGAAAGTGGCTGAGCTGGGAGCAGCGGGCGGAAGAGCTCCTCATTGTTAGCCGCACAATGACAATGGAGGAGGATGGGACCTGAGCAGAAGCAGCATGGGGATTTCCTGGCTGCAAACGGTCAAGCTTAGGGGCTGAGGACAGAGCTGCATTGGGCGAGCGCTTGCCTAGCGTGTAAGATGCCCTGGGTTCCAACCCTAGCACCCAACAAATAGGCATAGTGATGCACACTTAGATCCCAATACTCAGGAGGCGCAAGCAAGAGGGTCAGGTGTTCAAGATCACTCTCAGTCACAAAGCAGATTTCAGGGTAGCCTGGGCTACATGAGACCCTGTTTTTTAAAAAAGGAAGAAAGAACCAGTCAGAAAACCAGGAACAGAAACAGGTCCTTGGCTGGTCTGGTCCAATGAAAATTTACACACACATCACCCAGGGAGTGTTAAGAGTTGAGTGACCGTGACTGTGGCTACTCCTTTGGGTTCCCAAGCCCAATTCTGACAAATGTCCCTCCAGACATCAGGGCTCCTGACCTCCACTGGCCCCACCTGAGTCACCCAAGTCCACAGCTGTCTCAGTGTGCTGCCAAGTTCACCCGCCTCGCAGCGGCTCATCACAAGGCTGAGCCCAGAGCAGTGGCCCCAGGCCAAAGGCCGAGTCAGAACCAAGCAGAGAAGTGAGCTAGAGATGTGAGGTAGGCAGGTATCGGAATCACCTGAAAGCAAAGATGGAGCATACCTGTAATCCCAATACAAGGGAGGTGGAGTCCCACAATGTTAAGGCTAGCCTGGGCTACAGAAAGAATACTGTCGCAAAAATACCAAAAAGGAAAAAAAAAAAAACACCTAGAGAAGTTGACCTCATGCCCTGGAACCTGTGAATATGAATGTGGCCCTAACTGGAAGTGACAGGACCCAACCTGTTGGCACCCCAGATCCACTGAGTCAGCAACTCTGTCGATGGGTGTGGCTGTGTGGGTCTGTGAAACCTCTAAGGGCAGGAGGTCTCTAGCCAGGAGAAGGTTCCGACTTCAGACCTTGGTAAGTGACCTGGTCTGAGAAGCCAGCAGCCCACTCCACTGCGCCCAGCAGACTGCCACCGCCACACCGTTCTTAGGCTCACAGAGGTCCTGGCACAGCACCAGGGCACATGGCGGGTGACTCAGATGTGACTCTGACCAGCCATGGGTGAGGGCTTCCCGCTGCACCTGGCATAGCTGGAGAGTCTGAAAGCGAAGGCCGGGAAGCAGCAAAGATGGGCCATGTGACCATCCTGGAAGACACATGGAGCACCCATTCCGGAGCGCACACGCAGCTGGCCTGGGCAGGAAGTGGAACAGCTCTTGCACGGAAAAACAGACTCCCTCTGCCAAGGGTGTTTTCCTTCTACTCCCAGAGCCCAGTCAAGACACACATATGTCTCTTGGTGAGAAAGTCCTTTCTGGGGGAAAAAGGAAACACACAGTGGGCATTGTTTTCTCGATGAAAAAGCTCTCGTCTCAGAGACAGATATAAAAGATAGCTACAAACAAGTCACTTACTTCCTCCTCTCAGGCCACAGTCTTTCTGTGTGTAAAACAGGTACCTTCCCATTCCTATCCAGCTTACATGGTTGGTCCAAGAACCCAGAGAAATGAAGAAAAGTTTAGGGGGCTGCAGTCATGATATCTAGTGAGAGTCATGGTCATTGGCCATGCATGGGGGGGGGGGTCACCCTATCCATGCCACCACCACCCTGAGGCAATAATTACCTCCTTTCAATGGGAAATAAAATCTAAGTTCTTTGGCTAGCAAGGTGGCTCAGCAGTTAAAGGTACTTGCCGGGCCAGTCTGGCCTGGGTTTGATCCTCAGAACCCACATAAAGGAGGAAGACAAGAACTGGATCTGCAAGGCTGTCCTCTGACCTCCACAAGAGCATGGTGGCACACACACAATAACGACATTTTAAAAAAAAATGTTAAAGGCGGAAAGGAGCCAAACATAGTGACGTACTCCTTTAATCCCAGCACTCGAGAGGCAGAGGCAAGTTGATCTCTGTGAGTTTAAGGCCAGCCTGGTCTACAGAGTGAGTTCCAGGACAGCTGTGCCTAAGTAAAGATACGATAGATAGATAGATAGATAGATAGATAGATAGATAGATAGATAGGAAGGAAGGAAAGGAAAAACAAACATCAAGACAGAGACTTGTCCCCAACTTGTCTCTGGTCATACAGCTAAACAGACTCTCTTCCTCATTCTAACCTAGCCCCTAGCAGAGCTGAGCCCTCCCTCCTCCCTTCGCATCCTAGCCGTGCTGCAGGGCACCTTGTCTGTTGAAAGGGGGATCTATTGCCTTTCACAGCGGTGAAGCACGGGTAGGCAATGCCTTTTCACACACTATCCCTCCCAGGCTCACACCCGGACCCTTTCTCCAGGCTTCCCAGCACTACAAGCCCTTCATCCCTGAGGACTCCCGCAGCTCTGCCCAAGGGGTCCAGCTCATACTGGCTACAAATCCTATCTTCTCTGCAGATGAACACCAGGAACCCAAGCCTGCCTTCTCTGCTGAGTCTGCCTTCTCTATTGGGCCTGCCTCAGCCTACAGCACTAGCATAGAATGGTACATGGGTACCATATTGACTCTTTTTCTGTCCCTCCAGGCAGCTCCCAAATAATGACACAGAGACTTCTTACTAATTATGAAAGCTCAGCCTATAGCTTAGGCTTGTTCCTAACTAGCTCTTATAACTTAATTAACCCATTTATGTTAATTTACGTTCTATCGTGTGGTGCTACCTTTCTTCCATCTTGCACCTCTTGTATCCTCAGTGTCTCCTGTGTGCCTAGCTTCCTCCTCCTCTTCCTTTCTCTCCCTGGAAATCCCACCTGTACGTCCTGCCTAGCTATTGGCTGGCCAGCTTTTCATTACACCAATCACAGCAATACACCTTCACACAGTGTACGAATACCCCACAACAGTGTACCATGTTGACAGCTACCTGTCTGACACTCCAGGTCCGTGCTGACCCTGTCCTGGACCCCCCAGAAACACCACGCCCATTTTCTCTAGGTTCCAGGGCCCGCTATCAGAGCCAGGTGGAGTATTCTTCACACAGCCTGACTCACATGCCCCTTGTGTGACCCGCTGTCCCTGCTGGCACACGGCAAGGCCCAGGGACTAAGGGGCAGTGAGATAGCTAACACTGACTCTCAACGTGCCAGGGTCTAGAATCACCTAGGAGACAAACCTCCAGTCGTGTCTGTGAGGAAGTTTCTAGACTGACTTAACTGAGGTGGGACCCGTCTGACTAATGTGGGCAACAGCATCCCGTTCGCCTAGCCCAAGGCTGAGTGAAATGGAAAGAGAGAGCACCAGCATCCATTGCTCTCCTCCTTCCTGGCTGCGGCTGTCAAGTGGCCCACTGCCTTCAGCGCCTGCCAAGATGGGCTACACCCTCGAACTCCTTTGCGTCTGTAAAAATAGCTTTTGTTGGCTGGTTTGACACAGCAAGAAGGTTAGTAATACACGCAGGACTGGCCAGTCTCCTATAGCCTGTAACCCCTGTCAGGCTGGACCTCTCAGCTAGAGGCCACACCCACACCACCTGTTCCAGAAGACAGAAAGCCACCTTCTCCAACACAACCGACTCCACAGATCCTCCCCCAACTCTCTCTGAGCTAGACAAAGGGCGTGAGCATTCCTGGTGCTCTTGAAGCCTTCATTTTACAGGAGCCTCTCAAATCTCAAAGCCCTGAGGCCTGTCAGGGTTGAGAGGCCACAGCGGGGTGGTTCTTTTCCCAGGCCACACAGAAAAGCTGACCTTGACCTAAGTCTCCCTGGACGCCCCTGCCACCCGTCCTGACAAAGAATCCTCTCCTCTCAGTGACTCTGACCCTAAACTCCATATACAGTCAAGTCCCTGTCGCCCTCTTGACCCACTCTGGCTTCTTCTAGGCTCCTTCTGCGCCAGCGGTGGCCTTGGCCTGCCTGCCTCTGGTGACCTTTGCACTATCACCCTGTCTGCCTGGGATGCCCTAGTCACTTGCAGTCTTGGCTGAAACAGCAGATCCTGGCTAAGACCTTCCTTGATCACACCATCTAAAGTGGGACTGTTAGCCCTTCCCACTGACTCCCCAATTCCCACCCCCTGGCCCAGTAAGTATATCCACTTAGGGTCTGTCCGAAAGTCTTTCTTGGTCAGTTGTTTCTTGTACTATCAGTGCCTGGCATACAAGAGGTGTCAATTAGTTGTTGACAGAATGAATTGCTGTACCACTCTGACTTACCCCTAGAAGGAACAGCTAGCTGGTCTAGCCTAGAGTCTCCTTCCCCCAACCAAGGTGTCATCCCAAACCAGCAGGAGACCAAAGTCCCCTCTGGGAAAGCCTCTTCCCGATGCCCTGTGACCTAGCTCACCCGGAAGATAGCTCTGCCTCAGGTGGAGCAAGCTGGCACAGGAATGTCAAGACCAGTCCCTTATCTGGTTTCCTCTGAGCTCCACCCCTGGGTGTCCCTGTGAGTCACCTACAGAGAAGACAGGGAACCAGTGGCTGGCTCTGCCTGCTTCTTCAGAACCAAAAGTCACAGGTGCTAGGTAGGGTCCTACAGGTTGAGGTAGCCACTCCTCTGCAGGAAGGAGAGAGGTCTTGTGTAAAATCCCGGAGCCTTTTCTGCTCTTTTGTGCAACTGGGGCAGGGGGTGGGTGCTGGAGGGCAAAAAATCCTGCCTCACCCTGACTCCTGCTGAGGGAGACCCAGGCCCCCCAGGCTGTGGGCCATCCCCCCACTACCCACTAAGCATAGCACGCTTCTCCAAGGTGAAGGCCACTGGCTTCCTGCTGGGGTTTCACCATGTTCACTAAGCACCTTCCTGGACCATGAAACTGGCCCTGCCCAAAGAACCACAGAGAAAAAAAAATTAAGGAAGTAAAATATCTACTTATGTACAAGATGTCTAAATAGATACTAATTGATAACATGACAGAGGTCAAAGGTAAACTGTTGTCTTCATCATGTGTTTCTAAATTGCTTGATTTAAAAAAAAATCAGGTATGATTTTCTCAAAAACAGAGCTCTTTTCAAGATAAAAACCTGCAAGAGACTGGAAGTGCGCACCAGAAGCACTCTGCAGGCTGAGGCAAGGATATCCCTGGGAGCTCCAGATACATAGAGACTCCCAGACCAGCCTGGGCTACATAGAGACTCCCAGACCAGCCTGGGCTAGATATACTGTCTCAGACAGCAATGAAAACCTGTCAGAAACCACTTTGCTTTCAGTCTGACTTCTCCGACATCACAGTGGGAGGAGGGTGACTCCTTCCCGAGAGGCCACCTCCCACTCTTACCCTGGAGACCTGAGCTACAGGAACCGGGAGGGCGGGGAGGGCATGAAGGTGGTGGGCGGGCACCTATTCCTTGGTCTGGCAGAGCGTTCTGAAGCAGCCTCCCCTCTTCACTCCAGGCTCTGATTTCTTCTGGATCCTTCTTGTTCTCCCAGGGTGGCTGTCAAGCACCTGGCAGGGAGCAGGAAGGAGGAGCATGCTGGGCAGGAGTGTGCGAGGCAGTGCCCTGTGTGTATAAGGAGTGGAGTGTTTGCGGTGCCAGGCCCGGCTCCCTGCTCGTTTACATATCAGTCCACTTACTCTCGGCCGCTCTGGGCGTGCTCTGTTCTAATATCCACTTTGCAGATAAAGCAACAGAAGCCCAGGGAGGTCTGCAGAGGTGTAGCCGGGTGCAGAGTTCACGCTCAATGACGGCAAAGCAAAAGAATCCAAATGCTGTAGAGTGGGGATCCAGTTTAAGTGATAAAACTTTTACTGGGTGTGCACAAGGCCCTCCCTGGACTCAATCCCAAGCACCACACAGAAAACTGGGCATGGGGGTGCATGCTTGTAATGTGAGTACTTATGAAGTGGAGGCAGGAGGATCAGAAGTTCAAGGCCACCCTCAGCTACATTAGGACTTTGAAACCTGAACTATATAAGACCTTGTCAAGAAAAAAAAAAAAAGGTTCAATTAAAAAAAAAGGGAAAGGAAGGGGGCTGGAAAGACAGCTCAGTGGTTAAGAGTATTTGCTGCTCCCAGGTTGTTCCCAGCACCCATATTGGACAATTCACAACTGCTTGGAATTCTAATTTCAACGACTCTAACACCCTCTCTGGGGCCATGTGCATAACTCACGCAGGTACACATACACACACACCATAAACAACTACATAAACTTTTAAAACCAAAAAAGAATCAGAGGCATGCCTTGGCAGACTGGCCCATCCTTAAAGAAGGCAATTTGTTCCTATTTCCTCCAGCACTCATGATGCGTGCCACCTATCCTCTCCATTCGCCACCACCACAGTGCGTTCTTCTCTTCCTGATTCCTCAGCGACACCACACAAACTCCCTGACCCCAGTGGAAACCCAACAGGCTTGGCTTTCTAGACAGCCAGTGACTTAGCCCACTTCAAGTTCAAAGCCTCGAAAGCTGACCAACAGCAGGGTTCCACACACAGCTGCCAGGCTCAGCTCTAGCCTCAGTCCGATCCTGGCCTTGGGGGCACAGGTGAAACTCCCTCACTCTCTAGCTCTAGGCTCTCCTCCTCCTCCTGCGTGCTCAGCCCTAACCCAGCATGCAAAGCCACACCTGTGACCTCCCAGAGCACAAAGCCCAGAAAGAAAAGGCAGTGTGTAAAAGGATCTTCAGGACATTATGGGCAAAGCTAAAATTAGAGGTGTGGCCCCTTTGGTCTCAGGGCACACGTGTTACAATAATTCACCCTTCATATGGAAGAGGAGCCTCTGGGTGCCTCTGGATGAGACTCATGGTGACAGCTTGGGGAGATGGCGAGGAGAAACCTGGGAGCTCAGGCCAGCTCCGCAGGGGTGATTCTGAACACATCTGTTCAAGAAGCACCCTCATTGTGAGCCAGGGGCACCAGGATAGGTGGCTTAGAATCTTATGTTTAGCACATGTGCCTTCAGACTGCGGGCACTTTTGAACCTGCCTTTGATCACAGAGGGAGCATGGAGGTCCTGACCCTCAATAGCCACCACCACATCAAGCCAGGATGCTGTAACCTTGTCCCCCGTTTCCCTGAACTATGTGCCTTTATTGCTGTCTGCTTTTGTGATGGGGTACTGGTATCCCACAGGTAGTAGTCATTGAAACGTCTTCTTTTAAAATAAATCGAAGGCTGGTGAGGTGGTGCGTGCCTGTGACACCAGCACTCTGGTAGTGGAGGCAGGAGGATCCAGAGTTTAAGATTCAGAGCAACTTCAGGATCAGCTGGGACTACAGCAAAACCAATCTGGACTACTACATAGGATCCCATCTCGAGACATAAATAAAATTGGGCTGAGTGCTGTGGCACACATCATAATCCTGGCACTTGGGAGGAGGGAGAGGTGGGAGGATCTGTGAGTTCAAGGCCAATCTAGTCTTCAGCCAGGCCATCAAGGACTACACAGGAGACCCTGACTCTAAATTAATTAGTTAGTAAGTCAGTTTAAGCTAGGCATGGTGATACATGTCTATAATACTAGCACTCAGGAGGATGAGAGGCCCAAAGATTGTCCTGAGTTCAAGGGTAGACTGGGCTACAGAATATAGCCCTGTCTCAAGAAAATACAAAGAGGAAAAAAATACAAGTAAATAACATTATAATTAACATTGTTTCTATACAGGGCGATTTAATAGCATCAGAATTGAAGGGCTGCAGGTCTAGTTCAATGGTAGAGTGCAAGAGGGAAGGGCGAAGAGAGGGAGGAAATCTGCCAGTGCCCAAGCCAGATCAGCATTGCTGCTCTCCAAGGCTCTCACTAAGTTCTAGAAATGACTGTGGCTGTATAAGGTGTGGTGACTGAAGAGGGCAGGAGGGGAGTCCTGGCTTCAGCTGTCCTTTCTTACTGGGAAAGCATTGACTACAGGCACACAGCTAGCTTTTATAAAAGAATGGAAGCACACATGTGTATATATTTCCATACCGAGATACGCATCCACATGCCCTTCACCCCAGCAATTCTCCTGAAAATTACCCCATACACAAACATATTCAAACTTAAATACAGAGTCGAAAATTACCATACACACACATATGCAAACTTAAATACAGTTACCCCCGTATTACCCACAGCAACAACAGACTGGAAACAACCACAGAATTCCCCAGCTTTGGCCAGATTAAATAAACTTTGGCACAGCCTGGAGTGAAGTCTCTAAGACCATCAAACAGAAAGAGGCATCCCCTTCGGTCTCATGAGATGGTTCAGTGGGTAAAATCTCTTGCTTCACAACTTCAGCAACCTGAGTTGGAGCCCCAGAAAAGGTAGAAGAACCAACTCCATAAAGTTGTCCTCTGACCTCCAAAATGCAAGATGGGGTGCCTACAACGCATAACCACACATACCACAACACACATGATAAAAAATAAGACAGAGGCGGACCATGGCAGTTAACTGAAATTTACAAAGATCTTACTTTGAGCAAAGTCCTGGTGATTTGGTTCGGTCGGTAGTGTTTGCCTAGCACACGCAAAGCCCTGGATTCAATTGTTAGCATCATATAAGCTGGGTGTGGTGGTGCACACCTGTAATTCTAGCACCCAGGAGGATCAGGAAGAAGTTCAAAGCCATCCTCCAGTACTTTGTGAATCCCATGCCAATCTGGGATAGCTGAGATCTTCCTCCCCGCCAAAAAAAAAATGAAAGCATTAAATAAAAAGGTGAGGAGGCACCCCCCCCCCAGTTCTCTATGCAGTGTGAGATGTATACATATATAATGTGTGTATACATATATAAATAAATATTATACTCTCCATATGCATATTTGTGCCTCAGGAAAGAAAAATTACTATAAACTTGTAGCAGAGGTCTCCTCTGTTTAAGACAAACCAGGAGGGGACAGCTGGCTGCCACTGGTCAGCTGCTTCATTTTTTATTTTTAAGACAAAAACCCCCCACTCCTCTTCTATTTGTGTGGGTGCCCGGATCACGGGGCATATGTGAGGCTAGGGAACAACTCTGTGGAGACGGTTTTCTCCTTCTACCTTTAAGTGAGCTCCAGAGACCAAACTCAGGACGTCAGGCTGAGCCATCTCCCCGACCCTCTGTGATAGTTTGAATGGAACTGTCCCTCATAATCTCACAGGGAGTGGCACTATTAGGAGGTGTGTCTTCGTTGGAGTGGGTATGGCCTTGTTGGAGGACGTGTGTCACTGTGGGGGCAGGATTTGAGGTTTCCTATGCTCAGGATACTGCCCAGTGTCTCAGTCCGTTTCCTGTTGCCGGCAAGATGTAGGACTCTCAGCTCCAGTACCACATCTGCCTACTCACCGCCATGCTCCCTTTCATGATGATAATGGACTGAACCGCTAAAACTGTTAGCGAGTCACCTCAATTAAATGTTTTCTTTGTAAGAGTTGCTGTGGCCACGGTGTCCCCAACCACAGCAATGAGAACCCCATGACACCCTCCCTTTTTACTTTTAATCAGTGCATGGTTGCATGTATTTTCTGTCAATGATCATTTTTATAGACAAGCATTTACAAGCTGGGCATGGTGATTTATGCCTGAAATCCCAGGATTTTCAAGTTAAAGACAGGAAGATTAAGGATTCATGTTCAGGGGCTTGAGAGATGGCTCATAAGAACACTGACTGCTCTTCCAGAGGTCCTGGGTTTGATTCCCAGAGTCCACCTGGCAGCTCATAACCATCTGTAACTGTAATTATGGGCATCTGACATGCTCTTCTGGCTTCTGTGGGCACCAGGCACACATGTAGTACACAAAACTCCATGTAGATAAGACAATTATTCACAAAATAAATAAGTCCTATTTTGAAAAGAACTTAGGGATCAGGCACCTTGCTTTTGTTTGGTTTTTTGCTTGTTTGTTTTGTTGGGGTTTTTTTTCTTTTGTTAGTTTGTTTTGAGACTGGGTTTCTCTGTGTAACAGCTCTGGCTGTCTTGGAAGTCGCTCTGTAGAGAAGGCTGGCCTCACAATCACAGAGGTCCATCAACTTCTACCTCCTGAGTCCTGGGATTAAAGCCACGCATCACCACCGCCTCCCTCTTTATAGACAGAGATGCGAGCACTTACACTTCTGGTTTATAAAGTGAGTAACCCTTGCCCCCACTCATCCTCTTGCCAGGGGTGAGGCAGGAGATGGCATCATCGAGATAATGGGTTTTTCCATAAATGCTTTCCAATTAGCAGTAAACTCAATCCGGACAAATTACTTAACCTGCAGTCGCCACCACCCTGCAGTCACATTCTGGCACCTGGAGCCACCCCAGCCAGCAGCCTTGCCCCGCAGCTGAGCTCTTGGCCTGGGTTGGGAGATATTTTTAAGTAGAAATATTGCCAGGGATGGGAGTACAGCAAGCTCAGTTGGCTAAAGAGGAAAAGTTCCAAGTTCTGGGTCCTCTTCAGCCTCAAGAAAAGCAAAGCAAGAACCATGCGGGTGTCTACGGGGGCTGCAAGGGGCAATGACTCTGACCTTGCAGGTTCATTTGTTTTCATGTAACTGTGTCTACCTTCGGTTTTGGTGAGGTTTCGGGGGGGAGGGGGTGTTTCTGTAGTGCTGGGGATTGAACCCAGAGCCTTCCATGTGCTAGGCAGATTCCTTACCACTGAGCCACACCCCCAGTCCTTTTCTCACGTTTTATTTTCAGACAGTCTCACTAAGTTGCCCAGGTTGCCCTTAAACTCGCTCTGTAGCTTCAGTGGGCTTTGAACTTGGGATCTTCTGGCCTCACACCTTCCTGAGCGTTGTGAAGTCCACCACAGTTTCTCTTCACATAGCCCTTTCCTCGTTCACTCCCTCATGGCTAGCCCTAAAAGGGATGCTATAAGGTGCAAGGCAGGTGTAACACATTTTTATATTACAAATGAAGAAAGGAAGGCATGACGAGACTGGGCCAGGGCTCACACACTGAAGAGGAGGAGGAAGAGGGACTGGGACCCCTGCCTTCCCACCCTTTACCGTAGTCTTTCCTTTTATCTGATTTACATGCAGGCAAGACTGAGAGGGACCACCGTGTTCTCCAGTGCTGGCTGTTTTCAGCCCTGACAGCACACTGAGTGGTGGGAGGAGCCGAGGTACGAGTGTAATGAACACTTGTGCCCCGGCATGAGGATCTGTAGTGTTGGAAACCACAGACTTAATTCTCATGCAACTTGGGGTGAGAATCACTGAATTCTAATTCGAATCATCTACCCCCACCTTCAACCTCCCTGCAACTTAGATTCCATGTCTCCATCTCCACTCTACCCTCCACCCTTGGGGCCCTAGCAATGCTGCTTATCTTTCTTTCAGGGTACCTGGAGTCAGAGAACTCGGCTGGAAGCTAGCCACAGACTAGAATGAACAGTTCTGAGACCCAAAACAGAGATATCATTTGCCTATGATATGCCAGTGAGTCAGAGATATAGCAGGACCAGAATCGAGATCTGTTGGTTGGAGCAGGGTGGCCTCACAAAGGGGTTCCATTCAAAGTCAGCCTTGATGGCCGACCCAGCAGCTCCTGCTGACAGAAGAGATGCAGAAGGATGCAGAAGAGATGCAGATGACAGAAGGAAGCTGAGGAAGAGGGGGAGAAGAAAGACAGAGGAGGAACTTATTTTCAGGGGACCCTCTGGGATCTCCAAACAAGCCTAAGTATACACTGGTGGCAGGGGCCTATTTTCTAAAGGTGAGGGCAGAGCCAGCCTGTGGACAGATATCCTCATGTCTAGACTAAGGTCCGGTTATTCTAAAGTGCCCAAATAAGCCAGGTGTGGTGGCATACATTTGTGATCCCAGTACCCAGTGTGGTAGAAACAGGAGGATCAGGAATTCAAGGTGATTGTCAGCTACACAGAGAGTTTGGGACCAGTCTAGACAACATGAGACCCTATCCAAAAGAAAAAGAAAATCCCATGGGGTTGCTTATACCATTCATGTCTAGATTCCTTGCTCATAATAATATTGACAGTGCCAGACATGGTGTCTTGCAATTGTTATTCCAATACGTGGGAGGCTAAGGCAATAGGATTACTATGAATTCAAGATTATCCTGGACTATATAGTGAGTTCTAGGCCAGCCAGAAATGCATAAGACCCTGTCTAAAAAGAAAGAAAGAAAAAGAGTGTATGGGTGCCCACGCGCGCGTGCACACACACCACTACCACCATCACTACCAGTCAGACTGAGCTACAGTAAGACAACAGCAACAATAACAACGGTTACGTGTGGTTGCACATGACTTTAATCCCTGCACTTGGGTGACAGAGGTAGGTACATAGAGAGACCCTGTCTCAAAACAACAACAACAAAAATAATGTTATTATCTCCCATTTTTGAGCTGTCTATGATTTCGTCTTGGACTACTTCCATTTTATTTCCAAAACCATCCAAAGGTTTACTAATTACTCTCCCCAATTACAGATGAGAAAACTATGATCAGAGAAATAAGGAACTTCTCCAGACTATTCGGTTAGCAAGTGCGGACAGTCTTCGAAGTCTGCTATCTTGATCTACGCCAGAACAGTGACCTAGGAGGCACACGGGTGGAATGCCCCACTCCAACAAAAGGCAAGTGCATCCTCCTCCCATCAAGGAGTAAAGCAAGACGCCCAAGGGAACCATTGTTGGCCGGACAGAAGGCTCAGGCAAGTAATAGCAAGGGCCACAAGCACAAAAGCTGACCTCTTGCAATGCACGCTTATGGGCAGTCACACCCTGCAGGCGTGGTGGGAGCGGCCAACATCGTACCCAGCGCCTACCGAGCAGCCAAAGGATGAACAGGGGGCACGGCTGACAACCAGATCCCATCAGGTAGGTGCTCATAGATGAGCAGCAGCACAGGTGGACAAAGTGGTGTCCTGGGACAACCGCTCTAAAGCTGAGGACTGGACGGCTGAAACCGAGCAGAGCTGGGGCCGCCACAACATCCCGGTTCCCAGGGAAGTGGGAAGAGGAGCCGTTGCGCACTCCCGGCGACCTCCCTGGAGGGGTTAAAGCTGGACCCGACCCCGGATAGGGTGTGGGGACCCTCAAAGGAGCGTGGGCCATCCCATACCCTCCTCCCCCAACCCCCGGTCCTTCGACTCCATCCCGATCGACTCACCCAGAAGACGGTGGAATAGACGATGAGCGAGAACTTGAGCCAAAGGTAGGAGAAGCGCGCGCAGTAGCGCACCTGCTCCGAGTCCCCGCGGGGCATCGTGGCTCCCGCGCGGGGCTGCGGGGCTGCCCCAGTCCGGCCACCGCTCCAGGCCCCACCTGCGGCTGTCCCGCGGCCTGCCCCGCCACCCGCGCTCCCTCCGGGGACTGACACAGGCGAGCCGCAATCACCGCTCGGGCCAGGGAGCGGACAATGCCGGCGGCCAATGGAAGCGAGGGGGCGTGTCGGGGGCGTGTCTTCAGTGCCAGACAGAGCCAGACCCTGAGAGGGGAGGGGGCGAGCCTGGTAGGAGCGAGCGCTTCGGAGCCCCGCGCGGGAACGTGTGGCCTGGAGAGGCGCGGGAGGAAGGGTGAGCGTGCCCACTACCGTATTAGAAAGCAGGCTTTCGGGCGCTGGCGCCGTAGTTCAGTGGTAGGGCGCTTGCCTAAGAGCCTGAGTTTCTTAGCACCCTCCAAACAATAAAGCGTACTCTCCACGATTGTGGATGAATAGTGTGAGAAAGAGGTAGGGACTAATGGCGCCGGTGTTAAACGTGCAAGTGAAGCACTTGGGAGGCAGAGGCAGGAGGATATTTGTGAGTTGGAGGCTAGTCTGGTTTACATCGTGAGTTCCAGAACAGCCAGAAGGACACTGCGAGTTCCTGCCTGGAAGACCAAAACAAAACAAAAGAAACGCAAGTGAGTTAGGGTTGCAATTGTAACCTAACAACCTACTGCGCTCCTTTAATCCCTGCACTCAGGAGGCAGAGACAAGCGGATCTCTTGAGTTTGAGGCCAGCCTCGTGTATATAGTTAGTTCCAGTCCAGCCAAGGCTACATGTGAGACGCTGTCTGAATGAAACAAAACGAAAACATGCAAGTGACTGTGTAAGAACGTTGCTCTGCGTCCTGGAAAGTCGGCAGTCCAGGGTGGAACTCAGGAGAAGCAGTCTGTCAGACACGGATGTGCGCCAGCCTTTCCCCGCAACTGACTGTGGAAATTCCCCTTTGGCACCCAGCCCTGCTCCTAGAGCTTCTTCTCCCACGAAATCCTCTTCTAGACTCATCAACCCCGTCACCAGAGCCAGCGGGGTCTGACCAGCCTCCGGCCTGACCTTCCTGATCTAGGCCACGGATGGCTATCAGTCCATTTTCCTCGCTAAGTGGCCCCAGCGGTACTCTAGACTTTGTTGTTTTCCTGTCCCTCGGCCTAGCCTAGCTCATCCCAGAGCCTGAGAACCAGGCCATCTGTGTTTGTGGCATTCAGTAATTAAATGCATGGCTGCCCTTCAAAGCTCTCGAGGTGCGAAGTGGGATCTCTGGTGGTGAATCTGGGAATGGCACCTTTAGGCAAGTTCCTTGAGCTGGATTGAAGAACAGGAGGGAAATGTCGCGGAGGTGGACTGGCCAGGTGCTAATCTTTGTATTTCTCCCTCTCTTTAAAGATTTATTATTGTTATTTTATATGAACGCCGTGAGTGTGTGGGTACCACTGGACCCAGAAGAGGATGTTGGTTTCCTTGGAGCTAGAGTTAGAGGCAGTGGTGAGCCAAACTTAAATCCCCGGTAAGAACAGGAAGCCCTCTTGAGGGCTGAGCCATCCATCCAGGCCTCTTCTTTTTGTTTTGTTTTGTTTTTGGAAAACATGTAAACAAATTAGGCATAGACTGTGGAAAGTATCTCAAACATCACCCTTCCTGATCCAAAGAGTAAAGACTTAACGGAGGAGTCCCGTCCAGACAGTACACTGGGTTAAACCCTTGAGGGAGCCTCTGGTGGTGCACATGACTGTCAGTTACCTGGATCCTGTCTTTCCTTGAGTAGACCCTTCCAGCAAGGGTGGACAATCGAGTCTTAGGTGTTTTACTGAAGTCGCAGGACCAGTTTTGTGACAACCTGCTCTTGAAGGCTTGCATTGTGGATATCCTATGGGCCTCAGAGTGTGAAGATTAATCTTCAGAGCATGGCAGGGACGTATAGAGGGGCCCTACCCTTGTCAGTAACGGCTGCCATGATGGAAGGAGAAGAACCTCAGCATGCTGTGTGGCTGTCAGCATTGGGTAAACCTGCAGCTTTGCAACTGGACCCATGACTCTGCCTGGGTTTCCCCATCCATGGAACAATGAGGCCAGACTGTTTCTATCCAGCTCCAGCAACCACAGCTTCTTAGCCAATAGGTAAGTCAGCAAATGTGTATATTGCAAGTCTGGGGCGCTAAGGAAATGTTCAAAAATATCAACAAAAGAATGTCTGTCCCATTGAGGAGTGGGGAATGTCAGGGCATGCAACATAGGAACACGAACACACACACACACACACACACACACACACACACGGGTGCACCCATGTGCAAAAGCACAGAAGAGGTTAACTTCAGTCGCAGGTGTATGCTAATGATACAATGAGCTTCCCAGTGGAAGAAATGGCAGGTGCAAGGGCCCTTCCACAGCTTCCTGGAGAAGCTGAAGGGGGCGGGGCCAGTGCCTAGGAAGAAATTCTTGTATTTTCTTTGCCAATGACGGTAGCCTCTGCCTAGCGGTTGAAGGCACACCAAACCAAAGAGACTTTGTTTATTTCTCATTATAGTGCAAGCCTCAAGTAAGGTTCATGAGGGGAAGTGACACAGAATCTAACGTGTAGTTTCAAAGGCAGCTGTGAAGGTCGAGTTGGAGCGGAGGAGCTGAAAAGGAGGGGCCAGTGGAAATGGTTGGACTAAGCTGTTTTCTGGCTCCGGGGCCCTGCACGCCCCAGGGTAGCTGTGAACTGAGTCCGATACCGAATCATAAACTTACTCAGAACATTATGAGAAACTTTTTTCTTTTCTTTTTTTGTTTTGTTTTGTTTTTGGAATTTGATTACGTAGTTCACTGCCCAGTGGTTCTCAGACTTGAATTTTGTAGATGACAGTGTCCTGTTGTGATGTCAAAACACTGGACCTGTCTGGTAAAGAGACAGGGCTTACTGGTGGGTGGGGCAGCTTGTGAGGAAGCAGATGTTTGGGAGGATCCCAAGGTTGGTTTGGATTCCTTTCATTGAATAGCTAGGTAGATGTTCCTATCTTTACAAAGGGCGGAGAGGAAAAGTAGGAACAGTTCCAGGCATGAGGATGGTGATGATGGTGATTTGGAATCTCAGAATGTATCAGTTAGCTTTTGCTGTACAACAACAAAAACCACTGAACCACACATCTCTGGAAGGAGGAGCTGTTTAGAAAAGTTCAGGAGGGGTTTCTCCAGACGAGACAATCAGTCGTTTCCTCAGTTTCCCAGCCTGGGCCCCAAGGACATGTGCGCAATCTTTGGGCCATCTTCATCCATCAGAAAGTCTTTTTCAGTCAAGTGACAGGGTCTTGAGACCACATACTGCTGAAGATAGTGTGGGGTTTGGGTCTCACACCATCCTGACTCTCCATGAGTGTGAGCTCCAGCTCCAGACAGATACCAGCCTGGCTCCTTCCTGAGCAATCTGGGATAAACTCTTCCTCATGAGCGCACCCTGGGGTTGGATTTGCCTGGTGCCTCCCTGCCTCCTCAGGACCCAGCCCCCAATATCACCCCCTTTTTTATATCCCTTCTGTCCAGGTTGCTGTCATCTTCTTTTGCCCAGAATTGGAAGTAGATCCTCAGATTTAGGAACTGTCATTTCTAAATTAAAACTGCACCGTCACTCTGTATGAGTTTTCCAGGACTGAGGGATACCCCGCAGGGCAGACTGTGAGTATAAATGATACGAAATCCTGAGAAAGACAAGGCAAGCCAGCCGGTCTGACTTCCCTCCTCCCACTAGCTCAGGATGCTCGGAGAGAGTGGCCTGGGTGAGACAGGGTCTCGAGTGACTCAGGCTGGCCTCAAACTGGTTGACCATGATGGTAGTGGTTTCAATGAGAATGTCCCCCATTGGGTTGGACCTTTGAACACTCGGCCCCCAATTGATGTGCTAATTTGGGGACGTTATGGAGGTGCAGCCTTGCTGCATGAACTTTGAGAGTTCACAGCCTCATTGTACCTCCAGTTCCCCCGCTTGGCTTTCTGTGTGTGGTTGGAGATGCAGTCTCATAGCTACTTGCTCCTGCTGCCGCTGCCGCTTCTGTGCCTTGCTGCCTGGGTGGCTTCTTACCCGTTCTGGAACTGGAGCCCCCAAAACTCTTTCCTCCCCCAATTCCTTTTGCTCAGGGTATTTTATTCCAGCGACAGAAAAGTAGCTAATACAATGACCTTGAACTTCTGTTCCTCCTTCCTACATCTTCTGAGGGCTGGAATTACAGGTGTGTGCCTGGCATTTGGATGCTATTTATTTGGGGGGGGGCACTGTCAGTATGTGTAACATGAGGGCCTTGCTTGTTGGGGTTTCTGTCCTGCCCAGTTCCCACAGCAAGTAAGCCCCAAAGATATCACACAGAGAGGTCTATATTAGGTTATAAACTGATTGGCCCATTATCTCTGGCTTCTTATTGGCTCTTGTAGCTTATATTAACCCATTATTCTTATCTATGTTAGCCACCTGGCTTGGTACCTTTTTCAGCGAGGCAGATCACATCCTGCTTCTTCAGTGGCCTAAGCAGGACTGCGAGGAATGGGCTTCCTCCTTCCCAGCATTCTCCTGTTCTCATCGCCCTGCCTCTACTTCCTGTCTGGTTGACCCGCCTATACTTCCTGCCTGGCCAATCAGCATTTATTTAAAACATGATTGACAGAATATAGACACTTCTCCCACACCAAGTATATAACTCAGACTGTCCTGAGCTCTCAATGTCCTGCCTCAACCTCCCACGTGGTGGGCGATCACACCATGCATGTCTTAGTTTACTTTTTATTGCTACAGTGAAAACCCTGATCATCTTAGTCAGCCTTCTATCACTGTGAAGAGACACCACAACCACAGCAACTCTTGTAAAAGAAAGCATTTAATTGGGGCTGAATTAAAGTTTCAAAGGGCTAGTCCTTTATCATCGTGGTGGGAAGCATGGTGGCATGTGGGCAGAGTTAGCTGAGAGTTCTACATCTGGATCCTCAGGCAGCAGGGAGTGACGGAGCCACTAGGTCTAGCTTGAGCTTCTGAGCCTTCAAAGCCCACCCTCAGTAACCTACTTCCTCTAACAAGGCCACATCTACTCCAGCAAGGTCACACCTCCTAATAATGCCACTCCTAATAGTGTCACTAGAGGGAGAAGGGTTATTTGGTTTACATATCCTCATTGCAGTTTATCATTGAGGGAAGCCACGGCAGGAACTGAAACAGAGGCCATGGAGGAGCGCTGCTTACTGGCTTGCACCTTACACCTCTCAGGACCACCTGCCCAAGGTAGCAGCCCCCACAGTGGGTTATGCCCATCAATTGTTAATTAAGAAAAAGCCCCACAGACTTGCTCATAAGTCAATTTTTTTTTTTTGAGACAAGGTCTGGTTGTCCTGGGACTATGTAAACCAGACTGGCCTTAAACTCACAGAGATCCACCTGCCTCTACTTCCTGAGTGTTCGGATTAAAGGAGTGTTCCACCATACCCAGCTCCCATAAGTCAATTTTGTGGAACATTTTCACAATTGAACTTCCCTCTTCCAAAATGACTAGCTGTGTCAAGTTGACCAAAAACCCAACAAGGACAATGTGGATCTTAAAATATTTCTTGCTTTTTTTTTTTACAGTCCTGGAAATTGAACCCGGAATCTTACACTTGCTGGGCAATCACTCTTATCACTGAACTATACCCTCAACCCCCTTTTTATTTCTTATTTTGAGACATCTCTTTTACTAAGTTTCCCAAGCCTTGAACTTTTGATCTTCCTGCCTCAGCATCACAAACAACTGGCATTAAAATGTTTTGTTGTTGTTGTTTGTAATTATTTATTTTTAGCTATATATGTATGCCTCTCTCTGACTCCCGAGTTCTGGGATTAAAGGCATGCACCACCACTGCCCAGGTAAAGATATAAATTGTGTGTATATATGTATCTGTGAGTACGTGCAGGTGCCCATGGAGTCAAGAAGGGGGTGTGAGGTCCCCTGAAGCTGGAGCTACAAGTGGTTGGTTGTGAGATGCCTAGCGTGGTTGGTGGGAACCAAACTTGGGGCTACAAGTGCAGTTATGCACTTTTTAACAGCTGAGCCATTTCTTTAACCCCCTAAAAAAATTTTTTAAAGAAAATATTCCTGTTTTTATTTTCATTTCCCCGATGGCTGGTGAAACTGAATATATTTAACATGCTGATTAGCCTTTTGTGGTTCTGCAAATGTCCTGTTTTATCCATTGTATACTTTCGAGTTAGGTCATAGATTCTTCCTGGAAGAGGCAGTGCCTAGAGCTGAGAGACTGAGGAAATGCCTTCAGGCTGGTCCCTTGGCTTTGGTGGCAGAGGGTTCAACCAGCCAGGGTTGGCTTTGTTGGAGCCCGGCCTGGAATTCTGGGAAAGCAGCCTGGGTGCCTTGATTGACAGAATGTTGGGCCAGGCCTGTGTGGCTCCTACAGGGAATGGCCTAGAAGCTCCACCTGTTGCTTGCAGTGGGGAGAAGGGCAACTGCTTCCAGAAAAGCTGAGTGCTGCTGGGAAGAGCAGCTCAGGGAGGTCTGGTTTGGCTCCCCTGGCATTCTGAGGATCTACTTTCTGTTTTCTGTTGCTGTAAGGAAATCATGGAGGCAAGCTAATTTATAAAGTACTGGTGTTTATTTAGTACATAGTTCTAAGGAGTGGGAAGTCCAAGAACACAGTGCCTCCTCTGCTTGGCATCCAGTGAGCATTCTTGTATTTTAACCCGGTAGGGCATCTCATGTCAAAACTCTTCTCCCTCCTACCCCACATCCGCTCCAACATTATAAAACCCCTAAAGTGGGCTCAGCTAGCAGAGTGCTCGTCTTACACACACGCAAGGCCTGGGTTCAGTCCCCAGCACTACGTACAACTGGCACACGGTGGCAGGAGTCTGTAATTCCACCACTCAGGAGGTGGAAGCAGGCAGATCAGAACAGCAAGGTCATGTTTGGTATACAGTGAGCGCCAAGCTAGTTGTTACAGTAAGATCCTGCCCCTAAAATACAAATAAACCAAGCCACTAATGCCATCATGGGAGCCTCAGGCTCGTGACCTCACCTGTTCCTGATGGCCTCCCAAAGGTCTCACTTCCAATTACCGTTAACATAGGAATTTGGGGATGAAGTTTCCATCAAGTGAATTCTGAAGGACAAACCTTCAAACAGTAGCTACTTGGGTTGCCAGGATGGCTTGGTGAGTAAAGTCACTTGCCACCAAGCCTGATGACCTGAGAGACCTTCCTGGGACCACATGATAGGAAGAAAGAACTGACTTTCAAAAATTGTCCACTGGCCTACACACATAAACAACACACACACACACACAAATGTACTCCACCCTCAGCAAACTACAATGCTGGCTTCTTCCCCAAGCTTTCACCAGAGATCCAAACCCTCAGACATTCGATAAAAACCTTGCTGGGTCCTGGAGGGGTCAACCCTGTGCTTGAAGCCTCCCCGTCTCCTTTCTGTACTTCCTGTATTTTTAAACTCAGGGCATTTCAACTTCCTCTTCCCGGCTTCCCAGTTTCTACTTCCTGTCTCCTGTATCAATCCCTCTGGGTCCTGCTCAGAAAACCCGAAGGACTTTAACAAAATTCGATTTTCTGTTACCAACAGGAGGGACAACATTGTCATTTCTGTTTCCTCTCCCTTATGAGATAGCACCATACCTTGGTGGGGTAAAACAGACAGACAGGAGTCTATCAGACTCAAGAGCAGGCCCCGTACAATCACACAGACCTCTAGAAACCTGAAGGACCAGGAATCTGGGGTTGGTCTTTACCACCCCATGGCAGCCCCAACCTTCCCTGAAGTCAGGAAGCAATGTTCTTTCTCCCTCTCTGAATCAATAACCCCACCTATTTTTCCCATGATTGCAGGGAACCCTGCCTCTTCGGAGTGTCCTGGGGAGGGACCGCTTCCCTGCTATGCTTCAGAGCGCCATGGGTCACCTGCTAACTACAGGCAGCTGGGGTGGAGAGCATTGTAGATTTTTAATAAAAGACCAAGCCTCTCTCCAATTTTACTCTCTCACAAAACCAAACCAACTGCCCTCAAATGACTTCTACTATCACAGTTTCCATGTCTTAAAACCAAAGCAAACCAACCAAATAAACAAACAAAAAAAATCCAGATACTTGTTACGTGACTGGCTTTGAACTCCTGGCGTCCTCCTACCTTAGCCTTCAGAGTCGATAGGAGAATAGATGCATGCCATTACACCAATTTGGCTCATGTTAATTGTGTGTATAAGTGTCTGTCTGTGTGCGGGTCTGTGGACTGAGTGCAGTCTCCATGAAGACGAAATGAGAGCAGTGTGGATCCTCTAGAGATGTGAGGGGCCCGGCAAGAGCAGTGTGCTCTCTTAAGGACTGAACTGGTTTGCCTTAAATACAGGACAGGTAGTCTTTGGTAAGTATAAAGTCCAGTGTGCCCTTGTACAACCCTCAGGATTCAGAGAAATGCACTGGGCAATTTTGTTTTGTTTTGTTTTTCCAGACATTTCTCTGTGTAGCCCTGGCTGCTCTGGAACTCACTCTGCCAATCAGGCTGGCCTTGAACTCACAGAGATACTGCTGCCTCCCAAGTGCTGAGGTTAAAGGCCTGCGCCACCACCGCCCACTGCACTGGGCAATTTTTGACATTGTGCAAACTTCAAAATGGTGACAATTTTACTAGGTTGAAAAGTGGCCTGAAACAAATGCACCCTTACCATGAGAGGCAGTCTAGTTTTTGATTGCATGTATTTTTTATGTATGGGTGCATAGGCCTGTATTACATGTATTGTTATGTATGTGTGCACAGGCCTGCTAGAGCCCAAGTGTGACAGTCAGGGGACACCTTACAGGAATAGTTTCTCTCCTTCTGCCATGTAGGTTCTGAGGACCAAATCCAGGCGGCTGTGCTTGGCAGCAGGCACCCTTACCCAGTGAGCCAGCTTGGCAGCCCTGTGTGATTATTATTTGTTTTGATACAGGCTGGATAAACTGTTCATATGTCTGAGGCTAGCTGCTTTGCCTCTTGGGTGCTGGGAAGATAGATGTGACTGACCACATTCTGCCCCACCTCCTCGTTATATTTTATTATGTAGCCCAGGCTGCCCTTGATAACCCTCTAGGCTCTGCCTCCAGAATACCGGGATACAAAGTTACCAGTATACAGAACCTCAGGAGAAGTCCAGGCCAGCGTCATGCATGGAAGCCACACCTAGATTTGCAATATCCACTTACACAGAAAATGTCCATCTATGAATCAAAGCATAACCTTTTCAAATTTGGCTCGAGTGGCCCCTGCCATTTCCATGATTGTGTCGGGATTGTGTGTCTCCTTATCCCTCTTCCCCTGCCAGGAGGATCAGGAGGCCTAGATCAGAGGGGCAACTGAGTCACGAGAATATTCATACCACATATGCCTCCATGCAAGGACAAGAGCCAGTGGGACTTCGCTCTCCTGAGCCCTGGTGGAAGGACAGGACCAAGAGGAAGGCCTGACATCCTCAGGGCAGAAGGGATCCCTCTTTCTTGGCAGTGAGCCTGTGTCCAACAGGGGGCAGTTAATACTGAGAATTCAGATTGCTCAGTGGGTAGGAGTGTTTGCAGTGGCTCAAACACACACACAAAATAAATAAATAATAAATAAATAAATTGTAACTATTAAAAAATTCACTCAGTGGCCTAGAAGATAAAGTGAGAGAGAAAGCTCACAATCTAGAGCAATACAAACGAAGAGGTGAAGAACAAGAGATGTCGCCAGGCGATGGTGGCGCAGTCCTTTAATCCCAGCACTCGGGAGGCAGAGGCAGGCGAATCTCTATTGAGTTCAAGGCCAACCTGGTCTACAGAGCGAGTTCCAGGACAGGCTCCAAAGCTACGGAGAAACCCTGTCCAAACAAAATAAACAAGGGGGGCGGGGAAGAGATGCAAGGCAAAGTAGAGAAGAATAAATGTGGCCCGTGGTATCAGCCAGCTGCCCTAGCCCATGCCCACAGCCACCATCCATCGCTGACTCCATGCTGAAGGCTCGTTACCGCGGTCCCTCGCTGTCCTCAGACCCAGAAGTTAGCCTCTAGAGAGAGTTTGGTTTGTTTTTCTGATATAAATGCCATGCAGAGACGACGCCTGGAACCGCAGCAGCCATCAGGTACCTACAAGGAGAGCTTGAGAAAGCCAAACAGATGCCGATCCAAACTGGGCTGTTATGAAAGAAACAGGTAACCAAAGCCAGAACATACCTCTTTATGAGGTTCTTGTTAAATAAGAAAAGTCAGCAACTGTTGGCGACAGTCATTTTTTTTACTCAAATTACTGAAAACTGTTTCTTTTTTTAAAAAAAAAAAGTTTATTTTATGGTTGTTTTGGGTGCAAGCCTAGTTTCTAGGAAGGCCAGGAGAGGGCATTGGATCCCCTGGCACTGAAGTCAGAGACAGCTGTGAGCTGAACCCGGGTCCTCTGCAGGAGCAGAGTCAGTGTCTTACTCTCTCCAGCTCCCCTGACGATGTTCCTAACTAATATGAGGAGTGGTGATTACAGAAATTGTGCAAAGTGAAGGAAAACTTTTAATAATATTTGTTTTTCCTCTATTTGTTTTTATGTATGTGTACGAGTGTTTTGCCTGTATGTATTAGTTGATTGCCTGGTGCCCACAGAGGCCAGAAGAAGGCATCACAGTCCCTGGAACTGGAATTACAGGTGGTTTTGAGCTGTCATGTGGGTTCCGAGAACCAAACCCAGGTCCTCTGGGGTTTGCCAGTGGATAGCAAGTTCTCCTAATCACTGAGCCATCACTCCAGCTCATAATTTTATATGATGTGTATGAGTGTTTTGCTTGCATGGAAAAGCACCGTGTGCATGTAATACCCAAAAAAAGCCAGAAGAGGGCGTTGGACCCGCTGGAACTGGAGTTAACCCAAACCCTCTGTAAGGGCAGCAAGTGCTCAACCTCTGCCCCATCTCTCTAGCCTAACCCTTTTGCAGGAGCAAAGTTCAGCTTCTCAGCCTGTAGAAAGGGAAAACACTGGGTGAGGGAGGAGGAAGGACCCAGTGCAGGTAAAGGACGTTGAGTCGGGAGAAAGAGTAGAAAGCTAACTGGGTTTTCTGTTCTTGTTTTGCTTTTTCGTTTCGACTCCGTCATGGATTGTTTTATGTTGTGGTGGATAAGTGCATAAAATATATCTGATAGTGAAGGCGTGAAATCTAGTCTGGAGCTCCACAGCTTCAGAATGGCTGTTCAAACTGCTTAGAAGTTCACTGAGATGTTTGGACTTGGGGTCTGATTCATTTTAGTGTGTGATTTATTTTTTTAATTTCCAAGTTCTCTATAATTTTTTTTCTTTTAAATCTACTCACATCTAGCATAAAAAAAAGTTCCTGGAGAAATGACTGCCAGGCAATCATTAGTATTTCATATTTTTTTAAAAGATGTATTTGTTTACTATGTATACAGTGTCCTGGCTGCAGGCCAGAAGAGGGCATCAGATCTCATTACAGATGGTTATGAGCCACCACGTGGTTGCTGGGAATTGAACTCGGGACCTCTGGGAGAGCAGCCGGTGCCATCTCTCCAGCCCCAGTATTCCATTTTTAACTCTTGAATGTGAATGGCAGAGAAATGTGAATGCAGAGGAAGTGGCTTGCATCTAAGTGTCTGTTTGTTACCAAGATCTCATTCTCTTGAAGGACACTCAACACCTCAGAGAGAATTCTGTAACCTAAGAACTCTCCAGAAAGGTACTGTACAAAACGCAACTTAAATCAGAGCACAGACCAAGTGTGGTGTGTCGTGTCTATAATCCTACCCAAGGAGACTGAGGCAGGAGGATCGAGAGTTCAAGGTCATTCTTGGCTACCTAGTATGTTTGAGGGCAGCTTAGGCTACATGAGACCCTGACTCAGAAGAAAAGACTTTGTGAGGGTAACCTGGGCTACATGGTTGAGATTGTCTCAAAAACCTAAAAACCAACCAAAATTCATAACCATATTTTCTGTAGTTTTGAGAGTCTTGGGCTGTTGTGGGCCAGAGTTTGGAAATTTCAAGGAGAAATCAGTACAGAATGGCTTCGAGCAGTCTCGAACAACAGATTTCTTGACAGTTACATGCACACAGAAAGGAAATGTGTTGGTATGCATGAAACCCTGTAAGGAAGTGACTCTCAACCTTCCTAACACTGGGACTTCGTTAATAGAGTTCCTCATGTTGTGGTGACCCCCAACCATAAAATTATTTCCAATGCTCCTTCATAACTGCAATGTTGCTACTGTTATGATGTACTGGAAGTGCCTGTGTTTTCCTATCGTCTTAGGTGACTGTTTTGAAGGGGTCTTTGACTCCCAAAGTGATCTCGACCTACAGGTTGCTGCTCTAAATGGTTGAACTGCCAAAATCAGAATTTGGAGCAAAATTCAACATGGCAAGGGTAAAAATTACCCCACCTCTGAGGCTGCAGAGGCAGCTCAACATAAGGGCTCTTATTGTTCTTTTTTTTTTTTTAATTTATTATGTATACAATATTCTGTCTGTGTGTATATCTGAAGGCCAGAAGAGGGCACCAGACCTCATTACAGATGGTTGTGAGCCACCATGTGGTTGCTGGAAATTGAACTCACGACCTTTGGAAGAGCAGGCAGTGCTCTTAACCACTGAGCCATCTCTCCAGCCCCCTCTTATTGTTCTTGCTGAGGGCTTGAGTTCAGCTCCCAGCACCCATGTCAGGTAGGTGGCTCATGGCCACCTATAACTCCAGCTGCAGAAGGACCCAAAGCCTCTGGCTTGTGTGGCCACCTGCACATGTGTGCACAGAACCAGACACAGACACAGCAGGGTCTCGCTGTGCACCCTCGGCTGGCCTCGCACTACCAGAGATCCACCTGCCTCTCTGCCTCGCGTTGAAGGTATGCACCACCAGGAAGTAGCCTCTCGGACTCTCTCCATGTAGTCATGGCTGTCCTGAAACTCACTGTGTAGACCAGGCTGGCCTTGAACTCATAGAGTTCTTGTCTCTGTCTGCCTCCCAAGTGCTGGAATTAAACGTGTGTGCCACCCTGCCCTGTGGTAAATCTTTGTTTATAAAAGTAGCCTCTTGGGCTGGAGAGATGGCTCAGAGGTTAAGAGCATTGCCTGCTCTTCCAAAGGTCCTGAGTTCAATTCCCAGTAACCACATGGTGGCTCACAACCATCTGTAATGGGGTCTGGTGCCCTCTTCTGACCTGCAGGCATACAGACAGAACATTGTATACATAATAAATAAATAAATATAAAAAAAAAGTAGCCTCTTACATTGTCACGCTGTTGCGTTCAAGTTGTCACAGGCAGAAACAGCAGGGAGTCTGTTGGGGGGGGGGGGGAGCCGTACTGGGTAGTGAGTGTGCGGGCCTGAAGAGCCTTCAGTTAATTCTTGGAGTTCTAGGAAAAGGAGCCATGTTACGTAAGGGCCTGACAGATGGAGCGTCCAGGTGGAAAGACATAGCAAAGAGTCTCAGGGTGGTGTCTAAATTCGGTCTCCAACTGCAGCCATCTGGGATCTTTCAAAAATGCCTGCCCCAGGCATCCCGACTCCATTGGTCTCAGCTGGAGCTTTCAAAGCTCCTGTATGATTCCAATGGGCTGTGGAGTTCAGGAGCCCCAGGCCTCGTTAGGACACGAAGCAGTATAGCGCGTGGCTCGTGGTAAACAGAATGCAGCACGGAGAGAGGTTGGTGGGCTAAAACATATAAGCCGCTGCAGAAAAAAATAACAGCATCTTGAAATTTGTAGGCAAATGGATGGAGCTAGAAAACATCCTTTTGAGTGAGGCAACCCAGACCCAGAAAGACAATTATCGTATGTATTCATTTATAAGTGTTTTTTAAACATAAAGCAAAGAAAGCCGGCCTACAAACCACAATCCCAGAGAACCTAGACAACAATGAGGACCCTAAGAGAGATGTACATGGATCTGATCTACATGGGAAGTAGAAAAAGATAAGATCTCCTGAGTAAATTGGGAGCATGGGGACCTTGGAGGAGGGTTGAAGGGGAGGGAGGAGGCAGGGAGGGAAGCAGAGAAAAATGTAGAGCTCAATAAAAATCAATATAAAAAAAGAAAGCTAAAAAGAAAAGAATAATATGAAAAAATATATAAGCTGCTGCAAACAGAAGTCATAGATTGGAGAGACAGACAGAGAACGAAGCTGCTGAGGGCACCCCGACGTCAGGCTTGACCATAGTCCCTGTTCTTGCCACCTTAGGAGCCACCTGAAGAGGCTCCTAAAAGTCCTGTAGTCACAGGGCCAGGCATGGTGGCACACACCTTTAATCCCAGCACTTGGGAGGCAGATGAAGGTGGATCTCTGTGAGTTTGAGGCCAGCCTGGTCTACAGAGTGAGTTCCAGGCCAGCCAGAGCTATAAATCCTAGTTCTATGGAAAACAACAAAAACAGCATGCTGCAGACAGAGGATTTGTGTTGTAAGTCTGCTCCCTGGTGGCTTTATCTGTGTATTACAGAGAGTGAGGGTACAGTCGCCCAAACCATGGCGGAGATAATGGAGGTTGAGCCCAGGGAGGAGCAGGGGTGGAAAGGGAAAATCAGGGATGAGAAAGACACGCCTTCCCCTGGTACTCAGGCCAGCACTATTTGGAATGGCCACCGTCTTGCTGCAACAGTGATTAGGGGTCTCTGCAGAACACTGTGTTGAACAGAAGCCCTGGGCAGTAACAGGAAGCCTGGAGGCTTGAGTTCCCTTCCCAGCTCTGCCAGTGAGTACCTTGCCAGCTGGGAAACCGCATGGCTTGTGGCTTTGTCAGGGGTCACAGGAGAGCGCAAGGCTCATCATCTCCGTCCCTCACACAAAGGACAGGGACAGCTATGGAAGGACATGCAAGCGCTCCTGAGTGGCCAACAGGAAGTACTCAGAGGCTTCCTGGAGGATGTGGCATCTTTAGTATCTAAGGGTTAAAGAGCGGAGAATACGTTGTATCTGTTCTGGGGAAGAAACTTCTACGGGAAGCCAGTGGGAAGAAAAGAAAACAGTGCGTGAGGCTTTGACCATCCCACCCCAGACAACTCATTTAATTTTCCTGGACACAGGCAGGGGAGATGGCGCAGTCAGCAGAGCCATCTGTGCAAGCTGAGGACCCAAGTGTCCCCAGAAACCACAGAAAAGCCAGACTTGGCAGTGCAATTCTGTAATTCCCACACTAAGGATGGGGAGAACAGAAGCAGAGGGATTCCCTGGAGTTCATTGGCCCACCAAGCTGGCCAAATTGATGATCTCCAGGCTCGGTAAGAGACTATACCTCAAAAAATAAGGGAGGTAGGCTTGAGAGACGGCTCTGCTCTTTCAGGAACGCAGGTTCAAGTTCCAGCATCTACGCGGTGGCACAGAACTGTCTGTAACTCCAGTTTCAGGGTGTCTGATGTCCTCTTCTGGCTTCCAGGAGCACACACATGCATCTGTGCCCCACCCCACAAGGCCCCACAAGAGACACAAAAATAAAAGATGCAGACCCGTGCTTGACAATGAACATCCTGGTAAGTGTGTAACATTGTTTATAACAAATACGATTAGAAGGGATTTGATAGGAGTTGAAGACACACACCACTTTCTTTCCTCCCTGTTTCCTGTGTATCAGGGGGGCTCATTTCCCAGCAGCATGGGGTCTTTTCGGTAGTCTTGAGTACCCCAAATGTGGAATGTGATGGCCAGTCTGGTATAACTTCCGGTTTAGTCCAGCCATGCCAGTGCCAACCTGTGCTCCCCGCCTATGAGGTCAGTAAAAATGTAAGTCAGCAGTTCTCAACCTGTGGGTCATGACCCCTTTTTGGAGGTCAAACAACCTTTTCATGGGGGTCACCCAAAACCATCAGAAAACAGATATTTACCTTACAATTCATAACCCTAGCAAAATTACAGTTATGAGGTAGCAGCAAAAATAATCTTATGGTTGAGGGGTCACCACAACATGAAGAACTGTATTAAAGGGTCTCAGCATTAGGAAGGTTGTAATGGATTAAGTAAAATGCTGCAGATTCCTGAGGGGCTGCAGCAGCAGAAATACTGCAGATCCCAAGCAGTGGCGGGGAGCAATGGGTCCCGAGAGCAGCCAGTCCCAGGCAGAGACAGCACAGTTCCCGAGTGGCTGCAGTGCGCCATGATGAGAGACAGATAGGCATGCCATGAGACCACACCACAGGTCTCTGAAGACGGCTGGTCCTGAGCAGGGAGCCACATGGCAGGAGAGAGACAGAGACGTAGATAGGCAGGAAACAGTTTTGAGAATCTGCTGCCCCAATTCCTTTAACCTGTGGTGCCTAAACTCCAACCCTTTTATTATAAAAAAGAGATAGGAATGTAATGGCCTACTCTGTCCCTTTAAGAAACAAACAACGACCACTCCCTCTCCCCATCCACCCAAGCAAGCTGATCTTCAGCTTCCAGCCTGAATCCTTTCTCTTTTCTGTCTTTCCTCCCCCGAAGAGGCAGCTTCTGCCTAGCTCCATTCTCCCCCTTCTCCCCTCCCCATCTCTCTCTCTCTCTCTCTCTCTCTCTCTCCATTTCTCTCTGCTTTTCCCTTACCCCCCCCTTTCCCTTCCACAACACACTAAATAAATATCCAACCACACTCTGCATGGTGTGCCTATCCATGTCTCTGTCTCTGGCCCACCGCATGGCTCCCTTGCCCAGGAACAGCCACCTTTGGAGGCCTGTGGCATGGTCTCGTGGCATACCCATCTGTCTGTCTCCCCTCGTGGGACTCACTGCCCCTCATGGCCCACTGCAGCCACTTGGGAACTGTGCCATCCCTGCCTGGGACTGGCTGCTCTCAGAACCCACTACCCACTGCTGCCACTTGGGGACCTGCAGCATTTCTGTCACCGCAGCCCCTCGGGGATCCTCAGCATTTTTACTTAATCCATTACAAAGGTGAGAACCACTGATTAAGTGGCCTTGGGTAGGCCACCCTTGGGTCAACATCAGTGGTCAAGAAAGCCATTTGAGGGGCTGGAGAGATGGCTCAGCGGTTAAGAGCATTGCCTGCTCTTCCAAAGGTCCTGAGTTCAATTCCCAGCAACCACATGGTGGCTCACAACCATCTGTAATGAGGCCTGCAGGAAGAATACTGTATACATAATAAACAAATAAATTTAAAAAAAAAAAAAAAGAAAGCCATTTGAGCCAGACTTGGTGATGCACAGCTGTAGTTACATTTACTCCAGGGACTGAGGCAGGAGGATCACAAGTTCAAAACCAGCTTGGGCAATTTCGTGAGATCCCCTCCCATCTCAAACTTGTTTGTTTTTAATGAGGAGCTGGGAAGGTAGCTTAGTCCGGAGAGTGATCGCTGCACAAGAGTCAGGGTCCGAGCTCCAGGCTTTTAACCCCAACTCGGGAGGCAGAGGCAGGCAGATCTCTGTGAGTTCAAGGCCAGCCTGGTTTACAAAAGTGAGTTACAGGATAGCCAGGGCTACACAGAGAAACCCTACCTCAAAAAAACAAAAAAGTAAAATAAAAAAAGTAAATAAAAATAAAATAATTCAAGTTCACTGCGCATGCTCGGGGACCTGAGCTCGTGCCCCATGACTCAGGTAAAAAGCTGGGCTTGGGGGCCCGTGTTTGTCATCCCAATGCTTGGAAGGCTAAGGCTGGAGGGTTGCTATGCTTGCTGGCCAGCTAGCTTAGCTCAGTTGACAGGATCCAGGTCCCAGTGAGAACCCTGCCTCAAAACTCACAGAGATCTGCCAACTTTATTGAGCTCAGGTGTAGCTTATATGGGGCTCTGGCCATGCCCCAGCTCTCAGGATCTTTCAGCTGCAGACTCATCAGAACCCGCTCCCCTGCCATCAGGGTCTCGTGCTCAGAGCAGAGGAAAACAAGTTTGCAGGAAATTCAGAGTCTGGTGGCCCACAGTCCCTAACATTTGGGAGTCTTTGGAGGACCAGCAGGGCGACTTCAGACTCAGTGTCCCCAAAAGAGCATCCAAAATTTTCCCGTTGTTCCCTGATGGTCTCCTCTCTGAGGCAGGAGGTGGATATTCTGACTGCTTTATTTTAGCTTATTTTGGAGGCAGAGAATCAGATCTCACAGCCTCCCCTAAACTTTCCATGAAGCCAAGACTGACTTTGAACCTCTGCCCCCGCCTCCCAAGTGCTGAAGTACAGACCTTCACCAGTAACTCCTAGTGGCTTTAATGTGGAAAATTAGCTTTTGTTTTCCCTGCCCTTTTCCCCTGTGTTGGAAGGGATGCAATTCTTTTTTCATTTCCTAAGAAGTACTGAAGATGAAAAGTCTTCAGTCCTGGAGGAAATCAGATTATCTCCCCATGGCTAAGAGCAAAGGATGATGGGTTCAGAGGACGCTGGGAGATTCCCAGGAGAGAGGCTGGCTTCCTTGAGGAAAAATGATGGTGAGGCCCAGGACCACAAGGTGGTGGTGGGGTCCGGAGAGATGGCCCTTCAGTTCTCACTCCCCAGAAGAACCCCCAAATTCCTGGGCCCCAGGCACTTCGCAGAAACAAGAGCCTCCCAACCCCCACCATTCTCTGGAACCCTGCAGAAACAGGGGCTGAGAAGTCTCAGTGGCCATCCAGGCACCTCCTGACAAGCCTTGGCACCGTGCACAGCTTCATGAGCTAGGGAGAGCGGCTCTGGGGTTGATGACGTTGGCACCCATGCCAGCTGAACAAGATGGAGCCCCCAGCTAGAATGAAGCTCGCTTTCAGAGAAAAAAGAACAGAAGCCTGTTTGGGCCCAGGCACTGAGGTTTATGCTTTTCCTGGACTTTTCCCATTAGCCTAAAATCCAGCTAGGTTCCATCCACCAACCAATATCAGAGATCATTCCACATCCCCTCCTCTGTCGGAAGCCACTAAAGGCCTCTTCTGCTTTCCTCTGAAGCTCAAGGTTCATGTCAGCCATGAAACTTCAGGGAGTTCCTGCTGCCAGGCTGGGACTTGGCTCCCTGTTCTGACTGAGGAGCTCATGAAGATAGATGATCACTTTCTTCCAGCTCTGAGCCGATCGTCCAAGCACCTGGTCTGCTAGCCACCTGCCCAGGTCTTGGGGCTGGAGTCACTTGGCAGACTGACGCTGGCAACCTCTTTTCCTCACCTCAGCCAGGCTGCAGTTGGCCGACATTCTGGGTAGATGCCAAGTCCCCTCTGTCTGAGATACCCAGGCTGGCTTAGGGCTGAACCCTTTCTCCCTACTCTGGGAGGGGGTCAGGCTGCTTCACCACTTCCTCCTCTGCCTGCCATAGATGGACAGATTTTGTGAGAGCCCAGGGCTGGGAGTGTGTTAAGAGCCTCTGAGCTCTGTGTATACCAGCGGCACGGCAGATGTAAACACTCTGGCCTTTCTCTGCTGCCTAGATAAACTTCAAGCTTTTAGGGCAAGGCACTACCCCAGCACGCTCCCTCTGTTTAAAGAAGATGTCAACAGCAGCCTGCACTCTTGGCAGAAGCGGGCGCTCTGTCTCTCAGCTTAATGTTCTGGGCCACTGACTTCCCAGCCAAGGGGCACATGGCTCGCCTCCCAGAGGATCCATCCTGGGCTCCTGACATTTATAGACAGAGGAGAGCGATCTATGATCCATAGCCCAGGACTGCTGCAAACTTTCAAATCCTCCTCCAGTACCCCGCAAGCCTGATACAGAGACAAAGCTTATGTTGGCCTCAATATTTTACTAATAATGTAACTGAGGGTGACCTTGAACTTCAGCCCAGTGGAGGTCATGTAGGACAGAGGGCAGCTCATTGGGGGTAGGACCTAGGTAGCTCTCCCCTCTGGGGTCCACGCAGCTCTTTGCTGTGCAATAGACTGGACTAGGGCTTAAGGCTTTGAAATCTCATAGACCCAGCAGTAACCTAACTGGGGAAACCATACAGTCACCAACTTTTTATTCAGCCAAACAATGAACTTGAGAAAAGAAACAAAGCCTGGTCTATGTCTATGTGGTGTCTTGAGCGAGAATGGCCCCCACAGGCTCGTATGTTTGAATACTTGGTTCCCAGTCGGTGGAACTGTTTGGGAAGGATTGGAGGAGCTGCATCCCTAGGTGTCACTGCGCTTTGAGATTTCAAAGACTCGTGATCCTCGAGGCTTGTTCTCTCTACATCATGGTTATGGATCAAGATGTAAACTATCAGCTGTTCCTTCCTTCCTCCATCATGGTCTCTAACCCTCTGAAACCATAAGCCAAAACTGAATGCTCTTTCATAAGTTGCCCTGATCATGATACTTTATCAATGCAAAGAAAACTAACAAAGACAGCCTGCCCTCATCAGTACCTTCATGAAAGAAGGGACATTTTTTTACCCCCACCCACCCAAACACTAAGGCCAAAGCTTCAGAGTGACCTTTGTATTTTTTTTTCAGACAGAGTCTCATGTAGCCCAAGCTAACCTTGAGCCTCCTGCCTCTACCTCCAAGTACCTGTGGACATTCACATTTGTCACCAGCAGGCAGGCAAACATGACCCTACTGACTTCATGGAGCTGAATAAAAAGGCTCAACTTCTCACCAAGTTGTCCTTCTTGTCCCTAGTTTGTCTGGTGCAGGTGACCCTCCATCTCTTATCACTGCCCTGTGGTGACCGGATGACCCATCGAAGATGTGACCCAGCACAGTCTACAGAACAAACACACAGTTGCCCAAACGCTAAAGACAGCTCGTGAGCCAGGTTTTATGGGAGCACACCTGTAAATCCAGCATGCTGGAGGCAGAGGTGGGAGGATCTCAAGCTTGAGGCTAACCTGAATTGCCTTGGAGACCCCAAGATGTTGGAGATGCCAGAGCTGTGGGATAGCTGCCAAGGAGAGCTGACCACAAGAAGTGGAACCAGCCCAGGAGAAAGAAGTGTGTCACAGTCAACAAAGCTGAATGGAGTTGGAGACATGAAGAATGCTTTTTTTTTCTTTTCTATTTTCAGTGTTTTTTCCAAGAAGGGTTTCTCTGTAAAGCAGTTTTGGCTGTCCTGGAACTCGCTTGGTAGACCAAGCTGGCCTCAAACTCACTGAGATCCGCCTGCCTCTGCCTCCCAAGCACTGGGATAAAGGTATGCGCCACCACCACCTGGTCTGAAGAGTACTTTGACATTAGACACAGAGATGCAGAGTTTAGAGTTTGTCCAACTGGTTTTTGGTCTTGCTCTGGCCCAGTATTTCCTCATGATGCTGCCTCCCCTACATTTTGGAATGGTAATGTATATTCTGTGCCATATGTTGGAAGTATGTGATCTGGTTTTTTGATTTTGATTTTATAGGGGATTATAGTTAAGAGGTTACATGATTCTCAAAGTTCATGAATCTAAAGTTCAAAGGAGAGACTTTGAACTTTAGACTTTAAATAAGTTTGGAACTGTTAGACTCTATGGGGACTGTTAAAGTTGGACTGAATGCATTTTGCTATCATGTGGCTATGAGCCCTTGGGGCCTAGGGAGTGGAATGTGGTGGTTTGAAAGAAAATGGCCCCCAAAGGGTGATGGAGGAAGGTCATTGGTTAAATAAAAAGAAACTGCTTGGCCCTCATTGGTTAAAAGATAGGTGGGAGGAGTAAACAGAACAGAACGCTGGGAGGAAGAGGAAGTGAGCTCAGACTCCACAGCTCTCCTCTCGGGAGCAGACGCCTCAGAGAGACGCCATGCTCCCCGCTCCAGGGAAGATGCACGCAATGAAGCTCCGACCCAGGATGGACTTAGGCTAGAATCTTCCCGGTAAGCGCACCTAGCTGTGCTACATAGAATATTAGAAATGGGCTAGTCCAGGTGTGAGAGTTAGCTGAGAAGAGGCTAGATAGAAATGGGCCAAGCAGTGATTAAAAGAATACAGTGTCCGTGTAATTATTTCGGGGCATAAGCTAGCCGAGCAGGCGGCCAGCGTGCTGGGAATGCAGCCCCGCCACCCTTATTACTACAAAAGGGAGTGGCATTATTAGGAGTTGTGGCCTTGTTGGAGGAAGTGTGTCACTGTGAAAGGGGCTTTGAGTTCTCCTATGCCCAAGCCACTCCCAGTGTCTCAGTCTACTTCCTGTTGCCTGCATAGCAACATGTAGCAACTCCTTCTCCAGCACCATGACTGCCCACATGCCTCTAGGCTCCCCGCCATGATGAGAATAGACTAAACCTCTGAAAGTCTAAGCCACCACCTCACTTAAATGTTTTCCTTTATAAGAATTACTGTGGTCATGGTGTCTCTTCACAGCAAAAGAAACCCTAACTGAGACAACATCCATCTCATTTTATGTGGGTTCTGGGTGTGGAACTCAGGTCCTCATGCTTTTAAGGCTATCTCCCCAGACCATTTGTCTGTGATATGGTCTCATGTAGTCCAGGCTGGCCTCAAGCAGGCTATGTAGCCAAGGATGGCCTTTAAGTCCTAATCTTTCTGTCTTGTGTCACCAAGCCTGGCTTAAACCTCCCATTTTGATGTCCCAACAAGGACTTTAAAATATCTCTCTTTTGCGGGATATTAGTTGAAGGTGGGTTACATTTGTTTATGCTGTGGAACATTTGTTTAATGATGAAAAGATGTATTTCATTCTTTTAGGTTGCATTTGTTTGACTCTGTGAAGCTGTGATTCTTTGCCTGTCTAAAACACGTGATGGTCTACTGAAGAGCTGAACGGCCAATAGCTAGGCAGGAGAAAGGATAGACGGGGCTGGCAGGCAGAGAGAATAAATAGGAGGAGAAATCTGGGAGAAAAAGAAGGAGCAAAATAGAACAAGGAGAGGAGGACCACAGGGGCCAGCTACACAGCAAGCTGTGGAGAAAGAAGCAAAGAAAGGAATATAGAAATAGAGATAAAAGCCCAGAGGCAAAAGACAGATGGGATAATTTAAGTTAAGAAAAGCTGGCTAGAAACAAGCCAAGCTTTAGCTTTAGTCGGGCATTTATAAGAAGGAATAAGACTCCGTGGGTGATTTATTTGGCAGCTGGGTGCCTCAACACCCCCCCCCCTGCCGGCCTAAAAGGGCCAAAAGAGTAAAAAATGTAAAAACAACCAACAACACCTCTCTTCCCTCTTGAAGACTGGCCTGTGGATTCCAAGTGCCTGTCCTGAAATAGCACAGTTGACCAGCCACACTGTGTCCCATCTTGCACCTCTCCTTCCCTGAGCCTACAAGCCTTCCGGCACATTGTTGGAAAGCAGCAAGACTTTATGATTTAAGGAGGAAATAAAAACTCAGATTTAATAGCTCCAAAGTATAATCCCTATTACATACACAGTGGAGTGGCCCGGGCGGGGATGTGCTATTCCGGGCTTCTGGAGCTGGTGACACACTCTCAGGCATCCTAGCTCTCTGCTGGGTTTGTGGACCAAAGCTCAACCAAGTGCAGCTGCCTGAGCCCAGGAGATTGGGCTAGCAAGGAGAAAATGGCTTCCGTTCTTAATGCTACAGACTTTGCCCTCCAGGAGGGAGGCCAAAGAAGCATAGGGCAGGAGCAAACCCAGCATCGATTGGATACTGCTGCTGCCACCACGTGGTCAAAGACATAGGCCCTCTGGTAAGAGACCAACGTCTAAACATGGTGGCCCATCTAAGAGAAGAAATAAGCCTTCGTGGCCTGGCAAAGAATGTGGCCGGCTCCATATTGGGCTCAGGAGTTTCAGGATCCTCTGGCTGCCATTCTCAACCTCCCTAATTCTGTGACTCTTTAATACAGGCCCTCATGATGTGGTGACCCCCAACCATAAAGTTATTTTTGTTGGTACTTCATTAGTGAAATGTTGCTACCATTGTGAATCCTAATGTAAATATCTGATATTTCTGATGATCTTAGGCGACCCCGTGGGAGGGTCCTTCGATCCCCAAAGGGGTTGTGACCCACAGGTTGAGAACCACTGTTCTAGCTCATTCCAGGGAAGATGAGAGAGGGGTCCCAGAAGTACCTCTTCTCCAAAGTCAAAAGCTGGGTCCTCCAGCCCCCAAATATACTTTTCACATTGGTCTAGTGGGGACAGCAAACACAATAGATACTATTGTGGCGTTGATAAGCTCATCAGGAAGCTCACAGTAAGAACTGCTTAGAAAGAAACCGTGCAGCCAGGTGTAGTGGAACGCGCCTTTAATCCCAGCACACAGGAGGAAGAAGCAGGCAAATCTCTGAGTTCAAGGTCTACAGAGAAACCCGATCTCAAAAAAATCAAGAAAACCTGCTGGGTGGTACTGGCACAACCTTAATCTCAACACTTGGGAGGCAGAGACAGGTGGAGCTCTGTGAGTTTGAGGCCAGCCTGGTCTACAGAATGAGTAGTCCCAGGTTAGGTTCCAAAGGCTGCACTGAGAAACTCTGTCTCGAAAAACTAGGAGGAAAAAAAAGCCTCAGGATGTGTGGTTTAGCATTGTTTTTATCTTAGAGTCTGTAGTTGCATTCACTTCCACCCTACAGTGCTCAGAACTGGGTGTAGCTCTGTTCATAGATAGTGTGTCTAAGCTTGCAGGAAGCCCTGGGCTCAATCCCCAGCACTTCATAAACTAGGCTGAGCGGCACACACCTTTAACTCCAGCATTTGTAGTTGAGGATTGGGTCTCCCTCAACTACATGGCAAGATTGAGGTCAGCCAGGGATACATGAGTCCGTGTCTGAGAGAGAAGTGTGGGGGGTGGAGAAAATTTGAGCACTATTTGTCTAAGCTCAATTGCTAATATTTTAAAAATTCATTTTTATGATATGTGCATTGATGTGACGGTATTAGATCCCTTGGAACTGGAGTTACAGACAGTTGTGAGCTGCCATGTGGGTGCTAGGTATTGAACCCAGGTCCTCTGGAAGAGCTCTCAGTGCTCTTAACCACTAAGCCATCTCTCCAGTACCCTCAGTCTCTAATTTTACATCTAAGGAATCTGAAGCTTGAGATGAGGAATGACCAGGATTGCCTGGTCCATCAATAAGTCAGGGGCAGGGGCAGAGACCCAGAACCTAGCCCTTACCACGTGACTGAAACCACATCAAACTCACCTTCATACCCCCTGGGTACGTCTGAACATGAAGACTTTCTTTGCAAGTGGAGTAAATGTCTTTCCTGGGGTTCCCAAGCCAGCCTGGACTCATTCTCGTTCCCAAATACAAATGCCAGTGTGGAACAGCTCCCACCAGGCAGAATGTAAACACTGAGGCTTGTACCCTCTGTACCACCCCCACCCAGGCTGTGCTTTGCTTCCCGAGGTCTCTCCCAGCTTCCCAGCAGGTCCTAAATCTTTCCAGAGACACAGCCCAGCCATCCAGGCAAGGGGTGGGATGAGGGAGGGAGCAGGCAGCAACTCTGCCAAGGACCTAGCCTGTAAGGAGGAGTTGGGAGTAGCGGCTGGCTGGCCGCTGGCAGCCTTGGGAGGCTACCCTGCAAAGCTTGGAGGTCTGCTGGCTGCACACTGGACCTGAAGGACCCACAGACTCGCCATGCTGTGCACACCTCTCAACTGGCACGTATCCTGTGTAGCATTAAGAGAGAGATGAATTCAAGTCCTGGATTGTCACCAACTTCCTAAATGCCCACGGCTGGACATGTCCTCATTCTGACTCTGGTTTGAAGGAGCAGAAACAACGGGCTATCGGGATGCCTCCTGCTCTAAGGTTGGAGTTTGGGGTCTCCGTCTCCACAAGATGGTTGAACAGTCTGGCTGGAACCCTGTCTTCTGCTCGCCCTAACTCATTCCTGCTTGAGCCATAGGTGTGGTCCTCTGGCTACACGTGTCTGCTTTCCAATTGTCCCCCTCCCCCCCCGAATATCTACACTCCAAAGAGGATTTCTCTCCTGTAGCAATTTCAGTACGAACTGCAGGGTCAGACCCTGTGTTCCAGGCCCAGGATCAGACATGGGGGCCCATGCCATTGTCACTGACACCAGCATCTTATCTGGCCTCGAGAGCAACACCACAGGCATCACGGCCTTCTCCATGCCTGCCTGGCAGCTGGCGCTGTGGGCCATAGCCTACCTGGCCCTGGTGCTGGTGGCTGTCATGGGCAACGCCACAGTCATCTGGATCATTCTGGCCCATGAGAGAATGCGTACAGTCACCAACTATTTCATCATCAACCTGGCCCTGGCAGACCTCTGCATGGCAGCCTTCAACGCCACCTTCAACTTTGTCTATGCCAGTCACAACATCTGGTACTTCGGTCGCGCCTTCTGCTATTTCCAGAACCTCTTTCCCATCACAGCCATATTCGTCAGCATCTACTCCATGACTGCCATCGCCGCTGACAGGCAAGAGCGGGCACCAGGGAAGCGGGGTGGGCATCTTGTTGGAGAGCTCAGAGGATTGCCTCCTAGACCTGGTCTGGGTTCATAGCAAGAAGACAGGGGGATACAGAGCCAAAGCAGGGAAAGTGGAGATTAGACACAGAATGACTTTACCCTAGGAGCTTGCTCAAGGTGGGAAGGGACGATGTTCCCAGCGACTTTGGAAGTGTGATTCTTCCTATCTTACTGTCTTTATACAAGGAAATTGTGCAGATTGTTTTTGTATTTGGAAAAAAGTTGAATATTGCATGGGGTTAGAGTGCTGCCTCTGGTTAGATCTATGCTTTTTTTTGGGGGGGGGGGGGGGAGATGTTGCTAGTGTGTATATGGAAGGGTACCAGCCTTTGAGAAATGGGCCTAGGATGGGGTGGAAGAAGTAGCACTGAGACCTTCTGGGGCAGGCAGGCTGGGGTAAAAGAGGAGACTCAAATGCCTGGGGGAGTGGGAATCTGACTAACAGCCAGTATGATGAGATGATTCAAAGACCAAGGAAGTCCAGGAGACGGAGACAGAGCCATGAGACCCTCGGACAAAGAGTACCGATTACAATGATTGGGTAGATGTGAGCTTTCCTTTCTCCCCTCATCCCCCACCACTCCCCAACTTCTCCCAGCAACCTTCCCCCACCGCCTCTCACTGCTGAGCTATCGAGCTATAGCTATCGATGGTTTTCTGTGGGGTTCTCTGGGGATTTCCTTTGAGGCAATGTTTTCAAAACATTTTTTTTTCTTTGACAATGTTTTAAAAGTGAGAAGTTTGGGGCTGTGGATGTAGCTCTGTTGGCAGCATGCTTGCTTAGTGTGTTTGGCGCTATGGCTGTGATCCCCGGCACTGCATAAATCAGATATAAGATGGTGGTGCACGCCACCATCTGCAATTCCCACACTTGGAGGTAGCAGGAGGAGGGCCAGAGGCCCAAGTCATCCTAAGCTCCAAAGACAGTTGTCTCACACACACACACAAAATTTTTGAATACCATTCATTAGGTACAGCTTCTGTCTTTACACCCAAGAGAACTGGGGAATCAGGATAAGTGGGGCTAGTTAAGGTCATCCAGTGAGTCAGGGCAGAGCCAGGGCCCTCTGGGCAGTGGGTTCAGGAGAAGTCTTTCCAAATTGGGCTGGTGCCTGCTGAACATCCCTCCCTCCTCCCTGGGTCTGTCTGAATGTCCCCTAAGGATTTCTTTTGTCATGCAGCAAATTTGGGGTGCTTCCTCTGTATTGGGCACAGTTCCAGGTTTGGGGGAACCTCCACTGATGCGGGGGGATAAACAGTGTTAGCACATGAGGTCTTAGAGCCTCCACCTCAGAGGGAGGCTGGACCACAGGAAACTAGGTGGAAGCCAGGGAGCCTGGAAGGCAAGCAGGAGGGTAATGACCGGTGGCCGAGCAGGGCTCTGAGCAAGCTGGCAGCAGCTGAGACTCGCAATTCCTTTCTCCACGCCTTTTTAAAATTTTTTTTTATCACATTGGTTTGTTTGGTGTGTGTGTGTGTACACGTGCTAGCATGCACACTTCTCACAATACCCCTGGGAATGTCAGAGGACAACTTGTAGGACTCAGTTTTTAACTTCTACCTTTTGTGGGTTCTGGGGATTGAACTTGGGTCCTCAGGCTTCACATCAAGCCCCTTTACCTACTGAGCCCTCTCATTGGCCCCCTTTCTCACTTTCTTCACTCAGCAAATATATACTCAGTGTGTGCCGTGTAAGTATTGTTCTGGGGTTTAGGTGGGGGAAACCCATGTAAATGTTCCTGCTAGGGTAAGGATTTAAATCCTAAACACACGAATAAATAAACTGTAATTGTATTTGAGGCCATGAGTGTTGCAAACAAATATTGGCTAAAGGGGGCTCTCTTGGCACCAAGATGTGCTGGGAGGAATAGTCTACACTCAGTGATTCTCAACCTTCCTAACGCTGCGACCCTTTAATACAATTCCCCATGTTGTGGTGACCCCCTAACCATAAAATTATTTTTGCTGCTGATTCATAACTGTAAATTTGCTACTGTTATGAATTGTAAATATTTTTAGAGACAAGTTTGTCCAAGGAGTCAAGACCCACAGGTTGGGAACCACTGGGCTACGGGCTTAAATGAACATGGATGGACCCATTGGGAGGTTGGGATCCGAGCAACGATGAGTAGATTAGGGCAGCCTGGAGAATTCTAGAGACAAACATTCCAAGCAATGGATAAGGTGGTAAGGTTCTCAGGGCTCAGTCTTAACACCCAGGATGCCCCAGTGTGGACTCCTCTATCTCAACAAACGGGAAACATGCAACTCCGTGCCACAGCCTACAGTTCCTACCTTGTCTCAAAGCTCAGGTTCATCCTAGAGAGGGAGGGCCAGGCATTGCCCACCAAAGCCCTCTCTGATGAATTTAAAACAATGAATTCATAGGACTGTTCTCTTTCCTGTGCGCATGTATCCCTTCCTCCATACGACAGCCTACATGCAAGAATGACCCCATTTTCATGGAGCTGGAAATGGAAGGTCTAGAAAGCTAATGCTCTTTGTTCAAGATCTTGTCAGGAAGTAGTGGAGACAGGATTCGAACCCAGATCAGCCTGATTCTAAACTCCCAGGACCTTACCCTCTGCTAATGGGGCATGAGCCACCCTATAGCTGGCCCTCATATTAAAATGTTTTTCTAGGCCAGGGGTGGGGGCACACGTCTTTAATCACAGCACTCAGGAGGCAGAGGCAGCTCTGCCGGTGAAGAACTTGCAGTGTGAGCATGAACACCTGAATTCCATCCATGCTAGCACAAACTTGTAATCCCAGAGCAGGAGAGGTTAGAGATGGGAGGATTCCCAGTGCTTGATGGACAGTCAGTGTCTCAGGTAGGGTTCCTATTGCTATGAAGAGACACTATGACCATGGCAACTCTATAAGGAAACCGCTTAAGGAGGTGATGGCTGACAGTTCAGAGGTTCACTCCATTATCATAGTAGGGTGTTGGGGAATATTGTTTTCATGTGTGTGACTGTTGTTTACGCTGCGTTTGTTTAACTCTGTGAAGCTGTGTTACTGTGCCTGTCTAAAACACCTGATGGTCCTAATAAAGAGATGAATGGCCAATAGCGAGGCAGGAGCAAGGATAGGCATGCTGGCAGGGAGAGAGGATAAACAGAAGGAGACCTGAGATCAAGGAGAGGAGGACACCAGGGATCAGTGACATAGCAAGCTACAGAGAAAGAAGCAAAGAAAGGTATACAGAAATTGAGAAAGATAAAAACCCAGGGGCAAAAGGTACTTGTGTAATTTAAGGTTAAGAAAAGCTGACAAGAAACAAGCCAAGCTTAGGCTGGGCATTCATAACTAGGAATAAGCCTCCTTGTGTGATTTATTTGGGAACTTGGGTGGTGGACCCCTCAAAAAGCCTAAAGAGTAACACATTCCGCAACTGCGGGGAGCATGGCAGTTGGGAATATGGCAGTGTTCAGGCAGACATGGTCCTAGAGAAGGAGCTGAGGATTCTACATCTTGATCCAAAGGCAATAGGAAGTGAACTGAGATACTGGGTGTGGCTTGAACATATATGAGACCTCAAAGCCACACTTCCTCCAATAAAGCCACACCTACCCTAACAAAGCCACACCTCCCAATAGTGCTTCCCCCTCTGAGTTTATGGGAACCAATTACATTCAAATTACTACAGTCAGCCTAGCCCAACTAGTGAGTTCCAGACCATCAAGAGACCCTGTCTCAAAAATCAAGGAAGATAGTATCTTGAGGAAAAACCCCCAAAGTCGGTCTCTGGACTCTATACAGTATATACACTTGTACAAATACCTGCATGGAGGCAAATATTTCAACTTGGCATGGTGGTGCATGGCTTAGCACTTGGGAGATAGAGATGAAAGAATTGGAAATTCAAGGTCATCCTCAGCTACATAGAGAGTATGAGACCAGCCTGGGCTACATGAGACCCTGCCTCAAAATTCAAATGAACTGCTGGGTACGGTGGTGTTTGCCTTTGATCCAAGCACTCAAGAGGCAGAAGCAAGCAAACCTCTGTGAGCCGGAGGCCAGTCAGGGCTATGTAGTAAGACTATGTTTCAAAAAGAAATAAGCTAATCTTACTGTAATGAAGAGTTTGTGTTCTTCATTGTGACCCATGGAGTCGCCAATCTAATCCTGCTCTGATCTCTGCTAAAAGGGAACCAAGCCTTAGGTTAGGGTGCATATTAGGAAGATGGGTTTCAGCCTTGGAGAATGGTGCCTTTGGGTCCTCTAGCCTTTGAGAAACAGGCAGTGAGCCTTCCTCGGTTGGGCCCTAGGCTGATGAAGCCTGAGCCCCCACTAAGTCCAGGGTGCTCCCTGTGTGGGTCCTGAAGAACAGGGAACAGAGCAATTCAGGAGTAGACAGCTGAGACCAACCAGGATTCAAAGTCAGCGTTGCTCTGTCTCCTGGAGTGGAAAATGGAGATGACGCTCACCATCCAGACCACTGCACTTCCCCAGACATAGGGCTCAACAGCAACCCAAGTCCCTGCGTTGCCCTGCAGAGAGACATCAGCAGAGCCTGTTCTGGACAGCTTCATCAAGAAGGTGGTCTATGACCTCAGCGAGTGCTGGCAGGAAGGAGGAGCTTCTGAAGGGGAGGGGAGGAAAGCCCCCGTGCGGGCTCTTCCAGGGCGTCTTTGTTAAGGTTTCCATTGCTGTCATAAAGAACCAAGACCAAAAGCAACTTGGGAAGGAAGGGACTTATTTCATTTTCTACTTCCAGGTAACAGTTCATGAGGAAGTCAGGGCAGGAACCTGGAGGCAGGGACTGTAGCAGAAGCCATAGAGAAATGTTTCTTACTGACTTGCTTCCTGTGCTGTAGCGTGAATTCTAATTGGTATTAATAATAAAAACTCAGAGTCAGATATTAGGGACAAAAGCTGAGTGATCGGAGAAGGAGAGCAACCTGCCACTAGGGAGTTCTCACCTCTACCAATGCTCCGACCTAAAGGGTGATCCTGTCCTCAGACTGCGCTCTCTGACTGACTACCTAGGCTGACTGAGCTCCTGTCTTCTCCTGCCTTATATTTCTCTCTTTGCCCACCCACATCGCTCCTGTCTCCACCCCCCCCAAGTACTGGGATCACCTTTGTGTGAGTTCTGTTTCTCTTTTAGACAGACTCACCTTTAAGTAGCCCAGGGTGGCCTTGAACTCCCAGAAATTCCTCTACCTCTGTCTCCAGAGCCCTGGGATTAAAGTGTGCACCACCACTCCCTGGCCTCTAGTGGCTTAGCTCTGTGCTCTGATCTTCAGGCACGCTTTATTTCTTAAACCGCAAACAAAACATCACTACACTGTGCCTTGCTCAGCTTGCTCTCTTACACAGCACGGAACTGCCTAATCACGGGTGACACCATGAGCTTGACCCCTACCCCCAAAGCATCAAACATTAAACAAGAAAAGGTCCCCCAGGCTTGTTCACAGGGCAATCTGGTGGGGGCACTTTCTCAACTGAGGTTCCTTCTCAAATGACTTTAGCTGTGTCAGGTTGAACAAACAAATAAACAACATCAAAAACTAACTAAGACACAGGGAAAACTGTGAGAGCGGACTGAACCAAGCATTGGCAATGTGCAGAGTCTAAAGCAGTGGTTCTCAGCCTTCCTAGTGTTTTTAATACAGTTCCTCATTTTATGGTAACCCCCCCAACCATAAAATTATTTTCATTATTACTTTGTAACTATAATTTTGCCACTTTTATGAATTGTGATGTAAATATCTGATATGCAGAATATCTGATGTGTGACCCCTGTGGGGGTCGTGACCCACAGGCCAAGAACTGCTGGAAAGATTCATGCCTGCAGGATTCAGCTTGTGCCTGCACAAGTCTGCAGAACGGGTTCAGGTGGTAGAATGCATGCCTAGCAGCTTGAAGTCCTGGATTCTATCCCCAGTGCTGCATAAATCAAGCATGGCAATCCATACCTGTAATTCACTACACTCAAGAGGATCAGGAGTTCAAGGTTATCCTCAGCTTTATAGCAAGTTCAAGGCCAGCCTGGGCTACATGAGACTTTGTCTCAAAGAAAAATAAAATGTTTGCTCATCCTCAGACACAATCGTCTGTGTCCTATGGCACCTATGGTGAGTGGTCACTGAATGGGACCCTGTGTGTGTCAGATACAGCTACTGCTGCAGAAAGTTCCAGAGGGCATCACTGGTTTGGTTTTTGTCTGGAAAATGCTTGTACCATAAAGAGTGGTGGGAAGCTGGCTTGGGAACGAGAATACACACACTCAAGTCAGGCTGCGCTTCAGGCTAGTGCTGGACTGTACCCTGCTCTGGGTTGGATCATAGTCTGACTGGCCAAGGGCCTGTCCACGCCCAGGGGGAGGCAGTAGAATGGGTTCCTGGGCTAGATTCTGGGGTACTAGCATGCTATGGCTGGAGACAGTCACTACCTCCCCATCACCACCTCTGCAGATTGGATGGGATTCCAGCATCTGCCTACAGGGCAGCTGTGTGAACAGGGAGATGCTGGCCTGAACAGCAAGGTAAGGGGAGGATGTCAGCTGATGTTGTGATCTGCTTGTAGGTACATGGCCATCGTCCATCCCTTCCAGCCACGGCTCTCCGCCCCCAGCACCAAGGCGGTTATCGCTGGCATCTGGCTGGTAGCCCTGGCTCTCGCCTCTCCCCAGTGCTTCTACTCCACCATCACCGTGGACCAGGGGGCCACCAAGTGTGTGGTGGCCTGGCCCAATAACAACGGAGACAAGATGCTTCTTCTGTAAGCCCCACGCCAGGGATGAGGGTGGGCATACATGTGCTTGTATGTTGATTCACGTCTGTGTGTAGCATGTGCCTAGAGATATTCGCACTATTCTGCAGGTATATGTGTGATCATGTGAGTTCAGGTTTATCCTGAATCTCCTTGACTGCCAGCAAGGAGCTGGAGGTGTGGCTTATCGGTATGGGGGTGTGTCTTAGTGGTATGGGGGTGTGTCTTAGCGGTACGGAGTGTGACTCAGTGGTAGACTGCTTGTCTCGCATCCAGGGAAACCTTAAATTCAATCCCCAGAACCCCATAAGCTGAGAGTGGTGATACACACCGATAATTCCAGCACTTGGAAGAGAGAGGTAGGAGGATCATAAATTCAAGGTCATCCTCAGCTCACAGCATGCTCAAGACAAGCGTGGTCTCTAGGAGGCTGTTTTAAAACAAAACAAAACAAAACAAAGTTAACAGTGAGGCTACGCCACAACAAACCATTGTAGGTGGAAAATACCCAGTGTCAAGTGTGGGAAATGCCCTCATAACTGTGACCTGGTGGCTAACTAGAGGTGACACTCACTGCCACTGCTCAGTTTCTTCATAGAAAAGCAAATGGAAAGGTAAGAATTTAAGGTGTGGTTTCTGCTGAGTGAGTGTTTTATTTCCATCACCAGACAGTCAAGTAGGGGACCATCTATATGAAAAGCAATGCCAAGTACCAGGCCTGTTAGAAGCATTTCATATATACTGATACTGTTAATTCTCCTAATGTTATGGAGCAAATATGGCTCATATTTTGTGTATTTATTTTAAACAATGCTGACCTTGATGTCACCACACCTGCTTCATGTGGTACAGGGGATGCAAGGGCCCGTGTGTGCTAGGCTAGCATCCTATCAGCTAAGCTACATTCCCCTGCCACCTCTTGTATGTAGCCTAGGCTGACCGGGAACTCTGACCCTCCAGCCTCCATCTCGCAAGTCACCACGACCACTACATGTATTGTATCCTTCCATCTTGGTGGTAGAGAAACTGTGTTACATGACGTGCCCCAGACAACCCAGTGAATGGGAAAGCAGGGGAACCAAACGCGGGCCAAACTGCCTTGGAGCCTGATTGCTCAGCCTGCCTGCCACCTCACTCAGGATGAACATGGACCATGTGTGTCTGCAGATGGAGTGCGTGGCTCTGCAGGTCACACACGCGCTGCCACTGGTGTCTGTAGGTAGGCCAGTGTTAGATGTGTTTGTGGAGTCTGTACGGAAGTCAATGCCAGGTAGTTATGACAGCCTACCTGTAATCTCAGGAGGTGGAGACGGTGATATAGAGCAAGGTCAGCTGGACTAGCCACGTCAGAGAGCTCTCCAAGGGAGAGACCCTGCTTCAATATATATTAGGAAAGAGGGCTCAAGGAAGACTTACACACATACACACACACACACACATGTGCATACATGCATGCATAGATAGCCCCACGTGTACCTACTCACATACAGATATGCACACACATGCATACATGCCTACACACACACACACACATTGTTTAAAAAAAGAAGTCACATGGTAGAAGGGGACTCTCAGACCCATTCCTTGTTGCTTCAAGGACCACCGCCCACCCCCACCTGCCTGGGAGTCAGGGGAACTGTGGCTTATTCAGGAGATCCTGACACCCTCAGAAAAATGGAGCCAGTGACACGTCTCTGGCATAGTGCCTTCCTCAGAGGAAATAGTGGGCTTCAGTACAACCCAGGAATCCTCCCTGGGGACTCAGAAGGCGCAGCGCTGGCTGGGTCTGGCTCAAAGGTCTTTGCCCGATGCCGCCGTGTACCCAGGCAGTGTTGAGGAGCAGGACGCAGAGGACCAGTAGCTATCAGGGCGGCAGTCTCCGCTGCTCATCTCTGAATAAGGCTTTTACTACACGGTAGCTCCTGAATTATCACGTCTGCTCTACTTTATGTATCTATTCATGTGCACACATGTTCATTCCTGCACTCACCACATAGCTATACACACACAGATGATTCTGGGAGAAAACATACGTTGTGAACGGGGCGGGAGGGTTGACCTTTGTGCTTGATGGCATTTGTGTGAAGCAGGGTCTCATATAGCGCAGCCTGGCCTCTGATTCGCTGTGAACAGAGGAATAACCTTAAACTCCCCCATCTTCCTGCTTCCATACCTGTGCTGATGGGATTTCGGGCATGTGCCAGCACACCTAGTTTAGAGTATATATATATTTATATATATATATATATATATATATATATATATATATATATATATATATATTGTAAGGTTTCTTTTTTTAGAACATGGGGCACGGGGTGGGGGGCAGAGTTTGAGCACTCTACGGCCACTCTCTCATCTACACGTGGCTTCCAGGGATCCACTTCAGGTCATCATCGGGCTTGGCAGCAAGCCCGGATTCCCACAGAGCCGTCTCCCCGGCGCCGGTGTTTTATTTTATACGTTAAACAAACATAAAATTGCATTAGCTTCTCCTTTTCCCCCCACCCTTTTAGCCTTTTCAGTAACACAGAACTGGGGCTGATGCCGGTGACATTTTGTGAGAAAAGCCCCTCTTTGGCACATATACTAGCCAATGTTGCTTAATTTTTCTTTAAATCAAACAAAACCGAGGGTGGGGCTTCAAGGGTGGGGGTCCGTGGGGTTCACGGACCTTAAGCGTGGGCGAGCCTGGGTGGATCTGGCCGCCTGCTGCCCACCCAGGTCCATGGCTCTCTCTCCGTTCAGGTATCATCTGGTGGTGTTTGTCCTCATCTACTTCCTACCCCTCGTGGTGATGTTCGTGGCTTACAGTGTCATTGGCCTCACGCTGTGGAAACGCGCGGTCCCCAGACACCAGGCTCACGGCGCCAACCTGCGCCATCTGCAGGCCAAGAAGAAGGTGAGAAGGGGATCAGAGAGGGCGGGACCTCCTGGAGTCACCTGGGCCCCAAGCCTGCCCGCTAGGGGGCAGCGGGGAGCAAACAATCCAGGTCACTCAGCGCTACAGACCTCTGCCGTCTGGAGACAATGCTGGACCGAGTTTTTTGTGTTCTAAAAGTTTCACCATAGCAAGCAGCGGGGTACTTAGGGTACTTAGGACACTTAGTGTCCCTTCCACTGAGAAGTTGGTCTCCAGTTGCGATCTTCAACTTGCCTTCTGGTCCTCAGGAGTGCTGGACAATGAGGAGTGTGCCTGTAAATTCCAGGCGAGTGAGGTGCCCCGAAGGGCTCAGGAACCTGGCCTCTAGGGAGAGGATGGGTCAGGTTGGAACATCACTGCCTACATAGAAGCGCTAAAGTAGACAAAGATCCCAGGGAAGGGTGGCTGGGGTCCCAGAGCTTTGACCTCCTAAGAGAGGCACAGGATGAAGAGGTGACCCGTGGGAGAGAATCCTGGGAGAGTGGACCACAGAACGGGGCTGCTAGACTTGAGGATTTCAATGGAAGGACAGCAGTGAGCACCGAGAAACTAGCCTGTGGGAAAGCCATGAGGTGGTGGGCTCTGGAGCATGCGGCAAATTCACATTCCAGCGGATGGAGGGCAGAGAGGTAGACGGGCTCTGACTATAGAAGGTTGTCAAGGCCAGGATTGAGGGGTACCCTGCACTCCCAGGAGGGGTGACTTGGGACTGAGGAGCCAAGGACTGACCCGAACCTCTCCCTGACCAGTTTGTGAAGGCCATGGTACTGGTGGTGCTGACATTTGCCATCTGCTGGCTGCCCTACCACCTCTACTTCATCCTGGGCAGCTTCCAAGAGGACATCTACTACCACAAGTTCATCCAGCATGTCTACCTGGCCCTCTTCTGGCTAGCCATGAGCTCCACCATGTACAATCCCATCATTTACTGCTGCCTCAACCACAGGTGAGTGCCACCCTGGCTCTGCCCCTTTTATTCCCACATAGGAATGCTGCCCCCTTCAGGTCAGCCCACAGCACAATGCTCCCTGTGGCCTGGATCTAGCCTGAGTCCCATCTCCTTCCCAAAGCCTTGTCCTTTGCCGGGCCATGGTGCCTGTGTTCTTCTCTGTCCTTCTGTCTCTTCTGGGGTCTGCATCAGGGACAAGGGAGAGGGCAGAAGTCAGGATCAGAGAGATGGAGGGAAGGAGGGAGCAGGGAGAGGCAGAAGGACAGAATGAGAGGAAGGAAGAGCTGGGACAAAGAGGTAGCACTGCCTCGGAGCTAGTGTTTTTTCTTTTTAATGTTGTGTGTGTGTGCCTGTGTGCAAATGAGTGTATGCCATGGCACATGTGTTTGGGGGTCAGAGGACAATTTGCAGTAGCTACCTCTCTTTCTACCATGTGGGTTTCTGCGATAGAACTCGGCTTGCTAGGCTTGGCAGCAGGTGCCTCTCCCCACTGTACCATCTCGCCAGCTCAAAGAGCTGGCATTTCTAAGAGCTTCATCTTAAGGATGCACGTAGTCTAGGTGGGCAGGTTGTCTAAAGAGAATGGGGCTGGGCTGGGGAATCACATATTTCTTGCCACCCCATCCCCCAGGATGTGACCTGGGAAGGAGGGGCTGGGATCTTATCTTACTCCTGCCCCTGGTGCTCCTAAGGTCCTAGAGTCTGGGATACGCTGGCACCTGATCTGGGTCTCTTAGAAACGGAAGAGGTGGTAAGCCAGACAGAATCCGAGTCCCAGGAGCCCTGTGCAGAGAGTGAGCCTTCTATCCTGGGAGGGGGCAGGCAAGAGGGCATGAGAGGTAGACACTGCATCAGCTCAGTCTGCTGGATGGATGTGAGCAACATGGACCCTGGGGCCTCTTTGTTCATAACTTTTATCAGCCGTCTATGCAGGTGCCCAGGCTCCCACGGAGGTCTTTGTTACTTAGTTGACTCACTCACCTGGGGCAGGCTCTGTGAGTGCTTACTGGGTGCCTAGAATCTTTAGCTCCAAGAGGTAAGTAGATAAGAGAGAAAAGGGAGTCTCCCATTATACAGATAGGGAAACGGAGCCTAAGGGTGGATCCTCCTAACCCCTGCACAGGCAATGGCTCCGGGATTTGGAATTCCGTGCATCTCCAATGCTTCCCCCTCACGCATCTTGTTCATGAGATGGATGTGAGAACCTGGAGAATGCCCTGTCTTATCAGGGAGAGACACACACCCCCAGCACCCCATGCCTGTGTGAATGTCACTCTCCTGTGTCCTGGTCACATCCGATGTTGTGACCATATTCAGTCCTGGAAGCTTCTGAAGTAGCTTCTGTGCTGTTCTGTAATGACATTATCACAGAGATCCGGTGTTCTGGCCTGGCCTCTCCGCTCAGAAAACACTCACTAAGTGGCTCCAGGTGCCCAGCACTTTTCCAGCCCCAGGAGGTGAGGAGAGAGCAGAAGCAAAGGTTTTTTTTAAAATATATTTTTAATATTTACTTATTTATTATGTATATAATATTCAGTCTGTGTGTATGCCTGAAGGCCAGAAGAGGGCACCAGACCTCATTACAGATGGTTGTGAGCCACCATGTGGTTGCTGGGAATTGAACTCACGACCTTTGGAAGAGCAAGCAATGCTCTTAACCACTGAGCCATTTCTTCAGCCCGCAAAGATTTTTTTTTCTTTGCAAAAGCTGATGGCCTAGACATCACGTAGCAGGCTAACGTAATGTGTGAGTGTGGGCAGGACGTGCCGACGGACTTCACCACTGGGCAGGGGGCTGCAGCTTACATTGGAGCAAAAGCTGGAGTGGCTGACTCTGCCCGGCGGCCTGAGCAAGAATTCCACACAGAAGGAACACCCAAATCAACAGCCCTGTGGTCAAGGTCGGCGCTTGATCTGGTGCTTCAGCTGGGAGAGTTCTATAAGGCATTGAGGCAGAGACCTGGGAGACAGGTGCTCTGCTTTACCTTTCAAAAGAACCAGCCCTGGGGGCCAGATAAGTGGCTCAGGGGTTAAGAGCACTGACTGCTGTTGTTTTATCGAAATTTATATCTTATGATTTTTACTAATAAAGTGACTCTTCACACCCCTCAGGTTTCGCTCTGGATTCAGGCTGGCTTTCCGGTGCTGCCCCTGGGTCACACCGACGGAGGAAGACCGACTGGAGCTGACTCGCACGCCATCGCTCTCGAGGAGAGTCAACAGGTGTCACACGAAAGAGACCTTGTTCATGGCTGCTGACGTGACCCACTCCGAGGCTACCAACGGGCAGGTTGGGAGTCCCCAAGATGGGGAAACTGCTGGACTCTGAAGTCTTGAGCCTGTCTATAGGGCCAGGCTTAGTCCCTTTGAGAAGCCCCAATGTCATAGTTTGTCCGACACTCTATTCTTCAACACGCTAATAGAAAAACAAGATGGTGTCTGGAGCTCCAAAGGCAATGCTAATACAAAGATCTCAGAGCTCACACACCCCCTTAAGCATTCCAGGGATGGAGGAAGGAGCCAGGAAGACTGGGAGCCAACACTTGACCAATCCAGGAGCTGCAAAGCAAAATGTCTCCCTGGAATATAAAGAAGGATGGGAAAAAACTGGATCCTGTTAAAGATAGTTGTGCTTGTCATGAGAAGAGGCGGGTGAGGGGATGGCAAGATGACTCAGTGAGATACTAAAGGCACTCGCTGCTAAGCCTGGTGACCTGAGTTCAATTCCTTGATCCCACGTGGAAGGAAAGAAGCAACTCCTACAAGTTGTCCTCTGACCTCCCCAAGTGTATATGTGAACGCATGCACACACACACACAATGTTAAAAAAGAAAAAAGGGGGCGTACTTGCTGGGCAGTGGTGGCGCACGCCTTTCATCCCAGCACTCAGGAGGCAGAGGTGGGCAGATCTCTATGAGTTTGAGGCCAGACTGGTCTACAGAGGGAGTTTTCTAGGTCAACCAGGGTGACAGAGAAACCCTATCTTGAAAAAAGAAAAAAAAAGAGGGGCATTCAGTGTTAGGGTCACAGGAAAAGGTGGGGACTGTAGCAGCCTGAAAAAGACAAGGCCCCACAAGAATACTCAGCTGCTTCACTCTGGACCATTGTTGCCAGATGTTCGAAATAAAACCTGAAATCCAGTTAATATATGGAAGCTCCAGGCTTCTGAACATGGTCATGAAAATGCTTAGAAATGCTAGATACGCCAAACAAAGCAGGGCACAGCTGAAGGGACCCGAGCAGCCCCAGTACGGCAGTCATGGCTCTGGCAGGCCTGGCCCTTCCACTATCTGCCCCCCTCCTTGTTAAAAACCATTAGATTCTGGGGCTGGAGAGATGGCTCAGCGGTTAAGAGCACTGACTGCTCTTCCAGAGGACCCGGGTTCGATTCCCAGCACCCACATGGCAGCTCACAACTGTCTGAAAATGCAGTTCCATGAGATCTGACACCTTCACACCAACAAACATAATAAAGTTAAATAAATAAGTAAAAAAAAAAAAAAGTTAAAAAAAATGATTTAAAAAAAAAAAAACCATTAGATTCCATTCCTTAAGCTAGCCATCAAGGTGTATTCCTTTATTTGGCCACTTCCTCCTCCTGAGGCTGACTACCAAGGTCCAGCTATCAAAGTATTGAAGTCCAGCAATCACAAGCCCCCTTTTGGCTGCCTTAATTAACATGCCCCCCAAAATTAAATATTTCATCCTAACATGGGGTTTCCATTTTTACCTTTATCAATTACCATTTACCTGTGGGCCATGTCTGTCTCCTCTCTATCCAGAGCCAGTCCTCTGCCCCTCTGAAGTACTCCTGCCCCCTCTCCCTTGTCCCCTTCCCCTTCTCCCTCATCTTCTATCTCCTGTCTTTGTCTCTTATTCCCTGCCCTTTGGCCTCTTGGGCTAATAAATTTTCTTTGGGCTGAGATTTTGGGTCTGGGGTGTTTTGTGCCGACTCCAATACTTTCAACAACCATGATACAGACCCCTTGCCAAAGACAGGACACACAGGAGGAAGTTCTTCCTTTGGCTGTGAGTGGGTCCAGGGCTTCTCTGCCTTAGGATTTAGCAACTCAAACACAAGCCCAGAGTAGACGGTGGTTAATAGTCCAAAGGAACCTCAGCTGAGATGCTTGGGTAAGTCACTCTGTCCCTCTGCCTGATGGCAGGATTGCCATGAGGCTCTCTGGAAGTGATGCCTACAAACCAGCAGGTCATACTCAGATTAGCACTCAATAAATAAACAAACACCGTGCCAGCTGTTAAGACACAAAAGCCACCTACAAGTCAGGAACACAGTTCCCACCCTCATTTCGGCGGCAAGGAGCTGGCAGGCAGAGGACACTGACTGTCGCAAGTCTGGGAAAGCATCAGGCCTGGTTCAGGCCTCTCCAGGACTGCACATCTCCCTGCTTGGTGGGGACTCATTCACAGCTTACCCAGGGCCCCCTGAAAACCACCTAAGCTGTAAACGTCTGCTCAAAGTTTAACCAAGCTCACCCAGAGATCACTATGCCAGCTGCTGGTTCTGCTAGTACCCCCAATAAAGGGCTCTGATGTCACTTAGACCTATAGTCATGACCGGGACATCACAGAGGACTTTAGAAGCCACTGTTGGGGGAATCCAGCGAAGGGCTGGGGATGAATCCCAAACTGCAGCCTTGGGCTAAAAGCAGCCATCTCCTGAGCTAAGATGGGTAAAAGACCCAGGTAGGAGCTAAGGTCTCACAGATTGGATCCTTAAGTCTGGGGAAGTGACGTAGCAGCCACTCTGCCTCTTTGGACTGCCCCGGATGGTCATGTGCCAGAGCAGAGGGTTTGTCTGACCGCTGGAGGTTGCAGAGAGGGAGGTAAGGCTGCTTGGGGTGTGTGGGGGGTGGGAAGGGGGATGATGTGTGAAAACGGGTTAGACTCAAGAGAAACTTGGGTAGGCGGGGAAATCAAAGGCAGGTTCTTGGAGATGGCAGCGGCTTGTTCCCGGAAGACACTGACCAGGGGGAAAAGGGCATAGAGACATGGGGTGAGTGTCTAAACAGGACCAACAGGGGGAAGGGGAGGGCCCAGGGCCTGTGAAATAGCCAGGCCAGTTTCTGGTTTAGCAATCCTCCACTCCTAAAGCAGTAATGTTTACTTTCCTTGGGGCTTGGTTTTCAATCTTTCTGGAGGGTCAACGCTTTAGATGTTCAAATCTTTGTACAAAGGAAAGAGCTCAGCCCCCAGACAACTACCAGCACCCCATTATATTTCATGGGATCTTCCAAGGCCAGTGTTATCTGACTGAAAATCAAGGAGAACCTGGAAGTGAGGACTACCCTGTACTCCAAGGACCCTTCCCAGTGAGGCCCTTACCCCACCCCATTCAGTACACTGGGAAAAGCCACTCCTCTGCCCACACCTGGCCTTGGCGCACGAGCTGTGAATAGCTAAGGATAGGCACCTGGGGATTGTCTCCTTGGAGAATGAAAGCTGAAGGGTCTTAGCATGTAGGCAAACCCTAAAGTTTACCAAACTTCAAGTTCAAGGTGGGGTAGCCTTAAAATTCAAATGGACATGGCTCCTGGTGGTTTTGGGGGTACGAGGAGTTTTTGTCTCCAGGTAGGAAAGCTTGGTTGTATCCTGGCACCCCTGAGGGGCTTTGGGTGTTTGCTCAGAACCCACATGGCTACTGTTTCTGTGGTGGGGCAGATGTCTCCTCCACACACAGCCCCTTCCCCAGCCCGGGCTGTTTAGTAAGTACGTTGGCCTCTGAAGGTCCTCAAGCCAAGCAGGGAGTGCATTGGTTTGACTAAAAATGACCTTCATAGGCTCCTGTCTTTGAATGTTTTGTTCCCAGTTGGTAGACTATTTAAGAAGGATTTGGAGGTGTGGCCTGTTGGAGGAAGAGGCATGGCCTTGCTGAAGGAGGTGTGTCGGAGGCTTTGATTTCAAAAGCTCACACCAGGGCCCAGCCTCTCTCTGCCTCCTGCCTTTGTATCAAAATGTAAAGCTCTCGGCTATTGCTCCAGTACTGTCCCTGCGTGAAGCCAACTCCCTTCCGTGATGGTCCTGGATGAACTAACTCTCGGAAACTGTAAGCAAGCCTCCAATCAAATGCTTTCTTCTATATGATGCCTTTGGTCACAGTGTCTTTTCACAGCCATAGAACAGTAACTAAGACAGGAGAAACTGGGTACCGACTGCGGTGAGCGACTAGGTGTACGAATTGGCTGTAGAAGGTTTACTGGTGTATGCAGGAGGCCCTGGTTCCATCTTAATTACTGGAAACTTGCAGCAGCACGGACCCAATCTGCCGCTGATATCAGCTAGAGGCAAAGAGGCTCGGGCTGCCTGGGCAGGAGGCTGGAGCTGAGCGGTCCGCTGGGTCTTACCACCGGTTCTTTCCATAGTCAGTCTGCTTTTCTCTCTTCTTTCCTGGCTAGCCACCTGCTTCTGTTTCTGCTCCCATTGCATACTGGGCACCCCACTTTTGATTTCATTTCCTTCTGTAGAACCTACTTCAAGAAGACTAGCCCCAACACAAGGTATGTGAACCAAGTACAAAGTCTCCACAGCTTCAAGTCATTGAGGGATGGTTTCTCGCTGGGCCGGGCTTGATGGGTAGGCTGTTTACAGGCCCCTGTTTCCTAAGCGCATCCTCAGCATCTGCCAAGTGTTGCCAATGAAGGAAGGTAATGCTTTCAGGGACTACCTCAGAAAATGGACGCATAGAATGTTAAAAACCACCTACTCCTGCAGGGTCAGGGGAACCAGAGGGGGTTAGGCTTGAGTTAAACCGCCGCATTCTGAGTTCCTGACATGGTTCTCTTTCTAAGTTTTGCTTGCTATGGTTAAGAGATGGGTGTGGCAGGCTAGAGAGGTGGCTCAGTGGTTAAGAGCCTTGACTGCTTTTCTAGAGGACTCAGGTTCAGTTCCCAGCAACTACATGGCGTCTCTCAGCCATCTATAATGGGATCCGATGGCTTCTTTGGGCAGGCAGGCATGCATGTATAGGGCATGCGTATACATAAAGGATGGGGGTGACAGATGCAGGGGTTACTTGTTGCAGAACTTGCGGTTGTGGGGGAAGATAGCCACAAATAACCCAGTGTTTTGATTTGTTTTTCTTGTTGCTGTTGAACAATGGGTAGGTGGCATTGAATGCAGGCCCACCCAGTACCCAGCCAGTGTCTGTAACCTTACTGGCTGAACCTGAAATCTCACTGTCCCATGAGCCTGTTTCATCTGAATGCCACAAGACTCAAGGATAGATCACGGGTATGTCAGGTATTGTCTCCCCAAAAGGCTTCCAGCCTGTTCATCTGGGGACCAGAAGGAGATGTGATGGACATCAGAAGCAAGTCTGTGAGGGGGACCCACCCTGCCTGTTGGTTATGGCTCATAGCGAGCTAGCTGCCTGGCTTGTGAAGTTCTGGGGAAAGCAAAGATTCTATGAGGGTCATTTATGTGACTGAGCTGTTTCTGATTGTGCCCTGCCTGGTTCTTCCCTCTTAGAATGAGAAAGTGTGTCGTTCTAATGGTTTTTCTAGGGTCTCTGCTAATGATTTGAATTTCCAATTGGTGGTTGGGTCCCAGAAAAAGGCAGATAAATATTGGCCCCTATTCCCTCTGGCTAATGGGCTGGACCTGACCCTCTCTGCTTCTGTCTCAAGCTGTGTGGACTTGAGTGGGTGACCGTGGGCTTATAGAATCAGACAAGGCTTCAGCAGAGACACCTGCTCAGTCAACTCGATACCCAGAGCTTCCCGTGACTTTTGGAGCGTGCGCAGATTACCTAGAAAGCAGCTCTTGGGGCAAAATCAAGTGTTTTTGAGGATTTGGTGGCACCAAACATTGTGGAACACTAAAGAAGGAAACCAGGAGATGGCAGGGCACGGAGCCATGCAGGTTTGGGATCTGCCTGCCGATAGGCACTACCTACTCATCCAGGTGGATGAAGAGAGGGGAAGGGATACCCGAGAACACTGGGAAGACTTGGACCTTCAGACACTCAAACAAACAAATAAACCCCGATTTTCTTTATTAGGAAGTACTATCCCCTGAGTGATAAAAGAGATGGCCACCTCAGTGAACCCTAATTAAAATGTCTCTCTCTTCCTTTCTCTCTCTCACTGTCTCTCTCTTCCTTCCCTTCTAGTTTTTTTTTAGAGATAAGGCCTCACTATGTCTCCCTGGCTGTCCTGGAACTCACTCTGTAGACCAGACGGACCTCGAACTTGCAGAGATCTACCTGCCTCTGTCTACTGAGTGCTGAAAGGTGTGTGCCATTATGCCTGGCTCATAATACTGTTTTCAGGTGCACTAGTTGTGCAGGAGACAGAATGGTCTAAGGTCCCTTATGTTCAGCTCTTCTTCTACCTTTGTGACCACTCAGAATTGGCTTACAATTGTCAGCTGGGCTCCGCTACTTTGACTGTCTGGCGTCCCCCAAACCCTGTCCACCATATGCTGGAGGGCCTCGAAGAGTTACACCTCAAGCTCCCCAAATAACCCCAGGGGCTCTAGAGATGTTTCCCTTGCAACAAATGGTGGGAGATTTAGGACCCATGTAGGTAGGTTCACAGAGCCTGTTCATTAACAAAGCTTAAAGATATCAAACCAGTTGGGGAGAGCCAGGTATGGCTACGCGTGCCTTTAAGTCCAGCACTTGGGAGGCAGTGTCAGATGGATCTCCGTGAGTTCCAGGCCAGCCTGCTCTATATAGTGGGTTTGGGGCCAGACAGAGCTACATAGTGAGACCTGTTTCAAACAAAACAAAAAGCAAGATTGAAGGTAATTTTGAGGTAAATCCTGACCAATATGAACAGGCCTACCCACACCTTCAAAGTCTTTTACTGCACAGCCTGGAGGGATGGATGCTAGTCTTACAGACCTCAGCTTCAGTGGAAAAGCAGAGGGTGGTACTGACTACTTGCCCAGAGCAAGACTCACAGGGGCCCAGGTTGTCCCTTCCAGAGATCCATCTAGGGATGTCAGGGACCCCAGAGGTCACTGGGAGAGAAAGCATTTTATCTCATTTCTGAGGGCTTCAGGAAAGCCAAGATCGAAACTCTTTTTTTACTCCCAGAGGCTGGCTTTTAACCAGGGAGCAAATGAATCTCCCATGACCTTTCTCAGAGATTAAAGACGGCTGTCAGAAAACACGCTGAGTCCTCAGAGGAGGACTCTGAAAGACAAACTCCTGACCCAGTCAGCCCCAGAGAGCCATAGAAAATTGCAGGAACCAGCTGTGGTAGGATACGCCTTTAATCCCAGCACCCAGGAGGCAGACGCAGGTAGATCTCATGTTGAGTTTGAGACCAGCCTAGCCTGGTCTACATGGTGAGTTTGAGGATAGCCAGAGCTACATAATGAGACCCTGTCTTTTTTTTTTTTTTTTGATCTATTTTTCGAGAAGCTGGTAGCTGAACCAGGTAAGCACCTAGACCAATTATTCTAACCCAGTAATTCTCAACCCTTCCAAATGTTGCGATCCTTTAATAATTTCTTACGTTGTGGTGACCTCCAACCATTAAATTATTTTTGTTGCTACTTCATAACTATAATTTTGCAAATTTATGAGTCATAATGTAAATATCTATGTTGGTCTTAGGCGACCCCTATGAAAGGGTCATTAGACCCCCAGGTTGAGAACCACTGGTCTAAACTGATACTCATTGCATCATAACCTGAACCTGAAAAGGAGAAAGGACAAATGACATGCTGGCCTACTGGCTGTTCATGAGAGTTACCCAAGGAGAGGGGGCATGATGAAGGGTCCCTTCAGGCCATGTCTCTGTGGACAGTCAGGAAACTTCTAGAAGGAATGTCCCAAGAAAGAGCAAGCTAGAAATATGTCTCAGCTCCCACCTGGACCCTGTCCCAATAGTCAAGACAATCGCCGGATAAGGACAAGGCATCCCTGAACTCTAAGGCTCAAGGCCGCCACCTTCATTCTGTGGGTTCCAAGGCCACCTCTCCAGGCTTTCATAATCCCAGTTAAACCTGAGGAGCCCCAACTTTGCAAATGGAACCCCAATGTGCAGTACTGCCCTTTCTCCAGTTCCTAGATCCCCAAACTGCCATCTTTGAGGGCATATCAGGTCAGCCTGATTTTTTTTTTTTTTACACAGCCTCTTGCCTGCCAGTAGGGAGATCTCTATTCCAACACCATTTTCTCATTGTCTAGAGACCCCTGCACCCATTTAGGGAAGCGACATTGTCTCCAAGCATCCGGTTGGACTTGTCCTGCCTCTGGGAGGGAACCTACGCTTGCTCCTGGTAGAAGTCAGTATATATCTCTCAGTATGGGCAGATGAGGAGACTATAGGGAAGGGGTTCTCAGCCTGTGGGTTGTGGTTCCTTTGGGGTCACCTAAGACCACCAGAAAACAGATATTTACCTTATGGTTTATAAAAGTGGCAGAATTGCAGTTATAAAGTTGCAATGAAAATAATTTTATGGTTGGGGGTCACCACAACACGAACTATGAGATGGTTGAGAACCACCGCTATGCACAGGTCCATCTTTAATGCTTCACCTGTTCCAACATATTTATTTAATTTTTTTATAAATTTGTTTTTTTTAATGTACAGATATTCTTTTTTTAAAGATTTATTTATTTTATGTGTACAGTATTTTCAGTATTCTGTCTGCATGTATGCCTGCAGGCCAGAAGAGGGCGCCAGATCCCATTACAGACGGCTGTGAGCCACCATGTGGTTTCTGGAAATTGAACTCAGGACCTTTGGAAGAGCAGGCAGTGCTCTTAACCGCTGAGCCATCTCTCCAGCCCCTGTTCCAACATATTTCAAGGGCCCTGATGTGGGACAATGGTCTGTACTGTTACTGGTATTTTAAATAAACGCTGATTAGCCAGTAACCAGACAGGAAGTATAGGCAGGGCGACCAGGAAGTAAGTAGAGGCAGGGCAGTGAGAATTCTGGGAAAAGGAAAGGTCAGTCTGCAGTCCTCACCCAGACATAGAGGTGACTGCCTCGCCAGTAAAGGTACCAAGCCACGTGACTAACACAGACAAAAATTATGGACTAATATAAGTTATGAGTTAATAAGAAGGCTGAGCTAATAGGCCAACTAGTTTATGATTAATGTAGACCTCTGTCTGTTTATTTGGGACTAAACGGATGTGGGTGGCGTGGCTGACATAGAGGGACTGGGTAGGACAGAAACCTCTGTCAACAAGGCCCCACCCATTTCCCCCACCAGAAACAGTACTCACTAAAGCCTGAAGAGACAGGATTCGAGTCTATCATCTTGGCCCTTAAAAAATAGGGACTCTGGAGGGAAGGACTGTTCTGGCTCCTATAACCCACCTATTTTGGAAGTTCAACAAGCCCCAATGATTGGAAGTTAGTAAAAGACTTCGGATTAATCAAGGCTGTGGTCCCCTTCCACCTCTGCCCTCCTGACCCAGATTCAGCCTCGAGGAACTTACCATTCTGCCTGGATTTGAAGAATGCCTTTTTTTGGTACCATCTGCACCTGGATACTTGGCTTTTATTTGCCTTTGGAGACCACACTTTTAAGGCCTGAAAAGTTACTTGGACTGTCCTGCCCTAAAGGTTTAGGGACAGTCCCTGTTTCTTTGCACTTGCCTTGGTCCAGGACCTCATAGACTGGTCAGTCCCCATGTAACTTTGCACCAATAGGTAGATGTGTTACTCTGGGAAGCATGCAAAGATATGCTGACAGGGAACTCAGTCTCTCAACTTTCTCCACCCTGTAATTATCTGTTCTGTCTCTTTAATAGACAAGTCATAAGCCACGCCCACTCCTTCCCCCATCTGCTAAGATGGGCAGATCTTCCTTCCTGCTTGCAGCCTGAGTCTCTTCTTTTTCCATCTCCCTCTTGAAGATGCAGCTTCTCTCTCTCCCCCTCTCTCCCTCCCTCCCCATCCCTCTCTCTCTCTCTATCTCTCTACACACCAATTCCCCAGGCCTGTACACACCCCCTCTAATAAACTCCTAAGCTGGGGGGATTTTTTTTTTTCAGATCAAAACAAATTTAAATGCCCATCGTTTTATTAAATACGACACTCTCAGGTGGCCGGGAGACAGAAAAGCGGGGAGCACATGTATGTGTTTCTCCTCTGGGAGCCCACTTAAATACCATGTGGGAGGAGTCAGGACCTGGCATGCTGGGATTTGGAGTCCAGACTAATGCAACTCCCAGGCCAGGGGGCACTGTAATGGATGTCAGGGGCTGGGGGCTACACTCCAACATCCACCACCACCCCAGTCTCCTCAACTTTCTCCACCCCTCCCCCACCACCCCAGCCTCCTCTAGCCATGTGAGGGAAATGAGATCTCTTGAGAAAAGTGCCAATCTCGAGTCACATACTTGAGGGCAATGCCAGAGGGAGAAAAGGAGCAACCTGAACTCTGAACGGATCCCTCCTATCCAAGCTTCCCCCTTGCCACACTGTTGGACAGCTGGGTGTCTTCCTTAGGTTATGGGCTTCCCAAGTACCTAGCTTCCCGGATTTTCAGAACCAGCCAAGACTCTCCCTTAGACCTCCCCCCACCCCCCAACATGGGAACCCGAGGCTAATCATTCCTCCCAGTATTCAAGGGTGTATTAACCAAGGGCCCCTACTCTGGGGTTGCCCACTCAGCCTCAATTTCCACTGGTTTGTTTCTGAAAGAGAATTGACATAGACATTCTGACCCAATCAATAGGACCCATACCACAACCAGTGGCCTACCTTAGCAAGGAGTTAGACTCAGTGACAAAGGGATGCCCAGGATACCCAAGGGCAATTGCAGCTGTGAGGCTCCTGGTCCCGGAAGACTATAAATGAGCCCTAGAAAAAACCCTCTCTGTTTATTCTCTCCATGGCATTGGGGAAATAATTCTAAAGAACACTTATAGCTGTCAGGCTCCTAATGGAGAGACCAGAGTGATCATTAAGGTCTGTCCTTGTCTCAGCCCTGCTACTTGCTTCCCTGACACGGAAAGTGTTGAACATTCATGCCAAGAGGTCTTGCTGGAACTCTACACTGCTAGACCTGATTTTAAAGCCTGAACTCTGTTAACTGATGGCCATTCAGGTTGGAGCTCAAAAGGGAAGGTACTCCGTTGTAACAAGAGGAGACTCTTGGCTCAGGCTTTGCGCTATAGTGAGACACTGAGGGTGAACATCTGTGCTGAATCCAGATGTGCTTATCTGGTTCTGCACTTGAATGCAGCTGTCTGGAAGGAACGAGGATTAGTAACATCTGGGACCCCATTTGGGACAGTTTAGCTCCCACTGATGTGGCAGCCATGCGCTGCCAGAGACAGCAAAAGGGAGGGGACTCATGACCTGGGGTAGCCACCAAGCCAGCAGGTCCTGCTCCTAAAGCAGCTGCATTGAGACCAGAATGTTCCTCTGAGCCGGCTAGTTTCATGTCCACTTGACACAGCTAGAATCATCTGAGAGGAGGGAGCCTCAACTGAGAAATGCCTCCAGAAGACCTAGCTGGAGGCAAGCTTGTGGAGCACTTTCTTTCTTAGCGATTAACGTGGGAGGGCCCAGACCATTGTGGGTGGTGCCATCCCTGGGTGGGTGGTCCTGAGTTCTATAAGAAAGCAGGCTGAGCAAGCCATGATGAGCAAGCCAGTAAGTAGCAGGCCTCTGTGGCTTGTGCACCAGCTCCTACCTCCGCCCTGGTTTGAGTTCCTCTTCAGTTTCCCTCAATGGACTTTGACTCAGGTATATAAGCCAAATAATCTCTTTTGGTCATGTTGCTTTGGGTCATGGTGTTTCACCACAGCAATAGTAACTAAGACGCCTGTTATGGGAAGACTCCTTCCTCCAACCAATGTGAAAATATGCTATATACCATCCCTAAAATGGAAGAGGCTCCCAAAGATAGCTGTACCCTCCTGGACCATCGTGGATTTGGGGGCAGCGAGGGGATGACTGTCTAGTTCGGTACAATGGGGAATTATAAAATCATATCATCTACAGAGGGGAAACTCCAACTAGAGAGGAAAATGTTTATGGGAAAGGGAACATCAGATGTTATCACTCAATGGTTCAGAGACAAGAGACACGCCGAAAGGCCAATCTGACCTGTCCCCTGCTGGTACACAGAGGCAAGCAAAGTCCCCAGGAAAGGACTAGGGGACTTTATTCACTGACCAGGGGACCAAAGCCCATCTTTTCCTTGTATGGGTGATGGCTCTCACTGGCTGGGTCGAAACCTTTCCTTGTGAAGTGGAAAAGGCATAGGAGGGAATGATAACTGTTCTAATGAAATAATTCCTGGGTTTGGGGTACCTAAGGCTAGACAGTGACAATGGCCCAGCCTCCAAAGCACAATCTATCCAGGGACTTTCCTGGACCTTGGGGACAATTTAATCCTCCACTGCCTGGCATCCCCAGCCTTCTAGAAAGATATACAGGACAAACGTATTACTAAAAGGGCACCTTGCTAAACCAATGCAAGAAACTCCTTGGACCAAGTTGCTACCCTTAGTTAGCCCCCTGATGGCTTAAAGTCACCTGGGATTGGTCCCCCTGAAAGCCTTGTTTGTATGACAAGTTTTTCCTTTCAAGGATTTGCTACACAAGCCTGAAACTAATCAACCATCCATGTCACCAAATTCCAACAAAATCCTTTCAGAACTGTGAAACAGGGAGGCCTAAGAATGAAGGTATAGGACCTTTCCCACTGTGTCCCAGGGACCTAGCTCTCTCGTCAAGACAATCAAAGAGTCACCCTCTCTAAATCCCAGTTGGGACCTCCTTTTTGTCACTTTATCTATGCCTCTGGAAGCTAAGGTGGCTGGCATGGACTTGGGATCCATCACACCAGGGCCAAGAAGGAACACTTTACAGAGTCCCCACCTTATGAGAAAGCACCTCTCCAGCAGCAGATCCGACTGCTGTGAACCACTGGAGGCCCTGAGTCTCAGGTGAGTTGGAGCCTGCCTGTGCTCTTCCCTATCCCCAGCTGGATTCTGTTCAACTGGCTGTCACCAAGTGGGAACGGTCACTCTAGCCTGGGATATATCCATCTCACTGTAAGGGCCTCTGATGTTCTCGTCACCCCTTTACCTCCTTGGCTACTCTAGGTGGTCCTACATATGGGTGCGTTGCTCACTGGAATTTTACTGCAGCCCCCCCGAACCCCAGAATTCTGCCTCATGGCCGCCTCTCAACATCTGAATGGGGCTTAGAACATGGGCAGGCAGGGAAAGGGAAGGCAGGCCCCCTGAGATGGCAGCTTCTGGTTTTCAGAAAACAGTGCTGGGGAAGGCATTGGGGGGGGGGGGCAGTGGGTGTCTAAACAGAACCCATAGAGAGAAGCTCTCTGGAACACCCAAGCCAGTCAGTTGAGAAGTCTTAAGGGCCCTCCTCTCCCAAAGTGATTGCTTTTTTCCCATGGCTTGGTCTTCTGTCTTTCTGGACATTCATTTCTTTGTCTGTCCAAGGGACCGACCTTGAAATCTCGACAACTACCCAATACCCCTGCTAAAAAGACTCGCATTGCCTCCTCACTAAATCCAGCCAGCCCCAGAAGGTCATGTTTATTGTCCCCCAACCAAAGGACAGACGCTTTTCTAGGCCATGAGGTTGGGACTTAGGGTGTGGGGACTCCAGGGCAGGTCCTGAGGCTGCTTCTGTGATATTTTGAAGTAGAGAAGCCCTTGTCTGAACTAACTCCCAGGCCTGGAGACTTTCTTATTGATTCATTTGAGATGAATGTCATGTAGGACAGACTGGCCTGAAACTATACAAGAGGGGCCTTGAACTCCTGCCCCCACCTCCCAAATGCTGGGATTATAGGCACACCTATGATGCTTTTGAACTTTCTCATAAAAACCCCCAGCCTGGCTGTAACCATATCCTAAGATCCCCTCCCCCACAAGAAGCTGCAGTCCAGGGTTTTGAGTTGGTACAAAGTTTACTAGTCGTACAACAAGGCTCACTAAAGCAATGGGAGATTCCAGTGATGGCGTCGTCGTCGTCATGTGGGTTGGTTCCTTCCATCAAGATGGAGATAAGATGTTTTCCCACAGGACTGCCCACCTACCCCACCACCACCAACCACCACCACCACCACAACCACAAGACAAACAAAATGCAAGACTGTCATAACGTGGCTAGGACTGGTTCCACGGACACAACAATTCAGTGGCATCGATACATCCAGACGGGATGGCAGGCTGCAGCGGGTGCTGGGAGGGGAAGGAGACAGCAGCAGTCAGCGTCACGTATCACGCTGGCCCTTCAGGCCATGCCCCTGTGGGCAGGACTCGGCAGTGTCTGCTGGTGATTATACACTTCACACAGGGTGGGGAGGAGACTCCAAAGGACCGGCTTGAAAGGCCCAGAAGGTGGGTCCGAGAGGGGGACTCTTTCCTGGCTGGACGTCTGCCATAGACTTGGTGCCACTACATTCACGCATGGGCAAAGCATGGCCAGGTCGAACTTGATTCATGCAGAGTGGCAGGGTGGGGGTCAAGGGGTCCAGGCGCGAGATCAACAGCACGCACTCTGTGTGGTATTCTATAGTGAGCTCCATTACCGTGGTCCCCTTCCTCCCTCGGCGGCATTGTGGGCTCCGGCGCTGGGTCTCCCAGCAGGGCTTGCTGGGTGGAACAGGGGTCATCGGTTCTAGACAGGAGTGCTGGAAGGGTGGTGGGCTGGGGGCTGGGAGGATCCTGGTGCTTAGGCGGTCGTAGCCTCTCCTCTGAGCCGCACGCCCACAGCTGTGATAAGGGCGGCCCCCTTGCCACTGCCGTCTTCAGATAGGAGGAAGGACACGGTACACTTTGGTGACAGTTCCTTCACGGTTTGGTGCATGATTCTGGAGAAGCTAAGAAGACGGAAAAAGGGGAGAGTGGGTCAGCTGTGGCTGGGCTGCAAACTCGCTTCCCTCAGGTGGTAGAGTGCCTGTCTTAGCATTCAGGAGGCCCAGGCCTTGAATCTGCTTCCCTGCACTGGGGAGGTGGAGGCCAGAAAGATAACAAATCCAAGGTCAACCATTAAGTTTTAGGTCAACCTAAGCTACAGGAGGTATGTATGTTAAAAATATACAACAGAAATTCTACAACAAAAACCAGGCATGGTTGAGAGGGGCTGGAGATGCAGGCTTATGGTCAGGTGTGCCATCAGAGTCCCCAACAGGGAAGAATGGATAAATATAGATCTCAGACTCAGCAACTTGTAACCCAGCCCCACCCAAGATCTTGGTGGTCTTAGGGGACCTGAAACAAACAGAGTTTCTGGAGCTTGGAAACATGCAGCCTAAGACGCCGAACTCATCTCCTCCAGAGCTGGCAACCCGTACCTACAGCAGGAGAAAGCAGCCCCATAAAAGAAGGGAGGTGACCCTTGAGACTCTGTGCTAAACACGACAGAGTCAGGCTAAGGCTCTGAACAGTGACACTTGCCTCTGTTGGACACCTGCTAGGGGTTTCCATACTCGATACACATAATTTCTAGTCCTTCCAGGAGCTAGAATCACTGAGGTGAGGCAGTCCAGGGCAGCCTCAAGATCCTTCAGCGGCCTGGTTTATGTTGTCCTGGGCATGGAATCCAGAGCTGCTCGCATGCTAGGTAAGCACTCTGCGAACTGAGTCGCAAGCCCGCTGGATAACTTTCTAAGTGATGGCTCAGACTGTGGGCATTAGGAGGGTTGGGAACCCCTGCTTTAAACTTTTCTAACAAGTCCAGTTAGGTGATGGCTAGTCTTGGTTGTCAACCTGACCACATCTAGAATTAACTAAAACCCAAACATCTGAGATTTTCCTTGATTGGATTATTGGAGGGGGTACAATCCACCCTAAATGTAGGCCACACCTAAATGTCGACAGTCCACATAAAAGGACATGGAAGGAGGAAGGTTTTGCTTTATGCCTGATTGCCCTCCCTGCCAAGTGCATCCATCTAGTTGCTGAGGCATTCCTTCACTGGTATTCAGGATTCCGAATTGGATTGAAGACCAGCTAAGATGTCCAGCCTCCTCCGGAGAGGTGGCCTTTTCTGTTGGGAGACAGCCATTGTTTCCTAGTCTTTCCCAGCCTGTAGGCCACTCTAATAAACCTACTTTTAAAGGAGATTCATCCTCTCCAGTTCTGCTCCTCTATAGATCCCTGACTAATACAGAGGGCTTCTGTCCAGACACGCTGGGGTCTGCTCCTGAGACCCCAACTTTGGAACATACAATGGGTTCAAGAGCAGGTTCACTACTCTAACGAAAAGGTTCCCTTCCCGCAGCAGAGCCCTGGCCTAAACTGACTGGTGAACCAGATAACAGGTCACCTCCCTGGTTCTGAATGCCCTCTTACCAATCACAGTAGGCCGTCTCTCTCTCTCTCACTCTTTCACACACATACTCTCAGAGGGGGACAGCGCCACACCACGCTCGTGTGAGCTGCTCAGTGAAGCCCTTCCCTGGCTCCCTAAACTCCCTTCAAACACCGGGGTCACTCGTCTCGGGCTCGTGCATTCCCATGGAGAATTGTGTACTCACTGCGGATGAAGCTTGTAGAGCGTCCCGTCCACTCCCACGGTCACGTTCAGATGTTCTAGTCCTCTGTTCTCCCTGATCTTCTCTACCACGGCGGCCATGCCAGCACCACACAGCTGCGCGGCCCTCTTGGACACCACCCCACACACAGTCTTGACCAGGATACTGTCGTCACACGTGCTGTTCAGACCCAGCTGCTGAAGGATGGCCCGTACCTGCAGTAGCGCTAACCGGTCGCTGTGGAGGACGAGAGCCAGTGAGTTGGATGGAGCATGCCCCCCTTGGAGCAAAGGGCCCGGCCCAAAGCACTCTGCTGGGCTGTAGATGACATCATGGGGGGTTGTTTCCTTTCTGGTTAGCTTTTTAAATGCAAGGAATATATATTTGTAGGTAGGTGTGTCTGTGTCTATGTCTATGCCATGGCGGCCAGGAGAGGATGTCGGATTCTCTGGCGCTGGATGTGCAAGATTCTGTGGCCTGCCTAACTGCACAGGCTGAAATCACACTGTGGGCCTCTAGAATAGCTATAAGCCAGGCTGTGTCTCCCACCCTCAACTTAAAATTGTGTGTGTAAGTGTGTACACGAGTCATGGGGTGCCTGTGGCAGCCACAGCTGTCGAGTTCCCTGGAACTGGAGTGACAGGTGGCTGTGAGCCACCTGACTGACTCATTGGGTCCTCTCCAAAAGCAGCGCATGCTCTTAACCAATGGCCACCTCTCTACCTCATCCCTTTAAACCAGTTGTTCTCCACCTGTGGCTTGCGATCCATTGGTGGGTGAATGACCACGAGGGTCGCCTGAGACCATTGGAAAATACAGGTCTTGGCATTACCATTCAGAACAGCAAAATTACAGGTACAAAGAAGCAACAAAATAATTCTATGGCTGGGGCTCACCACAGCATGAGGAGCTGTATTAAAGGGTCTCAGCATTAGGAAGATGGAGGAAAACTTTTTTCTAATGAGTTCAAAAGTGTGTAAGTATATGCTAAACTATAAAATATGGAAAAAACCTAGAAAAATGAAAATCGAGAAACTAACCATAGTCCCAATACCTTAGAGAAACTGCTATTCACAGTTTTAGATTTTTACCCTTCCTCCTTTTTCTTAAGATAGAGTGTGGCCCGGGGTCAGGGGTTCGAGGCCAAACTCAGCTACATAGTGAATTTGGGGCCATCACCATCTGCCTACCTCCCTTTCCTAGGAGCCATATCGGGGCTGTGAGGTGGCCCACGAGTAAAGCACTGGGTATGAACGCATAATGAACCAAAATCGACTCCAGAACCCATGTCAAAAGCTGGAAGCACCCCACAGTGAGATGGGTGACCAGCCTGAAACAAGAGAGTCGCCCCCTCAAAAGCAAGGTGGAGGGAGGGAAGAAGCTACTGAAGTCCTCTGACTGCCGTGTGCGCACGCTGTGACACACAATCATCTTTTTTTAAAATGCCATTTCTTACCACACTGGCTTAATTGGCATTCTTCTCTTAGCAAGATGGCCTTTGTTCCCGCACTTAGTGGCCACACCAACTATCTAGCGTGTCCCAAGGCTGGCTTCCCTTCCAGCAAACCGAAAGCTGAAATAAGAATGGCCAGCCTTTCCCAAGGACTTACACGGCATGTGTTTTATATGCACGGCCTGGATACAACCACTACTTTTCTCTGCACTTGAGACAGAATCTCAGCCTAGGCTGGCCCCAAATTCACTATGTAGTAGGTTTGGCCTCAAACTCCTGACCCTCTGCCCTGCACATTATACCCAGCTTTCATTGTTCCCATTTTAAAGAGGAGGGAATGAGGCCCACAGTCAAGGGCAGGTCTCAGGATCAGAACTTTGGGATCTGGCCCCCAGCCCCACCTCGTGCCATGCTTCTGCCTCTTGTCACATACAGAGCAAATGTTTTTTCCTCAAAGCTATTTGCTTCCTTCTCCCAAATACTAATTTTAAAAAGACCCTATAGAATTTATGTAGCTCGCTCTTTTCTTCTCATTTACTATTAGACTGTCAGAAACTGGTAACTTTGAGTGAGGATGCTGGGAATGTCAAATAGAGTGGCCATTTTGAAAATCAATATAGTAGTTCCTCAGGAAATTTAAAATGGGTCCAGCGAGTCCACTTGTATATTCATGAGAGACATAAAAGGACCAAATAAATATTTACTCCCCCATGTTCACAGCATTATTCAGAGACATGAAAAGGTGGAAACAACCCAAGCTGCCAGGTAGTAGAAGCGGGAAAGCAAAATGTGATAGCTATGCACAATGAAATATTACTCAGGCCTTACAAATGTTATGCTAAGTGGAGTGATAGCGCTCTAAGCGCAAATAAATTCCTACCATAGGACTCTGCTTCCACAAGGCACCCAGAATAGTCCAATTCAGAGAAGCAGAAAGCAAAATGGTGGGAAAAAACACCCTCCCTCCTCACCTCTCAATCTGAGAGAGAAACTTGGTCTCAAAGATGCCTCGCGTCTTGAGTGGCTCGGAGATCTGTCCCCGGAAGAGGAAGCCTTTCTTGGTGAAGTCAATGAGGATATTACGGACTATCTCACCCAGGTACATTCCACTGATCATCTTCTCAAACCTGAATTAAGAGGGGGGGGGGTGCTGAGCAGGGGGTTGCTCACCCTTGCAGTCCAGCGGTCACTTGGATCTAGGACTGCCTGGCCAGGGTCTGACCAGTCACATGCCTGCCCTGTGTGTCCCCACACAGGCAGAGAGGGACCTAGAAAGCCCTCTACCCTCCCCACATCGATGCCTTCAGCGGTCACAGAAAACTGTGCTGGGTGGCTTCCCTCCCAGTGACGACCTGGTCTTTGTCAGGCCCCATCCTGCTCGGTTCTTAGCCACACCCCAGAGAGGCCCACCCAGACTGGCTCCCGCTCTTCCAGGCGCTCACACACCCACCCTTTTACAGCACACACACAGGCTCCCTTCCTCCACACTGATGGCCCTGAGAGGACGGGGGTGGGTGTCTCCGTGAGGTCACAGCCCAACACAGCACAAGTCCCTCAGTAAAGCGTTTGAGGGCAGTTTTAGACTAAGCAAACTGCTAAGTCTTTTGTTTTGTTTTGTTTTGTTTAGTTCTTGGATGGTTTTGCCATCAACCAAATGCAGATTAAGCCCAAAGTGGAGGAAAGTCGGGTGGGCCACAACACTTTCGGGTTAAACTGGAGCCAGTTTATTTTCCAAAAGACATGACTTGGACAAGTTTGTCCTGGCTATGCCACTGAATATCCTGATTCTTGGGAGACTGGGGCAGCCACTTCATTTCTGGGTGGACGCTGCCATTTTAGAACTAATCTATGACCTAAGCTGCAAAACTTGGAGCGGTCACTAGGGGGCGCAGGAGCTTGCAGTTGGAATGGCATCTACTTCGTCCACCCTAGGGAAGAAACAGGGCTTGGCTAAACTCTGAGACCCCCAAAGGGCAAATGAGGCGGTGTGTCTGCTGTCACCATCACTTCTGGAAATAATCCTGCACTGTGCCAAGAATCAAAAACCCAAGGTTAGTATAATACCAGAGGGATGGCTTTCCAAGCCTCTGCGCAGACTCCTCCATCTAGAAACGCTTCCTCCAGCAACAGAACGCGGACCACATCACCCCGCATGCGCGGAGCTGCTTCGTGGGCTGATTACCTCTGTTTCCCAGCGTTTAAGGAATACTCGTCCACCACTCTGTCAAAGTCTGTCCTGATGTCATCCAGACATCCGTTGTCGCCAAAGGCACCCCACTCCATGTTGATGCACATCTGCCCCTGGTTCCCCTCCACCATCTCTACGTTCCGCATCTCCTCCATGTAGCAGGCATTGCTGCCAGTCCCTAAAACACAGGGGCAGAGGTGAATGATGGGGCCCGTGCCAAGGCGTCTTTGCACCTGGAGCTCCGACGTCAGGTAAGAGCTACTTAAAAATTCTTTAATATTAATATATGCATATATTTAAATTAATTATGCCCCATTTCCTCCCCCCACCCTCCACCACTTTTCCCTCCCAACTTCACGTGCCCCCCCCCCCCCAATACCCACAGAACCCAGTTAGTGCTGCCTGCATGTGCATTAGGGTGGGACCATCTGCAGAGCACTGGGAACCTCTCAGGGACCCAACTCTGAAGAAAACTAAGCCTCCCTCCCCGCACACACTGACTGCTAACAGCTCCGCAGCTAGAGGTAGAATTCATGACACCCACCAGACCCGTGCTGGAATTTTTGTCTGCCTCCATCTTGTCTCGATCTCGCACAGGTCATGCTTTCAGTCAGAGCCTAAAAGACTGTTTCTACAGCAGCCTTTGGCTCTTATAGTTTTCTGCCTCCTCTCCCATAGTGACCCCTGAGCCTTGGAGGAAGGGGGCTGGGTGCACTCAGTTGCATTCTGCCAACTGAGCTACGTCCCCAGCCCTCAGCATGTGTGTAGTATATATTATATATAAACTATTATATATTCACATTCATATACTAATGAATTTATATGTATTATATATTGTAATACATTATATATAGTGTATATATATATATATATATTAATAGTTTTTCAAGATAGGATTTCTCTATGTGGCCCTGGCTGTCCTGGAACTTAATCTGTAGACCAGGTTGGCCTCATACTCACAGAGATCCACCTGCCTCTGACTCCCCAGTGCTGGAATTAGAAGGCCTGCACCACCACTGCCCAGCTGAGTGTGTGTTTTGTGGTTTGTTTGTTTGTTTTAATGAGCAAAACATCTTTGTTTTCTAGTGTAATCCTGACTGGCTTGGCACTCTGTTGACCAGGCTGGCCTTGAACTTGCAGCAATCCTCATGTGTCCACCACCACCTCCCATGACACCAAACTTTGACTGATTTACTTTATTTACCTAAAACCTCACCTGTCGACCTGTTCAGCCAGGGCTATATGTAGGTTGGTAGATACTCTTACAATAAAGGAATGTATGACTAGTGGGAGTTCAGGCAATATTTAGATGGGGGGGAACACGCACACGTGCTCACACACACACACACACGCACGCACGCACCTGTGCAAGCACCCCTATAATTCATACATATGCATACCAGGGTTGTGCGAACACAGTGAGCGGCCAGAGGACTATCTTCCCACCTCATCCATTCGTCCTTTCTCATACAGGGCAGTCATGAACTACACCTAGTCAACAGACACTTGAGCGCTGGGGCTTGCATCCCACCTTTCTATGCAACAGTCCTTTGCCTGGCTGGTATCACAGACTGTCTTGATTAGGGTTACTATTGAAACACTGACCAAAGCAACATGGGGGAAGAGAGGGTTCATTTTAGCTCATCACTGTGGGAAATAAGGACAGGAACCTGGAAGCAGGGGCTGATGCAGAGGCCATGGAGGGGTACTGCTCACTAGCTTTCTCAGCCTGCTTTCTCACAGAAACCAGAGCCACCAGCCCAGGGATGGTCTCACCTACAATGTGGGCTGGGCCCTCCTCTATCAATCACTGATTAAGAAAATGCCCTACAGGCTTGCCTACAGCCCAATCTTATGGGGACATTGTCTCAACAAGGCTCCCTCCTATCTGATGAGGGACACAGACCTCATAGAATACCTGCTGATCTGAGACAAGGAACATCCCTCTGGGCAGTTTGATTCCCAGGGCTCAGAAGCCTCCGGTTTCCATTCTTGAACTCCCTAGAGCATGTCTTACTTGGTATCCCCCAGGACCCAGGGAGAGGAGCAGAAGTTGCAGTTTTAGCCCAAGGGGCTATGTAAACAAACTTTCAGAGCACTTGGTTATTTTTATACTGTACGAGTTCCAGGCCCGCGCATGCGTGGAGTCAGAGTTCAACTTGCAGGAGTCAGTTCTCTTGTGGAGTGAACCTGGGGATCAGACTCAATCTATCAGGCATGGCGGCAGGTGCCTTTGCCCACTGAGGTTCACGCCGCTAGCCCTGACGGTAGTTTTAATGTCATGGCCACAGGCTGATGGTCACTGGAGGTCATTGTCTTACTGCACAGACCGGAACTCAGGCAAGAAGACCTTCCTACAGATGCTCTGGCCATGCTCATGAAGATCTTTGGTAGGTTTCAAAGCAACCTGAGATGTGGCTCCTCCCACACTTCTCACCCTGCCCCCCACCCTAAGCCTGGGCTCCCCTCCCCCAGCTTCCCTTTCCTTTTAGTCATTTTGTCCCTGTGCTCTTTTGGCTCCTGGTTCCTCTCTTGGCCTCCTGATTCCCATGTGCTCTCTTGGTCCTTTCTCTCCTGCTCCTCCCCCCACCTCTCTCCTCTCACAGCCCGGTCTATCATGCTGGCCACGTTCAGTCTGGACTCTTCCAGATGCCTCTGGCTGAACTCTTTCTCATACCTACAGTAAAAACCTTCTCCTCAACCATACCCTGGAGTGGCCATGTCCTCGTTTTCACTCAATCTCGACTCAAGGGTTTTGGAGTGAGGTTCCTGGTGGTGCAGCTGCCTATAAACTGCATTACTATAGCAAAGCCCTCGGGGATGTGGGCAGCATTCATCTCATTCAAGGATATGTCCCTCTCCCCCACCTCACTGGCCAGACCAAAGGCATAAACCCTCTGAAAAACTTAAGCAGAGTTCCCAAGGCACTCCTCCCAACAATACCACTGGATTGTTACTGTTTTCTCAATTCCCTTCTACCCAAAGTATAAAGGAAGAGAAAAAAAAAAAAGAAGTCCCGGAAATAGAAGATGCAAAGAAAGCCAAGATACGTAAACTGTATTCTTGGCCACAAGAAGTCTGAGCAAAGAGATCTCTGGATGGTGGCAAGAAAGAACGCCTGAATCCTGGCACCAGAACCTCTGATAGCACTGTGCCGACCTGGACAGACTTTTGCTCCCAGGCAGGAAGGTGAGGCCTGGCCTGAGAGAAAATATGCCTAGTCACTCTGGCTCTGCAGGTCCCACCAAATCCATTAACAGGTAAAAGGCTGGGCAGGGCTGGGTGGAGAAAGCTTTGCCAAAGGAAGGGATAAATAAAGTCTCGGGGCAGACGCCAAACGCCTTCCACTCGGACCTGCTTCCTGATTTTCTGTTTTCACAGCAGTCACGTGAAGTGACTAATAATTGATACGAAAGCTTTCCTGGCACAGAGGACAACCTGCGAGCCCCATCCCAACCTCCAGACACCGGAAATGATCCTGAGACCGGGGTGACATTTCATGCTATCCAAGTAGTAAGTAGTGTTTGCGGATGTTGGCGATTAAGGAAGTGTTGGGGGAGGTGCAATAGTTTACTTTAATTGCCAACTCAACACGACAACAGCCTAGATTCAGCTGGGAAGACAGTCTTAATGAGGGATTGTCTGCATTGGCTTGATATGGAAGACCCAGTCCACTGAGGGCAGCACCATCCCCTAGGCAGGGGTCCTGAACTGGATACGAGGGGGGAAGTCAGGTTGAGCACAAGCAAGTGTCAGCCTGTGCATTCAATTCTCTCTACTCTATGAACAGGATGTGGCTAGCTGTTCCAGGTTCTTGCCTGTTTCTAACCTGGAATTGGGAGCGAAAATGAACCCTTTCTCCCCTAGGTTGATTTTGTTAGTTTGTTTTAGTATACCAGCAAGAATGAATAGAGGGCACTTCATTTTTCTCGCGTCCCCTGATGCTAGGTCAAAGGATTTTCTCACCCTAGTCAGAGTGCTTCAGGAATTTAATGTTCTCGGGCTAGGGAGACAGCTCAGTGGGGGCAGCATTCGCCGAGCAAGCAAAAGGAGCTAAGTTCAAATCCCCAGAACTCATGTACACACCCAGCACAACAGTGCGTGGCTATAATTCTATTACCTGTATAGCAAGATAGGAGGCAAACAAGAGACGCCATCTCAAGATGGAAGCGAGGACCAACACCGCAGGTTGTCCTTGGACCCCCATATGCACTGTGGGGTACATGCATTCCTGCACACATACTGTCCATCCATCACATGGACACACATACAGTTTCACGCTATTGAGGCCTGGGTCTCTGCCATGTTTGGAACACAAGGCAACAACCTACAGGGCTGGGGCCATTTAGACAGTGACTACTGATGGCGAATGATGTCTAAAATCACACTAGCCCTTTCCAGCTAGACCATGGTCAGGAGTGAAGATGCTCTCTGCTTCCTTTGCAGCCTGTGAGCCTGTAGCCCTGGGGCTCTGACACACAGGCTGGTTCCAGACACCCTACTCCATCTACCCAGGACACATAAGGATTTTTTTGGGGGGGAGGGGGGGGGTGTTTGTGGCCTCTTTCCTGGAGAGTTCACTGACTGACAGTCCAATCATAATTGATGTGCATTATGGGATGTTGGGAATGGAACCCTGCAGCCTTTCTCCAATATAGAATAGTAAATAAATGGGACCAACAGATCGACTGTCTCCAACTAAGAACTGAGCTGCCGGATCTCTACAAACCAGGCAGGACACTTACCTACGATGAGTCCAATTTCACAGGTGGGCTCCTCATAGGCGCAGGTCATCATGGTGCCCACCGTGTCGTTGACCACGGCCACCACATCCAGGTCAAACTCCTTGGAAAAGAAAGGGACATGGGTCTTAGGGAAGGGCCAGCTTGAATCGTGCTTGTTCATGCTGTGGACTGGATGCTGCTGGGAACCTGGGCTGATTTCTTGACAGTGGTCTGTACTTTGACACAGAGTAGCAATATCTTCTAAGGGTGTTCACATGTGCTGCTTGGGAACCCCCGCAGTACCTGGCCGTATGGGCTCTTAGGAACTGCTTCTCTCTTTCCATGACTTTTCCCCTCTTTGAGTATATCATCCCTTTATTTATTATGTATAAATACAGCATTCTGTCTGCACATACACCTGCATGCCAGAAGAGGGCACTAGATCTCATTATAGATGGGTGTGGGTCACTATGTGGTTGCTGGGAATTGAACTCAGGACCTCTGGAAGAGCAGCCAGTGCTCTTACCTCTGAGCCATCTCTCCAGCCCCTTATTTCTTTATCGTGTGTGACGCACATGCACACACATACACCACAGGATAAACCACAGGAGTTAATTCTCCCCCTCCATCATGTGGGTTCTGGGACCCAAACTCAGGTCACCAGACTTGGTGGCAGGCTCTTTCCAGCTCCCATATTATCCTTAACAATATAAAGCTGAGAAGTGTCACTTTAATGCTGGCAGTGACTGGGGACACCTCTACTGTCCCCTAATTACATGCTTCTATGGTGTTCCAATTCTTCACAAAGAAGCAAGCTTAATTTTTGTAAACCCCCCTAAGGCAAAAAAAAAATTATTTTAAAAATATTGAATTACCTCTCTCCTCTTTATGGCATCCTTCAGTAAAGTGACCACATCGTGACCCACACAGTCGCTGGCCTTGAAACCCTTTGTCCAGGTGATCAAGATTCCCTACAAGAGAAGCAGCCAAAGAGCCTGGGTGAGTAACCCTTCTATAGTCAGGAGAATTTGATACCCTCCCTCCCCGGCAATAACCACGGAGGCTGTGTCTAGATGCCAGGACATCACACTCAATATAATAAAGTGTGAGTGAGGAGGCCCTGTGGGCTGACCCCCTCCATCTTCACAGCTATCTCTTCTCCAATCCCACCTCACAGATGGAGAAACAGAGGCACGTAAGGTTGGTTGCTGACCTTGTAACGGAAGGAACGCAAAACTATAGTTATACAAGCGCGCTCTGTGTGTGTGTGTGCACTACAGGAGTGGGAGGTGACAGAAGAGTCATCCTGATGGATGTGGTGGCCCACACCTAGAATCTCATTACTTGAGTGGCTGAAGCAAACATATTATCCTTCAGTTCAAGAGCAGTCTAGGGCACGTAAGTTCTGGGCTAGTCTGAGCTACAGACCTCTGAAAACTGCAATGACAAAAGTTTAGGGCTAGAGATGTTGCTCAGCGGGCAGAGTGCTTGCCTAACACGTACAAAGCCCTAGCTTTGAGCGGGCACTGTACAAACCAGGTGTGCCGGTATACACTCATAATAATGCCAGCACATGGGAGGTAGAGGCAGGAGGATTAGAAATTCTAGGCCATTCTTGGCTTCATAAGGAATCTGAGGCCAGCCTGGGCAACATAAGAGCCTGCCTCAAAAAAAAAAAAAAAAAAAAAAAAAAGAATCAACTGCTGATATCTAAAAAGGCTTAAAGGTCAGCACCATGGCCTAATGGCTGACGACATCAACTTCCTTAGCTCTCCAGCACTGCCAATCAGGCCGTAGACCATCACCTGGGGTCTCTCCCTGGCCATGTCTCCACTTGTGACATGACTGGCTGCCTACAGATCTTCCAGACAGGCTGGCTGTTCCTCCCTCAGCGGTCCCGCATAATCTTATCCCTCTGTCCCCAATATGTCCACCCACCCGTGGCCCTTCCTGCACAGCTGAGAGCTGGCACACGGTTCTGACTCTGGCACTGGTATAGATCGCTAAGGACAGAAAAGGTAATGAAATAGGAGGATGACAGGACTCCTAAGGAGGGAGATGATTTTCACGGCAGAAGGCAAGCCGAGGGAAGAGTCCAGGTTGAACATGGCTGGCAGATTAGACCTGAGGGGAGGGGAAGCAAGAGTGTAGGCATCAACCAAAAGAGGAGCCTGGTGTAGCCAAAATGGCTGTTTGATGGGATCAGCCCCTGGGAAGGAGAGGTTTAGGGGAGGGGGCAGGGCGAGAACTGTTAGGAGGAGCCACAGGTACTGAGTGAGACCTGTCTTGGGTTTGAGTCCTAAAAGGAACCTTCACCCATCCCCACACCCAAGCCCCATCTGGGACCCATTTCACCCATCGCTTTCTCAGGCATTTACACAAAAGTCTGTTCTAACAGCGCACTGTGCCAGGGCCTATGGGCATCCAGCTCCTTGCCATACAACCAGCCAAAAGGAAAGCCACTAGGGGCTGAGGATGAGGCTAGCTGGCAGAGTGCTTGCCTAGCATGGGCAAAGCTTTGGGTTCCATGACAGCACACATAAATCAGGCGTGGTGGCACATGCCTGTGACTCCAGGACCTAGGAGGTGGCAGTGGTGAGATCAAAGGCTTCACAACCAAGTTGGCAGCCAGTCTGGGGTAAAGGAACAGGGGGAAAAGAAGTGGGGTTGGGGAGGAAGGAAAGAAGGAAAGAGTTAGTGAGCTACTTAGGAGGTGTGCAAAGTTCTACAACGAAGGTGGCAGCCAAGGACACAGGGAAACAGAAAAGGGCATGGTTCTTTGTGCCTGGAGACAATGTAGTTCTGCCTGTCCTGGAACTTGTTCTGTAGACCAGGCTGACCTCAAACTCAGAGATCTGCCTGCCTCTGCCTCCCAAGTGCTGGGATAAAAGGAGTTCACCATCACCTGGCAAGATGGCTCCTTTCAACAATGACAGAAGAGTAGTCTTAGGGTGTTCTGGAAGTGACCCATAAGACATGTAAGACCGTCCCAGACATCTAAGGACAGCGTTGAGGTCAGAGAAAGCCCTAACCACATGAAGTCAGCACTGTCAGAGATCTGCTGTGCACAGGAAAGAGACTCACACAATCCAGACTCGTCTGCTTGCAGGGAAACGAGAAGGTGAAGCCCAGAGGCATCCGGGGGCCTTTGATCCCCATGTAGTCCAGGAAGTCGGAGATGCAGGAGACAATGTGGTCAAACAGCTTTAAGAGAGAAGAAACGGGTTAGCGAGGCTCTCTTTGGTTTCTCAGTTTCAGCATGCAAACATGCACACACGCACGCACACATGCACACACACACGCATGCAAAGCTCCTTTCTCTGGTAACTTCATATCCTAGAATCATGGGCAAGGCATAGCACAAAAAAACTTGATGTTTTAGGGCCACAGGGACAGCTACAGCGTCACGTGGCAGGTATGGGTTATCCCGTGACCACCAATGCACCCTCGACAGGCATGCGTACGTGCCCCTTACCTCTTCCCCGGTGCCCTGCATGATGTCCACGGGAATGGAGTAGATCTTGTTATGCATTTCTACCGTCCGCTTTTTCCCGCTACGGATCTTCACCAGCAGGACACGGAAATTTGTTCCTCCGAGATCCAAGGCCAAGAAGTCACCATGCTCTGTCACAAGGAAAAACACAGAGAAAGCCACAGGTGGCTATGTGCGTCTTGGTAGCTGCTGCCCTGCTGCCCGCAACTGCCCCCATCCCGCATTTCAGGGACCGTGATAAATGTTGCCTGTGATATCCAGCACGACCTCAAAGGAGAGCTGGACTCTGAGTGACAAGCTGGGCTGGTAATAGAAGGGTGGACCCAGGAGGGAACTATTGGTCACAATAGCTAAACTTCACCAGGGTTACTTAAAAACCGGACAACAGTATCTTGACTTTAGGACCCTCATATCAAAACATGCATAATTTGTATCAATGTATGCAACCTAAAAATGGCCACAGCCTCTCTTCCCTCTTTGCAATGTGGGTGCAAGCTATTTCAGCGTCTTGCCACTGAAAAATGGAGGAACCTATTTCTCTCCTTTTGGGGTTCTGGGGTTCAAGCCATGGCTTCCAGATCCTGCTTCGACCCTTCGGTAGAGTGCAGTAGCCCACTGGTGGGAAAGCCATGGTTAGCCACGCTGACCCTGGGTATCCAGAAAAGGCTGAGGCTGGCCTCTCAGCTGACCCTCAGCAGAGCCTGGCCTGGAACAGAATTGCCCGTGGCCACTGTAAATGGTAGTTGATCTCTGCCACTAAATTTGAGAGTGATTTACAAATTTAAGCAATAAGTAACTTAGCTCTAAGATTTTTTTCTACCCCAGTTAGTCATTATTCTGAGGATCCACTCAAAAATCTTTCCTCAGAAGTAGCGGCAGTGAGGGGCAGGATGTTTCTCCAACCTGTCCAAGGATGCAAAGCCCCAGGCCCATCTCCCTCACACATACCCTGCTACTACTGAAAAGGAGTGTGTGAATTATTCTATTAGTCTGTCTTATGTAGCTGAGGCTGGCCCCAAACTCACTCACAATGTAGCTGAGGATGGCCCCAAACTCACAATATAGCTGAAGCTGGCCTCAAACTCCAGAGCACAAGCGCATGCACACACACACACACACATTGGGATGGGTAAGATTCCAGCTCTTGTCAAATTAGGCATTACCAGTGCAAAAGCATCCTTGGGAGGGGTCCAAAATGTCCCCTATCCAGCCCCCCTGGTTCTTGGGACAGAGGTGTGGCAGTCCCAACAAGCCCTCACCAGTCCCATCCGGGATGCTCCGGACAAAAGAAGGCAGCATCTTGACGGTAGCCTTGCTGTGTGTCTCCTTCCTCAGCCCCATCTCCATCTCTGCCCGCATCCTCTTCTTCACCTCCATCAGGTTCTGCTTGGAGAGGCGGAAGTGGGCCAGGGTTTCCTCAATCTGCCGGTGCTGCTCGGCCAGGCGGTAGGCCACTGCGGTCACCATGGCAGCCCCCTTGCCACTGCCGCTCTCTGAGAGGAGGAAACGCACATCGCAGTCAGGCACCAGGCGCCTCAGGGTCTTGTGGAAACGCCGGGAATACCTGAGGGAGAAGGTGGAAGTGGGTGTGCCGCCACAGTCGGACCAAGCTACCTGTCGGGGCATCTGGTAACTCTCCAGTCAGCAATGCTAATCCCATTCTCTCTACTGCTTTCCTTAGGCACACACTATAGGAATGTGTAACACACACACGTGCACACACACACAAGCACGGAAAGGGAGATTATCCAAAACTGCTTACAATGAGTTTTACCTACAAAAAAAAAAAAAAAAAAAAAAATTCAAGGGCCCATACCATCTTGTGTGAATCAGAAAGCCTGCCACCACTAGCTCCAGACCAGTCAATTTCAGACCAGCCTGGGCTACACAGAAAGACTTTGTTTCAAATGATAAAAAGAAAGGGAGGGGGAGTTCTTTCCTCTGCTGTATTAAAAGTGTCACAGGGGCCGAAGGCAAGTGCTTCAATCCAAGAAACGGGGTGAGTGAGCACTGCTGCTGCCAAGGCAAGTGACCTGAGCCAGTATTGACCTTGGACTCAGGGAGACCAGCGCCTGAAGGTGGAGTGCTGAGAAAAAAATGGGTTTGGTGAGGAGCTGACAGAAGGAACTAGCGCAGAGACAGGGCTCAGTCACCCCTCTTGTTCTGTTTTTATTTCCACTCGGCTCTTCCCCTCCTCCCTAGAAGAAAAGCTTAGGCCAGCATGAAACACAGAACTGTGTCATGCTGCATGGAAGGCTGCCTGCCAAAGGAAACAGGAAAAGCTGTTTCCCCAAAATACCAGCGGTCATAGCCTCCAAGGAACGGATTAAGAATGATTTCTATTGGCTCAGAAACTTTTTAAATGGTCTCAAGTTTCTAGTAATTCTGAAATGTGAAACAACTGCTGCAGGTTAGTCTTTGTTTACGTGCTGGCCTCAGACTCAAGAGATCCACCTGCCTCTGCCTCCCGAGTGCTGGGACTAAAGGCGTGCGCCACCCGGCCCGCCTTAAGTTCCAGTTCTAAAGGGGATGCCATACCTCTGGATAAAATGCAACCAGGCTGCAGACACGTGACGCCTCACATTCCTGTCTAGAACACACTATCTCACCTTGGGAAGCGAAAGACCCAGAAGTAGACTGCAGGAACAATGCGTGAGAAGACACTGAGGGTGGGACGTCCCACGTGAGCAACTCCTAGCCCGATTTCCCAGAACTAGGCACTCCCCACTGTCTTATCTTCCCGAACCAGACCCGTGGTGGGTGCGCAGTCTGCCCTCTTGGAAGGGCCCTGGTCTCAGACTGGGGAACTAATAAATAAATACAACATAGGCTGGACTCACTGTGGGTGTGTCTTGTAGAGAGAACCATCCACACCAACTGTGGTCCGAAGCCTGGCTGTGCCCTTGTTGTCACGCAGGCGGTTCAGGATGGCCCCGAGCGTGGCAGCCACTAGGTTGGCTGAACGGAAGGAGACGATAGTGCATACGTGCTGGACCGAGACACAGTCATCATCAGACGGCTCCACTCCCAAGCGGGTTAAGATTTCCTTGGCATTTTGAATGCCTTCCTTATTCCTGTGAGGTGAGAGGCCAAACTTCGTGAGTTTGGGACCATGCCAGGATGTGGAGAGCAAGCACCAGAGTTGGGAGGCAAAGCTGGGGAAGGCAGAACCCAAAATGCAGCCTGGCACTGTGAAACACCTGGGACGGGTGCACTTGCCTAAGTAAGATCTGGCTGGTGGAAACACTACATCATGCCAGGCCTCAGAGAGGGGAGACCGCACACAAAGCCCGTGAGCAAGTAGAACTGTTTCCGCCCAGGAGTTAGTGCTCATAGTGAAGGGGAACCTCTCCTCTTGAGGATCTGGGTTGGTTACAAGTATGTCCCGATGTTTTCTGTAAAATTCTAATTTTCTGCATACATGTTTTATGTATCTTTTTAGTTTCAGGTTAGTTTTTAAAATCTCTCTATCCCCCTCCCTCTCTTTGCAGTTATGGTTCACATTAACCAAAGACCCAATGGCAGAAACAGGCCAAGGACTTCACCAGTGACTCTGAAATTAAGTTACAGCCTGCACACAGAATCTCAGGACCAGAGCCAAAAGAGAACCCAATGACAAACTCTAACAAAGGCTCAGGCCAAGAGCGGGAGTCCAGGAAAGTGCTCGTCCTCCTGGTGGCCTCTTTCTCTAACCACAGGGACAGCTATGTTCAAACTGTCGGAGCCAAAGCAAAGTTTTGCTGGCATGATGTGAATTTCCTAGGACCAGTGAGGTCACGCTGCAGGTAACTCATGTGGGGACAGATGACACGGAGCAGCAAGATGCCTCGCGTCTTGCTGATGGCCTCCCGTGGCTACATGAAGCCTCCTGGACCCGGTGGAACACAGAAGGTATGCATGGCACACGAGTCCTTTAGGCTTGGGGATCCTGAGCTGCACCACACTGTGAGTCTCTCAGACTGCAGGCAGGCCTGTGCCTAACAGTCAAGATGGTAGATTCTCAGCATCCCATGGGATCCCAGAGGCCAGGATGCTGCCTGGACTTTCTCCTTTTCTATCTATTAGCCAGTAGTTCCTAAATTTGAATTTTAGGGAACATGGCTGTCCACAGGCATTCTCTGAGAAAATATGGAAGCAGGGAGGCAGTTTGGTTTCAAAAGAAGTTTGGGTAATGTTGGGTTAGCCACAGTGGTCAGGTTTCATTGGTATCCTAATTAATGAATAGGCCACAGAACTATCCAGTCATTGACTGGACGCCTCTAGGTTCCATAGAACACAATTTGGGAAAGGCCATGATACACCAAGAGGGAATTCCAAGAATCCAGGCCCAGCTTTGGTCAGTCCCTTGCTCAACACTGGAATCATCAGCTTCATTGATTAGAATCTTACATGGGTGGGGAAGGTCAGGTTAGGGAGTGGATGTCTAGTGAGCGAGTGTGCAGTGTGTTTGTGGTGTGTGTGGTGTATGTGTGAGATGTGTGTGTTTGTGTAAGAGCGAGGAGGGCGCGGTTTTTGAAACCACACAAGAAAATTATCCATAAAACACTTGTACTAAGTTATTTCTTTTTTTCTTCTTAAGACTTATTTTTTTTTTATGTCTGTGGTTTTTCTAGTGTACCACACGCGTGCTCGGCGCCTGCAGAGGCCAGAAGTTGGATCCCTGGAAACAGGTGACTGTGAGCTGCCATGAGGGTGCTGGGGACTGAACCTGCTGAGTCATCTCTCTAGGTCCCTCAGCTGTTTTTTTAAAGACCTTAGCAGAAAGATTGTGTAGATAAACCAGCGGGGTTAGGTCGGCTCCTGAGGGTGAGGGGAGATTGATCCCGAGAGCCTGGTGTTTGGGGAGAAGCTGTCCCCAGTCAGGAGTTAGCAGGCCCCTGCCTCCCTCCTAAGCCCCCAGATGGTACCTACTTTTCAATGGCTGACACGTCACTCGTGTTGAACTTGCCCCTGGTGAGCAGCTCCGGAGTGATGCGCCCCTCAAACAGGAGGCCTTCCTTGGCCATCTTCACCAGGATGAGCCGGACCAGCTCCCCCAAGTACATGCCGCTGACCATCTTCTCGAACCTGCAGGAGGGAATCCATAGGTATCTAAGTTCCCTCTGACGCAGGAAGGGATCCCATAGGTATCTAAGTTCCCTCTCTTCCAACACCAGGGTCAGCATTCAAGGAGGCGACAGCGGAAAAGCAGAAGGGACCCACTGCCTCTCTCAAGCTCCCAGGCTCTGTGGTAGGCAAGGTCACTGGTGCGGTTCAACAGCGGGTCGCTCATTCTAGACAGGGTGGCCACCCAGGAGGACAGGACACTGCAGGGCAGGACAGGTGAGGAAGGCTACCTGGAGGTAGGGAACTGTTAGGATTTAGAATGGGGGACAGGTGAGAGGGGCGCCACACAAACGAAAGGATCATCTCTTACATAACCGCATGATGTACTTTCATGGGACCGTCATTCCTAGCACTATACCACAGAGCCTTCCAGAACGGAGGTAGCCAGGAAATGCCCAGCTCAGAAGAGTGTGTAGTGATATTTTGTTTGTGTTTTAACAAATAAATCTTGCCTGAAGATCAGAGTGCCAAGCTAAGCCACTTGCAGTGGTGGGGCACACCTTTAATCCCAGGACTCACAGAGGCAGATGGATCTCTGTTAATTCAAGGTCACCCTGGGCTACGGGAAACTGACCCAGTCTAAAAGAGAAACAGAGCTCACATAAAGATGATCCCAGCACTTGGGATCCCCTGCCTTTAATCCCAGCACTAGGGAGGTGGAGGCTAGAATGATATGGCTGGGTGAAGAGGAATGTAAGGCAGGAGGGGACAGGAGCTGAATGCAATCTGACGCAGTCAGTCTGAGGACAGGGTCGCCCCTTTGGTCTGAGCATTGACAGAGGTAAGAACTCTAGTAACTGGCTGCTCTGCTTCTCTGACCCTTCAGCTTTCACCCTGATAGCTAACTCCAAGTTTTTATTATTAAGACCAATTAGAATTTAGCCAGGCAGTGGTGGCACATGCCTTTAATCCCAGCACTTGGGAGGCACAGGCAGGCGGAGCACTGAGTTAGAAGCCAGCCTGGTCTACAGAGCAAGTTCCAGGACAGGCAACGCTACACTGAGAAACCCTGTGTTGAAAAATCAAATAAATAAATAAATAAATTAGAATTTATGCTATAGAAGAGAAAAAAATGTCTATTTTGAAAGGTGGGGGAAGCTATTCTCCATGAGGAAAGTGGTTACTTGTACACTTGTTTTAAAAATTATTAATTATGTGTTGTGTGTATGTTGTCTGTATGCCAGAGTATATGTGCTCACAGAGGGTGGTTTTGAGCTGCCTGACATGGATCCTGAACTTCGGTCCTCTGCAAGAGCAGTATATACTCCTAGCTGCTGAACCATCTCCCTCATCCCTGTACATATGCTGATCACAGCCTTGGTGCTTGATGACGAAGCTGGAGATGACAGGTATCAGGGACGGGAAGCTTCCCAATAACATGGGCCCCTGAGGATCGCTCTACCATGGAGAAGCTGAAGTTCAGAGAAGTCAATATACCTATTCATGGAAGAACAGCAATAGCAGATCTGGGTTTGGAACTCAGACCCCTCAGCCCTGGAGCCCTAAATCTTCACTTTCTGGGTGCAGGAGCTGAGACCTGGAACTGGTAAGGAGCTGAGATCAACAGATGTCTGTCTCTGTGTCTGATGGTTTCAGGTTTTTTGTTTAGTTAGTTACAGGCTGGTCTAAAGTTTGATCTGCAGCAAAGATGAGCTTGAATTTCTGAGTCTCCTGTCTCCAGAAGACCTGGGATTAATAGGTCTGGTTTATACGGTACTGGGGTTCTGACTCAGGGCTGTGTGTATGTTACGCATCCCCAGCCCCTCACAGCATCCTTTGCCCTCTGGCCTCCCTCTAACAGCCAGAGGTGGGCTTTGGGCAATCAGCTCACCCCACTGCTCTGGCCAAATTCAGGAATGGGCCAATCTCACAGTGAATGTGATATGAGGACGGAGTACCTAGGGGAGTCCGTGGATGGAAACAGCACATGCCAAGTGAAGACTCAGTCTGAGAACTCTGGGGCTTGACACCATATTTGAGTCAGACCGGAAGGAACCCCTAAGCCACGCAGACCAGAGACCTCCTCCTGAGGGTGGCTGGCTGGCTGGCTGGCTGGCACCCCCAGGGCTGGCAGTGACACAGCAAAACAATTTGTTCCAGTCAGAGCCATCCAGCAGCCAAAGATGCTGCCGGGCCCTCGAGCACCCAGCCTGGCCTGTCGGTACAGCACACGGTCCCCTTCCAAACACAGTCTTCATTGTTCCCTGTTCCTGACAGGCCCAGGCAGGCCCGCTTGGCTCCAGAGAGTGGAAGAGAGTGGAAAGCTCCATGGCCTGGCTGTTCAGCCACTGCCCAGGCTCCTGTGGGAAGAGCCTCGCCGAGTCTAGGCTGGAATCCCTGAGCTGGCAGAAGGCAAGCAGGGCCTGACAGCCGATTCCTCTCAATTCTGTTGCCACTGCACATCTAGGCCTTAGTTTCCTCTACAGGGGACCCATGTTCACACAGGTCATGTCCATAAAATATGGCTACTGTGTGCTTACGACCTTGCCTGTGTCTGGCACTTCCAAAGCTATTTATATATTCATTTGAGATGGGGGGGGTGTCTCACGTAGCCTCAGCTGTCTTTGAACACACTATAGCACAGGATGACCTTGAACTTGTGATCCTCGTCTACCACCTCCTGATGACAGGACTGTAGACATGTATCACTGCACCCAGTTTATGACATACTAGGGATGGAGCCCAGTTAATCTATGACTTGATATGTATGGAGATTTTTGCCTGCCTGTATGTCTGTGTACCAGGTGTGTGCTTGGCGCCGTGAAAGTCAGAACTGTGTGCAAATCTGGAACTGGAGTTATGGTTTGGAGTTGCTGTGTGAGCATTGGGGATTGAACTTAGGTCCTCTGGAAGAGCAGTCAGGGTTCTACACACAAAGCTATCTCTCCAGCTCTAAATTAAAAAAAAAAAAATTGTTATTATCGTGTGTGTGTGTGTGCACATTTATGTGTTCATGGGCGCACATGCCATGACACACATGGAGATCAGAGAACAACTCTGTGGCTGTGGCTCTCTCCCTATCTTTACGTGGGTTTCAGGACTCGAACTCAAGTTGTCAGGCTTACACGCGAAGCACCCTCATCTACTAAGCCACCTTGCCTTTCAAGGTATGAACTCCATAGCTGTACAGCTAACCAAGTAAGAAAAGTCCGGTCACGCAAATCTGAAATAGAGGGCGAGCTGATAGTGCAAGCCTGTCATCTCAGCTACGCAGGAGGCTGAGACTGGAAGACTGTAAGTTCAAGACCAAGCTAGGCAACTTAAAGACTCCGTTTCAAAACAAAGAAAATACAGTTTAAAGGCTGACAATGTGGCTCGGTGGTAGAGTATTTGCCTAGCATGCCAGAGCCCCGTGGTCCACACCCGTGTGACAAAACCAAACCAAACCAATGGGTGACAGCATTTGTGGCTACCTGAATTTATAGCTTTCCTGTCTACCCACCAATCTTTCACTAAGTGCTTCTTAAGTTAGATATATGTAGCTGGGAAGAGAAAGTCTACTCACAACTGCTTCCCAGGGTTGAGGGACCCCCGGTCTAACTCTCTGTCAAACTCGGTCCGGATGTCTTCCAGGGACCCGTCGTCCCCAAAGGCTCCCCATTCCGTGTTAATGCACATCCTCCCCTCGTCGCCTTCCACCAGGTCAATGTGTCGCAGCTCCTCCATGTAGCAAGCGTTGGTGCCAGTACCTGGGAGAAACAAGGTGGGGAGTCGTGACCACATACGGAAGGGGAGGGGACCTCATGGGCTGCGCAAAGGACGGAGCTCAGGAGGCACCTACCAATGATCAGGCCAACTTCACACTGTTGGTCATCGTAGCCGCAGGTCATCATGGTCCCCACTGTGTCATTCACCACAGCCACAATGTTAGCATCATAGTCCTGAGGACCAGTGATGGAGAGAACGTCACCATCAGCTCCCACATGGGTGCAGAAATCCCAACCCCAGAGATAAGCTTGGCAGGCATGCTTCAATTCTCACACGCTACCAAGCTAGTGGGTGGCGCTGGCTTCACTGCAGTCAGAACTCAATTAACTGGATTAGAGAGCGGTGATTACGTTATGGAAACTGCAAGGTCCTCTTAATTATCTGGCTCGGGATTCTTTGGGGAGCGTATTTTTCTTGCGGAGCTACCTACATTCCTCTGCAAGCCTCCAAAGCGCAGCTGGCAATTCTGCATGCGCATGCGCAGGAGGAAAGCAGAGTCCAGTGCTCTAATCCCCGCAGGTTACCCGGGAGGGTCTCTCTGCCGCAGGCCACCTCTGGTGGCTCTTCTGAGACTTCACATCTGACTTGTTCCCCTGGGCTGAAATTCTCACTTGTCCCCTGTCAGGGTGTTCAGACCACAGAACTTCCGTGTCCCTCCCCTCCGGGAAGCATGAGCGGTACGCCATTTTAAGATGGAGATTGTCCCATACCCGAATTTGCACAACCTAAGAGAAATTACCCCTCGCTTCTTAATGGCTTTATTCAGCAGCTTGACCACGTCTGTCCCTTCCACACCACTGGCTTTGAACCGCTTTGTCCATGTGATCAGGATAGCCTGCAAAAGAAAGTGAGAAAGTGGATGAGAGCAGAATGGCAGCCCACGGCCTTGGGGGCTACTCCTGCACGGGGACAGAGCAGACGCCCTCAGTGACAAGTGGCCTCTACCAAGTCACATTGGAGCCAGAGCTGTCTATCCACTTAATGGGTTGTCTGGGGCAACTTTTTTTTAAATGATTTATTAATTTTTATTTTATGTGCATTGGTGTTTTGTCTGCATGTACGACTGTGTGAGCGGGTCGGATCCCCTGGAACTGGACAATTGTGAGCCACCATGTGGGTACTGGGAATCGAACCGGGGTCCTCCGGTTTGGAGCCATCTCTCTTATGCACACCCAGGTGGATGTCAGCCAGGACCCATTCAAAAGAGCTGGAGAGAAGCCTCAGCAGTTAAAGAGTATTCGGTAGCTGGGAGAGGACCTGAGTTCAGTTCTCAGCATCCGTATTTGATGACTCACAAGCACCTGTAACTCCAGTTCCAGAGGATCTGACACCCTTGCCTGACCTTGTGGGACACAAGGAACGCAATGGGCCAGCAAGGTGGCTCACTGGGTAAAGGTGCTCCCCAAAAGCACACAAACTTAAAACTGATGGGAGAGAGAGCCAGAGAAACCAGTAAGACCTGGTTGATGGATCACCTCCTCAACTTTTCAGCCAGGTCTCAACTTCCAATCCACAACCAAACAAAAGGGGAAAAAGCCATGCTAAGCAAATTAGCCTTGCCAGGGCCGTGGTACTGAAGCACTGTGGGACCAGTGCTGCTTTGAGCCTTCCACCCCAATCTGTACGTGACACATCCACCATCGGATGGATAGTATGATGCTCATCTCTGCTTGCACGTTCGTGGAGCAACAGCAAGCAGAAGAGAGGCTGACTAAGCTGCGTTCCCGGGAGCAGGCGTGAGTTGGGACTTAGCTCCGCATTACACTTTGTATTATTGCAATGGTTTTCACACATGGCCTTAAAAAAATAAGAGTAAAAGAGAGAATAAAAGAGTCCGACTTGGCCGCTCTTTTCTCAGTGGGGAAGGTTGCTATAGACACAGCAGCTTTGCCACGGTCATTGCCAAGGCCCTGCCAGCCTCCCAGGGCTTATACAAAGAAGAGGGGCCTGACCTGGCTCTGAGAGGCGTGCAGACTATGGGCTGCACAGGAGTGGGCAAACCCTCATTGAGTTTGTGATCCTACACTCTGGAGCAAGAATGACTAAGCCCAGCATTAGGAATGACCCTGGTCACTGTTTTCTTCCCTTCAGCCTCCACTGAAACAAACACGGACTTGGGTGACTGGAGCCAAGCTCCTACCCACTTCCTGGTGGGTGTTATCTCATTCCTCTGAGGAACATTTTGTATGTTGAGAAGAATGGAGTTGGTTTAGCTTTGGGCAATGGAGGTCCCAGCCTTGAACCTTTCCTCCGTGGGGGTCAGGGTTGGTACGTAAGTCACACTTCTGGCTCCTCCTCTGCCCACAACACCCACACCCACATCTGTTCCATCCTGCAGGCTCCTGTCCCCAGGAGGATATCCCTCCTGCCACCCCTTCCTCCCTGCTTCAAAGACTGCTTTGTGGAGGCTAGGCCATATCCGCTAGCCATGCTCTCTCAGGACTTAGTCGTCACGTTGGTCACTTAGCGGCCATCTCGGTTATTAGACCAACTGCCAGGTCTCTAATTGACTTTTTGACACAGGGTCTCATGTGGACCACTTTGGCTTTGAACTTGCTACGCAGCTGAGAATGACCTTGAGCCTCTGATCCTCCTGCCTCCACCTCCCAAGTCCTGGGTTATGACTGTGTTGGAATTACGAGCATGTACCGAGCTGGGGATCAACCCCAGGGCTTCGTGCCTATGAGGCAAGCACTGAACTGAGTGGGATCTCCGCCCAGCAATTGAATATTCTGAGAACATATCTTCACACAACTCTTGCTATAGTAAACCGAACTGTTCCATCATTAGCAATGGTTATTAATCTTTTAATGTGCCTAATGTACAAACTAAACTTTCTCAGTGATGTGAAAGTATTGGCAGAAACACACACATACACACACACACAGTTCAGCATGATCTAAGTTTAGGCGCCTTCTGAGGAACTGGGACCTTCCTCCCATGTTATCACACAATAGCAAGCATTGAGGAAGGGCTGGGAGAGGTACTCTGGGGGCCCAACTGCTCTGAACAGCTTGGAGGTATCAAACTGACAGGTATCTAGGGAGTCTAGATGGGACTTACCCAAGTTCCAGATGGAGAGAAGTGGGGACAGGAACATCTCAGAGGTACTCAAGGGAGGGGGGCACAAAATGCAAGGTAAGACCCAGGTGCTCTCGGTTCAATAATGAATAATCCGGGTCACCCCATGAAGGCCTCGGCTCTCTATCCTAAAACAAGAGGCTCAATCTACTGAGCTCTCCAAACCCTTCATCTGATTCTGCAAGTCAAACAAATGCACAGCCTCCGGCGTCAGGAAAAGCAGCAACAGGGACCCCATCAACAAAGGGGTCCAGGTACTGCCGAAAAGCAAGCATGCAGGACACCCGGTACCTAAATGCTGCAGTAAGTAGACTGGTGTGAAATCACATTCTCTGCTGGCTCTGGGCTGCAGGCAAGCCTCAGTTTCTCCATCCATAAGGGGGCTCAGAAGCACTTAACTCACAGAGATTATGTGTTAGCTGTGTAGTGCACTTGAAAACATGGGCCTGGGGCCTGCTGGGCCCTCAGAGTTAACTGGCATTGGTTCACACACACACACACACACACACACACACACACACACACACACAGTGGGGTGGGGGCTTGTTCCGACCCTTCACATAGAACAGGAACAAGCTCCGCCTACTTTTTCCACCTCTTCACAGCTCTCTGAGGAGCAGTTTTACCGCAGGGTAGAGCTGAGTGTATCCTTGCCAAACAGATGCATGAATGAACAAACAGCAAACAGGAAAGTTGCCGGGACAAGTCGGCCACCTGGGAGCTCGACAAGGAAGCCAGAGGTTTCTCTTAAGGAAGACATCCTGATTCCTGAGGCACAGCACCTGCCCAGACTTGCAGTCGCCATGTGGCTTCCAGTTAAACACACTTCAGTCCCGATATCGCTTCTCTGCATAGCTATCGAGCCTGTCTACCTTGCTCACCTACGAGAGCCCCATCAATGGCTCCTTCCACCTGGTGGCTGTAAGTACCATAACTGACTGCTAAAACTACACCAGCAACTAAAGCAACTGGTCAGCAGAACAGGCTGGAGGCATGGCTGAGCGGGTAGAGTGCTTGCCCAGCGTGCACTAGATTCGGGGTTCAGTCCCCAGCATCACATAAACCAGGCAAGGAAGGAGGACCACAAGTTCAAAGTCATCCTAGGCTACTATCTAGAGAGCAGCCTGGGATGCATTTGCCCCCTCAGAAGAGGTTTGGGGGTGGGGTGGGGCGTAAGGAAGGAAAAGAAACACGACCCCACAAGCTCACATTAATTTTGGCAAATGGTTCCAAAACCATGAGGCATGCAAGTCACCCATAAAAGCAAGGGGAAACCTGAGGGTATGGTTGCCATCTTCGGAAACAATTCGACCTCAAGGCATCCTCACCTCGTCTATTTTGGATTGTCGGCAGGGGAAAGAAAAGGTGAATCCCACGGGCAATTTCTTGTCTTTGATCTTCCTTTTCTCCATGAAGTCTCCCAGGCACTCAGCGACATGATCAAAAAGCTGGAAGGTACAGAAGAGGGACATCAGGGTGGGGGCAGAAAGAGGACTGTTTCAGAGTGAGCGCGTGCGTGTGTATGCGCACACGTGCGTTTGTGTGTGTTTGTACCAGCAACCAGCTCTCACAGAACACCTCCAGCCCCACAAAGGTCACTGGTCATCTAGGCACTGAAGGGACATTAGAAACACAGAGAACCAACAAAGAGTCTTCCATGACACCCTGGCCATGGGTTTCCATCAGCTGGTCACTCCCCACGCTGACCCTGGAACTCCTTAGGCAGCTCCATGGTTGGAACTATCAATCAAAGCATTGTGTTTTTACTTCACCTCCTGGAGGAAAGATGAGCACTCCTGAAAGGCAGGGAATCCAAGTGTGGCAGGCACAGGTCTCTCGTAAGCTGCACCTGCCCCATCGCCGACACCCACGTCCAGAAGTATAAGTGGGGCTGGGGGTCTGGATTAGCGTACAGCACTTGTCTAGCCACAACGCCCGTGTCTGATCCCTGGGACCTAACGCCCAAAGAAATATACCAATATCAAACCCACATGACAAGTTAGACATAGTAGCGCAAGTCCACAATTCACAGACTCGGGAGTCTGAGGCAAGAGGATTGCCTTGAGTTCAAGGCAACGCTAGGCAATGGAGTGAAACCCTATTTTAAACAATAACAATAAAAACCCAGATGCTACCTTCACGGCCCTGGGGTCTCTCCTGCCACCCCAATTTCTAACACTCTCATGTAGGACTGGAAAAGGAGCCAGGTGTGCTCTCGGCTGTCTCTGTTCTGAGTCATCCACGCATCTTTAAGGGCTGCCCCCGCTCATCACTGTATAAATACGCCATGCTGTGACTATCCCACAGTGTGCATCCAGCATTGCCACGCAAGCCCGCTGGCTCTGACTCAGTACTGCTGAGGGTAGTGGGCCTTTGGGAGCCCCCACAGAGCTCCTTGGAGTTCAGAAGAGGATGGTTGGTGTCAAAGTGCCAAACCTTAGTCACCTTGACCCAGCTTAGAGGGGACCTGACTCACTGCTGGGGTTAGGGAACGCCCAGCCCATTCTGACTTGGGAGCCTTGGTGAGGAGTCACTATTACTCAGGCTACACACACTGCAGCAGTATCTGGGACTGAAGAGACACGTGACCGTCCTCTCTGGAGAAACCAGTCTAAGCTTCCTGTGACCTACTTCAGACTGATACAAACCCCTTCCTAAGTCAGTTCTTGAGCCCTGTGCCAGCTGCACCGGGGGCTCCAGGCACTCCTGGTCTCAGTGAGCTGAAGGAAGGAAAAATGGTCGTGTGGGAAGGGCGGGGCCTGAAATGGCTCACCTCAGCAGCAACAGGGCCACAGCAGGCACCGGGAACACATACCCAGCACCTGGAGCTGAGTCAAATGCATCTCCCCATAGCAGCTGATAAAGCCCAGATGCACTGGGTGTACCGGTGCACACCTATGATCCTAGCACTGGAGAGGCTGCGGGAGGAGGGTCCAGAGTTTCAGGCCAGCCGGGGAGACAGTTAAGTTCCAGGCCAGGCTAGGTATCTTAGAGATGCCCTGTCTTCTGAAACCAAAGGTAAGAAATGAGCTTGGGATGCAGCCCAGTGGTGGAGCACTTGTCCAGCATCCCAAGACCCTGGACTCAATACCCAGGACCACAAAGTAAATGGAATGAATGAATGAATGAATCCTCATCACCTTCCTGACAGCATGCTCATTATTTTAAAACTACACACAGAGGCTCTAGTGACTTATGTTTATAATCTCACACTTGGGAGGAAGAGGGAGGAAAATGAGTGTGAGGCCAGTCTGGACTATATAGCAAGTTCTGGGCCAGCCTGAGCTAGCTAAAAATAAACAAACATTTTAGGGCCAACGAGATAGCTTAGCAGATAAGTGCTTCCCACCAAGACTGGGAGACTGGGTTCAACACTTGGGCCCCACATGATGGAAAGAAAGAACTACCTCTGACAAGCTGACCTCTGACCTCCACATGCTCCCACTGTGGCACGTGTGCACCTCCACACACACGTACACACAAACACACACACACACAAAATCAATTTTTTTAAGGAGGGGCAAGATGGCTCAGTTGGTAAAGTGCCCTCCCCGCAAGCATAAGGACCCGAGTTCAGATCCCCAGAACACATATAAAGAGCCAGGTGAGGTAGTGTACTGCGGCCCTGGTGTGGGGGAGGAAGAGACAGAGCAGCTCGCCAGTCAGCCTGGCCAGTCAGTCAGTGAACCTGGCTTCAATGAGAGGCCGTGTCTCAAACAGATAATGTAGAGCGTGTTGGAGAAGGGCTACCTGACAGCAATCTCTGGCCTCTACATTTGTGTTCTCACACACGTGTATGAGCACCCACACAACTTGTACATACATATGCTACACAGACACACACACACACACACACACAGAGAGAGAGAGAGAGAGAGAGAGAGAGAGAGAGAGAGGAGAGAGTCAACTGACTAGCAAGGCAAATAATGGCAAAATGAAACAAATAAGAAAAGCAACAATGTTAAGTATTATTCAAAATTATCAAAACTAATGTTTGTGAGTGTGTGTGTATAAGATGTATATGCACATGTGTATCAACATGTGTGTCCCGGTGCTCATAACTGACACCAGGGGACAATATCAAGTGTTTTATTCTATCACTCTGTTGTATTACCTTGAGAAAAGGTGTTTCATTGAATCTGGAGCTGGGCTGGTGGCCAGCGAGCTAGCTCAGGCCATCCTCCTGTCTCTGTTTTCCGAAAGTATTGGGGTTACAGCCATTCGGGCAGCCACATCCAGCTTGTTGTTTGGTTTTCTTTTTCTTTGAGACATGGCTTCTCTGTGTAACCTTGGCTGCCCTGCAAACCAGGCTGGCCTCGGGCTCAAGAAATCCACCTGCCTCAGCTTCCAAAGTACTGGGTGGGATTGAAGGTGTGTGCCACCACCACCCGGCCACGCCCAACTTTTTATGTGAATTCTGGGACCCAAACTCAGGTCCTCACATTTGTGCACCAAGGACAATGACAGCCGAGCTGACCCCCTGGTCACTTAAGCCATGTTTTAGCGATGTTGTATGTAGCTTCTGAAATCATAAAGCTGAAAACCGAGGAAGGCTTTGAGATACCATGTGGGTGAGAGGGAAGAAAGAGACTGAGTGGGGGGCCCTGCAGGGTGAACATACTGTCTGCTCATCTCTAAGCTTAACAGTAGTCCAGATGACAGGTTTAAAATCAATTTAAAACATCAAGCCGGGCAGTGGTGGTGCACACCTCTAATCCAGCACTTGGGTGGCATAGACATGGATCTCTGTGAGTTCGAGGCCAGCCTGGTCTACAAGAGCTAGTTCCAGGACAGCTAGACTGTTACACAGAGAGACACTGTCTCGACAAACCAAAAAACAAAAAAGCAAACAAACAAACAACAACAACAAAACCCCAAACATCTACACATCACAGAGGGTGAGATCCCCCACAGGATCTAGCCCCTTAAGCCTTCATTGTTCATAGCCAGTGAGTCTGAGCAGCTCCACGGGTAATATGAGGACCTGGGTCACCACAGAGCTCCACGGAAGAGGTCAGCGATCTCAGGAGATGGGCCACTCGATACCAGGCAACCGCTATCACCAGAATGCTGCCAGAGATGTTCCGATTTCATCCCCATCCTTCCTCCCACCCTGCTCCCCTCACATCCTGATCTAAGCTCCTGTCCACAGCCAAATTTTCTCATCATCAAAGATCTAAGAAACAGAGATAGAGGCTCAGAGGTTATGGGAGTTTGAACGTAATTGACCCCCATAAACTCATAGGGAGTGGCACTGTTAGGGGGTGTGGCTTTGATGACGTGGGTGTGGCCTTGCCAGAGGAAGTGTGTCACTATGGGGGCGGGCTTTGAGGTTTCCTATGCTCAAGATACTACCAAGTGGTCAGTTGACTTCATGTTGCCTGCAAGATGTAGGACTCTCAGCTCCAGCACCACATCTGCCTGCATGCCACCATGCTCCCCACCATGACGACAATGGACCGAACCTCTGAACTGTAAGCTACCCAATTAAATGTTTTCTTTATAAGAGTTGCTGTGGTCACGGTGTCTCTTCACAGTAATAGAAACCCTAACTGAGACAGAGGTCAAGAACACTCAAGTTAGGTTGGTGGCATCCATATCAGGTGGCTCACAATACCTGTAGCCCCAATTCCAGAGGACCCAATGCCTTCTTCTGGCCTCTTGGGGTATTTACACCTACAGGTATGTGGCACACATTTCTATAATTTAAATTTTTGTTGGATATACTAATGCACACCTCTAACCTCAGCTCTGGAAGGCGGAAGCAAGTGGATCTCTGTGAGTCTGAGATCAGCCTAGATTGCAAAGTGAGTTCCAGGACAACCAGGGCTCTATAGTGGAACCTGGTTTCAAAGTAAATAAATAAATGAAAAAAAGGAAAAGAAAAAAAAGTCCTAGTGGCTGAAACTGTAACTTCTAGGGGTGAGATCACCTCCAAAATCTCAGAATTTGTCCAGCTACTAAAACAGCTGACAAGGGCTTCTCATGAAGATGGACATAACGGATACCTAGCCACACGGTTGCCATGGTGATTAAATGAGTCACGAGACAGAAAGTGTTTATGTGTCAGCCACTTGCACATTACAAGCATGGTACTTGGTGTGTGCTATAAAATAAGACACGGCGCCACCACCGTCGTCATCATTTTATGTGACTTAGAAGGAACGAAGAAACAAACAGCAGGAAGCGAAGGATCCCAGGGATAAGAAGGAAAACTGGGGGCCAGGCTGGAAGGAAATTACTGAGCAAGTGTCTCCTAGGATGGAGGCACCCCCTAAACAAGCCCTGCTCCTAAGAGGCCGAGGCACACAGGGAATGTCTACACGCTGACAGTCTCAGCAGTGGCTCAACCTCGGGACCACCAGCAGTGATAAGCCAGCACTTGTTAGGCGGACCAGGACCTGCCAAGCAGGCTGCTGGCTACCTACAGAAAAGAAGCCACTCAATGGGCAATGGAGACATGGGTAGGAGATCTCCCTTTCTCATGCAGTATCCTTGAGCTGAAGGGACCAGTCTCTAAAGCCCAGTGACGGAGGCAGGCCCACCTAACGTGGCTTCACCTGCCTCCGTGGCTGATGGTAAGGCGCCTAGCCCAAGTCAGAGACAGCGTTTCCTTGCACGTTCACTGTGTTATGCTCCGAAAAACTCGGAAGCCAAGCAGCAGGCAGAGTTTGAGGCCAGGATCAGCTCCTGTGTAGGTGGGTTGCTCTGACTCGCAGCCACAGTAACTTAGGCACTAAGTGGGATCCTCTAGAGAAGGCCCCTGGCAGAACCTCACAGGCCACCCCAGAACCATGGCTTTCTGTGGAGAACTTGAACACTGCCATCCACGAACTCACACCTTCCCCAGCAGGAATCAGGCAAGCTTCTAACTGTACCAAGACCACAGCCCCACGGTGGAATGTGGGTGGGTACAAGCTCCCATCCATAAGAGTAATGGAGCACCCCCGTGTGATAGGCTCAGGGGACCCAGAGATGAGTGAAAACCTGAGGGGACTTCCAGAACCTTAGTCACAGGGTCCTGGGGAGATAGGGACCCACCACACATCACAAAACAGGTCTTCTCCACGTGTGCACACATCCTTTGGTCAGGAAGGTTGGCCCTGCTCAAGGTCCTGTGGAAGGAGGAGAAGCTGGGGGTATAAATGCGAGGAGAGATGGCCATTTCCAAAGCAAAGCTTGCAGCCTCTGCTGGCTGAACCAAGGGTGTGTGCACACCATTAAATCAAGAGCACAGAGCTCCCGATACCCCAAGCTGGGAACCACTCCACTGGGCCTGGCTTCCAGGGAGTGGATGAAGAAGCCAGTGGTCTGAGAGATGGGCATTTCTACCCAAAGGGTAGGCTAACCCTCTGCCAAGGAAACAACCCCGGATCCTTTAGGAGCAAAAGCACTTGCAGCAATGCCATGGGGCCTCCCTCCTCACAGCCTTCACCCGCATCCACACCACCAGTTCACCAGACGGTGCATGCCTCTGCAGGCATATGCAGCTCCACACAGCTGCCTCCTCCTTCCCCTGGGGGTCCTTTACAATCGACACTTGTGACAGCCAGCCAGTGAGTCCTGCCATGCCCCAGCTTTCAGAAGTCTGGCCCCTGTGGGTGCTCCAAGGGATGCTGGCTCGACTGAACAGAACGAGGAAGACGAGGACCCACCTGGCTTCCACTGCCGTGTACGATGTTCTCTGGGGTTTCGTAGACCTCAGACTCCATGAAGACATTCTGGTTCTTGTCGTGATTCACCTGCACCCGCAGGATACGAAAGGAAGACCCGCCGAGATCCAGGGCGATGAAATCCCCCTTTTCTGACAAGGGAGGAAAGAGGTGTCATGTCAGATTGAAGTGTGAGAAGACCCTGGGCGGTATCCACCCTTTGGATCTGGCCCTATCTGTCTCTGCCGCCAGCCATACGGCACGTTCAGCAGAAAGTGTGCTCATCTCGCCTGGCCCTGCTGGAGCCACTCTAGTCTCACACTGCAGAAGAGGCGTGGAACAGGACACAAGGCTCCCTTCCACCTTCCTCGGATTCCTTAGCCCATTTAAAGAGCAGCACTGACACCCATAAATAAAGACCACACAACGCTGGCTTTTTAGTTTGTTGAGATGGGGTCTCAGGTAGCCCAGGCTAGCCTCAACATCGCTATGTAGCTGAAGATGACCCCAGACTCCCAACCCTCCTGCCTGAGCCTCCCAACTGCAGGGATTAAAGGTGTGTGCTGCCACACCCAGCTTGCACAGGATTTCAGCACAGGAAAAGCCTGTGCTGAGGTCCATCCTATGCCTGGGGTTCCTTCCACGTTGGCTCAGATGCCAACCATGGCTTGCCCAGAGCTCCGGTTACTCCTTGGGTTGATTTTCCATTATTGTTGTAAGATATATACAACATGAAGCTTAGCACTAGGACCATTTGAGTGCACAGCTCAGTGTCGTGAAGGACAATGCAAGGTTGAGCAGCTATCACTACCGGCGAAACTTGTCTATCACCCAATGTGACTTGGATACCATTAATCAGTAATTCCTCATCCCCATCTCTCCCTAGGAACCCCTACTGCACTGTCTGAAAGTGACCCGTTCTAGACATTTCATATGTGGAATCAGGCATAAATAGTCTTTTGTGACTGGTGGCTTTCACTTCGTGTAATGTCATTGATGTTACAGTCCGGATTACCAGGCCAGGAGTGATAGCCACCCTTGTCTCCTTAAGTACCAGTAGCCCTCCTATCCACGGCCATCAATATCAGCCTATGGAACCTCACTTTCCCTGAGAAGGATAACTAACACGCACAGCACACGCACACACAGTTTGCCATTTGAGTCACACATCATGCAATTCATTCATTCAAAGTGTACGTTTCAAGCCAAGGATAGAGGTACATGCCTGTGATCCCAGCACTTAGGCTAAGACAGAAGGATTACAAGTTCGAAGCTAACCTGGGCTACACAGTAAAAACTTGTCTAGGGTGAGTGTATATTTTAAAAAAATCCAAAGGTTAGGATATAGCTCAGTGGTAAAATACTTGCTCAGCATATGAGAGGCCCTGGGGTTGGTCCATAACACCACAAACAAAAAAATAAATAAATGGAATTAAACAACACTTTTCTGGGCATTTCATATAAATGGTTGCTTTTTTTCGCTTAGCAAAATGTTTCTCTAACGGGCCTCTACGCCGCACTGTTTATCAGCATTCTGCTCCGTTCTTTTCGTGGTTAGTGCTATCCATCCCACTGTCTACACATGCCACATCTCACTCATCCCTTCATTAGCTGGTCCACATAGGCCGTTTCCACTTTGGGCTAGTATGATCAACACTGCCAGGCACACTGGCACACATGCAGACACGCATCCTCATTTCTCTTGGCTGTATGCAGGGGGTCGGACCACCTGATAAAGCATGGTTAGCCTGTAGAAATGCCAGTGTCTCACAAACTGGCTGCATTACTTTCCTGTTTGTGATGGATGAAATCTCTAGTTTGTCTGAACCTTCAGGAACGCGTGTGTGATGTCATTTTCCACTGTCACCCACATCTCTCTGATGAATGCTGACGTTGGAACATCATCTACCTACAGACTGCCCATCTATATCCACCCAGACCCTTTGCTCAGATCAAAACAGGAGGGGTCTTGATGTCAGATATATGGGGGTATGAGGACTGATCACTCAAGCATGGCAATCTGAGTTCAACCCCCAAACCAAAGTAAAATGCCAGATACGGTGGTGCACATCTGTAAACATCTGTAACCCTACTCCTACGGCCACTTGGGAGGCAGAGACTAGAGAATGGGCTGGAAGCCTGTGGGCCAGCCTGGAGTGTACACTGCAGCAAAGGAAATGGGGGCTCTATGTCAACAAGGTAGGAGTTGTCCTCAGACCTCCACAAGCATGATACGGCATTAATTAGTAAGTAGGGCCAGGGATGTAGCTTAATAGTAGAGTGTTTGCTTAGCTAGCCTGGGTTGTCTTAGTCACTGCTCTATTGCTATGAAGAGACATCATGACTAAGGCAACTCTAATAAAAGAAAGCATTTAATTGGGAGCTTGCTTGCAGTTCTAGAGGGCTAGTCATCTTGGCGAGAAGCAGACAGGCATGGTGCCGGAGCAGTAGCTGAGAGTTCTGCATGTATCTGATAACCTAGGCAGCAGGTAGAAAGAGAGAAGACTGGGCCTGGCGTGGGCCCCATTCCCTGTGACACACCTCCTCCCCCAAGGCCACACCTCCTAATCCTTCTGAAACAGTTCCAGTAATGGGAACCAATCATTCTAACACATGAACCTATGGGGGTCACTTTCTTTCAAACCACCACATAAGTTCAGTTCCTGCCAAAAGAGAGAGAGTGGGATAAAGTTGGGGGTGGGGAGGGGAGAGGGAAGGGAAGGGAAGGGAAGGGAAAGGGAGGGAAGGAAAGGGTTGGACAGATAACTCAATAAAGTGCTTGCTACCCAAGCATGAGGACCTGAGTTCAATCCCCAGCACCCTGTAAAGAAAGCCAGGTGCAGTAGCATGTATTGTAATCCAGCACTGGAAAGGTGAACAGTGGATCCCGGGTGCTCGCTGGCCAGCTAGCCTAGCCTACTTGCTACCCCCCAAACCAATGAAAGACCCTATGCTAAAAAAAAAAAAAATAAGACAGACAGCACCTGAACACCTGAAATCGACCTCTGGCTCCCATACAAGCATGGCCACTCTCCCACGTATACTCACACAAATACAACAACAGCAGCAGCAGCAGGGCTGGTGAGATGGATAAAGCACTTTCTGCGCAAACCTGAAGATCTGAGTTCAGTTCCCGGACTCGCCCCCCCCATAACGAATGGGAGGAGAGAACCAACTCCACACAACTGTCCTCTGAGCTCTACACACGTACCCCAGCACGTGCATACCGCCATACATGCATCATATTCCACAATAGTAAGAAATAAACAAGTTTTAAAATATAGTAACAATAAAGAAAAGTGCAAACATTTAAAATTTTTTCTTGTTACTTTCGTGGGGCTGGGCATTGAGCCCTGGGCATACCATTGCTAGGCAAAAAAATTTACGTTTTCATGAAGTAGCATTTATTTCTGGTTTTGCCCTTTAGTTCTGTGTTGTGTATAAGAATCCAAACTGCAGCTGGGCTGTGGTGGTGCATACTTTTAATCCCTCACTCAGGAAGCAGAGGCAGGAGAATCTCTGCGAGTAAAAGGCCAGCCTGGTCTCCAGAGCGAGTTCCAGGATGGGCACCAAAGTTACACGGAGAAATCCTGTCTAGAAAAGCCAAAAAAGAATCCAAACCACCAAATGCAAGTTCACAGAGGTTCATACCTACTTTTAGGAGCTTCCCGGTTCCAGCTCTTACACTTAAGTCTTTGATCTACGTAGAGTCAATGTTTTGTACAGGATATAAAGTAAGGATACAATTTGGCTCTTTGTGGACAGACAACGTCCTGGCACTGCAGGCTGAAGAGACTCTTTTCCCTCACTGAATAGCCTTGGTATCCCTGCCAAAAATCAACTGACCATGAAAGTGTGTCTGTTTCTCTGTATGTTTTATGTGTTTGGGTTTTACTTTGTTTTGTTTTGAAACAGGGTCTTACTGTGTAACCCTGGCTGGCCCAGAACATTCTATGTAGACCACACTGGCCTTAAACTCAGAGATCCACCCATCGCTGCCTCCTGAGTGCACAGATTAAATCACGTACCACCAAACCTGGCTTTATTTTTATTTTTGAAGTTAGGGTTTCTTTTCTGCCAAAATAGAGTATTCTCTTTCATACAGTGGATAAATGCTTCTATTTGATTCATTATAAACTTTTATAATTGGGAAATTTTTTAGTTGCCAACTTGGTCTCGTGTTCAGATGAATAAAAGAAAGTGGGTTTCCTGCCATCGACGTTCCAGGTAACAGCTGAAAAGTTGGGGACCCTGGGCTGGCCCATCCTACCCTGTCCTGATCACCCCCCCCCCCCATCTCTACTCAGCCTCTGAAATGGGCACAAGGGAGCAAGGTTCCAGGGAGTTCAGGTGAGAGTAGACAGGACAACCAGAACATGCCAGGCCAGAATTCAAAATCATCTGAACGACACTGGACGACAGTAAACAAGAGGATGGATTGGAAGAGCACCCGACAGTGGCTGCTGAGAGCCAGGGGGCTCTCTTGAAGCAGGAACCTCCCTACCTGAGGTGTCCCTGGCTCCATCTGATAGGTGTCTCAGAAAAAAAGGGTTGCTACACCTATTTGAATATCACTTTCACCGCCCAAGAAATGCTGGGACAATATTAACTCCATCCCACAATTCACGGATAAGGAAGCTCCAAGCAAACTGGTCCTACCAGTGGCCAGGGGACCCTCCTTTCTCACCGGCTCATTGTTTTTCTTTTCTTTTCTTTTCTCTTTTCTTTTCTTTTTTAAGATGTCTACAGCCTTATCTCCCTCAGCTGGGTGAATGATAAGCAGATTGGAGACTGCTGCCCTGTGCAGCGGAGTCTGCAGACAGCAGACAGTCTGAGTGTCTAAGCTGGCTCAGCAGGAACCGCCTAGGTCAGTTACAAGGTCTGTCTGCTCTTCTGTTCTGCCAGGCCAGGGACAAAGAGAATGGCTTCAGGTAAGTGCCACAGGGGATTTGGTAAGCTCTGTTGGATGCCTGGCACTTCCTTAGCTCAAACTCAGTATCTTCCAGCCTAAATCGCTTAAGTAGCTAGGATTACAGGCCTGCACCAGCCTGCTTGCCTATCTATCTATCTATCTATCTATCTATCTACATGCATCTATCTACCTATCATCTACCTACCTACTTACCTATCTAATCTATCTATCCACCTATCTATCTATCTATCTATCTATCTATCTACCTATCCTCATCTCCCCCTCTCCTCTCTGACAAGGTCACACACAGCATAGCCTTGTCTTGAAGGCACAGCTAAGATGACATTGAACTTCTGATCTCCCTGCCTCCACTTCCTGAGTGCTCAGATTACAGTGTGCCAACAGGCCCATTTCAGGCTCACTCATCTTATGAGGCCAGCTGAGAGGGGGTGGAGTCAGAAGAATATGGTCTGCGTTTTGCCTTCTCTCTATCTCCTTCCACATCAGCGATATCAGTGAATTCTAAAACCCTCTTCACCCTTCCTCAGGAACTGTGCTTACACAGGCCCCATCAGGGTCCTATAGCCAGGAAAGGTTGCTTAGAAAGGCCCTCCCTCCCCACGAAGTACATCCGCCCGCAGTGCAAGGGCGATGCTGATAGAACTCACTATGCTTCTTACAGTGCCCTACAGGTCCCAAAGCCCCCAGAGCAGGGAGAATCATGCCCTCCATTTCATGTTTATTATTTCGTTCAGTCCAATTAGATATTTCTTTAAACAGAGGAACTCGCTAGGCCGTGTTGGCACGTGCCTTAAATCCCAGCACTTGGGAGGCAGATTTTTGAGTACAAGGTCAACCTGGTCTACAGAGCGAATTCCAGGACAGGCTCCAAAGCTACAGAAAAACCCTGTCTCAGAAAACAAAACAAAACCAAACAAACAGAGGAACTCATGGCAATTCTCCTGCCTCAGCATTCCCAACTGCTGGGATTATAGGTATGAGTTGTCAAACTCCCTTATGCCCATTTTACAGACGAGGCAACAAAGGCTGAGGCTGAAGTAATTTCTCTGAACAAGTCAGTGAAAGTGCTGGGGGTTTCTCCATTTATATGGACTTTGTTTCTTTTTACCTCCTCTTCCTTCAAATTCAGCTTCTTGCACCAGCAGCTGACTGCCCTCCAATTTCCTCTGTGTATCCTTAGTCTCCGATCTGCCTTCCCACTCCAGGGGCCTCCAACTCTAACCCCTCCCAGCTTTTCCCATCCTCCGGGGGGAGGGAGCCAGTCTTCAAGAGAAGAAGGCTCATTACGCAAGGCTCTGAAGGGCCTGGCATCTCTTCCCTTCCATCGATGGCCATTATTACCAGGAAATAATGGAAAGCAAACACAGGGCCAGGTGTCTCTCTGAGCACCAGCCTGTGTTGGAATACAAGGCAAACAGAGGCTGCCTTCATGAAGGGACCTGTGAGTGAGCTGCAGGCAAGCCAGCCCAGGGACAACCTTCATCCTAAACTTCACCAGAACCAGCTCTGAAAGAGGGACCCACACGCCACTGGAACTTCGAGTCGTCATAGCCAGTACTAATTAGATCAAAACAGGAAGGAAATAGCACGTGGTGGTGCTCACCTTCAACCTACCACACTAGAGGCAGAGGCAAGCATATTTCTGTGAATTCAAGGCTAGCCTGGTCTACATAGTGAGCTCCAGGCTAGTTAGGACTGTGTAGTAAGACCTATCACCAGAAGTATCTATCATCAGACTGGAGAGACGGTTTCAGCAGTGAAGAGCATTGACTGCTCTTCCAGAGGACTGGAGTTCAGTTCCCAGCACCCACGTGACAGTGCACAACTGTAACTCCAAGATCTAACACCCTCAGACAGACAGACAGACATGCAGTCAAAACACCAATGCATATAAAATAAAAATAATTAGTATAAAAGATATATCTATGACCATTGTGAGTGTGGCAGCACAAACTGCAATCCTCCCTCTGGAGAGGCTGAGGCAGGGGGACAGCTAGTTCAAGGTCAGCCTGGTCTACATAAGACTTTAGCTCATTTGAAAAAACAAAAACAAGAAGGGAAAACTATGACCAAATACACTATAAATCATTCTGCTTTGCATGGAAGAAGATAATGGGACATCTGTATGTTTCCAGAAAATGTTTTGTGGCTTCTCCTTTGTAAAGAACATGCCATGAACCCTGGGAGAGACAAACATCCAAGAATACACAGCCTCCCACAGCTCCTGGACTAATCGGGACCTATAATAGCCTTACCACTAAGTGGGGCAGGGGGAAACCTCAGGAATGAGACACAGTCAACCCAGAGCAACCGCATGAGAAATACTGTCCACTAAAAACATCCAAGGGAGCCGGAAGAGACAGCACTGGCTGCTCGTGCAGAGGACCCGGGTTCTATTCCCATCACCCACCTGGTGGCTCATAACCATCCATAACTCCAATTCCAAGGCATCTGATGCCCTCTTCTGACTTCAGAGAGCTCGAGCACACACATAGTGCACATACATACTTGCAGGCAAAACATTCACATACTTAGAGAAAAAACCCAACAACCCTCACACCTTCATTCCAAGCACTTAGGAGGCAGACGCAGATGGATCTCTGTGAGTTCCAGGCCAACCTGGTCTACAGAGTGAGTTCCAGGTCAGCCACCACCACAATTCCAGATGAAGAAAACATGGAAGCAGACTCTGGGGAAAGCAGTTATGCTAAAGCAGACAAAGTCCTTCCCACGCGGGACTGCTCAGGGCCTTTAATATCAACCTCAGGTCCCCACAGGGAACTAGAGAATGGAATATTTCCCAATGAGTGGGCTTTGTCTGGAAGCATGTGGAGGGGGATGGCTAGGTTTGAGACCCTCAACCCTCAAACCTGGATGGTGGGGAAAGTGGGGGAGGGGCACTGCTTGAATAAGGGTACTTGACGGGGCAGGTGGGAGATGCGAGCTCAGAAAGAAAAAAAAAAAGAAGACATTTCCTGCCTGTTCCTCCTCCCTGATTACAGTGATCAGGTAACCTTCCCAAGCCTCCAGAATCCCCACCTCCCCAAGTCCAGCTCACTTGCCACTCTCTCCCCTCCCCTCTCAGCTGCAAAAGGCATAGCTGAACTCAGTTAATAGCCATGAGAGAATCTTTGTCTGTTTATGGGCTCACCCAAGGCTAAGAAACAGTGAGAGTTAACACACAGGGCCTCCCTTCCCCAGTCACAGGCACCAGAACACTCTGAGAGTCTAGCAGCCAGGGTTGTTCTGCCCATTAGAACTGCTTCAAAAGCTGAACTGCTCTCAACCGACCCTTGAAGAAACACGCCAGACTGAGTTGGAGCCAGCTCAACTCTTGAACAAAGAAACAGAGATAGAGGCAGCAACATGTGTACGGTGAGTCCCATTATAAAACAGGACAAACAAGACAAGTGGTAAGGCCGGCTATAGCCGGGACTGTTCTGGCTCTCAGCCAGATTGCGCAGCAAGCCCAGCACTTGCCCTTTGCTGGGAAAACATCTGTAAAAGCTGCAGTTTTGCCGGCACGGGCATACGAGCTGTTTCAAACCTTCTCAAGACTGAAAATCCAGGCCTCCAGAGCAGCAAAGAAACTGCAGAAGGGCGGAGGCCACACGCAGGGGAGTGAACTCTCAAAGAAATGACTTCTGGGAACCTGGCTCCCCTCGCGGCATGCTGTGGGTGAACCCCATCCTGGTGCTGGAGTGACTTCAGCATGTACCTTTGCAAACTAGTAGTAACTATGAATTGGCTGGACAAAATGGCTGCCCCTGAGCAAATGAGGCCATGGGCTCCCAGCTTCCACTTCGCCCGTGATGAGCGGATGCCAATTCCCTGGTCAGGCCTCGGGGAAAGTCCTTCAACTCCCTGCAGCAGGCAGGAGCCACAAGAACGCAGACTGAGGGAGAATTCCTGGTGCTCCCCTGATATTGTGTAGGGAGTTTGTCCAAACGGGGACTTGAATGCCCTACCTCTGAGCCCAAGCCCTACCCGGTCACCAGTCGTGTTACTTATCTGGGGCACCAAAGGGAGGATGGCCGGGTGCTTGGGATTCCGACGAACCTTTGGCTTATTCTAGAGATGGAGGATAACCCCACACAGTACCTGAAAACCCTAAATGCCATACTTTCAAAGTGTCGCATAGACCTGCCCCGGAGGACAGGTCAGCATTTGTCCAATGTGGTGCCATCAGCCTGGCAGACAGATGACAGATGGGTCGATATAGGGATAGAGGGATAACCGGATCAACGGGAGAACAAGAGAATGGGTGGGCAAGTGGGTGGGTAGGAGACTGGGTGAATGGGTGGGTGGGTGGAGAGAAAGAGAAGAATGGGGAGATCAACGGGAGAACAGGTGGGTGAGTGGGTAGGTGGATGGATGGAAGGATGGAGGGAAAAGATGGACTCACGGGAGAACAGGTGGGTGGCGGGATGGCAGATGGACCAATGGGCGAGCGGAAAGCAACACCTGAGCAAATGCCAGGCAGGATGGTCACAGGGCACTCGGAGCCCAACCTCGGAGACTCACCTGAGCCGTCAGGGATGGACCTTACAAAGGTCGGCAACATCTTGACCGTGGCTGTTGGGTTATAATCCCGGGAAAGGCCATTCTTCATCTCTTTCTTGAAGCGTGTCAGGATATCTATCAGAATTTCATCAGAGAGCCGCATGGCATACAGATACTTATCAATCTGGGGGAAAGATGAGGAAGGAGAAGAGTAAGTCTGAGTTCAAGGGAGATTCGGTTTGGCTCCAGCCTGACTGGGTGAGACAGGGCGAGAAAGTGGTGACCTGGACAACTGAACTTCAGACACACTGGAACAGCCCCGAGGGGACCAGAGGAGGCTGTCCAGCTCCTCAACTGGGCCACCCAGAGCAGGTCCACAGGCGCTCGTCCCTCTTCCTCACCTACAAAATGAACAAGACAACTCCAAGGCCCCTTCCAATCCTGGAAGACTACAAGGCAAATGCTGTCTGGTCCCCTAGGATACGATACAGGCAGGTTTCCTCCTCCAACAGAGGGACCGTAAGCATTCTTCCCACTATGAGTGAGGGCTGGTACCTCAAGGTTGGCAGGACCATACAGGTTAAGATCATGGACTCTGGGGGCAGCCACACAACTTCAAGGCCTAGCCCTGTTATCTAAGACTTGCATGGATTTGTTTATTCAGTTGAAATAAAATAGGACTTAACCAGGCAGGGTGGTGTATGCCTATAATGCCAGAACTCAGGAGGCTGTGGCAGGAGGATTACAAGTTCAAGGTCAGCCTGGACGATACAGCAAGGCTCTTTAAAAACAAATAGATCAATTAATGATCAATGACTGGATGGATGGAGCAGTAGTGCCAATGGGTTTCCTTGGGCACGTGACTTTTTAAAAGTTTTATTATTTTTAGTTTATATGTATGAGTGCTTTGCCTGTGTGTGTATCTAAGTGCGCTGCCAGATCCCCTGGAACTGGAGTTAGAGATGGTTGTGAGCCACTATGTGGGTGGGAATCAAACCCAGGTCCTTTGCAAGAATATCAGGTGCCCCTCCCTGCTGAGTCATCCCTTCAGTCCCAAATACAATTTCTAAGCAGGTAGAAGTGGTCAGCCAAAGAGCTAGGACTTTCAGAGAACACGGGTGGCTAGTCCCAAGAGGAGGCATTAACCTCACCCTCAGAATGTATGGGGTCAGCGCCAGGGGCCCCATGCCCACATGTGGGGACTCTGTGCCCACTCAACATGTTCACAGCTCCAAAATAGATCTCTGCCCTTTAAACTTTTTTCCAGTCCCTGATGCTCTTCCAGTCCACAGGCTCTTAATCTCAAACCCCTGGGAGGTCACCGACTGTCCTCTCTATTTAAGTCGCTCAGAAAGCTTTTTACTGGGAGCTGGGGGTATCATTCAATAGAGTACTTGCCCAGCATGCGTGCAGGCCTGGGTCAAACCCAGGTCTGGCAGCACATGTCTGTATCCCAGCAGTAGGCAGGTGGAGACAGGAGGATGAGGAGCTCAGCTCCTCCTGGCTACATGGGCTATAGAGAGAGTCCCTGTCTCAAACAAAGTATTCACGAGGGAGCTGGTGGTGTAGCTCAGTGGGGTACAGTTCCTGGTACAAGGCCCCCACCACAGTGGGGGCAAGTGATTACTGGCGCCGTCGATGCTCAACAGAAACTAGACACCTGTTCTCGTGGGGAGAGCCTTGTGACGTCCCCTGGCTTTTTTTCCTCCACCGTTGCTCTCTTGGCTTCTCTGCACCTATAAAATCCAGCTGAGCCCGAGCAGGTAATACTGAAGATGTCTGTCCTTCCATTCTACTCATCACCATGGGAGCCCCTCACAGGCAGGTCCGGTCAGTTCTCTCCCTCCCTTCCCTGCACTGCCACCCCATCCCCAAGGTGCCCACTCTCAATATCAAGACTCTCTGACCGTACCCGACCACACTCCCTAGCTCCTGCTGCTGCTGCTGCTGCTGCTGCCTCAGGCTCCTCTCTCTGGTCCGGTGGTCACCTCCACCTGAAATGCCTTCCTTCTCTTCCCAGCTACCCAGCCCTAATGAGCCCCTTAAGATCTAGGTCAGGGGTCACTTGCTCCTGAAACCTCCCAAGTCCCCCAAGGCTGGAGCTGACCCACCATCCCTTGGTCCTCAGCACGGATCACAACTTCCTGTGTGTGTTCCCTCCGCAGTACCTGTGCTGTCTGTCTCAGTCTCCCCAGAGCTGCCACCCTCCTTTGGATCCCTGAAGCTGGATTTATGACCCAATAACACTGATAAGACCTTGCTGCTGAACGTGGCATCTTGGACTCACTGTTCAGAATGGCTAGAAATGTCCTGACTAAGGACAGAGTCGCAGGCCAGGTCACCTCTGCATATTTGCTCTAGTCTCCAGGCCTCCCTCTAGGCCCTGTTGTCTCCTGTTTCATAGATAACCATGGTGCTAAGAGTCTACCAGTCCTCTGTGACCCAAGGGAATCACTGTCCCCCGTCCCCGTGTCAGCCAGCCACTCTTTCCTTTCTCCTTCATGCAAAGTCAGAAAAAGGACAATCGGAAGCTACAAAGAACAAGATAGAAACTGCCAGAAGCATGGCTCTGGGTGGAGACTCACAGTGTTCTACCCCAAGTCTGGCAGCACCAGCGTGGGCACCAACAAAGGTCACAATACAAGCATGCTAGAGAAGCCCTGAGGGGGGCGACGTCAGGAAGTGTGTCTGGGCAAACGCAGGTGCACATGTAGCTGAAGGTAAGCGGAAATCAGTTCTGTGTGGATGGAGCAGATAGTTCAAGAAGTGAAGAAATCAAGAGGACCACCCAGAGCTGGTGACATCACCCAGAGCCCCGAGAGCCATGCCAACAAATACAGACCTGATTCCAACACATGGCAAGCCTAAGACAGCGTCAGAGAGGACCCAGTGAGATGATGGCGCTTCCGAAGGAGCAAGGTGTCTGCACAGAGTAGGGACCTGACCCTCCAGAAATAGTCATGAGGCCACCCCAGCTTTCTGGACATGCCTCACCTGCCACCCTTCTCACACAACATCCTGACTGTCTCATCAGGCACATGCCCATCCCTTCTGACAGTGTGGGTGCCCCAGGGAAAGGAAGTGTATTGAATGGAGCTTTGCAAGTCGCTTGGCACAGGGGCAGCTTGGATGTTGCTGGCTGCTGGAGTCCTGCTGCAGCCTGAGTGTGGTTTCCACAAACCAAGTGTTTTCACGTCCAGCGTGTCATTTACCCTTCAAGAAGACCTTGTCGGGGAGACGTTCTTAATCCGTGTTTTACGGCTGCAGGAGCATGGCTACAAGCACCTACAGGATCCGTTCCAACACAACCAGGGGGTACAGTTTTGCACCAGCAAACCTAAGGCTCCCCCTGCAACCATCCTTGACCCTTGAGTTGGATACGTAGAAAGAAGGTTCTAGAAAATGCAGGACTCTCTGAAGCTCCTCAGGTGTCCTTGCTCCTAACTGGGGGATTATCTCAGTACAGATACTAATCACAAACCCCAACATTTCAAGTTGATCCTGGCCCATAGAAAGCCAAGAAGTTCAAATGAAAGGGCAAGTTGGGGGACCTTTCTCTCCTGCTCAAGTGTATGAGTCACCGTGGGACAGAACCCCTCTCAGAAAAGACATGGAAACCAGAAACTGGCGTTACTGGAGTTGTCAGGATCTTGTTCGAGTTGCCTTGGCTTGGCCACCTGTCCTCAATAGACCAATTAAACAGACAAAGGCATTAGCTTCTCATTAGGCAAGCAGAGAAAGGCGATTTAGTCAACATGGCCACACTGAAGGGGAACAACAGAAGTTTAAAGGCACACCCAAGTCTGTCTTTGGGGTTCAGGTTGAAATAGAGGGTAAAAAGGATACATCGCTAAACAGTCCCCATCAATGTGGTCTTTCCCACTGTGGACCCATCATTGTTTCAGGTCCTGGATCTTGGAGGGTCCCCCAGGTGGTCAGCACTGGGTGAACCGTCTGCCGAGGAGACAAGCTCCTCCTCTGGCTGGTACCAAAACCCCAGCCTTTTCCTTTCCCAGTGTGAGACTCCGGGGAAATTTTAATTCCACACGGTTCATTGTCTCTAAGATCTAATGGGCCAAGGAGGACAATACCTCCTCCATTTAACACATCTTCACTCCTTCCAAGATGGTTACAGCCCCAAGCTCGCCTGTGTCTGCCCTTCGCCTGAGACTGTGCTTGTGTTAATGGAAAGAGATTTATCCTGGTGCACAGTTCCGGCTATACAGTTCATCAAGGCTCAGAAGACATGGCAGCAGGTGCATTAAGGCCATGGGTTACACGAGTCCACAGAGAACGCTAGACAGTCCCCTCTCTCCCAAATCCTCACACCCACCAACACCCCATAAACACACAGCCCCACCCCTTCTACTGCGAGTCTGCCCCATCCACTGCTGCCCAGGTGCTCTGGTTAGGCACTAATGACCCCAGACTCCCTCCGGTCTCTCCATGTTATAACTGATCATGGGGACTCAGCACAGCACGTCTCCAGGTAGTTCTCACAAGCCTCAGGCTTGGGAACATCTTGCCACACGACAGGGACTCCCATGTGCTCACTCTAGTACATGGTACACCACACAAGTCTACAGGGATCTCAGGCTGACAGGAACATTGGTACCCCATGCCGAGTCAGGCCTGTATCTCCTGCCTGAGCCAGATCAGACTCCAGGGCCTTTGCCATCATCCCATGTGGGGCCAGTCCTACCCGTGAGGATTGGAACCTCAGGGGCTTTGAAGCTCAGTGCCTCCCATATGGACTTAGGCTTAGGCTGCAGACTCCATCAGCAGAAAGAATGCTACCTTGCCAAGTCCCCTGGCCAGAAGCCCTGTGTCGGTGAAAGAACTAGGAGCCTGGCACTGGACACTATTCACCCACATGGCTGTGCCTGACCCCAGTCCCACCTCCTGATCCCAAAAGAACAAGCACAAAAAAACAATTCAAGACTAGACATGCCCAAGTGGGCAGGCCGGTCGTTGACAGGATTGCCAGTAACCACTGGCAACGCGGGCATTTAGGCTTACTTAGGCTTACAAAGGAAGGGCATGGTCATGGAAAATTTCACCCCTTCTCCCATTCACTCTCCATGGGAATTGAGAATGGGACGGAAGCTGGGAGTGGTGGCACACACCTGTCAGGCTGGCACTGAGGCAGCCGAGGCAGGAGGATTGCAAGTGTGAAGCCAGCCGTGTTTGCATAAGATGCTGTTTAAAACTAAGTAAACCTGGGCTGGGACTGCAGCTCAGTTGCTAGCATGGTTGCCTAGCATGCAGAAAGCCCTGGGTTCTACCCATAGCATCACATATCCCAAGTGTGGTGGCACAAGCTTATGATTTTAGCATGTGGGAGCTAGAGAGAGGAGGAACAGAAGCTCAAGGTCAGGGCTAGAAAAATGGTTCAGTGGGTAAGAGCACTTGCCATGAAAGCAAGAGGACTGAGTTCAAATCCCCAGCACGCCTGTAAGAGTCACACATACTCTATACATTCCTGTAATCCACAGTGTTAGGAGGCGAGGCAGGTGGTGCCCATAAAACCCACTGAGTAGCCAACTGAACAGGGAGCTTGGAGTTCAATAAGAGATGACCGCTATATACATACGTGGTGGAGCGTGATAAAGGGAGCTACCCAGCAGGGTGGAGTGGTGGCACATGCCTTTAATCCCAGCACTCGGGAGGCAGAGGCAGGTGGATCTCTGAGTTTGAGGCCAGTCTGATCTGCAGAGTGAGTTCCAGGACAACCAGGGCTACACAGAGAAACCCTGTCTTTAAAGAGGGGAGGGGGCGCCACTCAAAGTCCTCCTCTGGCCTCTACACATGTGCATACATAATCCACACACAATTGTATGCACACAGCATACACCATTCACAACCACACACTGAAAAATTTTGAGTCACTCTATGTAGGGAGTTCAAGGCCAGCCTGAGCTAGTGAGACCCTGACTCAGAGATAAAAAAGTTTAAGGAGGAGGGCAAAGCAACAGGAGTCTGGAGCACAAGCCTCCACACTGAGTTTTCCAAGCAAGGCGCTTCACAGAGGAAAACTGGGCAGCTGGGAGCAAAGGGTTAAGAAGTTGGCATATGTGTGGCGGAGATTTCAACATAGGCTCACTTCCCTTTTCCAAGCAACTGAGACGGGGGACAAGGGGTTTGGTGCTGATTAAGGTCACTGGCGTTAACACTTGCAGAGGGCTCTGTCAGACAAGTGCCAGCCGTGAAGCAGGGTTGTTTTCCTCCGTGCCACTACGACAGGTAAAGCCATCAGGAAAGGCCATTGTCTCCAAGTTAGAGGAGAGGACATTGAGAACCACTGCTCTACAAAGTCACGGGGCTTCTAAGCAGAAGCTGTGTCTGGACTCTAGACAGTGTAGCCCCTCACTTGGGGCTTCCCCCTTTTTTTCCTCACATGTTGGAAAGAACAGAGGGGTTGTGGACCAACAGCTGGGTTCAGATTAAGGACCTGCCATATCTTAGCTGGGTGATTTTAGTAAATTATTTAATCTTTCTCAGTCCTGCTTTTCCCACTTTTGAGATGGGGACAATACTTTCATCTAACAGATATTTGATCAAGATTCGAATCATGAACTAAAAGCCTTCTTTCCCCACCCGAGTGACATAATCCTGTGTTCTCAACTCACTTTGTTCTTAAGAAATACCTTAAGAATGACTTCACTACAAATTATATTAACCCATTTTATTAAAAAAAAAACATTTATTTTTATTTTACATGTATGAGTGCCTGCATGTGTCTATGTGCACTGTGTGCTCGTGGAGGCCAGAAGGTGCCACTGGATACCTTGGAGCCACCTGGGTCTCTGCAGAAGCAAAGAGCAGCTAGTGCTCTAACACCAGGAGTTACCTTCCCAGCTCTAATATCAACCCACTCTGTAGAAAACGACAGGCGACAGACAATAAGCCTAAAACATTCGGGGCAAACCAGAGGTTCTGCCCAAATCCCCAGAACACTTGCAGTTTTGCTGCTTTGAAAAGCAGTAACAAGCCAGCACCATAAGCCATCCCAGCACCAAGTGCAAGGTCATCCTTGGCACACAGAGTTCAAGACCAGTCTGAGCTGCACGACACTGTCTCAAGATACATAGGTCAGGGATGGATGGATGGATGGATGGATGGATGGATGGATGAACAGAAAGAAAATGACAACAATAATATGTACTAATTTTTTAGACCAGTCAAATACACTTTTTATTTTGGGGTACAAGAGTGTAAGTTCTCTCCCACCCCAAGACACCCCTGCTTAGTGGGCTCTGTGTCCTTGGCAAGCTTTCCCGCCTGCACAAATATGCACATGATACTGGCTCTTAAATTTTGCTTTATAAAACTGGAAATCCCCTGGGACACTGGATCCCTAACTCCACCTTCCTCTCGCCTCTGTGAATTGCTTCTAAGACCTGCTTGAGCCACACAGGAGCACTGCTAGGGACACAGGCTGGCTGAACACAGGACAAAGGTGGGGTGGTGCCAGCTCTAATCTGACTCCTGGCTTTGTGCTCCTGGCAGCCCCTTAGCCTTCCTCCCCTACCCTTCCCACCACCTATCCTGCGGGTGTATTCAGTGACCTTGATCCACAAAGGCCTCCCCTGTGCAAGTCCTCTCACAAGCTGGTTCCCACCGCACAGTCTGAAGAACACAGAGCACGTTAATTCCACTACCCCAAGGAAAAGTTACAGGTCAGAGAGGTTCCTCACCTGGCCAGCCAGAGAACTACAGTGAGAAGCTTCCCCACCATCCCCGGTCCTTTGCTCTGTCATCTAAACCAGATGGGTCCAAATCTTCTGACATTGCAGTGCAATGCAACCTATATAGGGTGAGCTTGGGAGCCAGGCGTCCCAGCACTAACTCAGAAGGCAGAGGCAGATGGATCTCTGAGTTCAGCCTGGTCTACACAGTGAATTCGAGTTCAAGGACAGCCAGAGATGGTGAGACCCCATCTCAAAAACAAAATCAAAACAGAAATTTCATGCGTTCAAGGCTAGCCTGGTCTACAGAGTGAGTTCCAGGACAGACAGAGAAACCCTGTCTCGAAAAACCAAAAAAAAAAAAAAAAAAAAAAAAGAGTAAAAAGAAATCTCATACTGTCTTAAGCAAGTTTATAATTTTATGCTGATCTGCATTCACAGCTGTCCTCAAGAGTCAGGACGGGGGCTTCCCCGGCGGCACTACTGTCACAACTCCAACCAGCCATAAACAGTGTGCCCGCTGAGGCTGGCAGAAAGCATGCCACAACTCACTCCCCATCAGGGGCCGGTTGCCTACGTACCCACCCATTCCCCGGTCATCACGGGGAGAATGTTCAGAAACCAGAGCAAAGCCGGAAGGCCCAGGCCCACCAGGCCCTCCCTAGTGACTGGTGCCATCTCAGGACCAGCCCAGGATCTGTCTACTTCCTACCGCACATGGCTCTCCAGCTGCCAGCCCCACCTCACGGCTGCAGATGGCCGCCATGGAGGAAAGCAGTATCCTTCCCACTGCTGGGAGCCAGCTTCTGAGTAAGGGATGGAGTTAGCTGCAGGGAGAAGGGGGGCATCTACAACCCTCTGGGGGAGGTCCTGGAGTAGCCGTAACTACCAGTACAGTATGCTCATGCTCTGAAAGGATTGTCACCCAAATTTCCTCCTTGTAGAGGAAATGGCTTCTGTGAGTCTTGCTTTCGTTCTTTTGAAACAAGGTCTCACTATGGAGCCCTGGTTGGCCCAGAACTTGCTACATAGATCAGGCTGGCCTTGAACTCACGGAAACCTGTTTGCCCTTGTCTTCTGAGCGCTGCCATTACATGACGACACCACGCTGACTGACCCGTCTCTTGTTCCTCCAAGCCACCTTCAAACTCACCTTCTGCACAGGACATGCCATGATCCACCCGGCCCCACGCCGCCGCCGCCGTCCGTCCCTCTCCTCAGCATCCCCCCCAGCCTTAGGTGTCCTCTATAGAGAAGTCAGCCGGTCCTGGCACACACATCACGGTGTGTGTCTTTCCTGATGCCGCAGGAACACATGCATGGTCCACACCTTTGCTGGACTGCTAGTGCCTGAGGGGCAGGTGCCTTGTCTTCTGCCCCGAGTGTGTACCCCAGTCCTCAGCCTGGTGCCACGATGTGGCTTCGTCTGCTGGGCTGGGTGGCTCCTCGGCTGGGCGGGAGGCCTCAGAGGGTTTGCCGACTAAGATAAGGCCTACTGCCTCCTTTTCCCCAAACGGCCCAGAACTTCTGTCCCAGCACCTAACCCCCTCCGTCCCTTCATATAGCGCCCTTAATTGGCTGAGGCCCAGCAGAACACAGGGGCCCTAAAGCTAATCAGATTCTTAGTTCCTGTAAGAGGGTACCCAGCAATCTGCAAGTCACCAAAGAACCGGAATATGAGGGCACATGTTGGGAAACTGAATTCCCTGCAGAGGTTCTCCAAAGGCCTGCCTCAAATATCTCCAAAGCAAAAACACAAACAGGACCGTCGCTCTTCTTCTGGGCCCACACACAGCCCTCCAGCGCAGCGCTTATGCTGCCGAACCGTTTCTTTTCCTTCAGCTGAGCCCCAAGAACTCCTCACACAACTCCATCCACAACCGCTGCCCCCAGCTTCTGTTTGGTTTATGTTCTTATTCACATGCACACATATGCACAGACGTGTGGAGACCAGACGTTGGTGCCAGGTTCCTCAATCTTTATAACTTCTAGTTTTCATTTTTGTTGTTTGTTTTTTTGAGAAACGGTTTCTCTGTGTAGCCCTGGCTGTCCTGGGACTATGTAGACCAGACTGGCTTCAAACTCAGAGATCCTCCTGCCTCTGCCTCCTGGGGATTAAAAGCATCTACCACACCTGGCTTTTTTTTTTTTTAAGACAAAGTCATCACACACTGAACCTGGAGCTCACTAGTTTACCTAGACTGGTTGGCTACCAAATCCCGGGGTCCTCGGCACTCGGCCTCCCCAGTGCAGGCTCTTGACACTGGACCTAGATTCTTTTTTTAATTCAGGTGTACGATTACTCTGCCTGCACGTTACACGTGCATGTACATGCCTCACGCTTGCAGAGTGTAGAAGATCCACAACTAGTTATACATGGTTGCGAACCACCACGTGGGTGCTGGGAACCAAACTTGGGTCCTCTGCAAGTGCAACAATGCTCTTCACCACTGAGCCCTCTCTCCAGCCCCTGCACCCGGCTTTTAGGTGGGTTCTGGGGATCCAAACTCAGGTTATCTCAGCTGGCACAGCATCTGGTACTACCTGAGCCCCAGCACCGGCAATTTTCAATTATTTGGGGGGGGGATTTTTATTAGTGTGTATGTGTCCCGGAGCTCACAGGTGGTTGTGAACACCCTGATACAGGGATTGGGAACTAGTCCACTGGGTAATAGTTGCTCTTAAGCACAGAGCCCTCCCCCCCACCCCCACTGTTGTTTGTTTCCGTGGGTTGCTCTGAAAGACAAGGTCTTGTCGTGTCTTTCCACTCAAGATAGTCTGGGACTGGGTATGAAGGCCCAGGCTGACGGTGCTGGTAGGTGACCACCAAACTCTCTGTGCCTCAGTTTCTCTATCTGTCTAAAGGGTAAACGACTCTTGCCTTTTACTTGCAGTTTCTACTGTTGCGACGAAAACACCATGACCAAAAAGCAAGTTGGGGAGGGAAGGGTTTATCAGGCTTACAGCTCAGCATGGTTGTTCCTCACTGATGGAAGTCAGGACAGGAGCTCAAACAAGGCAGGATCCTGGAGGCAGGAGCTGATGTAGAAGTCATGGAGGAGCGCTGCTTACTGGCCTGTTCACCAGGGCTTGCTCAACCGCCTTCTTTAGAGAACCCAGGACCAGCAGCCCAGGGATGGCACCGCCCACCATGGGCTGGACCCTCCCCCGTTGATCACTAAATGAGAAAATCCCTTACAGCAGGATCTCAAGGAGGTGTTTCCTCAGCTGAGGCTCCTTCCCTCTGATAACTCTAGCTTGTGTTAAGCTGACACCCAAAACCACCCAGTACACCTTGGAGAACAAATGTGGAGTGACATGGAACGCTACCTGGTGGGATTATCGTGGCTCACCCAGAACACACCCATGGGCACCCAGGTGAGGGGCCCTGGCTTCCTGGATAATCAGAGCTCAGTGCCCTAGGCAAAGATCCTGGCTCCCATCTGCCTTGGTCTCTGGTCCAGTGAGAGCTCATGGCCCCCTAGACAAATGCTCAGATAAAAGCCACTTGTGTCTGAAACGCCTACACTCTGGGGCGTCCCTGTGTCTGCCACATGCCATCACTGCTATTTTAACAATGGAGATGGGAGTGACTTATCACAGTTCCCCCAAGGGTTGAGTCAGGGCTTTCCATTCCTGGCCTAGTCACCTCCCTCCGCTGCAGGACCCCAAGAGAGAAACCGTCTGCACTTTACGTCACCTGTCACCTTAGGCTAGAGAGCCTAGGACACTGGGAACGGGGAAGCTGGAGGTTCATTCCCTCCTGGCTAGCCACAGGAAGCTAAGGATTGGCCTGCTGTTCCCGCCCTGCTGCATTCCAGGGACGCTGTCTTCCCGGAGGGCACACAGCCTCCAGAATTTTTAGCTGGTTCAATGACACAGTTACGTTCTGTTCTCTTCCCTGCCGTGGTCATGACCACTGGCCCCAGCCAGTACTTGTTAATAGGTGCCAAGGTCACCAGCGAGGACCTTGCTCCTGACCTCAGCATATTATCCTAGTACTCTTGGCTAGGGGTATGACGAACAAGGGAAGGTGTCTGAGTTTGTTGCTGTTGGCCTGTGTTGCCCTGGGAGCTGAGACAATTTCCCTGTCTGTGAGGCCTGCGGTTTTCTCATGCACAATAAGGTCATTAATGGCCACATCGCAAGCCCTGCAGATTAGAGGAGGTGTCCATAATCTTGTCTCTAAAGACTCAGCGTCCTCATCACATGGGAATTTTTGGGCTGGGTACCTTGGCACAGGCCTGCGATCCCAGTGCGCAACTCGGGCTACACAGCAAGACCCAACATACACAAATGAGGGGAACTACTAGAGGTTTGCTGAGAACCTTCCATTACCCTGGCTCTGGTGACGGTGTCTCCTGCTTCAGTAGAATGCCAGAAAAATCCTTCCAGCTTTGGGGCCATAGCTTGCCCTGAGCCCCATCAGCGGCTCTCTGGGAGTCTGAAGTCCAGGACCACAGTCCTGGTTCTGTATACCCAACAAGAGAGCACCCCATGGGGCTGGAGAGATGGCTCAGTGGTTAAGAGCATTGCCTGCTCTTCCAGAGGTCCTGAGTTCAATTCCCGGCAACCACATGGTGGCTCACAACCATCTGTAATGAGGTCTGGTGCCCTCTTCTGGCCAGCAGACATACACAGAGACAGAATATTGTATGCATAATAAATAAATAAATAAATATTTTTAAAAAAAATTAAAAAAAAAAAAGAGAGCACCCCATGGTGTCAAGGATGTCGGAGTCCCTGCACTAGCCTGACTGCTTTCTAGCCATCAAGATTACACGACTCTACTTCCAGGACCTCATCCGCAACCCGATGTAAACTGTAGGAAGAAACACTTACTTTATTTCAAGCCCACTGGAGGGACTCAACTCCACAAAGCATTTTGTTCAATCAAGTATTTTGAAAATAGAGCAAAACCTTGCCAAGGGGGGAGCTGCACCTTTACTACAGCGATAGCCCGGGTCTTCCATTCCACTCACCCCACCCATCTGGACAGGGTCCTGGAAAGCACCAGGGCCTATGGGAGAAATGAGGTCTGGAGCAAGTGTTGCTGCTCCAGACAGTTTGCATGTGTCAATCAACAGATGACATCACCCACCGGTGGCTTACTGCATTATCAGGCAGGGGTCAACAGTGGTCATTTGCAAATTAACAATTTCACTGTGCGTGAACTTACTAGATCAGTTTCCTTTCCAAATGAAAAGAGTCCTTCAGCTCTGAGCAGTGTGTGTGCGTGTGTGCATGTGTGTGCATGCGTGTGTGCGTGCGTGTGTGCGTGCATGCGTGCGTGTGTGTAGGAAAGGATGTGTATGTGCGTGTGTGTATGTGTGTGTGTGTGTGTGTGAGAGAGAGAGAGAGAGAGAGAGAGAGAGAGAGAGAGAGAGAGAGAACACCACACCGAAAGCACCGAAAGGCAGAGAGTGGAGCTGGTGTTGGGGAGAAGCAGACCTAGACGGTCCCAAGCCAGCTCTGTTTCTCTCCACCCATCCTTTCTTTCTTTGGATCAGTTTCCCTAAACTTCAGTGTGAGAGCACTGGGTGGGTTTGAGTCAGGGGACCCCACTGTCACCACCTAACAAGCAGCTTCACCATTTGGGGGGGGGGGGGGGGTCTTAGTTTCCTCACTTCTACATGGAGGTATCCTCCTCCCAGGGCCTCACAAAAAAACATTCTCTTCCTGCACACTCAGGAAGGAGACGCACAGAAGCAAACGTTCATGCCAGAGTGTGTGTATGGACGTCCACTACAGTGTTTGCGTCCATCAGCTGACAAACAGGACAAAGGCGATGTGTTATCAAAATCCCAGTGAATGCTACAGGGTCAGTCTTCTCTGAAGTCAAGAAGGTGGAGGTCGTGTAAACCTATAATCCCAGCCTTTGGGGATTATGAGTTTGAAGCCAGGCTGACCTTTGAGTTCAAGTTCCAGGCTAGCTTGAAGTACACAGAGAAATCTTACTTTTAAAGAAAAACCAAGGCAGAGAGAGGGCTCCACCTGTAAAGTACATGGTGTACAAGAATGAGGACCTGATTCTGGATCCCTAACTCCCAGATAAAGCTGGGCAGAGCACAGGATCTGTAATTCCAACGGGGGTTGGGGGAGTGAGCAGAAGGGCCAAGACAGGTGGGCCCAGTCAGCCCAGCCAAATTGGTGAGCTCCAGATTCAGTGAGAACCCTGTCTCAAAAAATAAGAGAAAGAAACTAGGATAGCCTCCACACACACACGTGCATGTATACACTTGCACACAAAAGTGCATATGCGTGTACTTAAAAAAAAGTCAAAGAAAAAGGCAGCGTGTAGCAGACACAGGATGACTCCCTGGCACCCTACCCCACCCCTGCTGCTTCTATCCCAGAGGGAGGTTCCCTGCGATCCCAGAGGGAAGAGCACATGCATGTGCGCACGCGAGTGAGTGAGTGAGTGAGTGTGTGTGTGTGTGTGTGTGTGCGCGCGTGACTGCTGACATTTTATGCCCGCACTGGGCAGGCTCAGTTACTGTTTGCAAAGGGCTGAGCCTCAAGCTTCTCCGTTGGTTCAGTTTTCCCTGTAGCACAGTGCACACCCACCCTCTTCTTTCACAGAAGATAGCCTGAGAGAGGAGGCTGTTGGTTTGGGTTCTGTCTGAATAGGGCTGGGTACATTTCAGAGACAGATAAGACTACTCTACCACAGGCTGATCCACAGAGGGCCCCAGACTGGGGTGGGGGGGCGGAGGGGGGGGATAGCTCTGCACTCTGCAGCCACCAGGACCCAGACAAAAGGCTCAGCTTCGGGTGGGTGGGGGAGGGGCACAACTCACACCTAGAGCTGTCAGGTTCACTTGTTGAAACTGTGAGCCACCAAAGCCATTTGATAAGAAAAATCAGGAAAGAGGCTAATTACGACATACTCCAGTGCTGGGGTGTGAAAGGAAGTGACCTGAGGTGCTCTATTACAAATCCGGAAAGGGTCAAGGACCTCGAGGTGGCTCGGGAGGTCAAAGGGCTTGTCAGGCGAACCTGACAACCTTGAATTTGATCCCCAAGCACACACAGTGGACAGAGGCACGTGACCTCCACACATCACAGCACACCCACAAATAAAGTAACACGATAAAAAAAAAAACCCCAAAAAACTAAAATATATGTAAAAGTTTGACTATGCCAAGGGTCACGGTTGGCATGGCTGGCGAAACAGCTCAAACGCTGATGGGAGCGTGTTAGGGCAAGTTCATCAGGGTCAACAAATTTTACTGACAGTCTTGGGAGCATCAAAAGGTGATGAAGATAGCATACAACACTGTTACCGCAGGCTGGAAATATGAGGTGGAGGGTGTAGTCCCTCTTGACCACTTTCCAAGTTTGCAAATTTGTCGACTCTGGTGGTCTTGCCTGTCACACTCCCACAGCACAGAACAGTTTGAATAAAGTCCACCGAGGAACATGAAAACAGTCCCCCAAATAGAACGTGGAGCTGAAGGAAGGGATTTGGCAGAGTACGTCCTGCAGGGCACCAATGATGAATGTGTACGACCATACAAAGCAAGGCCACGAGTACTGCTTGAATTCCGGCGCCACCACCGCGTTTACAGTGCCGGATGCTATTTATAGACACGGAGGGTGCATGCGCAAAAGCATGTACAGAAACGACAAGCATCAAGTTCAGGAGGGAGGGGGTGGGGGGGGGTGCGGGGGGGGTGCTGGAGATGGCTCAGTTAAGAGAGATGACCGGTCTTCTAGAAGATCCCAGTACTCACAATGGACAGTTCCCAGCCACTTGTAACTCCAGCTTCTGGGGGATCTGACGCCCTCTTCTGGCCTCCTTGGATGCCCAAACACACACACACACATAAAATCCCTTAACACTAAGACATTCAGAGGGGCTGGACAGATAGCCCAGGGACTGCAACAAGCACCTGCTCTTCATGCAGAGGACCCAGGTTCAGTTCTTGGCATCTACATTGGCTCATAATTAATTACAACTGCCTGTAATTCCAGTTCCTGGGGTTCTAACTCCCTCTTCTGGCCCCTGCAGGCACAATCAGACAAAAACATTCACACACAAAAAAACAAAATAAAATAAAAAAATAAGTGGGGGGGGGCAGGTGCTAGAGAGACGGATGCACGGTTAAGAGCATTTGCTGCTCAGGTTCTGCTCCCAGCATGCTCACGGTGGCATAGTCACCTGTAACTCCAGTGGCAGGGGATCTGACACCCTCTTCTAGCCTCCTGGGGCACCAGTACACACGCAATGTGCATACATGCATGCAGGCAAAACATTCACATATATAAGATAAAAAGAATTCTTAAAAGAAGACAAATAAAGTGTTCAGATAGGAGACAGGAAAAGAGAAGGAAAAGAAAGAATAGGATCCAAGGTGGCTGCAATGTCAACTGTGTCTGACTTGTCAACCCGAGGGGTAGGTACATGTATATTTGTCACAGAAACCTCGATATTTTTATGTGCCTCAAATTTTCCTAATAAAATAATTCATATTTTTATGTGAGAGGGCAGGGAATTAAAATACAAGTTCGGAGGTAAATCAGCAAAATAGACAACAGTGAGCCTTTCTCCTAAAACAGGGAAGAAGAGCAAGAACATTCTGGATTCCGTAATTTTATCGTAACCCCAGGGATGGGGAATGGCCTATCACCCAATCCCCGGGGTGGGGGGTGATGACTGCCTATTGCCTGTGTGGGGGGAACAGCCTCCGGTTCTAAGAAGGCACTAAGAGCCCTTCCTTCTGCAGCATCCGGGACTGCCCACGGGAGGGGTGACCCAGAAGCACAGGTGTGATGCCTTCTGCCCTGACAGCCTGGCTATTAGATTTGTTTGTAACTTGGCAGTGATGGGAAATTGAGCTGAGTATCTAGCGCATTCCAGAAAAAAAGGCTCTGCTGCCGAGCCACGGACACGGCCCTCTCTGAGAGAACAAATGAATACATATAAGCATAGCGCGTCTAGGTTTGAAATATTCACGAAGGATTATATTTAAGTAGCATCCTATGGGACACAAGGTATCTCAAGATGCTCAGAGCTAAGAAGTCATTACAACAAGGATCTTAAAACTGCTCGGTGGCTGCTGTGCTCTGGACTCTATCTCTCAAAGCTTGTAACAGGCTTGTCTGTTCAGTTCACCAGAAGTCAATGTTACAGCTAGAAAACCGCTTTAAGATCAGACTCGTGGAAGGCAGCACACTGCTTGGTTTCCTCACGTCCCACTGATGTGGAACATTAGGCTGGGAGACGGTGGACACTTGTCCACCCTTCCTCCGGGTAACAAGCAGAGCCTGGTTTCCATAGTCCTGGACCTGAGTCAAGGAGCCAAGTGGAGGTGGCTGGGTCACTACTAATTCCTGCACACAGACGCAGGGGAGTGGCTGCCTCTGTGTAGCCAACGGATCTCAGTTCCTCCTCAGGCACATGCAGAGCTGGCTCCAGAGACTAGCTCCGTCAGCCAGGAAACCCTAGGTCCAAACACACGGGCACACATGCACGCACGCACACAGGCAAACCATCCAGTCATGCCCAGTCTTTCAAGGAGAAGGCTGTCCACGATTTCCCCGGGGAACGGCAGGAATGTGGGAGGCTGCACCGCCCCGGCGTGGCCAGACAAGGAGGAACCTCGCAGCCAGCCACTTGCCTGGTTTATTCCGCACGACAACGTTCTCTCAGGATCCCACCCCTGAATGACGGACCCCACTACTGGGGTGGTGAGGCCTACCACACCTGTGGTGAGGGACCAGGGACTGTGACAGGACACTCTCCAAAGAGGTCTCTGCTAGCCATGTGTGCAATACCAGGCTGAAAAAATGCACAAAACAATTTTCATAACTTTCCTTTTAAAACTCAGTGTCTTGCTGCTGTTGATGCAAGTGCGGGCAGGCTTTTGTGGAGGTCAGAGGAAAACTTGTGAACGCTGATTCTGTCCAACTGTGGGGTCCGGGGATTGAACTCAGGTCCTAGGCTTATGAAATAAGTGCTTTCGGCACTGAATCATCTCACCCGCCCTCCTTAAGCCACAAGGAACAGAACAGCTTTGAGTCGGGGTCTCACGGTGTACCCAAGGCTAGCCTAGAACTCTCAAGTCTCCCAGTCTCAGCTTACAAAGTCTTGGGACTACAGGCATGAGCCTCCACAGGCAGCTCCGTTTCTCCTTCCTTCCCACTGCTTTTACAGCTACAGTGGCCTGCCAGCCTCTGAGAAAATGGCCTTTGGTGGCCTTTTAATTGATAAGCACATTCTGCCTGGCTTTCCTGGGCCACTGGACAAACCACACCTGTGCGTTCCCTATGCAGATGATGTGGAGTGATGGCGATCCACCCAGAGAAAGTCCGCTAATGTTTGCTGTCTGCTGCTCTGGGAAGCCTAGGGAGAAAGACATCTAGTCCTCTGATACTCCTGGCTCCATTTTTCTTCTTATATTATTAATATTTCTATTATTACTACTATTATTATTATTTTCTACCTATCACTGCCTCCCAAATGCTGAGACTAGGAACACATCTCATTCAAGATTGTGTGTCTGTGTGTCTGCCCCCAAGCAGCCCAGAGGTAGAGCCCTCTGGAGCTGGAGTTACAGGTGGTTGTGAGCCACCTGCTGCGGGTGTGAGAACTGAACTCAGGACCTTGGCAAGAATAGTAGGAGCTCTTAAGGTCTCTCCCGCCTTCATTTTCCGGTCTAAACAAACAGCACACAGTGCAATCCTTCACGAGCCAGGCCTCTCCTGGTGACACACAATGGAGGAGGCTGGGCGGTGCAAGGCACGTTAAAAGCCTCTTGGAGGTTAAAGGGCCCCGCCTCCGGCTTCCAGAACTAGAGGACTTCCCGCATTCTGATGAATGGAAGGGGTCGTACGTGCGCCTGTTCTTCCTCTTAACAACAGGAGATGCATGAAGAAAAAAAAAATGTATGCTTTATGATTCCATGTGGCCACCTTTTCCACAGCACCCTTTAACCAGCGCTATGCAAGAGGAGCCTGGAGCACATGGCTCTGAGCTAAGTCAGCCTGCTGCTTCCGCCCAGAATGTGGTTCACAAGGCTGGATTACAGCTCCCTCCCAGGCAGCAGAGGGAAATAAAGCCCTCTCTTGGGTGCTTTTGTATTCTGGGCAACTCTGAAAACCTTCCCCCAACAAGATCTAATTTCCTTCCTCCTAGCAGTCCTGTGAATTACCAGAGGGCACCAAGTCTGTCTCCAGAGCCCGACTGGCTGAGGGCTGAATCATCATGGCTGCCCACACCAGGAAAGTCTCCACTGGGTTCCCTTCAGGGCGGCTCCCAGGGCCCAGCCCCACAGAAAGAAAGTGATTTGAAGACCTGTACACCCAGGCAGCCTTTCTCATATCAGGCAGTGAGTGGCGTGGGAAGGACAGGTCCCTAACAAGACTGTGAGTTCCAGAGGTGCTCAGCAGAGAAGGACACTGCCCATTGGAGCAAGTGACCCCCATATGCCCAGGGATGCTCTCCTGGACCATACCCACACATGGCAGCCCACCATACAGGCAGAGGCGATGCCCTAGAAGAGAGCTAAGGGGGCTGGAGAGATGGCTCAGAGGTTAAGAGCACTGACTGCTCTTCCAGAGGTCCTGAGTTCAATTCCCAGCAACCACATGGTGGCTCACAACCATCTATGATGAAATCTGGTGCCCTTTTCTGGTGTGCAGGCATACATGCAGGCAGAACACTGTATATATAATAAATAAATGAATAAATCTTTAAGAAAAGAGAGAGAGCTAAGGCGTATATGAAGTTCTGAGTGAGATGTAGACGAGAACTCCTGGGTTTTTGTTGTTTTAGTTTTTCAGGGTTTTTCTGTTTTGGTCTTTTGTTTTAAAAGACGGTTTCTCAGTATAGCCCTGGCTGTCCTGGAACTCGCTCTTTTATAAACCAGGCTGGCCCTGAACTCAGAGAACTACCTGCCTCTGCCTCCCAAGTGCAGGGATTCAAGGTGTGAGCAATAAAGCTTCTCCTACACAAACAAGGTAAAAGTTTCAGCCTCAGAACCCTCCTCCAGCAAGGCTCTGGGACGGAATGGGGGAAGGGATATCACAATCTCAGAGTGAGGAGGGCTTTAGTTAGGTTTTATCATTTGAATTGGAAGTCACCCGCTCCAATATATACCTACAGGGGCCTGGTAGACAGAATGTGACAGAGGTGAATCAGGCCACTTGTTGGAATGCAGAGCTGTGGTCTTAGTCCAACCCAACCACTGGAGGCCACCTAGCACCGTGTAATGGAGCGGCCAGGCAGCTGACAGCCTCACAGGTGGCTTAGCTCACAAGGTCATTGGGCCTCCACCCTGGCATCTGTGCTCCAGAGCCACAGAGGGTATCAAAAGTAGAAGAGCTGTAAACACTTGGTTCAGGCCTAGTCTAAGTACAGTCTGCTGTGCTGGGACTTCTGTCTCCTCTTTCCATGAGATAAGCATCAGTCGTGCACTCCACCAAGGAAGAAACTCGGGAATTACAAGGGCTGAGGCATAACTCCCTGAGGCCAGGTCTCTCCAGGAGAGAGGCCGCACGTCTTGAGGTGTGGGAACGCTAGCCTAGGGCAAGTTCTCAAACCCACCTCCTAATGGTCCACGCCCAGCCTGAGATAAAGGATGGGAGCAGTCTCCAGTAGGCTTGTCACTCAGCGCCTCCCCTTCAGCTGACACCAAGAGTCCCGGTCAAGCTCTTAGGGGGAAAGAGGCCGAAGCCCCGCCCTGGCTCCACCCCTAACTAGCTGTGTGTCCTTCAGGAGGTCATAATCCTGAGTAAGACTATTTCCTAAAGTGCCAAATGAGGAGGTCTCAGGTGAAAAAAGAGTCAGCCCCCAGTCACCTGTGGCTCTCACCTGTGGATAGTACTCCTTGTCTGAATGTCAAAGTCAGGTTGACTGAACCTACCTAACCTTGATAATATCAACTCCTCCAGGGTAAGTAAAGTATACCTACAGCGCTAAAAAAAAAAAAAAAAAAAAATGTGTGTTTCCCCTACTGTCTCAGGCTATTTCTGGGAAAACATCCTGTCTAAGGTGGCAGAAAAGTGAGCTACATCTTTTAAGACCCACCAGCACATGGCACTTGACACTGGACAAACATCACTCCTAGGACCAGGTGTCCATGTGCAAGAACACGCATGTCACAGACAACACACGCCAACCCCTCCGCGCTCTTCAAGTGACTAAAATGTCTTATTTGAGCTCCTAGGCTGAGACTGCCTGGAAATTACAGCTTGGGAGGAATAAAAAATTCCATTCAGACGTGCGGTTCCAGACCTGAGGCCTATGAGCAAAGTTTCCGGTGGCCTCTGCTCCCCTGCCCACACCGGAAAGCCAGGCGGGTCACCCCGTCCTCAGATTAAGGAGCAGCTGCAACAGCTGGGAGAGCCCAGTGACAGTTTTCAGGAGGGCATCACGTTCTCCAAATGGGAACCCCAAATATGGGATGCCTGGCTTTCAGCCAGCACCCCCACCAGCTGCTCACTAACCTCCCAGGCATATCTCAGTGATCACACCTTCCCCGCCCACGGCGCGTGGACCTTTGCAAACAGGCCCTACAGACAGGCCCGCTGGTCCCCACCCAGCCAGGTCCCAGTCAGGTCCCAGCCCGGTCCCAGTCCGGCACTTCGCGGGTACCCGTCTGACATCCACCGTCCTTTTCAAGGACACTGCAGTATGCAGTCCGGCCTCAGGAAGGGGGGTCTTCAGCCAGCCGCCCAGCTCAAGAACACACACGCTCTCATGCTGACAATGCCCTGGTGAATCCCAGCGCGAGGCCTGTCGCCTGCTGTAGTCCAACCAGATGCTGCCTGGGAGAGGCTGGGGGAGGATGCAGGCGGTGGCGAGCGGATGCGGGAATGCAAGGCTGTGGCCAGGGCGGCGCCGGCGAGGCTCACCTTTTTGACTTGGTCATCCTTTAGTTCAGTGAAGTAATAGGCTAGGAGCTGCGCAGCGATCATGCTGGCGGTCGGGGATGCGGGGAAGCAGGCGTGGGGCCAGTGGCTCCTCGGTAGCCCTGGTGAGCAGTGGTCCTCCGGTGGCGGATCTGCGACTCCTCCTCCTCCTTTGGCTCCTCCCCCTCAGTCCCCGGGCGGGGCGTCGGCCTGCGCGCTCCGGACCTCCGGAGCTCCGGGCCCTGGGAGGGTGACAGCCGCCAGACGGCCCACCTCCTCAGTCCCCATTGGCTGCAACGCGCCTCTGCAGTACCAGGCTGGGACTTCCCAGCAAGAGCGGGAGAGTGACGGCTGCTCCCTCCCGCGCCGGAAAGGAGGCAGCACCCAGCACGTTCCCCACGTAGGGAGCGCACGGTCACGCGTGGCGGCACTGTGCCATGGCTGAGCGGGTGGGTGGAACGCGGTGCAGGAGGTGTGTGACACGATCTGGAGTAGACAGATCCTGGAGTATTGCCCCCGGACACTGCAGACTGAAGAGCACGAGCGGGGCCACACCCCTTCCTCGGAGATTTGGGTTCGCCCCCCCATCCCCACTGTTGGGCAAGCACACAAGTGGGCGTGGAAAGCGAGCGGAAGCCGGAGTTAGGCGGCTTCACTGATCTTGCGCTGGGTCCCTGTGCCTGCCCGCCCGTAGAGGATCTAGGACCTAAGGATGATGCACAGCATCCCATCTTAGGCCTACATTCCAAACTGCCAGAGTTCACATAGCTAAACCCAAAACTCCCGCCTCTGTCGCCCTATGCAACAGCTCTGGACTCCCCGCGAGGAATTTAGGCCCCAGCCTCCTAGCCTTCTCTGGCTCTTGGGCCTTCAGGCCCTGGGAGGTTGGGGGTACTGCTCAGGTAAGAACTCTAACATACAGAAGTGACTACCACCCTGATTCCACAGGTAAGGAACCTGACGCCCACTTTACAGTTGTGTTCGGAAGTAGAGGCTGCGTGCGTGCGTTTGCTCATCTACCACACTGGTGACCTTGCAGTTGTGTATGGCTTCTCTTGCAGGCCATATTCCTGAGAATATTCGTGCAAGCATATGATGACCTGAGGGGACAAGAGCCCAGCTTCTACCGCACACCTGGGTTTTGGGAGCTCCTGGCCTAGCATCTATGGGGGCAAAGATACTTAAGCCCCAGGACACCTTTCAAGTACCCCATGGCCCTCACAGCCTGTACCACCACCTACTAAAAAGGAGGAGCTTAGATCGGAGGCCTCCATCCCCCACCCTGCCTTAGGACAGGTGCGGTTGTGTCCTGAGTCACCTCTCTGGGTCAGATAAAGCTGAGGCCTATAACCCGTGGTTTCTGTGCATCTAATACAATAAACAGGAGAGGAGGGTAGTGTCGTAGAATGGACTTGGGAGCCTACAGGTTAAAGTTTGGGGGCCTGCCACCTGTATATCATCATTTCCCAACCCAGGGGCCTAACAGTTACATTTGAAGTAGTTTTCCTAATAGAGCCTTCTCCCCTTAAAAAAAAAAAAGATTACCTAGCCTTTGAGTCCCACGTAAATCTCAACCTACCCCTGGATAACTATAAATCAGAAACAACGGGTTTCCTGGCTGACACAAACACTACCATCATGGCCACAAGGACAAAATGGTCCTTCTGAACTGTATTTGAATCGGTAGGTGTGCTTCTGCTAGCTCTCAAGGCTGGGGAATCTGAGGATGGAGAGTTGTTTTTGTTGTTATTGTTTCTTAGTTCAGGAGGTTAAGTGGGCCACCTCTCCGAGCCCAGGGTCATGGCCCTCACCCAGCCTTCAGCTAGCTCTATCTCCCATCCTCCATACAACCCTTACCCAACAAACCAGAGGTGGGACCTCTGTCTCCCTTCCACTGTCCCTTCCCCCAGCCCACGTACCAAGAGGCTCAGTACATATGCACATATGCAAAGCCAAGCTCCAAAGGTTAGCATTGTTTTCTGGTACAACTCTAGGTCAGACCCCCTGCTGTTCCCAACACCCCCCCACACACACACACACACACTTCACCCTTCATCACCGCAACCCCACACCCTCCTCCTTTACAGTCAGAAAAGCGACGAGAACGTTTGAACTGTCTTCATGGATGCTGGCTACCCGCCATCGAAGCCATTCCAAGCTGCAGGCCACATAATTAGACTGAAAACCAACCTAATCGCATCATGTCCCTGCCCACAGTCTCTTCTGGGCCCTGTAGCCTGATGGAGCCAATTTAAATGTGTTGGCCCGGTAGCTGACCCTACTCTTTCTGGTTATCTCTTTCCTTGTCCCTGGCCACAGGAGGGCTAATCCCACTGTCTCCCGCACCCCCAAGTCCATCCCATCGTGCCCCTGTTCATATCACCTTGCTCACACATCCTTCTCTGCTCTCCCGCACCTGCCTAAGTTCTAACCAAAGGCAGGCAGGCGCATCTGGTTTTCCTTCCCTAGCCAGCCTCCCCTGACCTCAGCGACTCACCCTGGCCTCCCAGGCCCCAGCACCTCCACAGGGCACACTCGGACAGTGCTCAGAGTCCATGCAAATGGACACCAGGGCTCTTCTCTACAGACAAGGAGCCGGACGCACAACTGGTGGGCCATCTTGCCCAGTGGCGGGTTGCGGTAGAATTTGGAGCCAGGACTCCAACCCAGTTCTGATGCTCAGCCAGCACTCTGTCCACCCTACCTCACCACCTCAGGCAGCTTGGGTCCCAGATAAGCAACACTGAGTCAGGACAGCCTGCCTGATATGGATGGCTGTCTGCTGGGAGTCTTTTTTATCTGCTCTCATCAGGCAGTTTCCTGAAGCTAGCACCAGGGCTGTGCTGTGTGTCCTGTCAATTGAGCCACAGACCACCTCATGCATGTTCCTTGTTGGATTTTTTGTTGTTGTTGTTTATTTTTTGTTTGTTTTCTGAGACAGGGTCTCACTACATAGTTCCAGCTGTCCTGGAACCCTCTGTGTAGACCAGGCTGGCCTTGAACTCACAGGGTTCAAGCCTGCCTCTGCTTCCCCAGTGCTGCAATTAAAGACATGCACTACCATTCCTAGCTTTATTTTTAAGTTCTTCAGGTTTATTTTTTGTATATGAATATTTTATTTACATGTATTATGAATATATGTATGTGTGTGTGTATACCATGTATGTGCCTGGTGCTCAAGGAAGTCAGAAAAGGACATCAGATCCCCCGAAATTGGAGTTACAGATGTTTGTGAGATGCCGTGAGGGTGGGTGCTGGGAATTGAACCCTGGTCATCTCTAAGAGCAGCCAGTGCTCTTTCTGCCCCCCTCAAAAGGGTCACGATGCACAAGTTGAGAACCCTTGCCTAGACCCACAGGAAAAACTCAATCCAGAGAGTATCAGCCTCCCTGCCCCCTTCTGGAAAGGGTCCTCTTTCCCTCAAGTCCCCTGAACTCTCAGTTCATTCGCTGTGCCTCTCCTGGTACAAGTTACAGGAAGGACCAAATGATGCCAGGCTGCACTCCACCCCCACCCCCACAAACACACCTGCCTAAAATAGAGGCTGGATGCTTAGACTGTCTATTAATTTCCATCCGGCCCACAGGACTGGGTATTACTCCACAGTGATCTCCCACAGACTGGCTGATCCCCTGGCACCTGGGAGCGTACGCCTACCAGTGATCGTGTTTACACAATGTCACCAGTTTATTGAGCGGTCTCTCCTCGTGTGTTGCCTCATTTCACCCTATAACGGCCTGGAGAGGTTACGAGGACAAATACCATTATCCCCACTTAATCAGTTAGTGAGGTGTGAGAGCGGCCTGTAGGTCTCACGGCGACAGTAAGAAGCCACAGCCCAACCGTGTTTTGTGTTTCTGTGGTTTGCAACCTGACTGAGGACTTGCCCAACGAGAGCTGCCAATTCAGATCCTGGATTTCCATGGGGATGAAGAGACGGGTGGCTGGTCTGGTAAAATCACATTCTCAGCTGCTTTCCCTCTGACTGGCCCAGAGTTTTGCCCTCTGATGTAACAGGGTCAATTAACTGGAAATTGCTACGCTAAAACTATACCCTATCCGGTCTTGTTTAGCCCAGTGAGTGTTTTGTAAATACTGGCCAACACTTAGCATTTTTAGACTCCACTAAAACCCACATTTCTAGCAGCCAGGGTCTAGCCACACGTGTTGACAAAATTATGTAGCAAGGGGTGGGCGAGACAGGAGAGCAGCCACTATGCTCTTCAGGCCAGGCAGGTGCCTGTAGCCAGCCCATGCCCACCCGACCCACCCACTCTATTGATTGATGACACCCGTTAAACCATTGCTTGCTTCCATCATAAAGGGTGGGCTTGATAGGACCCCTGGCAATAGGGACGGTGTTGGGATAAAGCAAGAAGGAAATGGGGTGCCAAATTTAAGTTTTGCATGAGAATGCTGTACCCTGAAAACACCTGCCCCTCAGGTATCATGATGACTCCTACCTGCCTACTTGGCTCTACCCTGGTTGGTTCATCACTCCTTAGAGAAGGGTAGACCCCTCACATCCTCAGCCTCTATCCCATGGAAGCTGAGGAAGGCCTGGGGGAGGGTGGGTTAAACTGAAGGCCCGAGGCGCTTCCTTTAGGCACCTGTTCCTGATCTCAAGCCAGGCCTTCCCCACAGAAATCCCTGTTGGCCCAGAGCAAGTACAGGTGTCCTTGCTGACCACCCTGAGTTTCCTGGCCAGTGCTGGCCGCTCCTCTGCACACGACCACCTTCACAGAGCCAGCAAAGGCCCTGCCTCTACCCACCAGCCTTTGATTTCCTGCCAAAATATGCTAGGAAGTTCTTACACACACAGTCCACATCCATGCCTAGACAGGGTTCCCAGGGCAGGAGTGTTCAGAGCAAATCTAACAAACAAGCAAACAAAAGTTAAGTACTGGCTGGGAGGTGGTGGCGCAGGCCTTTAATCCCAGCACTCAGGGCAGAGGTGAAGGCAAGCAGATCTCTGTGAGTTCGAGGCCAGCCTAGTCTTCCTAGTGAGTTCCAGGACTATGCAGTATGTTGTATTTTTTTTTTTTCAAATCTTTTCTTTAAAACTTTTTTATTTTTATTTTATGTGCTTTGATGTTTTGCATCGAGTGTCTGGTCCCCTGCAACTGGAGTTACAGACAGCTGTGAGCTGCCATGTGGGTGCTGGGGTTTGAAATCGGGTCCTCCAGAAGAGCAGCTGGTGCTCTTGACTGCCGAGCCCTGTCTCCAGCTCCTGTAAGGTGCCATTTGGGTTGCTAACAAGCATTAAAAAATTGTTAAGTGGATTTTAGCCTGGGGTTAATATTTCTAACGATTTCGGAAATGACCCTAAACGTGCTTCTGCCATCCTGTTCTGTGTATTTGTGGGAAGCAGTTTGCTCAGCTTTGATGATGGTAAGGTTAAACAGCAGCTATTGTCTCTAAAACAAAACAAAACAAAACACAAATATTTGGCATATCCTTGAGGATGAAATATTAAGCCCAGGTTTAATTCTATATGAAAACAAACACATTCATCTTCTTTTTTTCTTTTTACTCTAAACAGCCTGGCTGTCCTGGAACTAACTCAGGCTGGCCTCAGAACTCAGAGGTCCATCGGCCTCAGCCCACTCCCGCCCCACCTCCAAGTGCCGGAATTAAAGGCCTGTGCCACCACCTGGCTAAGCATGCCCATTTTATTAGCAGTCAAATTACCTTCCTCTTTAATAGATGGCAAAAATGAACGCCCATCAGAGCTGGTAGAGGGCGCTCTTGCTGTGCAAACCCGACAGAGTGAGTTCCACCCATGGAACTCATAGGAGAGAACTGCCTGGCCAAGTTGTCTTCTGACCGCCACACATTCAGGCACGCGCACTGACGACCCCCTCCCACACAATCATTAACTTAAAAATTAAAGTCAACTGTAACAATAACACCTTTAATTCCAGCACTGCAGAGGCAGAGGCAGGAGGATTTCTATGAGTTTGAAGCCAGTCTGGTCTACAAAGCAAGTTCCAGGACAATCATGGCTACACAGTAAAACCCTACATTAAAAAAATTAAATATACATATATGTGAATAATTTAAATATTATTATCAGAAAATATTTGATTTGTATACTTCCTTATATAACTATGTACTTAGGGTCATATAAAAATTTCTTAGACAAGGTGGGTCACAAAGTAGCTTCTTTTTTTTTTTTTGTTTATTTATTATCTATACAGTGTTCTGCCTGCATGTGTCCCTGCAGGCCAGAGGAGGGCACCAGATCTCATTACAGGTGGTTGTAAGCCACCAATGGTTGCTGGGAATTGAACTCACGACCTCTGAGCGGTCAGTGCTCTTAACCACTGAGCATCTCTCCAGCCCACATAGTAGCTTCTTAAGAAGCTCTGCTATGTTCAAAACTTAGGAGGCAGAGGTAGGAGAATTGCCACAAATTTGAAGTTAGCCTGGTGTACCTAGCAAGTTCCATGCCAGCCAGGTCTACAAAGTGAGACACTATCTCAAAAGTAAAAATAAGACACAAAAATAAAGGAGCCATGGTATACAGGAACGTTCTGGGTTTTTGTTTTGTTGTTTTTGGTTTTTTGTTTTTTTTTTTTTTTTGAGACAGGGTCTCACTGTTTAGCCCTGGCTGTCCTGGAACTCACTCTGTAGCCCAAGCTGGCCTCAAACTCACAGAGATCCACCCGCCTCTCCTCCAGAGTACTGGGATTAAAGCTGTGGCCACCACCACCTGGCTGAAATTACATGTTTTTAAGGCTGACTCATTTTGAAAGTATTCATCTGAATTTCACTTTCTTTTGTTAGATAAGATTATATCAACTAGAAACAGCACCGCATATGTATGTGTGTGTGTGTGTAATTTATTTATTTTTAATTTTATATACATTGGTATTTTGCCTGAATGTATTTCTGTGTGAGGGTGTTGGATCCCCTGGAACTGGAGTTACAGACAGTTGTGAGCTGTCACATAGGTGCTGGGAATCGAACCCGGTCCCTCTGAAAGAGTAGCCAGTGCTCTTTAACCACTCAGCCATCTCTCCAGCCCTAGTACTGCTTCTTTTTTGTTTGTTTTTCGAGACAGGGTTTCTCTGTAGCTGTGGAAAGCCTGTCCTAGAACTAGCTCTTGTAGACCAGGCTGGCCTCGAACTCACAGGGCCTCTGCCTCCCGAGTGCTGGGATTAAAGGTGTGCACCACCACTGCCCGGCCCCTAGTACTGCTTCTTTATTCATGCAAAGATGTGTGTTCATTCTGCAAGCATGCAACTCGACTAAGGAACAGTCAGAAATTGGGAATGAGCTGAGAAGGGAGAAAGGCGGGAACAGGCTGTGGGTCACACAGTGAGCCATATCTCTGCTACACAAAGGAACGTCTCCCTGAGATGTAAATTCAAAAAGCAGCCATTTGATTTTGTCATTGTTTGAGGATTTATTTGTATTTTCTATGTATGGCTGTTTTGCCTGCATGTATATATGTGCACCATGTGTGTACAGAGCTTGGAGAGGCCAGGCAAGGGCTTCAGATCCCCTAGGCCTGGAGTTACAGGTGTTTCTGGAGCCACCCTGTGGTGCTCTGTAAGAACAAGGTATCCTTAACCCATGATGAGACATCTCTCTAGCCCCTTATTTAACTATTGGTTTGTGTGTGTGGTTTTTTTTTGGGGGGGGGGCGCGGGATTCACCAGGCTGGCCAGGCTAGCCGCATACTCCTAGGATCATACTTTAGCCTCCAAGAGCCGAAACTACAGGCAGGCAGCAGCACACACAGCTAATGCAGCGGCTTCACGGGTAGAGTTCAGTCATTTTTGATACAGTCTCGGAGCGAGTACATCCTCTCCGCAGTCAACCATAGGATATTTCCTCTTCCTCTTTCTGGTAGCTATCAGTCTGTGAATTTCTATACACAGGGTCACTGGCAAACATTTAATTGATATCTTTGCCTATTCTGATTATTTTATATAAATGGAACGACACAATATGTGGTCTTCCATGACTGGCTTCTCTTATTTGAAATAATTTTAAGGTTTGTCCGTGGCCTATGTATCTGAACTCTGTTTTTCTGTTGTCACGTAATGTTCCATTGTGTGGACATACCACAATATATTTCTCCTTTCCTTGACAGATGAATAGTTTGTTTTTTCCCACCTTGATGAGTTAAGTCAATTTTTGGTATGGCTGCCATAATATAATGCCACAGATTGGGCGGCTTGACAACATAAATGTATTGTCTTCTGGTTTGGGAGGTTAGATATCCAAGGTCAAAGGCAGGCAGGTTTGGTGGTCTGGATGAGAATGGCCCCCATAGGCTCCCATTTTGAATGCTTGGTCCCCAGTTGGTGGAACTGTTTGGGAAGGATTGGGAGGTGTGGCTTTTATAGAGGAGATGTGTCACTAGGGAAGGGCTTTGAGGGTTTAAAAACTCGTTACCATTTCTTCCTCCCCTTCCCTTTCTTTCCCCAGAACTTGGAAGGTAGAGGCAGCAAGACCTTTGTGAGTTCAAGACCAACTTGGTCTACATAGTTTTAGGCCAGCCAGTTAGGGCTAAACAGTAAGACCCTCTCAAAACAGAAGCAGGCAGTTCTCTTGCATGTTCGAGGCCAGCTTCGTCTACAGAGTGAGTTCCAGGACAGGCTCCAAAGCTACAGAGAAGCAGACAGAACAGCCACACAAGATCTCTTACACACATGCACACACACACACACACACACACACACACACACACACACGTTTTAGAAGGAAACAACAAAATGCATTTAGGAACTTACCTTACTTTCTGTGAGTGGGGGTTGTATTTGTTGTTCAACATCTATGGCCTTAAAGACAAGACAAGACAAGACAAGTGTTACAGAGGCAGCTTGACACCCGCATTCACACATACTGATGCTACAGCTGATCAGTCGAGCCAGGGAACCAAAGCAATTACCAGGAATGGTGCAAAGGGGACTAAGGACTGCGGGTGGAAGGCAATGACCGCAGATAGTTCCTACTCGTGAATTCATTCACATAACACTTATCAGGTCCTCACAAAAAAGCCAAGCCTTGTGGGAGGCACCAGTAATTCAAAGATAGAGAAAGAGGGCTGGAGAAATGTCTCGGCAGTTCAGAGCACTTATTCTAGAAGAGGACGCAGGTTCAGCTCCCAGCACCCACGTGGTAACTCACCACCACACCTCATTTCAGTTCCAGGGGATCAGACAACCTCTTCTGAACTCCTAGAGCACTGAGTATGAATATCGTGCTAACCATAAATGCAGGCAAAACATTTGTACATAAAATAAATCAATCTTTTTTGAAAACAACAAATGGAGAACAACAGAGGCTCAGTCATCCCTGCAGAGAGTCAGTAGCTCACTAGGGACTGGCCCCTAAGGCAGCTGTGCTGATGGGTAATGAAAACGCAGCTCCATGAGGTTGGAGATGTAGCTCAGCTTGGAGAAAGCTTGCGTGGCATGCACAAAGCCCTTGGTTCGATTCCCGGGCATCAAATAAACTATACGTGGAGGTACACGTCTGTAATTATAGCACTCAAGAGATGGAGACAGGAGGATCAGAGGTGCAGTGTCATCTTCTGCTACATAGTGAGTTCCAGGCCAGCCAGAGAGTCTGGATTATGTATATTATTGTGTTTTCTTTGAGTTTTTTTGACTATGAATGAGCTAAGTATAGAGAGGCATTGCATTGTACAGGATGCTAAGCTAAACCATCATAAAGGTATCTTGACTTTGAAATTTGGGTCTAAGGAAATGTTGCTTTGGAAAAGAGGTTCTGCTTTTGTTTCCACAGAGTATGGAAACCTGTTGATTCCTTCTGGGCTAAGGTGGTTTGATAGAACAAGATCCCCCCAAAAGGTCTCCATGAACCTTGAAAATACTTTGCCCAACAAACAGCAAGAAGCAGTTTGGAGAAAACTACGTCTAAATTCCCAAAATGATTGTTTATAAATGATTGTTCTCATTTAAAAGGGGTTGCTTATAAGTGATTAATGTTCGCAGTCAAAAAAAAGAGGGATATGATATAAAGATGAATACTTTGCATTAGTATGGATCTTGGTCTATTGATATAAATTTAAGGTTGATTTTTGTTTTTTTTATTTTTGTATTTTTTTTAATATTTATTTATTTATGATGTATAAAATATTCTGTCTGTGTGTATGTCTGCAGGCCAGAAGAGGGCGCCAGACATCATTACAGATGGTTGTGAGCCACCATGTGGTTGCTGGGTATTGAACTCAGGACCTTTGGAAGAGCAGGCAATGCTCTTAACCACTGAGCTATCTCTCCAGCCCAAGGTTGATTTTGTTATACTGTGTATATATGGTTCTGTTTTTGTTTAAGGTATTCTGTTTGTGTAATTCATTTATAATGTATAGTTAAGAAATACATATTAATAGATATCTGTAATAATCAGCTTGTAGTCATGTTAGCAAGGTTTTCTAGATGTACAGAGATATATTTCAGATGGATAGGTATTCTTCAAATCTTTCATCAAAGACCTACAGAATATGGCATTTAAAATACTTTAAGAACTTAGACTTCTCAATAGTGAGGCATGTCGGCTCCTGGATGCACCTATTACTTTAAGGGGACGATGGGCATTGAAGAGTCTCCTTATGGAGTTTGCTAGCCATTTGGGCCAGAAACTGCTTTTGCCTGAACTGCTTGATGTTATGCTTGTTCTTTGTAAGTGCAATACTGGGCCCTCTTCCGAGACGGCTCCACAGGAAAGAAGCCCCGCAGACTTCATGGTTTTGACAAAGGTGGGGAAAGCCACACTACAGACCCAAGACCAGAGCAAACAGAACCGTCCACACAAACTCTGCATGCACCCAGGGCCCAGGCTGTCTAGGCTGGTCTTACACTCACAGCCCATCAAAGCAAACATCCCATTGAAGGGCCTCGGAGGAAACCTTACAGATACTTCAGAGAGCACAGGAGAATCAAGACTAAGACAGCAGTCATGGAGAAAGCTACTGGTGGGCTACCATGACTTCGCTTCTTCCTTAAGCCATGAGTGAAAACCTACTATCCAGAGTATGTGTCTAAGCTCAGGACAGCCCGCAGGGGGCATGGCACTAAGAAGACAGGCATGGAGCCACAAGCTGTGCCCGCAGCCTTGGGTTTGATGTGGATGAAGGATGAACAGACTCCTGGAGTGACGGAGACCCTCGTGAACCACTTGGACCTGAGACTGGCTGGCTAATCCAGCTTGGGCCAGTAACTGAACTTCTTCAAGTCTCGGTTCCCCCATCAGTAAAAGGAGTGCATTGCTACTTCATTACTCCTTTTGAGACATGTAAGGGGGCCGGCACAGGGCATATCGTTTTTCCTTGCTATGTCTGTGTAGAGGAGTTGGCGTCTCCTCAGAGACTAAAATCCACAGACATTCAAGTCCCCTTTGCAATATTGTATAGCGTCTGCAGCCATCTGTGCCCATTCCCCCATAGAACGTCCATGTTCTGATGTGGTTGTGTATGTGTACATGTGTGTGTGCATCCATGAGCACATGCGTGGAGGCCAGAGGTCGACACCGGGTACCTTTCTCAGTCACTCTTTACTCCATTTGAGGGGAGTGGCCACAGCACCCATGTGGCTATCGGTGGATATCTTTATTAGTCCCCCCCTTCCACCATTGCATGGGTCCTGGAGATTGAACCCATTACTAGGCTTGCACAGCCAGGCACCGTTAGCCACCTCGCCAGCCCCACCGCGTTTTTTAAGTCAGGGTCTCTCACTGAACTGGTGACTATCAACCAGGCTATCAGGCTATCGAGGCTTTGGGATCTGTCTCCCCCTCCCCCTTCCCCCAGCACTGGGGTTTCAGATGTACAAAGTCATGCTCAGTTTTTACGTGGGTGTTGGGGACCAGAACTTGGGTCCTCATGCTTGTGTAGCAAGTACTTTACCTACCAAGCCCATGTCCCAAGCCTCTCCCATAGACTTCCAGTTACCTCTGGTCACTTAGGAGACATGACACAGTGCTAGTAGCTGGTCCAATGTATCATGGGGGGTGTGGCAAGAGAAGAAATCTGTCTATCCAGCACAGATGCAATTTCTCCCCCCGACTATTTCAACCCACTATTGGATGAATCCACAGACCCAGGAGCCACAAATGTAGAGACCCGTTGGGATGGCTTGTGCAACTGGGGCAGCCTTGGCGTAGCTCATCGCCAGACAGAGGCTCAGGGCAGTGAAGACTGAAGCTTCCCTTTAGCTGCTTGAGGGATGTACTGATTTCTAATGCTCGGCCATCAGCCTTAAATCTGAGACCCCAAAGGCCCCCCCCCACCTCTCTCTCTCTCCTCCCAAGCACCACACAGACCAAGGCTAGATCCATGGACCGACCCTGTATTCCAGACAAGCGTCCAAGCCTCCTGACTGCCACATGGTGCCTGTGACACTAGCTGCTTTGTGCCACCTTGCCGAGGCTGGCCTGGACTGCTTTATAAACTCTTGGTGGCATTCTGCCTGGGGCTGGCAAAGCCAGACAGGGCACAGAAAGGGGGGAACAGGGAGGCAGCAATGACATCCCAAATAAACCTCGTGGTTTGGAAATGCTTTTCCTTTCCCAGAGCAGACTTTTTTTTCTACCCTGGCTGAGGAATAAAGGAGAAGATGGGGGTGGATACTTCAGAGGCCAGCGGTCACAGGGGCCCTTCAGATTGACGTCTTTTGTGACATCATGTTCCACCATAGCCCGAACAGGTGTTTTAGGTTTGACAGACGAGAATGAGATGGAGGAGCCTCCGCTCTGGAGCTGTGGTGTGGCTCCATCGAGAGAGTGCTTGCTTAGTGTGCAAGAAGCCCTGGGCTCAATTCTCAGCACCACCTACGTGCTTGTCGTCCCAGCAGTTGGGAGGAAGGTCAGGAGTTCAAGATCATTCCTAATTATGGGAAGTTGAGGTCAGTCTGGGATTTGTGAGATCCTGGGGTGGGGGTGGGGAGTTTACCTTTCCTCGCTGGCAGCTCTGGCCCATGGTGTAGAGGCGCTGGCTGTACTGTTTCCCCGAGGGTCTTCTGTTCTCAGAAACTAGGTCTCCTGATCCTAAAGAAAGGTTAAGTTCAGAAGAGATCAATCAGAGCCTCTGCAATGTCCTCCTGTCCTCAGCAGTTGAGGAGCTAAATGCCCTGATACCGAGGACTGACCTAGGATAGCGTACAGGCCCGATTCTAGAAGGATCCGAGAAACCGGATAAAGTGACAAAGTTTCCAGTGGAGTACTTCCTGGACTGTTGGCTGCAGGTAGAAGCCCAGCGGTACTTCAGGGAAGTGACCAGCAGACCTGGGGACCAGCTGAGGCATCTTTAAAAGGCCACGGCTTCAGATGCACAACCTAGTTCCCATCTGCCCTTCTCTGTCTGTCTTAAAACATGGTATGAGGATCTCAGAATAAAACCTATTTTTCTAATCCTAAAAGCATGCACGGTGCTCATTTAGAAGTCCAAGAATACCAGTGAGTGTTTTAACCCTTGAGATCACAGTCCTGCAGAAATGAAGTCTATTACTTTAGGTGTGTGACCTTTGTATGTCTCCCTGGGTCACCACGTACCAACACAACCAGAAGAGAGACATGCTAGGGGCTGGAGAGATGGCTCAGAGGTTAAGAGCACCGATTGTCCTTCCTGAGGTCCTGAGTTCAATTCCCAGCAACCACATGGTGGCTCACAACCATCGGTAATGAGATCTGGTGCCTGCAGGCACACTTGGAGACAGAACACTGTAAACAAAATAAATAAATAAATCTTAAAAAAGAGAGAGAGAGAGCCATGCTACGCTATTCTTTCGTCTGTTTGTGTGCACACTTACACATGCACCACTGTGAGCATGGGAGGGCAGAAGTCTCTGCTTCCACCACGTGAACTCAATTGGTCAGGCCTGGCAGCAAGTGCCATTGCCTGCGAAGCTATTTTACTGGCTCTAAAATGTTCTTTTTTAAGTCTACCTTTTTTTCCCCCTTGAAATACTTTATGATGAAAATCATTTTATCTTTTTTTTTTCTTTTTGAGACAGTCTCATGTACCTGAAAACTTCCAGTTATCTGCAATGAGCACGTGTTGAAGACCTGACGCACAGCGTGGTGATGGTTAAATACACTGAGTATCAGCACTCACTAAGAAGGCAGATCAAGAACTTATCCAGTCAAACAAAAAAGCAACTGAGATAATGGTTGTTAGTTGACTTGACTGGGGTAATAATTTCACTCTCTGTGTGCACATAAATTCCCTAAATGTATAGTTTGTTAATTCAACATCAGGAAAGCTGAGGGGTGAATCCTATCCAAATAGTCAAGATTGACGGCCCCATTGTCCAACCTCTAACACCTGAGCAGTTCCTGACTGTCCCATGCTTTGCCTAACAGTTGGCATGCTGCAGCTTCTACAGGAGTCCCCTACACCAGGGGGGAAGCCCAGAGCCCAGGTTTTCAAATCTGGGTACAAAGCCAGGCATCTGGCCGAGTCACAAAGGTTGGCAGTGGGGAGCTCTGCTGGAGCTTGGCACAGGGCACAACCAAAACTGGCACACTTTCCTTTCTGGTGTTTGTCTGCAGCATCCAGTTTTGATTTGATATTTACACTTAACCCCTCTACTCAAAGGTCTCTATAAAAAGGAAATGGAATTTGGCATCTGTTTTCTTCTCCTTCAGAGTGTTGGGGGATTACAGTAATGTAGTAATAAGAGCAGCGGGGCTGCGTCCCCAGCACCCGGCCGCCCACATGGCTAGCTCTAGCTTATGCCCCGAAATAATTACACGGACACTGTATTCTTTTAAACACTGCTTGGCCCATTTCTATCTAGCCTCTTCTAGGCTAACTCTCGCACCTGGACTAGCCCATTTCTTATAATCTGTGTAGCCCACAAGCTGGCTTACCAGGAATGATCTTAACCTGCGTCTGCCTGGAGTGGGAGAATCATGGCGACTCACTCACTCAGCTTCTTTCTCCCAGCATTCTGTTCTGTTTACTCCACCCACCTAAGGGTTGGCCTATCAAGGGGCCTAGGCAGTTTCTTTATTTCTTAACCAATGAAATCAACAGATTGATATATGACACTCCCACATCACTTCCCCTTTTTCTGTTTAAACAAAAAAAGGAAGGCTTTAACTTTAACATAGCAAAATTACATATAACAAAACAGTTATCAAGTAAGAATTACAGTTACAATATTTATATCTACTTTATCTTTTATCATAACAATGGAAAACTATAACTATCTATCCATTCTTCAACTCCATCAAAGACTCCAGAAGGATATAATGTTACCTAAGTAAACAAGAACTAAGAAACTTCAAACTCTAGAAATGACAGAGATATCTCGCTGCCTGGACAGTCACCCAAAGTTCCTCTGTACCGTTGGGGCATTCATCTTCGGCCTACAGGCCCATGATATCCAGCAGACATTTCCATGAAGCAGGAATTTTCAAAGACAGTTCAATCACTTTCTGCTGTGTCCTGCAGAATGTCTTGCAGACTCTCATGAATCAGGAACCCCGAAAGACCATCTCACCTTTTGGCAAGTTCAGCAGTCCTCTCTCTGTGGGTTCTCTGTGTCCAGTTTATGCAACAGTCCAGGCAAGAGCAGTTTCTTGCCCAAATGGCTATCAAACTCCATAAGGATCCTCTTCGATGCCCATCTTCCTCTTGAAGTAGATTGGTGCTGCCAGGAGCAGAGTGTCTCATTGTCATGAAAAGCCCTAAGTTATTAAAACATTTAAAATGCCATATTCTGCAGTCTTTGAAAGATATGAAGAATGTCTATCTAACTGAAATACATCTCTATATATCTAGAAAATCTAACTAACATGACTACAAGCTTTACTATTATTGATGATAATCCATTAACAACCTATATTTCTTAATTATACAGTGCATTTTTAAATGAAATACACAATCACAATACCTTAATCAAGATCAAGAAATACATATACATATAACAAAATTGACCTTAAAATCCATACCAATGCAAATTATTCATATCTATATCATATCCCCCTTTAAATGTAAAAGAACATTTATAAACAATATTTTGGGAACATGGGCACAGTTTTTTCTCTCCAAACTGCTTCCTACTGAATAGGAATTAATTAATCTGTTAATTAATTAATCTGTTAATCAGATCATTTAGGGTGTAACCTGTGTGCCAGGTTTATCTCAGTTGGCAGTTGAGTGTGTTCACAGCAACCTTTCAGGAGGGCGTGGTCTATCATACCAAATTGGGATAGATGTAATCTACAAGGTCTGGTCCTCTGTGAAAACAAAAGAAGACCCTCTCCAAAGCATCATATCCTTAGACCCAAATTTTGAAATCGTAATACCCTTATATCCATTCTGGTTTAGCTTGGCAGCCCATGTAATGAAATGTCTCTCTGTACTTAGCTCCTTCACAGTCAAAAATTTTAAAGAAAACACAATGTACATAATCCAGACTCTCTGTGAATTTTCCATTTTTACATGGCTTATTTTTTTTATTTCTTTTTATCTCTTAACTATCTGTACTCTGTCTCTTTAAGGACTTTACCTTTTTTTTTAAAAACCATTAACTTTATTCTCTATATTATTTTTCTTCTCTCTCCCAAGCCTACGTACATTCATCCAACAGTGTGACTCATTTAGTGGTCTGAATCTGTCCTATTGTGAATCTGCAATTTTTTACTATCCAGGAGCACTTTTGATTTGCGCCTTTAAATCACTAGGTGCTTAAGAATCTAAGCTGTGACATTCCTAGCTCAAAAACAGGTACTGCCTGCTGGCCCCGCCCAGTCCAACATGGCGGAGCCGCTCGTGCCTCTGATCCTTGCACATTGCACCACTAGCATGGCGGAGCTGCTTGTGCCTCTGAGCTGCGGCACTCAATGTCCCCCTTTTAGGCACACAGCAGTCTAGTTGCCATCAAACAAATCGTAGCACTTTACTCCAAATGCTCCATTCAAAAGTTCTGTCTTCCACAGGAACCAGACAGAGATCGCAATGGCGGCACAGCCCAGAAAGCCGGCATTTGAAAACAGCCAGTTTTTTCCTGCTGCTGAGTCAGGAAAATTTCAAAATGGAGGAAGTACCATTTTGTGCTAGCTCTGGGGCCGCCAGGTAGGAGCGGCACTCAGCACTTTAATTCTGAGACTGAGCGTGCAGCACAGAAATTCTTTTCATCCAAGTTACAGCCAAATCTGACAGGCAGAGCACTGCGCAGTCTGAAAACACGCCATGTCCTTCCGCCTGCCTAAGCCTGATTCGGCCTTCTGCCCAGGTGCAGTTGGGGAGCGCTGAGCCATCAGCACGGTCTCAGGTCTGATCCCAAGAGGGAACACAAACATCCAGTCCCATCAAATCCATTGAAATGCTTTAAAGCCAGAGTTCACGCTGGCAGCACAGCCCCAGGAAGCCGTGTTTTAAAATGACGCAGCGTTTTTTCTGCTGCTAATGCCAAATCAGGAAATCTGTCTACAGCACGCCACCAACAAACAGCAAAAATCTGTATTAAACACTCCCTTATTTTTAAGCCTTCTCAGGTTTTTAAGTGGATTTAGCCCCACGTTGGGCGCCACTCTGTAGTAATAAGAGCGGCGGGGCTGCGTCCCCAGCACCCAGCCGCCCACATGGCTAGCTCTAGCTTATGCCCCGAAATAATTACACGGACACTGTATTCTTTTAAACACTGCTTGGCCCATTTCTATCTAGCCTCTTCTAGGCTAACTCTCGCACCTGGACTAGCCCATTTCTTATAATCTGTGTAGCCCACAAGCTGGCTTACCAGGAATGATCTTAACCTGCATCTGCCTGGAGTGGGAGAATCATGGCGACTCACTCACTCAGCTTCTTTCTCCCAGCATTCTGTTCTGTTTACTCCACCCACCTAAGGGTTGGCCTATCAAGGGGCCTAGGCAGTTTCTTTATTTCTTAACCAATGAAATCAACAGATTGATATATGACACTCCCACATCACAGTAACTGGATTGCTTATGTGCTAACATCCCATCATGATAGGGGTTGAGAAGGCTGCACCTCTCACATAGTTATGTGTTGGATGCAGCTTTGGAATGAAGCTTGGATGCGAGGCCAGGATATGTAGCTTGAGGCTCCAGTTGACCTTCTACTAGTTTTGACCTGGGAAGACTTTGTCTTGAGACAGTCTCAACTATGTAGCCCTGGCTGTCCTGGAACTCTGCAGACCAGGCTAACCTAAAACTCACAGAAACTCACCTGCCTCTATCTCCTGAGTGCTGGGACTGAAGGCGTGCACCCTGCTTGGGAAGCTGCAGAAGCTGCAGTTCCTTCAACTATGAGATGGTCTGACCAAGGAGACACACCGGATGCGAAGGTTCATGAATAAACAGAGTACTGCGCCTGGTACACACACAGTGCATGCTCCCTGTTACTGTGGACTGACTGGAAGGGCCATGAAAAGCTTGAGCAGAGGCATAACTTACTCAAGTAAGCTGCAAGGCAGTGGCTCCTCCAGGAGGACACAACTTTCTTTCTTTCTTTTTAAAAGATTTATTTATCACGTATACAACATTCTGCTTCCATGTATGCCCGCACGCCAGAGGAGGGCGCCAGATCTCATTACAGATTGTTATGAGCCACCATGTGGTTGCTGGGAATTGAACACAGGACCTCTGGAAGAGCAGCCAGTGCTCTTAACCACTGAGCCATCTCTCCAGCCCCGACACAACTTTCTATAGCAGTGAAAGGAACTTTTATATATTAGCTTTTATCTTTTTAAACAAAATTCTGCATTTTCGTAAAACTTGATAAGATAGTATTTCAAGATGTACAGTCACAGATGGACACCCCCCCTACACACACACACACACACACACACACACACACACACACACACACGATTATCTGGCACCTTCATCCTTCTGTGCCTGGCCTGCTTTGGCATCTTCATTGTTCCTGTCTTGCTTGTATCCCTTTCTTTGCTTGGTTCTGACTTTGGGGGAGCTGGCTTAGCAGACAACCATGCAGTGTTTCTGTACCCATCCTTGACTGACCCCCTCCGCAGCTCCCTTCAGTCTTTCTGCTGGGTGCGGTGCAAACATAAGGATTGAACATGGGACACAGCACCCACTGCGTTGGTCTGCCCTGACTGGTTCTGTCTTCTTTCCACACTGCTCCTTTGTATTTTGTTTTGATCTGTATGGGTGTTTTGCCTGCGTGCATGTCTGCGCACCATACATAAGAAGAGCCAAAGGCAGCTAGAAGAGGATGCTGGGTTCTCCGGAACTGGAGTTCCAGACAGTTGTGAGCCGCCATGTGGGTGCTGGAGATTGAATCTGGTCCTTTGAAAGAGCAGCCAGTGCTCTTAACCACTGAGTCATCCTTCTTTATGAGTTTTTTTTTCTTTATTTTTACCCTATAGGGCTCAGAATGTAGTTCTGTGGTAGAACTTACCTAACAGGCACCAAAGGCTCTAGGTTTGATCCCCACCACTGCCAAATGAATAAATAAATCTCTCTGTGTACTCTTTGGGGGCTGCTCATATAATGACAATATTCATTTATTTAATTATCAATGTTCAAACTTGAAATGCAGCTCCTAAGCCAACAGCTCTTCTCTCAGAGATTTAAAGACTGGTTATTTTCCATGTGTTTATAGGGTGCAGGTGGCTTCACTATCTAATGCTAGGAAATGCCTCTTATGGAGTTGGGGAGATGACTCAGTGGGTAAAAGGAATTGACCATAGCCCAGGAATGTAAGATCGGATCCCAGCATCCACATAAAAAGGCTAGACGTGGCCACACATCTGCAGCCCCAGTTCTAGGAGAGATTAGGCAGATGACTGGTGCTTGCTGGCTCCCAGCCTTGCTCCAGGTTCAATGAGAGGTGCCATCTCAAGGGATTGAGGCTAAGAGTGAGAGAGCAGGGTGCCCACCATCCTCTTCTAGCTGCTGTTCATATCCACATACCTGTACCCCACCCCCGACATGTATACACAGCACACATACACCAACATACACACACACACACACACATAGAATGAAATGCCCATCATCCCTGAAGAACCCCATAGCCATCGGCAGTATATTCCCAGCCCCCGACGACACTAATCTCACCTCCTCTCCACTTTAACGCATAGAACCTCAAGATAATTACAGTGGGGCCAAGCGTGCAAGAGTATTTTATAGATGGGCACACAGTGAAGGCTTTTGTCCTGTCCTGTCCTCCCTTCTGCTTCCGGCACAGAAGAACTGCTGTGGTCCCAAAGGCTCCACCAGCTTGTGCTGACGAGACCCAGTAACTGACCCAGCCTAGGGCAGAGCCTGGGCCAAACACACAACACAACAGCCTGTGCTGGTCTGGATCTCACGGCAACTCATGTGCCTCAGCCTTCCCAGGGCTGAGTTTATGGCCTCACCCACTGGGCATAATATAAATTATATACTATATGTTTCTGTTGTTTATGGGTTTGCCCTTGTTTGTTTTCGAGGGTTTCGCTCTATAATCCAGACTGGCCTGGAGCTTACTATGTAAACCATTAGGAGTGTCAGACTCAAGACCGTCCTCCTGCCCCAGCCTCCAAAGGGCTGGGATTACAGGCATGAGCCAGTGCATGGTTTGGCTTCGTCATTAGGGGAAAATGTCCTGCCGTCTCTACCTGACAGGCTTACAAAGTCCACAGTTACCCCCACACACCTGCCTGCCTTTCTGACACAGGGGTGGCTCCTCAGCCTGTCCTGGGTCTGGAAGCATCTTACAGAGAAGGAGTGTTCCCCATCCCATTAGTGAAGATGATGGAGAATCTAGCTGATGACATCAAGGCCCTCTGTCTTCCTCTGCTAACCACCTTCTCAACTGTTGCCCAGGAGATGAGTGGGGGAGGGGAAGGAGCTCTGGGAATCTGTTGAGGCTTGGTGATGGTAGGTCACTGTCAGGACATTGCTTGGTACAGAGGTTAGGCAGAAATGAGCGTTATCTGTGGCCCACCACGCTGGCAGCATGGGCTGTGCCGTTTCTTCCGTGTGAACACTTCCTGCTGTGGAAGGGCATTCTCCATCACTCCAAGCAAGCCCAGGGGCCTCTCTGGGACTGTGAGGGCATCTAGAACTGTCTTCCTTGCCTCCTTCCTTTCTCTCTTCCTTTGACAGAATCAAAATCATCTCTGTAAGTCAAGTGTTTGTCTTCCCAAAAACCCTGGTCTAGGCAGCATTGTGAGTTTCAGACAGAGGCTTCCTGTCCTGGGTCATTTGCCCGCATCTGAGGCTCCTGGTTTCTTGGTGTGGGTTTCCAGTAACCCTGAAACCCACAGCTCATTCATGGTTTGCTGACGAGTGAGCTCCTCATTCCTTGCCAGCTCTGGCTTCCCTCGTGTGGGTTCAACCAGCTCTTACCAACTCATCAGTGGAGTCGTTATGCACGGCAGGTTCTGTGTCGGGTAGAGAGAGTAGAAACACTTGTTCACAACAACCCCTGCGCTGTCTCTCCCTTTTACAGGTATAGACACTGAGACTCAGAAGGTTAGATACCGTCCTGAGCTCAGACAGATGGTAAGTTGCAAAGTCGAAGTTTGAAGATGGACTTCAGACCTAGCTTCCCACACCCCACTGTGATGCGCTGATCCTTCTAATTCTCCCCCCTTCCCAGCCCCTCCAACTCTGGAGCTCACACAGCTACAAAAGTTATCCATAACTGAGCTATATCCCTGTCTTAGTTAGGGTTTCCATTGCTGTGAAGAGACACCATGACCATGGCAACTCTTATAAAGAAAACATTTAATCAGGGTGACTCTCTTACAGTTTCAGAGGTTCAGTCCATTATCATCATGAAGGGGAGCATGGTGGTGTGCAGGCAGATGTGGTGCTGGGTTAGGAGCCAGGAGTCCTACATCTTGCAGGCAACAGGAAATGGACTGAGACACTGGGCAGTATCCTGAGCATCGGAGACCTCAAATCCCGCCCCCACAGTGAGTGACACACGTCCTCCAACAAGGCCACACCTACTCCAACAAAGCCACACCTCCTAATAGTGCCACTCCCTATGAGATTATGGGGCCTGATTACATTCAAACTACATTCAAGCCTGATTTTACTTTTCTTTTAAATTTTTGAGACAGGGTCTCCCTAAATTGGCCTTGAACTTGTTCCATATCCCAGCATAGCCCTTGAATCTCCTCCATCCTCTGTCTCAGCTTTGTGATCATCTGGGGTTACAGGTCTGTGCCCACCCTACTTGCCATTCACACTGTTTGTTCCTAGTCCCTGTGTCCCTCAACAACACTGCGCCACCTCAGACACTGAATGTTAATGTCAACTTGGAGGATCCGGAAGCACCCGAGAGAAGCCTTCTGGGCATGTGTGTGAGGCACTATCATAAGCTGATGGATGTGGGACAATTTATCTGAACTGTGGCCAGGACCTGGTGTGGATCCTGGACTGTCAAACCTGGAGAGAGCAAGCGGGGCAGCAGCATGCAGTTACTGCTTTCTGTGTCCTGGCTGTAGATGGCACATGACTAGCTGCTTGAAGCCTGCTGCTGTGAGCCCCGCCGAGAGGGCAGGGGACCATGATGGACAGTCTCCCAAACTGGGGGCCAGAATGAACGCTTTGCCCTTTAAGTTGCTTTTGTCAGTGGATCCTATCACAGCCACAGGAGAAGACATTCAGACGTCAAGCTGACAGGGAAGGATAACCAGAAATGATGATGCACACCAGCAATTCCAGCTTTGGGGAAGCTGAGGCAGGAGGATGGTGGATCTGAGTCCAGTCTAGACTACATAGTGAGATCCTATCCCGAAGACAGCCAGAAGGGCAGCTAGGGAGATGGTAAAGCGCTTGTCTCGCAAGCAGATGACATCAGTTTGATCTCCAGAAGTCGTGGAAAAATAGCTGGGTGTGGGAGCACACACTTGTAATGTCCGCGCTGGGGAGGCAGAAACAGGCAGATCCTTGGGGTTTGCTGGTCAGCCAGCCTAGCCTAATTGGTGAACCCGGGTTCCAGAGAGCTACTGTCTCAAAGCACAGGTGAGGAATGGCTTCTGAGCTTGTCTTTGGGCAGGTACACACACACACATGCACATGTATCTGCACACACAGAAATGTACACATCCAAAAATAGTAAGAAGATCAAATGGATACTGGTGTGTGTGTGTGGGGGGGGTTCCATCTTGGCGAGTTGTTATCATATAAAAAGCATTAATAGCCAGGCAGTGGTGATGCACACCTTTAATGCCAGAGGCAGGCAAATCTCTGAGTTTGAGGCTAGCCTGGTCTACAGAGCGAGTTCCAGGATAGCCAGGGCTAAACAGAGAAAAGAGAAACCTGTCTTGGAAAAAAAAAAAAAAACCTCACAAAAAACAAAATGAGCCAGGCGGTGGTGGCGCACGCCTTTAATCCCAGCACTCGGGAGGCAGAGGCAGAGGCAGGCGGATCTCTGTTGAGTTCGAGGCCAGCCTGGTCTACAAGAGCTAGTTCCAGGACAGGCTCCAAAGCTACAGAGAAACCCTGTCTCGAAAAAACTAAAAAAAAAAAACCCAAAAACAAAATGGCATTAGCCTCATCACTTCAGACACTCAACTGCAGTGAGTCTAGGCGCCTTTCAAATTGCTGTGTAACCCTGGGACACTGTCCCTCTCCAGGCCCAGGCAGTGGAATTGGAATGTATGTAAATGCTGACATCTATCTGCAGATCCCCACACTGGGTCTCTAACACATCCTCTAGAAGCTAGGAAGCCGCCTGAGGCGGGTCACAGGTCTGCAGCCCAAGCCCACATCCCTGACGTGCCTGCCCACTTGCCTTGGGGGAACTTGAGTTGCAGCTGCCAGCTCTTCACTTGTGTTCACTTGCATTTTCCCCAAGAGGCAGCATTTGCTGTCCTTGCAGAGTGACTGAACAGTCTATGGAAAGCACGTGGAACTGGGGAGGGTTCTCTCTTCCCACGTCTCCGAAGGACAATCCTCGGCTGGTTAGTTGGAACTCTGAGAACAGAGATTGACAGAAGAGTCACCGAAAGCCTAGACCGGGTCGAGCCACTCTGCATCCTTTGAGAAGGAGGGTGCAGACCCTGGGCATCATGGGAGCTTTGCCCTTTGTCCCCTCTGGATCCTGATGTTCACATCTAGAGCACTGACACACACACACACACACACACACACACACACACACACACACTGGAGCCCCACAGAGAGTGGAGACAAGGGTGAAGAAGACATTAGCCACAAAGGTGGCAATAATAGGTGTCAGGGACTGCATGGAGGACCTCAGTGGCATGGCCACCTAGAAGCTTCCAACAACAGGGGACCTAGAGATCATTCTACCATCGGGAAGCTGAAGCTCAGAGAAGTCAATACCCGTGCTCATGGAAGATCAGGAATAGCAGATCTGGGTTCAGGACTCATTCCCTTCTGCCCTAGTTCTTTCTAGGGTGCAGAAGTGAGGCCCAGAGCTGGTAAGAAAAGTTCAGTACTAATAAGACCACTTGAGGTCTTATTTGTGTTGGTTTTATTTTGAGATGAGGGTCTCATGTAGGCCAGTGTGGTAGTTTGAATAAGAATGTCCCCATAGGCTCATGTATTTGGATGCTTAGTCACCCAGAGTGGCAACGTTAGAAAGGATTAGAAGGATTAGGAGGTGTGGCCTTGTTGGAGAAAGTATGTCACTGGGGGTGGGCTTTGAGGTTCCAAAAGCCGATTGTAGGTCAAAGCTCACTCTGCTCCTGCTCCTCCTCCTTCCCTGCTTCCCTTCTCCGCCTTTCCCTTTCCCTGCAGATCACGACTCAGCTACTTGGGTAAGGCACTTGCCATCTTATCATACAAGCATAAGAACCAGAGGATGGCATCCCCAGAGCCTCCATAAAAGCCTCACAGCATAGTAACTGTGCCTGATCCCAGAGTTCCATGGTAGAGACAAGACAAAGGTTGGGGGAAGGAGAGGACCAGAGAGATGGCTCAGTGGTTAAGAGCACTGACTATTCTTCCAGAGGACCTGGCTTCAATGCCCAGCAACCACACGACAGCTCACACCTCTCTGTAACTCCAGTTCCAGGGCTTCTTATGCCCTTACACAGACATGCATACAGGCAAAGCATCAATGAACACAAAAGAAAAACATTATTAACATTTGCCCGGCAGTGGAGGTGCATGCCTTTAATCCCAGCACTCAGAAGGCAGAAGTAGGTGGATCTCTATGAGTCTGAGGCCAGCCTGGTCTACAGAGCTAGTTCCAGGACAGTCAGAATTACACAGAGAAACCCTGTATCAAAAAACCAAAAAAATAAATAAATAGGTTGTGGCTTTAGATCAGGACAGGATTTTTGACAGATCCTGAAATGCCGCTAGACACACGTCTGCCAGTCCATGCTGCATATGTATATAAAGTGGTGTTCTCAGATCAAAGCATGTTACATGCATGCTGTGAAAATGTCACCACGGAGCCCATTATTTTCTAAGAGCAATGTACAGGAACAAGAAATGTTTCAGAAGTTCTCCCTAGGGGGCGCTGGAGAGACGGCACAGTGGTTAAGAGCACTTGCTGCTCTTGCAGAGGACCCAGCCTTCTCCTCTGACCTCCACAGGCACTGCAGGCAAACCATATGTAGACACGTATCGAGGCAAAACACCCAAACACATAGAATAAAAATGGAAAGAAATCCAACAAAAATTCTCTCTAAGACTGGCAAGCTGGCTCAGTAGATATGGATCTGATAACTTGAGTTCCATCCCCCAAACCCACACGATGGAAGAAAAGGCTCTATAAAGATTGTCCTCTCGTTCCCACGCTTACATCATGGCATGCATGTAATCACACACATGCACACGTGTGTGCACACACGTACACAGTATATAAACAATAGACTATAACAAAAGGATGTCAGGACAGCATGCCAGTAAAGTCAAAGAGAATTTTTAAATTTTAATTTTTTGGCAATTACTTATATGTGTGTATGCACACATGCATGCACATGTGAGCGTGCATGCACACGGTATACATGTGGAAGTTAAAAGGCAACCTGTAGGAGTGGGTTCTCTCCTTCCACCCTGTGTATTGCAGCAACCAAAGTCAGGCCTGGCTGCAAGCACCCTTACCCACATAGCCACCTCGCCAGCCCTGTCTGGACAGCCTATGAGACATGAACTCGAGGCGGGGTGATGAGTATTCTGTGTCAAAGAAAACCTGCCTGAAGTTTCACGAGATGCCTAGGGCAGGCCTCCCCTTAGTGCCCTGGAGAGGGCTTTCCAGGATGCCGCCATCTGGAGGTGATTCCACCATCTGGAGGTGGTACCAGCCCCTAAGCCAGTGGTTCTCAACCTTCCTAATGCTGCGACCCTTTAATACAGTCCCTCATTCTGGTGAACCTAAACAATAAAATTATTTTCATTGCTACTTCATAACTGTAATGTCGCTACTGTCAGGAATTATAAATACCTGGTATGCAACCCAGGGGGTCGTGACCCACAAGTTGAGAACCGCTGCCCTAAGTGCTTCTGATAAGGCGCCAGCCAGGAGCAGACCTCAGAACTTACTGTGAAACGGTACATGGAGGTTTCCCAGATAAGGATAGCGTCTGGAGAGTCCAGTAGGAACCCCCTCTTCCAAAACCATGGTCACAGCTTCTCCACACACTTGCTGTCGCCAAAATGTGACCACAGGCTCTCAAACTTGCTTCTCACTAAACACCAGGCAAAACATTCATCTGCCTGGTGCCTCATAACACCCAAGCCAAATCAGGTTTATTTATTTTATTTTATTTTTTTTGTTACCAAAACAAAACAAAAGCTTCCATCCTACCTCGGGCCCATTGGATCCAAGCCTTCTCCCAGAGGAAGCAAAAGACTTCCTAATCGCAATTCTTTTTTTAAAAAAAAAAAATGTCAGCTATGCGCTCCCACAGGCTCCAGCCCAGGCCGCCAAGGGCACTGGGGCCGGCTTGCTAGCTTCCCAGCTGATCTACAATTCAATTCTCTTTTGTGTACAATCCCAGACACTGTCTAGCAGCTCAGATCCAAGCTTTTCATCCCAGGGCGGTCCACCCTTGCCTGACTTAGCCTGAAGGCCGCCCTGAGCTCATTACACACACGCAGAATCCCTGACAGACGAGAATCTGGGCCAGAGACCAACTACACTGCTTCATTTGTCTTGGAGAGAAAAGGTGGGTTTCTGATCTGGCTCCGTATCCATTGCCTTTTGGGTCCCAGGCACGGGAGGGCAAGGGTATGAGGAGTCAGAGATGGCCAGAACAGAACCATGCAGCCGGCTCAAAACTTGTAGACAAAGCAGATTAAAGACAAAACAGTCAAGGCAGTCATGATGTGAGCGGCGGGTATGTTCGGTGTCGGATTGGTAGGTAGCAGGGCGGCTCCAAGATGGGTCTGATCTGACCTGGGAACAGTCAAGGCAGTCATGATGTGAGCGGCGGGTATGTTCGGTGTCGGATTGGTAGCAGGGCGGCTCCAAGATGGGTCTGATCTGACCTGGGACCTGAGTAGGCTGCTGGTTTCCTTAGGAAATATCCATTTTGTCTCCTCCTTGCCCTCTGCATTAACCCCACCTCAGGCTCACCCCAGTGTGCTCACTAGCCTTTTCTACAGTTAAGCATAACGTAAATGATTTCATCAGCTCTGGGGCACCTGGAAAACGGGATCTCGAGCCTATCTCTGCTTATGAGAGGCTATACAAAATGCAAAAAGAAAAAGAAACAAAGAGCATGCGCCTCAATGGCTAAGAAAAAGATTATAATAGAGTAAGCCTTAGAACGACAATGTGTAAAATGACGTCCCTTCTCTGTGTACCAACTACACCCCAGGAAACGGCATTTTCTGCCGGTAAAGATGGCTGAGGTGAGAGAAGGGCACCTGAAATTTTGCTTCTGGGCCGACGGTGTACACCACACTCTGCAGTCAGTGACGGCCTGGCACGGTGAGGGCCTGGGTTCTGCCAAAGTGAATTAACTCCGTAAGAGTAGCAATTGCTGTCCTTCGCCGTTGGGAGACCCTTCAGCCTGCAAGGCCCATACAGGCATTGGTGGATTAAGAGCGGAACAACTGGGCAAAGAGCTTAGAAAGGCTTACTTTGCCTCAGACACTCACTCGCTAGTCCCGCTAGTCCCGTGGGGTGGGTAACCTCACAGGGCTGCCTACTCTGAACACACTGAGGACCAACTCTTAACTCCTTGCCCTAGGTGGCTTGGTGTTGCTGTGATAGACACCATGACCTCCAAGCAACTAGGGGTGGAGAGCAAGGGCTTAGCTGGCTTACATTTTCAGTCCAGGGTCCATCATCTCTTCAGTGAGGGCGTCAGAGCAGGAATTCAAGGCAGGAACTGATGGGAGAGACCTAGAAAGAACACTGGGTACTGGATTGCTCCTCTCGGTTTGTGCGCAGTCAGCGCTCTTATATAACCAAAGACCACCAGCCAGGGTGGCCCCACCCACAATGGGCGGGGCCTTCACGTGTCAATCTTTCATCATGACCATGCCCACCTGATAGAGGCCAATTGAAGCTCCTTCCTCCCACATGGCTCTAGTTTATGTCAAGTTCACAAAAACAAGGCTAGCTGCACTGCCAGAGGTTCCCTAAGGATCTGAGGGTGCCCAGGACTCTGCTTTCAAGGGACCTCTCCTTTCTCTTGTATCAGAATGACTCAGACCAAAGAGCCCTGACCCAGAACATTCCAGACCCGAGCAGTGGGTGACCCGTGGGTGAAAAGCTGACAGGACTGAAAGTCGCCAGACATGTGAGGAAGAAAGCTACCCGAAGAGAATGTCACCAAGCTGGGTGACATGTGCTACCTCCAGCAAGAATCAGAACAGGCAGGCCAAGTGTCACTTAGGGACAGCAGCAGATCCTTAATGAAACGAGGAGGAAAATACATATGCAAAGAGCCGAAATCAAAAAAAGACCTAGACATGCACACGTGAAATACATAAGATACATCACTGGAAAATAATAAAAACATGGGACCATATTTGATCTGTTATTTTCGATAGAATATGAAAACACACAACAATAAATTAGACATCAAAATTTAATTTCTTTTTAATCTTTTTTTGAGACAGAGTCTCATGTAGCCCAGGCTGGCATCAAACTCACTATGTACCTGAGGCTGGCTTTGAATCCCCAAGCCCTCTGCCTCCATTTTCCGAGTACTGAGATTACGGGTATGTACCACCACCATTCTTGGCTTTAAACACCTTTTTTTTTTTTCTTTAAAAGCTACTGTTTACAGGACCACTGACTGGCACAGGGAGGTGGGGGTGTCCCTGGGTGGAGTTGGGGTGAACATGATCAAAATAGACCAGATGAAATTCTCAAAGAAGTAATAATGTTTTTGAAGGTACTGTTTAGACTATAGAAGACCACATACTTAAGCACTAGATAGCCACTGATTCGAATTAATGCAGGGGAAAGAAAGAGTTGCTTAGTTGCAAGACTCGCCTGGCTCCCAGGAAGTAGACAAGAATGCAAAATAAACAAAAGTTAGACCCCGAAGAGCCAGGGTTCTGACAGTGGGAGTGCCAGGCAGATAAGAAGGAGGCTGAAGCCGGTTGAATAAAACAGCATACATTTCTCACAGCCTGCAAAAGTCAAGAGCCCCAGCTACTAACAAGAGAGAGAGGGGCATGCACCTGACACTATGAACTGTCATAGACAAAGAGAAATCTCTAAATGTTTCTAGAGATGAGGACCACAGTCGTGACCGGCACCTGTGACTTTGTCTTCAGCAGAGACCACTGACTTTTCAAAGTTATGTTTGTGGGGTGGGTAGCACGTGTCACTTCATGCATGTGGAGTCTGAGGACAACTTCGGGAGGTCAGTTCTCTTCTTCCACCACATGGGTCCTGGGGAACAGGTTCAGGTTGCTGCAAGAGCCTTAGCACACTGAATCATTTTGTTAGCCCAGAAACTACAGATATCTTTATGCTATTGTTGTAAATGTCTCCAAAATAAGTTTTACACCCATCAGAGCTTCAAAATTATGATTGCTATAGGTTCTGTTGGCATTTGTTATATAATGAACTATTATTTTGTTTGTTTATTTTTTCGAGACAGGGTTTCTCTGTAGCTTTAGAGCCTGTCCTGGAACCTGCTCTGTAGATCAGGCTGCCCTCGAAATCACAGAGATCCGCCTGCCTCTGCCTCCCAAGTGCTGGGATTAAAGATGTGCACCACCACCGCCTGGCTGTTATATAATGAATTAATAAGTAAGTACATGTATAACTATATTGTTTACCACTTTCTTCTTTTGGCAGGAGTAGAGCGAGGGTTTGTGACAGAAACTTACTATGTAGTCTAGGTTAGCCTTACTAGGTAGTCTAGGCTAGACTCTCTATGTGGCCCAAGTCAATCTTGAACTTGTAACTCTCAGCTTGGCCTCCCAAGAATCCAGAATTATAGGAATGCCTCCCCAGCCTTAGTACCACTTCCTTAAGAAGTGGTTTCATGCACTTAACATTTTTGTTTTGTTTTGTTTTATGCACTTATTTATTTTATGCACTTAACACTTTTCTAAGAAAAGATCCGTAAGTTTTATGCTATTACCCGAAGGGTCCATGGTGCGTGTGTGCATGGGTGCACGCACTCAGAGGATCTAAAGGACGGAGTGTACAGTCTGCTTCCTCCTTATTTACTATGCTGTCCTGCAGATACAAATAAGCCTTTCTCTTTCTTGCGAACGCGTACACGGCACAACGGGGACACATTTCCTACAGAGCCTCTACTGTGTATGGAAAGCTTGGGCCTTGCTGGGTGAGAGAGATGAACGGAGTCACACCACAGCAGTAAACGCATTCATTTGCTAGTTTGGCCATTCACACGTTGGTTTCTTCAAATAACAAGGGCCCCGCACTGTCTGCTGCTGCAGTCAGCTCTGGAGACCACAAGAGGAGATGAGAGCTCTGTCCTCACTGCCATGGAGACCCTTTATTGCCCACGGGCAGGAGAACCTTGTTTCTGAACGAGGACTAATGAATGAAGCCGCCTGTTCTGGGAAGGCAGGCGATGGAGGAACCTAACTCGTCTCTACCTACCAGCTCTTTCTGTAATGGAGCCAAGAGAAAGTAAGCGTGGCGCTGCAACATGAGGGAAAATATGCTTTTTTCTTTCCTTTCCCTGTTACCTAGCCCAAGGCTGGTCTCAGAGTCAAAGAAACCTAACCTGCTTCTGCCTCCACGATGCCAAGGCTGTTTCATGTTATTGTGAAATGGGGTTCTATGTATCCTAGGCTGGCTCCTAACTCACTAATAGCCAAAGATGACCTTGAATTTCTCCCTCTGAGTGCTGGGGTTTGAGGACAAGCCTCGCCGTTCCACATTTGCTCAGGGCTGAGAATCAGAACCCATGACTCGTGTGTGCTAGGCAAGCTCTCTCCTGATTGAGCTACATCCCCAGCTGCTCTTCTAAAGAAGAACGTCTAGGAGGTTCTCCTAAAGACAGTTTACCTTGATGTAGTTACTGGTCTGGCCTAGCAAGCCTTGAGGAGAGGAGAACCTCCATTGTCCCAGGTGTTTCAGGGATGGAGTCCTACAGTCATGGAATGGATGTTTACCCTCTCTGGGGTTCCTTTTCTGGTTCAAACTCTATGATGTCATCAATTGGCGACAATGGCCAAGGGTTCCTAGATATCTTGGGGATCCTTTTTCTTCCAAGAGATCAGAACTAGGCAAGGAGGTGGGGTGGGGGCAACTCCTCACACCCACATACAGGAGCTCAGAGACCAAGGGAGGGAATGGCTGGACCAGTAGGCCAGATCACCTGTCTAAAAAGGATGCTGCAGATTCAGAGCAAAGTGGGATGGAGAGCTGAAGGTGTGGTACCCAGGAAAGAGAACTTGGGAAAGGTTACAAGGACGGCCAGGTTCCCAGATGATTAAGACAAAACCTAAAGAGATTTCTTTGGGGCCCAGTAAAGTTGGGAGGGAAGCCACCAGGAGGCAGAAAGAGGAGAACCGACATAAGTTCGAAGCCAACCTTGACTGTCTCAGAAAGACCAAAGGAAGGGTTGTTGAGGTGGTTCAGCCAGTAGAAGTGCTTGCCACCCAGCTGATCCAAGTTCAATCCCAAAACCCACACCATAGGAGAGAACTAATTTAGAAAGTTGCCCTCCAACCTACACAAATGCACACGTGCGTGTATGCACTCGCACACTAAATAAAAATGTGAGAACTTAAAAACCAGAGGAAGGAGCCAGATATGATGGTGCATGCCTTTTATCCCAGCACTAGGGAGGCAGAGGCAAGTAGATCTCTGTGAGTTCGAGGTCAGCCTAGTCTACAAGGCGAGTTCCAGGATAGTCAGGACTGTTACACAGAGAAACCCTGTCTTGAAAAAAACAAAACATCAAAACAAAACAAACAACAACAACAACAACAAAAAACCAAAGGAAGGGACTGGAGAGATAGCTCAGTGACTTAGATCACTGGCTGCTCTTGCACGGGATACGGGTTTGATTCCCAGCACCTACATGGCAGCTCACAACCATCTGTAACTCCAGATCCAGGAGATACAGTGCTCTCTTCTAACCTTGTGGGCAGCAGACACACACATGGTGCACAAGCATACATGCATGTACAACATCCATATACATAAAATAAAAATAAATCAATGTTTTTAAGGAGAAAGGGAAATCGGGGGAAGAGGAAGAGATTTCCCCAAAAAGACATTATATCAAAATCCAAACATAAATTTAACAAACCCTGTCCCAATTCTCCAGAGAAACAGTGCTTTAAAACACAGAAAAGGGCTGGAGATGCCTCAGCAGTTAAGAACACTGGCTGTTCTTCCAGAGGACTGGGGTTCAATTCCCAGCACCCACATGGCAGCTCACAACTGTCTGTAACTCCAGTTCCGGGGCACCTGACACCCTCACACCAATGCACATAAAATGAAGTTAAATAAAATATTGATGATAATAATGTAAAACACAGAAAAGGGTAACAGTAACAGTGCCATCTAGGACCAGTTCACAGGGCTGGTATCATACATGTTTACTGAGTGTTTGAGAAGACATTCCAGAGGGCCCATCAGCTCCCTCATCTGGTCCTAGCTTGGGCTGGCCTCTCACACTGCAGGCACAGGCTGCCTCAGCATGTGACAACCCCTAGTACTAGGGACCATCCTCTCAGGAAGAGGCCACCAGCAACTCTACGGAGTTGAATCAATGTGTCAAAGACATCAATCAACCTGGAGTGTGCCATCATCTTCCCAGTCGTTTCCCTGTGATGATGACCTGTTATTCCCCACACCCCACCCCCGGGGAACCATCTCAGAAGCTTTACTTTAAAACACATATCCCTCCCCAATAAATATTTAATCAGAATGACACAGTCCTGGTTCACTAGACAATTTAAAAAAAAAAAGATGTGTGGTAACAAGCTTACAATGTACTAGAGCAGATAAGATGTCCACAGTCACTTGACAAGCTAGAGTGGCAACAAGCTTACAATGTTCTAGAGTGGATAAGACGTCCACAGTCACCTGACAAGCTAGGCCATGCAGGCAGTTCAGACAAGAGCTGGGAATGAAGAGAAAGGGTCAGGGACACGTCAACAATGGACAGTTCTGCATGACAGGGTTAGGAAAGGCAGGGTGGGTAGTAGGACACCGCTTCAGAGAGAAAGAGAAAGGAGAATGGATTCCAGGGGCTGGATCCAGGAGATAGGAAAGGGCTCGCCGCCAAACATCAGGACCGGAACTCCATCCGTACATCAGGATACCTACTGTAGTGGTGTGCCTGTGGTTCTAATGTTGGGAGGTGGAGACAGGAGGATGCCTGGGACTTGCTGGACAGCCAGCCTAGCCTAAACAGTGAGCCCCAGGTCACACTGAAGGAAATAAATGGCATTTTTGAGGGTGACACTGAGTTTGTCCTCTGGTGTGCACACACCATGTACACACACCATGTACACACACCATGTGCACACACCATGTGCACACACCATGTGCACACACCATGTGCACACACCCACACATGCCTACACACAGGTGCATCACATGCCACAAAAATACACACCTACACACGTCTACACACAAACACATGACTTCCAGCGGACTCCTGTTCAAGAACAAGCGCTATAGGGTCACATGGTCACCACTTGTCGCTGGAAGGACTTCACTTCAATCAAGAGAAATTTGGAGAATCTGCTCCTCATGTCCTCCTCTTGGCAGGAAGTCTGGACTAAAGAGCTGGCTCCAAATCACCTCTGGCTCTACAGGTCCCTTAGTCTCCTGACAGGACATGAAGGTGCCATCAAGCCTCTCAGAAGAGAGATCAATACCTCACGCGAAGTTTCCCAGAAACTCAAGTTTCTTTTATTCTCGGACTGTATTTCATAGACCTAACGGTCTTGGAACACATGTGGACCGCAGTGACTGACACCTACTGCATGACATGAAATGAAAGACAGTAAGTACCTTAAGTGGTGTCCCAGCCCTCAATACACATCCGGGGATTGACACCCCAGGGTGCTCACAGAGCACCTGAACATGGGAAGATTCCTCCTGGCTCCAGAGCCATGGACTCCTCCGCATTTGGAGATGAATGTGCCAAAGCCCTTGTTCTCCCAGTGTCTAGGAACATAAGTGAGGCCATGTTAAGCTAGATCTCCTAGTTCACTAAGCGTCTTTCTCCCTCCCAAGGGTTCATTTGTAGGTTAGAGGTCGCTTAATGCCAGAGAGGAACTAAGTCACCAGGCACCCAGGCAGATCTGGAGTCCAGCAGCTGAGGGACTCGAAGCTATCGAACGCTGACAGTTCAACTGAAAAATTTTCCCAAAACAGGATCTCTTGGGCCAGATCCTTTGATTTCAAATGTCAGCCCATCGTTGGCCAAAATATGCCAAATGGAGGTGTCGCTGAGTGTCACTGCCAAGCCAGCACCAGGAAGCTAAGGGAGAGGGGAAGGTCAGCCAGGAGGTCATCTGGTGGTCCCTGGTCAGCACGAGGCATCACAGGCCCGGCGGCCACCTAGTTTTCCTTCTCCTGCTGCTGTAACCGCTTAGCTACAGCTGTGATCAGAGCTGCTCCCTTCCCGCTGCCGTCTTCTGACAACATGAACGTCACGTCGCACTGAGGGGCCAGTTCTTTCACGGTCTCCTGCAGTATCCGGGAAAAGCTGGGACAAAGAGGAAGACACATCAGCCCTTGCAGTGGGGTTGGCAGATAGACTGCTGTGACCAAGGTTTCCTCTCTGACCTCACAGAGAAAACGCCATTCTCATCAGTCAAACGTGGTGCTAGCTATAGGGTTGTCACAGGAACTCTTCAGCGGGCTAAGGGATTCTCATTCCTAGTTCTGAGGGCTTTTACTGTGAAGGGGGGACACTCCATCAATTTGTTTCTCAGTACCTTTTTATTGTTTGTTTGTTTTGTTTTTTGTTTTTCGAGACAGGGTTTCCTTGGGTAGGCTTGGCTGTCCTGGAACTCACTCTGTAGATCAGGCTGGCCTCAAACTTAGATTAGATACCTGGGTGTGCACCACCACTGCCTGGCATCAGCACCTTTTAAAAGGATTGTAAGCTTTCTCTCTGCCTTTGGTCATCTTAGTTCAAGAAAGAGATTTGGAGCTGGCGAGATGGTTTGGAGGGGCTGCCACCAGCCTGATGATCTGAGTTCAATTCCTGGGCCCCTTGTGGCGATAGAGATCTGGCTCCCACACATCCACGTATGTACATATGTACACACATGCATATATGCGCACACATGCATACAAAATAAATGTAAAAATATTTTAAAGTCTATATTTGCAGAAACCGAACCCCAAAGTGTGTGTCACCAAGGGACGAAGAGAGAAGCTGTGAGCCAATCAAGGATCAGCACCGCAGGGATTTTATAATCTTGTTCATCCATCTCTTGCCACCAAAATAAAATGGGATACATTGAACAAAAATAATAGCTTTTGGGGGGCTGGAGAGATGGCTCAGTGGTTAAGAGCATTGCCTGCTCTTCCAAAGGTCCTGAGTTCAATTCCCAGCAACCACATGGTGGCTCACAACCATCTGTAATGACGTCTGGTGCCCTCTTCTGTCCTGTAGACATACACACAGACAGAATATTGTATACATAATAAATTAAAAGATATTTAAAAAAAATAAATAATAGCTTTTGCCGTGTGGTGGTGGCGCATGCCTTTAATTTCTGCACAGGGACAGAGACAGATGGATCTCTGAGTTCAAGGCCAGCCTGGTCTACAGAGTGAGTTCCAGAACAGCCAGGGTTACACAGAGAAACCCTGCCTCAGAAACAACAACAAAAAAAGAAAGAAAAAACCAAAAAAGTAATAAATTTTTATTAGTGAAGCTATTAAACTTTAGCCTCATGACAGCCTCCAAGGTGACTCTGACTTATTTTTATCCTCATTCTACAGAAAAAGAGCCAAAGTAGACACAAAACTGGCCATGTGCCACCTGGCTGCTATACGGCCGGGTCAAGAGTCAACCCTCTGTGTGTGATGGGGCTCTTCATCTGTCTGTCCACTGACCGAACTGAAAAATTACGGCCAAGTCAAACCTGGCTGGCACTCTGGCCATGCTCTCTGCCTGGCCCTGAGTGCTGTAATCACAGTGTGTACTTCCCTGGTGCTGGGTGGTGCCCATTTAATCTCTGCAGGGCTCTAAGAGACAGAGGTCACTGCTGTTGACCTGGCACAGATAAGGACCTTAAAGGTCCTTTAAGGACCCTGGCTGGGCTCCTAGCCTCATGTGGACAATCAGGAAGCAGAAGCACCAGCCCTTGCTTCAGCCTCAACAGCAGTGGACTCTACCATGCCCAGTTACCTTCCCCATGGGGCCACATCGTCCCACTGTGAAGAGGAGGAGTTTCTGTGGGTCCAGCCCTGGCTAACCAGCATGTCTGCCCTCTGCCCAACAGATCCAGCCCTGGCTAACCAGCATGCCTGCCCTCTGCCCACCAGGTCCAGCCCTGGCTACTAGCATGCCTGCCCTCTGTCCACCAGGTCCAGCCCTGGCTAACCAGCATGCCTACCCTCTGCCCACCAGGTCCAGCCCTGGCTAACCAGCATGCCTGCCCTCTGCCCACCAGGTCCAGCCCTGGCTACCAGCATGCCTGCCCTCTGCCCACCAGGTCCAGCCTTGGCTACCAGCATGCCTGCTCTCTGTCCACCAGGTCCAGCCCTGGCTACCAGCATGCCTGCCCTCTGTCCAGTTCCCACATCCATCACAGGCACTCACTGAGGGTGAAGCTTGTAAAGAGTTCCGTCCACACCCACAGTGACCTTGAAGTGCTCCAGCCCCTGATCTTCTCTTCTCTTCTCCACGATGGCAGCCAGGCCTGCTCCGCAGAGCTGGGCAGCCCTCCGCGACACAGCCCCACACACCTCCTTCACCACGATGCTGTCTTCGCACGTGCTGTCCAGGCCCAACTGCTGCAGGATCTTCCTGACCTGCAGGAGGGCCAGCCGGTCACTGTGGACAAGCAGGGCAGAAGATTAGGAGCTGCCTCCTGCACCTGGACCCGCCTCATATGATCCAGAGTCTTCCAGAAGGGGCCTTAGCTGGACGAATGCTGTCAGTGGCTGAGGGTGTAGAATGTCAGAGACACAGAAAGTCCTCTACCCTCAGAAGTCCCATTGCCTTTAAAGAGCAAGGTGTGAGTGCCCTTGTGTTAGGTACAGCCTTGTCCATTTCACTAGGAGCTAATATTGGGGTCGGTAACCAGCAGAACAAATGTGTTCCAGGAGTATGAGGCTTGTGGTACTAGGGGTATCCTCTTAGACAGGAGCCTCCCAGCATCTTAGCACTCCCCTGCGGTACTCTCTCCCATTCTAGAGGCCAATTTCCTCCTATTTCTAGTTGTTACCCGCTGTATAGTCTCTGGCTGGCCTGGCATTCACTATGTAGCTCCGTCTGGCCTGAGATTCATGGTAACCTGCCAAGTGCTGGGATCAAAGGTATGTGCTGTCAACCCAGCTACTATGTGCTCTTTGAAGATGAAACTATGACCCAGTGGCCGTGGTGCACATCTTTAATTCCAGCACTTGGGAGACAGAGACAGGTAGATCTCTGAGTTTGAGGCCAGCCTAGTCTATAGAGTGAGTTCCAGGACAGTCAGGGCTACACAGAGAAACCCTGTCTCAAAAAAAAAAAAAAAAAGCTGGGTGGTACTAGTGCATGCCTTTAAACCCAGCAGTTGGGAGGCAGACAGAGACAGAGACTCTGCAAGTTTGAGACTAGCCTGGTCTACAATAGCTAGTTCCAGAACAGGCTCCAACACTACAGAGAAACCCTGTCTCAAAAAAACAACCATAACGAAAAAGATGAAACCGTTTCAGCAGCAGCCTGGGTAGGATTAGAGACACTCAGTGATCAAGTGACTACAGAAATATATGGCACATATAGATGAATTAAAGAGTGGGAGAATTAAAGACTTCCTCCAGGGAGTCACAGCTTGTTAACACAGACAGGACGGAAGACTGCAGAGTAGCCAGCCCTCGTCAGGACGTCCAGATCACATCCCCTCCTCCCAAGGCTTAGGTATCATCCCAGAAGGGGAGGCAGGAGTTTTAAGAAGCGAGATAGTGAATGCCTACTACATGGAAACGGTTTTCTGGACACGACAGGATGCTGCACAGAACCCACAGCAGCTGTGACTACATGCACACGACCTGAGAAGGACCTAGCATGGATGGCAGAGGAGGTCACAAAGCCTACCCTTAGCCGAGGAGCTATGGCAATTGATGGCTGTTGGAAAAGGGACAGTGACCTTGAGAGAGTTGGTTTTCTCAGGATGTGGGCCCCTAAAGTCTACTCACACTCCAGTAGATGGCCCTATGCCCATGCACATACAGGCAACATAAAGTGGACCCAGAAGGTTTTCTTAAAAACAATATATGAAACTGGGGAGGGAATGGTGTTGGGGGAGGTGAGATAGGAACTGGAGAGAAGGGGGTGGGGGTGGGTTTGACCAAAACAAATTACATGCATATATGAAATTCTCAAGTAATAAAAATAATTTTAAAAAAGAATGGGAACCTGACAGGACCATGAACATGTACGGAGAAAGGGCACCACAGGGACAACCTGGCCTCAAGTCTAGACTCCAGTTAAGTCATAGGGAACCAGTGATAACTAATGATACTTACACTCACCTCTGAACCTTAAACTAAAGCCTGTGAGGTTGCATACTTAACCATCTCAGTGATGCTCAGGGGAAATTAGTGCCCTCCAAAGAATGATTGACAGGTCACCATTGTGGCCAAGCAGGGATCAGACAGTGGCCAGCCAGGCTACAGAGTTCCATGTCTGCAGACCTTGGGGATTTCATGTCATGGGAAATGCTCACTGCTGCAGAAGCCAGGGATGGTAAAGCATGTGTGCCATTGGTCTCAGACAGCATGCTAGCTTGGTTTTTTTTTTTTTTTTTTTTTTTTTTTTTAGTGAGTTTGTTTTAACATTTGTCTTTGACCAGAAAAGGCTGAAGGGAAAGGAGAGGGGCAGAGAAAAATTTATAGCTCAATAAATCAATTTTAAGAAAATTTAAAAAAGAGAAAAGGCTGAAGAACAGTTCCTGAGACCTTGGTTGGGTTATAAGCACTTCTTGATTTTCTTCCTTTTGCTTATTTATTTTGTGATACTAGGAATCGAACCCAGGGCTTCCTGCATGCTAGGCAAGCACACCACCAACAGAGAAAGTGAACTCTCCCTCTCTCCACTTCCCTTTCCCCCTCCTTCTCCTCAGGGTCTTTCTTTGAAACCCAGACTGGCCTCAAACTCTGACTCTCCTGCTTCAGCTAAGTGCTGAGATAAAGGCTATACCTGGCTTCTAGGAAGAACTAGTTTGGGCTCAGGGGAAACAGAACACAAGGCACCGGCCAGCCAAGCTGACTGAGGGGGGAGCTGTTCTCAGGGGATCCTGCTGGTTACACCTGCTCATTAGCATTCTAGACCATATGCTACTGCTGATTCCCCTCCTCCTCCACCTCCTCCTCTTTCACCTCCTCCACCTCCTCTTGCTCCTCCTCCACCTTCTCCCTCTTCTCCTTCACCTCCTCCCTCTCCTCCACCTCCTCCTCACCTCCTCCTCCTCTTCCACCTACTATTCCTTCTCCTCTACCTCCTCCTGTTCCTCCTCCCCCTCCTCCCTTCCTCCTTCCCCTTCTCCTCCACCTCCTTTTGCTCCTCCTCCTCCTCTCCTCCTCCTCCTCCTCTTTTTAAAGATTTATATATGCATATGAGTGTTTTGCCTGCACTGAGTAAGTCATGCCTGCAGAGGCCAGAAGAGGGCACCAGATCCTCTGGAATTAGGGTTCCAGGCTGTGACGTTGCCATGCTGGTGTTAGGAACTGAACGCAGGTCCTCTGTAAGAGCAGCCACTGCTCTTAATCCCTGAGCTCTCTTCTTATAGCTCCCAATTCTACAGTGATTCTATCTTCTGCCAGCTCCCCAGAGAGCAAGAACCCTACAGCAGCTCCCTCATGACCCCTGACTTCACTTGCAAAGTGAGGACACCAATGCATTTTTCTTTTCTTCCTGTTAGTTTACTGAATCGTGTTTTGGAATAAAGTCTTGTCACACTGCCCCCGGAGTGATTTCTCATTCATAACCATCTAACCAGAAAGATCACTAAAATTCAATGGTTGTGCACAGGTTGAGAGAAGCCAGCGTATCTGTGCATACTGATAGTGATGGTAGAAAGGGAAAGTACCTCTTGTTGTTTGGACAGGGTCTCATGTAGCCCAGGCTGCCCTAGAGCTCATCACATAACCAAAGATACCCTTAAACTTGTCTTTCTTTGCCTCTCAAGTGCTGGGATTCCAAGCGTGCTCCACCAGACCTGGCGTACTCTGTGCTGGGAACTGAACCATATGCGGTGTGCATGCTAGGCAAACGCTCTAACAAACCCACATCCCCAGCCTCAGAAGCCACTCTCCAGAAAGCAATGTACTCTAGGGGAAGTGCTCCTTTTTTCAAATGTAAGTAAATAATTCATAAGCCACAAATGACTGTGTGCAAAAATAGTAATTATGGTGTTGCTCAGAATAACAAAAATTCATAAATTATAACCCTGGCATCGTATGCTAAAGGGAATTTTAGCAAATTATAGCATAGTAACAGGGAAGTCTCACGAAGCTATTCAAAACGCTTATCACACTAATGAGATGGTAAAGGGAGGTTCTCTCCCAAGAAATATTCTCATGAATGCTGACAGCATAAGGTTGTCAGAACAAGCATCAGTGAGTGGTAACAGTATGGAAAAAAGATAGAAAGACCAAAAGTCAACACTGAATCTCATCAGGCATCCAGGGTAACTAAGATTTCCAGAAAATACAAGAGACAGTGAAGAGAGCTGAATGCTATCGTCATCAAACTTGGGAATACAGGAAAGTTGTAGGATAAGAGACGGTTTCCTCAACAGCTATGCAGTTAGGGAAAATAAGGGGGCGAGGGGATGCCCATAGAGTAAAATATATTTTAGACACTCCAGCCAAATCGGAAAGCCTTGTTTGGCTACTAAAGCACCGCCCAACTACACTACTGTTTGTTTCTGGTTTTGTTTGGCAATTTGGGAAACAGAAGTCTAAGAAGATGTTTTGTTTTGTTTTTTTGTTCAGTTTTTGGAGACAGGGTTTCTCTGTGTAACAACCCTGACTGTCCTGGAACTGGCTCTGTAGACCTGGCTGGACTAGAACTCACAGAGCTACGCCTGCCTCTGCCTCCCGAGTGCTGAGATTAAAGGTGTGAGCCCCCATTGCCCAGGCTAAAAAGCTATTTTGAGATTAAGGTTTAACATTAGCTCTTTGGGGTATGTTAATGGTACTCGGTTATGGTTTTTAAGAGCTCCTACTTTAGAAATACATTTGAAATATTCATAAACGAGCTGACATAGGTGTGGGTCCTATAATTAGCCTAGCCGGAGGCTGGCCGGTAGGAGTGTGCGACAAAGCCGCTTTGGTGATGAGTTGACCTTTGTTGGGGGCAGTGATGGAAACACTGGGTCCGTTTCACTATTGTTCTACTTTCGGAGATGCTTAAAATTTTCCATAATTAAAAAGTAAAATGGAAAACAGAAGGCAGGCATGGCAGCACACCCTTCAGAACCCCAGCTCGTGGGAGGTAGAGGCAGACCTCAGCCACACTGCAACTCTGAGGCCACCTGGGCTACAGCTGACCCTGTCTCAAAAACAAACAAACAAACAAAATACATTTTTTTTTTTTTTGGTTTTTCGAGACAGGGTTTCTCTGTGGCTTTGGAGCCTATCCTGGAACTAGCTCTGTAGACCAGGCTGGTCTCGAACTCACAGAGATCCCGCCTGCCTCTGCCTCCCGAGTGCTGGGATTAAAGGCGTGCGCCACCATCGCCCGGCCTACCAAACACATTTTAAGTGAAATTTCCTACAACTAAACACTGGATAAATAATATGCAAATGATATGTAATATGATAGCACGTACCAAACAAGTTTGCACATATTAAAGAACTTAAGAGGGCACACAGTTCACAAAAAAATTAGCTGTGTTTTGTAACAGCATATGGGTGGTTTTCTTTGTTATAGATCTACCATCTTTTCAGGAATAGAGCAGGGTTAACTTTTCCCCTAACTGGATTTCCACGCAGTTCTTCTGGAACCTTCGTAGAGAACTCAGTCCCTTCAACAGAGTGTCCTGAGGCTAAACTCGTCCCCTGGGCAGTGTGCTGTCCTCTGGGCTGGAACCTGATGCAGGCAGCACTGGGGGACATCATGCCTACTGATGCCTTCCTGCACACTCTCTGTTTCTCTCTCCAGGGTTTCACAGACTCCAGAATGGCCTCAAACTCACTATGCAGCCAACGATGGACTTGAGTTTCTCATCCTCCTGCCTCCACTTCCTGAGTGCGGAGAGGAACCACCAGGCCTGCTTTATGAGGATGCTGGGGATCGAACCCAGGGCATCGCCATGCTAGACAGGCACTCCCCCAAGTGAGCTATGCCCCCAGTACTGCTTTCATTTTCCAGTCTCAAATCTTCCCACCCGGGGGATGGCAGCCATTGCCTTCCCAAGCATCCCACACTAAGCAAGTAAGTTTGATCACACATTACCTTTCAATCTGTGACAGGAATTTGGTTTCAAAGATACTCTTGGTCCGGAGCCTCTCTGAAATCTGCCCTCGGAAGAGGAGCCCCTGCCGGGTGAGATCAATCAGGATCTGCCTTACAATCTCCCCCAGGTACATCCCACTGGTCATTTTCTCATATCTGTTTGGGGAAGAGGGGATAAGACTGATGAGGGCAGAAGAACGGTTTCTAAGGACCCAGGTCTGGGTGTGGAGAGCATGTCACATGGTCCAGAGTGGCCTAGGGGAGTTCTTTCTATAGTCGTCAAATACATATAATACAGAGAACAGGGTGAAGTGAGAAAGGAAGGCTTCAGAGCCACCTGGGAGCCAAGCCCAGTTTCCCATATCCCAGTCACGTGATGGATGTGAGCCCCTCGTATGAGCTTCATCTGTAAGCCAGGGAAGAAAGCAGAATTCTAGGGACTGCAGAAGGCAGGAGTCACCTCTCCAATGGCCCCAATGCCAGCCCTCCCAGCCTCCTGCTGCCAGTCCATGCTGCTAGGGATCTCCTCTGCTGTGATTATTTCATTTGGGTTTTGGTTTTGCATTAGACACAGGGATATCAACTTTGCCTTTGAAGACATCTGTGCACCAGAGATCACAAGCTACCAACACTCAAGGAGTGCAAAAAAAGAAAAGAAAAGAAAAAAGAAAAAAATATCCTTTTTCCTTTCCCACCATGCTCCATAAGGACATACAGCAAGAGAAGAAGGGGTCTTAGAAAGGAGCCAGCAGTGGGAAGCCTCAGGCCACAGAGCACAGTCCCACAGCGCTCCTAGCTCCTCACTGTGCTGGGGAGCCCGACTCCCACCGAGCACCGAGTGCAGAGGTGAATGGACACAAAACACAAGTCATGCACACATGGAGACCTGTGTGGCAGTCTCCTACCCACAACTGTTCTAGGACCCAGTAGAAAAAGTGCACAAAATCACAAGGCAGCTCTGTCAGGTTCAAAGGACAAACGGCTCACTGTGGTACCTTCTAGCATACCAAAGCACATGCTGGATCCCTGGCTCCTCAGCTCTTCTCACCCTGGCCCCTGCTCTAAACTTCGGTCCATGGACTTCCCTTCCCCAGCTTCTCATTCCTGTCTAACTCTGCTGTTTTGGCCTTGTGTTTTCTTGGTCCTCTGCTCCTGGCTCTTGTTCCCATCTCTTGGCCTTCTCTCCTTTTCACTCCTTGCATGGCCCAGTTCAGTCTACTGCTTCCTCTTCCTGCTCTGGACTCTTCCAGATGCTTCTGGCTGCACTCTCCCTCCTGTCTACAATAAAAAGCTTCTCATCAACCTTACCTAGGAGCAGTCACGTCCTCATTACATTCGAAATTCCAGTTCCAGTCCATTAAATCCTCGGTCCAGACATAGGAGCCCCCGCAGAGAGACACAGGACACTTTACCCGAGAGAAAAGCCACAAAGGCATTCGAAGATAAGGCCTTCAAACCCTTCCTAACTCAGTGCTAAGAACTGAGCCCAGGCTTCGTGTGTACTACACCAGAATGCCACAACTGCACTGCACCCTCAGCCTGAGGGCCCTTTGTTTCAGATCGGCTCACACTTGGGGTTACAACAGCTCACCTGCCACCCAGCCATAAAAATTACCAAAGCAGGGTGAAGAACCGCCAATACCCATCCTGTCCTTGCTCAAGTCTCTTTATAGACAATGCTCTCATCTCGACAGTCCCCAAAAGTGTCCTTGAACCCAGTCTCAGCACGTTCCCAACTGTTCAGCCTCTCTTTGCTTATCAGCCATCATAATAAACCTGTTTCCGCTCAGCTTACATATTATTATACCAATATCAAGCTTAAATGGGACAGAGATGGTAGGGGTCACAAAGTCTAAAACACTCTCTGGTCCTTTACAGAAGTCTCACACCCCTGTTCCAGTGGAAGGGCCCAGGCTCACAAACAGGGCCTAGTACACCGCTTCTGGCCAGTTTCCTGAACTCTAGTAGCCTTCATGGTACCCAACAGAGATTAGAAAAGTGACCCCTCCTTCCCTGTTAGAAATGCCAGGATGGCCTTCTTTTATTCTAGGATGACCCTGCACTGACATCTGGTACAGAGGTATAGACATAGACAAGGCTAATCAGGCTGATGCTACCAGAACAGAATGGTTCCTGGGTTTGGAGAGACTGCTCCCATCACACACAGTACACACACAAGTACCTGCCTTTCTCACCTCTGCTTGCCCGGATTCAGGGAGCCCTCATCCACTTCCTTGTCGTACTGGGTGCAGATGTCATCTATGCAGCCGTTATCTCCAAATCCTCCCCACTCCGTGTTGATGCACATCTGCCCTTCGTCCCCGTCCACCAGCTCAATGTTCCTCATCTCCTCCATATAGCACACGTTGCTTCCCGTCCCTGGAAGGAATCATGGAGGGACTTTAGACCTCAAAGATGACACTAGATCTAAGAGATGCAGGTGAGTCCCATAAAAAAGGGTGGGGTCTGAGACAGAGACTAGTGGGGATTCCAGCTTTGTATTCAGCTGGCCAGTCTTAAGCAAGTGCTCTATGGAGTTGTTATAAAGACAAAAATAAGGCATTAGTATATTTTCTCCACATGCTAAGTAGCCAATGAGTGATGTGTGCCATCTTCGGCAGTAGCAACAGCATCCCCATCATCATCACTGTCCCCATTACCACCACTATCATCATCCCTCCATCATCATCAGGATCACCATAAGCATCATTCCCATCATTAGCAGTGCTATCGTCATCTTCCCTACCGTCATATTCCCCACCACCATTAGTATCTCCAGCCACATCATCATCCCACATCATTCCCATCAGCATCCTCACAGCAGAAGCATTATCATCATCATCACCAACATCCTGGCCATCTTGCCCATCATCAGTATCATCATGATTATCCCTATCACCATTGTTATCAATATTCTCATCACCATCCTCCCCATCATCCTCAGCAGCGGCAGCAGCAGCAGCAATCTCATCGGCAAACAAAGCTTCCAAGGAGCAACAGGCTTAGCAGTCAGCACGAGGACCACGAGGAATAGTCCAACGTTGGACACGAGGACTTTTGGTATCTGGGAGCCATTCTTTCCTTCCTGCCCACGACCTGGCCCTGGAGCTCACACAGTGGTCTAGGTACCTATCCTATTCACTTGCAAAGGCCTCATCTTTGTGACCTCCTGGATGTGGCCCAACCTTCCTGCCGATGGGTAAACTCACAGGAGTCAGAATACTTAGCCTGTTCATGCTTACCAGCCAATGGGAGTCTGAGGGAGAGCACCAAACACGTGTCTGTTGGTCTTCATGTGCCTGTCTAGCCTCTTGCTCTTATCCCGTGAGCCCAGACAAGCCCCAGAGCCACTTCTCTGGGTTCTGTCACCACTCAGCTACGCTGTCATCTAGAAGGCTATTCATGCTCATCTTTAAATCCCACCTGTCCCCTTCTCCCTCTGGAAGCCGCTTTAAATCTGGACCACTGCCAGGCTACTTCTAAAGGCATCTAAAGCTCCTGTGTCACTTCAAAACACACCCTTTCTCCAGCTAAATCTTGCCCTTCACATGCACACAAAGAGCCAGACGGATCTAGACAATGGCAAGGTGTGTAGCGGAGCTCTGTGGCCCCAGACAATCATGTCCCCAAGGCCTCCTTCCATCCAAGACACGGGTATCAGAACCTTAAGTTCAAAGAAGGGAGTCTAAGGAAGGGGGGCATTGTAATGAGGGGAGAATCTAAAGATGACACACGGTATCAAGTATGAAGATGTCCAAAATGCAAAGGAAGAAAACGGGCTGAAGAGATGGCTCAGTGGTTGAGAGCACTGGCTGCTCTTCCAGAGGTCCTGAGTTCGATTCCCAGCAACCATATGGTGGCTCACAATCATCTGTAATGAGATCTGGTACCCTCTTCTGGCGTGTGGGCATACATGGAGGCAGAATGTTGTATATATAATAAATAAATAAATCTTTAAAAAAAGGAAGAAAACTCTTTTTTTTTTTTTTTTGGTTTTTCGAGACAGGGTTTCTCTGTGGTTTTGGAGCCTCTCCTGGAACTAGCTCTTGTAGACCAGGCTGGTCTTGAACTCACAGTGATCCGCCTGCCTCTGCCTCCCGAGTGCTGGGATTAAAGGCGTGCGCCACCACCGCCCGGCTAGGAAGAAAACTCTTTTGTGTGTCTTCTTCCTCAGTGAACAGAATGACCATGGCTTAGAGCCTTGGTGAGATGGACATTAAGAGATTTGGAATTAGTTGGCCTAGAACCCCAGACTGAACTGCATCCACCTTTAGAGTAACCTCTGGCAGTAGAGCAGTGACCCCCGCCCCCCAACTCCTCAAGAGAGTCAAATAGGACCAAGCCAGGGGGTCATGCTTGACCACTCACCTGCTATCAAGCCAATCTCACAATTGGGATCTTCATAGCCACATGTCATCATGGTCCCCACCGTGTCATTCACAATTGCAACTATGTCCAGGTCAAACTCCTGTGAAGGAAGCAAGCAACGGCCCTGAAAACAGACTGTGCAAGAGGCACCAAGGCCTGTGTTACAGGGCCTGGGCATAGCATGGCAGAGCAGGGGAAGAGGGCAAGGTCCATAGCCTACGTTTCTCCTTTTGATAGCTTCTCTGAGCATGTCCACCACGTCCTCCCCTTCGCAGTCGGTGGCCTTGAAGCCTTTGGTCCACCCTACTAGGGTCCCCTGAAACAAAGAAGGGGTTGTCATTTGAGCAGCACATCATAGGGTCACAGAGCAGCTCCAACAGACATGAGATACGAATCTGATCCCAGGGAACATGCATGCTCTTGGCCTGCTTCTATCTCTACCTTCCCAACATGGGCCAGACAAGGGCTCCTGCCAAGTGGACTCTGCATAGCTCTGCATGGTCTTCAAGAGTCGCCACACAGAATCAAAGTCTGGAGTCAGAGTCATCCTGCTTCTAATGTGGCCCGTAACAGACTGAGGAGTCCTCAGAGGTCGAGTTATACAAGGCCAATCCTGTCAGCCAAGGCATTGTTATACAGTGAAAAGCGCCATCTTGTTCTCCCGCCCAACAGTACTGCAAGGATTTACTGTCTTCTCCATTATTATCAAAGCTAACACAAACCAGAACAACTGCACTGTCAGGAAACATGGCACTTTGAAGAATCGTACTCATCATACACTTTTAAATGAAAGTCGTTAAAACACAGGTAGAGATGAAGCCTACTTTTACTTATAAAATGACAGAAATATTCAGCCGAGAAAAGGGCCTGGAACGATATGTGCCCAAGGGATGATTATCTTTGGATCCAAGACTATGTGTGCATGTTTTTAAAAGATTCATTCATTCATTTAATGTATCTGCATGCTCTATCTGCAAGCATGCTTTATGCCATCAGATCTCACTAGAGCTAGCTGTGAGCCACCATGTGGTTGCTGGGAATCGAACTCAGGACCTCTAGAAGAGCAGCCAGTGTTCTTAACTGCTGAGCCATCTCTCCAGTCCGCTATGAGTACATTTTAGTTTTTCTATATTTTCTAAAATCAATACACTTAATGTTCGTGGGGGTATGTTAGTGTTTAGAGGCTATTACCCTGGTCTGGGATTTATCTAGCCCAGCTCTGCAGCCTAGAAAACTGGAAGTGGGAGCAACTGGCAGCACTAGGGTGCTGGACCAGGGAGGATGGCCCACGGAGACTTGATGGCTGAGGGCCTCAGGGTGTGATGACGATGACATCGCACCCTGAGGCCCTCAGTCATCAAGTCTCCGTCTCCCTTCCACAGTTCTCAGGACATACTCCAAACTGGAAAACCTTTTTTATACATTATAGCCATATAAAAAATAATATATAACTTCCATCTTTCTTTTCCCTGCGACCACTGCCATCTTGGCTCCCAACTGTCCACCCTTTTCACCAGCCTCCTCTGGGCATCAGGACAGCCATGAGATGCCGGTGTCTCGGAGCAGAGGTGCTTCAGAGTTTGAGCCCCATCGGTCACTCAGAACCACTAACGGCCATGCTGGGTTCTTCCCCACACAGTCTGTTCATTCTTTCTGGCTTGTGTTTTTTTTGTTTGCTTGCTTGGTTGGTTGTTTTTTTATGTTTTGTTTTGGTTTTAGTTTTTGTTGTTGTCGTTTTATTTTGTTTTGTTTATTTCTGAGACAGAGTCTCGTTATGCAGCCCTGGCTGTCCTGAACTCACTATGTGGACCATAAAGATCTGCCTGTCTCAGCCTCTCAAGGGCTGGGCTTAAAGGTGTGCCCCCACTGTACCCCGCTAGTCTATTCATTCTTAATGGCAGTGATAGCATGAGTGCATTGGCTTAAAAAAAACTAAACTAAAATGTAACTGAGATGAATAGATCCCTGACTTCCCTTCCTAAGAGTAAAATCCCTCCGAACCCTTTTCTCTCCACTACGTGTACTTTGAAATGAGCAAATTCATATTTTGTGTAAATTACGAGTGTTGTTTTCCTTGCTTAGCAACACACTGTGGAGAGCTTCCCAGATCACATAATGTGGCTCTGCTATCTACTTTCAATGGGCAAAACAGTCAACTATAATTACACAGAAATCTGAAAACCCACAGTCACGCCTACAAAAGTAAGCAGAATTTCTACCCTCATTTTATAAAGACGTATTTATTTTCTAAGTCTGTATGAGTACGTGTGTGTGTATGTGTGTGTGCTTGTGTGTGTGTGAGAGAGTCTGTGAGTGTATGCGCATCATGTGTGTGCAGGTGTCAAAGTGAGAAGAGGGTGTCAGATGCCCTGGGACTAGAGCCACCATGTGGGTGCTGTGAACTGAGCCTGAGTCCTTTGCAAGAACAGTAAACACTCTTAATTGCTGACTCATCTCTAGCCCCTAACCTCACCTATAAAATGAAGAAACCAAACCAAGGAGCCAATAAATGAGGAGCCTGACAATACGGCTCAGATTCGGTGCTCTTAACTGCCGTCTTGCTCTTCCTCCACCCCAAGCCAGGTGAAGTCCATGTCTGGCACAGAATAACACTGTGGATGCTTTTGGTATACATAGTATATCTCAATTAATCCAACCTCCTCTTCCTCCTCCTCCTCATTATTGGGGTCATGTAACCCAGGCTGGCACTGAACTCCCTACGTAGACACAATTGGCCTCCAACTCTGGATCCTCCTGCCTCCATCTCCCAAGTGCTGGTGTTACAAGCAGGTGCCCTTAAGCTACCTGGGTGAACTGTCTTTTGTCAAACAGCAAAACCCTACAACTTCGGTGCCTCCCTGTTCACATATGCTGTTCAGAAGAACACAAAAATCATTTCCCAGTTGTACTAATTAGCCTTCCCTGGTAATTACCTTCTCAAACCTCTCCATAAAACGATTGGACCCCTCTTTTCTAATAGGGTCTCATGCGTCCCTTTATTGCATAGCAGGCCACATCTGAGAGGGATACTCCCTAGAGCCAACCAACTTGTGGATGAACAATGTTCAGAAAGGAGCTAGAGAGACGGCTCAGCAGTTCAGAGCCTGGCTTCTTGCTCTTGCAAAGGACCCAGGTTCGGTTCTCAGCACCCACCTGGTGGCTCACAACTGCCTTGGAACTCCAGTTCCAGGGGATCTGCTGTCTTCCTCTGGCCTCCACAGGCACTGTGTTGCACAGAAGCACACGCAAGCAGAGACTCAAAAACAAACAAAAATAATTTAAAAGTATTCAGGAAATGGAACTGGATCTGTCCTGATGCATCCGGACTCTGAACATCCTCCCCTAATGACTAGGTCTAGAGATGGCGTTCAGAAGGGTGTGTGCAGGGTCTGTGAAAGCACCATGTCATTCTGTCGAATAAACTTGAGCAACAGCGGATTACAGTACCTATAGGGAATCCTGCACCCAGCTGCCTGCAGAGGAATGAAACCCTTAACTCTTTTGCGAATTTCAAAGCACCAAATAGGGATTAATGAAAGCTTGTAAACAGAAAAACCTTTACATGATTAAAACCTTCTACACGATGTACTCCCAGCGTGTGAACAGTGGCCTGGTGACGTGGCTTGGTCAGTAGAGCGCTTGCCTGGTATACACACAGCCCTGGGTTCGACCCCCAGCACCACGTGCACCGGGTACAGTGGTGCGGGCCTGTAATCCCAGGACTCAGAAGGCAGAAGCAGGAGGTTCAGAAGTTCAAGGTCATCCTTGCTACGTAGGGAATTGGAGGCCTGCCTGGAATACATGAGACCCTGTCTCAGAAACAAACCCTAACGTGAGCACGGACAAGAGGAACCTTGAAATTGCCGTGAGGGAGGGCAGCCTTTAGGCCGGCCGCATGCTTGGCAAGGCCGCCTTACCTTGTCGATGCACGTCTGTCTGCAGGGAAAGGAGAATGTGAAGCCCAAAGGCAGCTGGGCCCCCTTGAGGCCCATGTAGTCCAGGAAGTCAGCGATGCACTGCACGATGTGGTCGAACAGCTGCAGGGAGAGAGTGGCATTCATGCAGGGCGGGCACTGAGGGGTGTGGCAGCTGGCACCCAGGCCTAAGGCTCACCTCCTCTCCAGTCCCCTGCATGATCTCCAGGGGGATGGCAAAGATCTTGTTGTACATTCGCACCGACTTCCGACCACTTCGGATCTTCACCAGGAGAACTCGGAAGTTGGTTCCCCCCAGATCCAGGGCAAGAAACTTTCCTTTCTCTGTGGTAGAGAAAAGTGGAGGCTGCACCCCACCCACGAAGGCTGAGCAGGGACCTCCTACTGGAAGCTTAGAGGAAGGATAGAGGGCCAAGCCCAGCAGAAAGGGAGCCTCTGCTCCTGGACTCCTAGACCAAAGGAGCTTCAGGCCCCAGCAGGCGTCTTGAACCAGCCTTAAGCCAGGGCATTTCTCTTGGCCCTCATTTCCCCCAAGACCCATGCACCACCCATACCACCCACGGCTTCTGAGAAAGAGCTTCTTGTGCTTCTTTCAATGTCTACTGAAGGAAGAGGTGTTGTGGAAATTATGTGTTACAATTTTTATGCTGTGGAATATTTGCTTAATGCCGCAAAGATGTGTTGCATTCTTTTATGTGGCATTTGTTTAACTCTGTGAAGCTGTGTTACTTTGCCTGCCTAAAACACCTGATTGGTCTAGTAAGAGCTGAGTGGCCCATAGCTAGGCAGGAGAGAGGGATAGGCGGGGCTGTCAGGCAGAGAGAATAAATAGGAAGAAAGAAGAGGGAGCAAGCAAGAAAAGGAGGAGAGGAAGATGCCAGGAGCCAGCCCCACAGTCAGATAGCCAGACATAGAAGGAGAAAAAGAAATGCAGAAATAAAGGAAAAAGCCCAGACGCACAAGGTAGATGGGATAGTTAAAGAAAAGCTGGCTAGAAACAAGCCAAGCGAAGACCGGGCATTTGTAAGAAAGAATAAGTCTCCTGTGTTTATTTGGGGGCTGGAGTCAGTCCCCAAAGAATAAGAGTAAAACAACAACAAACAAACAAAACCTACAAGGAGGTTGGGCCTTCAAGGATGCTTCTAGCTCTAAACTCCACTGACCAACAGGTCCTGAGTACTGTGCTGAGTCAGGGCTTCTGGTAGAGGTTATATTCACCAGGCACTCGGGGACCCTAAGGGGGGGGGGGGATCCTGGTCAGCTATCCTGAGTGGAGAGCATTTCCATCCTGTTTAAACCGTCCAGGGGACCTTACACCATAAGCACGAGGCTGTTCTCCTTTTAGTGTCTGCAGCTGTGCGGGGGGGGGGGGGGCACGTGTGCCACAGCACGGCACACATGTATGCAGAGGTCAGAGAACAACTTTGTGGCGTTTGTTCTCTCCCTCCACCTCCACGTGTGACCCTGGGGTTGAACTCAGGTTGCCAGGCTTCCGCTGTAAGCACCTTTACCCCCTGAGCCATCTCACTAGCCTGGTATAAACCAACTCTCGTTCCCTAGTCCCCTGGCTGGGAAGCCACCTCCAGCTCTACATTGTGGAATTAACTGTGCAGGTCCCTAACCTCAGAACCCCTTCCTCCTCTGCCTTTCAGGGTGAGGGCCTGGTCTACCCAGGGGGAGAGCCTGGTCTACATGGGGTCAGAGCCTGGTCTACAGGGTCAGAGCCTGCTCTACACAGGGTGAGAGCCTGGTCTACACAAACTCTCACTGCTCTCCATTTACCTACTCAGGTCTAACCACACCGGTCTCTCTTTCTTTCTCAAAATTGCCACAGATGCCATTACAGCCATGAGGTCTGTTCCTATTCTCACCTGCACTGAGAACACATACACACATGCATACACACACACACATGGCCACATGCATGTGCGCACGCACACACATGCCCACGTGCGCACACATGCACACTCACACACACAAGGTTTAACCAGGTCTTGCAGCTCCAGAACTAACCTCTACCGACTGCCCTCTCTTCTCGCCCAAGGCTCTAACACTCACTGCGTTTGCAGAGTGTCCATGGGAGCTCTGCACACCCTACAGAGCAGGTGACAATTGTCCCAACCTACCTGTGCCATCAGGCATCCCATAGACATAGGTGGGGAGCATCTTCACCGTAGCCAGAGCGTGAGTCTTTTTCTTCAGCCCGTACTCTAGTTCAGTCCGCATCTTGTCCCTCACACCTATGAGTTGCTCTCGGGTCAGCTGGAACAAGGCCAGCACCTTGTCAATCTGCTTACGCTGGGCCTGCACCCGACAGGCTACCGCGGTCACCATGGCGGCCCCCTTGGTGCTGCCACTCTCTGACAGGAGGAAACGGACATCACAGTTTGGGACCAGTCTCCTCACCACCTTGTGCAGGCGTTTGGGGTACCTGAAGGTAGAGGTGACAGTCGGATACTGAAGAGTCAGAAGAGCTGGGTGTGGCCAGCGGGAACAGACACGGGGCTAGCGGGCAACGTGTTCTAGAGGCCCTGCTTGCTCTGGAAGCTAAGGGAAGAGCTGATGTTTCAACACAGAGGGCGTGTGCGTGAACAGTGGGTGATAGATGCCCCCTCTGTCTGAAGAGGAAGGATTTGCTTGCTCGGTCCTTTCTAGGGTGGACTCTCCTGGCTTCCAAAGATGCCCCCGTTAGCTGGGGTCTTTCTCTCTGGATCCTCCTGGGAAATTTTCATTTCTCCACATCTTCCTAGCAGGACCTGGCAACCTCTGCGGTCCCTGATTTTCCTCATTGGTAACTAGGTTTTCCTGAATTTTCAATCTTACCATGCAGTAGGTAAATAGTGGAGAGAAAGACAGCTCGATAGATGATAGAAGGAAAGGCAGCTAGGAGATAGGAAGAGAGAGAAACAGACAGACAGATAGGCAGGCGGGCAGATAGGCATATAGACACAGAGAGATGAATGATGGACACACCGATGGATGTATACATGAATGGACAGATAGATGACTGACTTTTCTAATTAGACAATTGCTTTAACAGACTTTTTTTTAGGTGGGCCTTGCTGTATAGCTCAGGCTGGCCTCAAGCTTGTTCTCTTCCTGCTCCTAACAGTGGAGTTCTCCGTTGCTCTGCCCTACTGGGCCACCCCTCTGAATTCTAGGATTGCTGCCATGTGCACCACATTCAGCTCACGGCCCTTCTCTTTCAGAGTGAGCCCCCAAAGCACCCGGCCAGCAGTGTAAAATGCAGGCTCTCCTCCATCTGCCCCTTGAAATCTCAGAACTATTAAGAGGTAGTTGGTTCTAGCCACCCAGCTATGCAACATAGACCGGAGAGAGCGCCAGGGCTCAGCAACAGCAGAGACTCTGTAGTGCGCTCCAGGCTGGTGAGCGGCACTTACTGGGGGTGTATTTTGTAGAGGGTTCCATCCATGCCCACTGTGGTGCGGAGCCGGGCCAACTTCTTATTCTCTCGGAGGCGTGTCAATATGGCTGCCAGAGCAGCAGCGCAGAGATTGGCCGAGCGGAAAGAGACGATGGTGCACACTTGCTGGACGGCAATGCAGTCCGACTCCGAGGGGTCCAGGCCCAGATTCACCAGGATCTCTCTCGTATTGGCCAGGCCTTCTTTATACCTAGCCAGGGGACAGGAAGAGAGGCCTGCACCTCTCCATGCTGTGGCCATCCTCCCGGGATGTGTGCGCTATCCCATAATAACAGTCTGGCCAGTGAGATCAGCGCTGAGAACAGCTGCTACCGTTTACTAAGCGTGTGGCTCTAATTCCCCAAGAGATCCGCGACTGTAAAAACATTACTAGTCACTATTTAAGGGAGGAAGAAGGCAGGGAAAAAAAAGCATGGGTGGGGGGAGGAAGCATCCTAACAGTGCAGCCCCTGGCTAATGAACCCACAAGCGCGTGACACAGAGCCACGCAGAAATGTCTGCTTTGTCTGAAACCATGCCCAGGGCTGAAACTCCCTGTGAAGGAGGAAGGTCTGGGTCCTACTGCTACTCTGTCACCTGAGCACATGGTGCTGTGGCCACCAACCCCAGCCTCCCACAAAGGCAAGGCAGGAGGACCACCCCAGCAACTTACTTCTCCATGGCTGCCACGTGCTGGGTTTCGATCTTGCCCTTTGTATGGAGAGCGGAAGATTTTGCACCCCCAAACAGGAGACCAACTTTGGCCATCTTTAGTAGAATGAGCCGGACCAGCTCCCCCATGTACAAGCCACTGACCATCTTCTCGAACCTGCAGTGGGATGAGCGGGTCGGTGGAAGTGGCGCCTCAGGCTAGGCTAAGGAGCATTGGTTCCCAAAGGCCAGCACACACAGCAGCCCTGGCCGTGGGAAGCTGTTCCTACTTTGGTTATGAGGAACCACAATGTCGCAGACTTCTGCTACTTTCTAAGCTCATTTTGCCATGGAACAACAAGCCAGAACAGAGACTCACTCTGAGGCTTCCAATGCCCACACTGAGTTTTTGCCTCAGAGAGCCTGGTGCTGAGATTGCAATCTGGAGTGTCCACTAAAGGCCATTTTGTCAAAGGCTTGGTCCTCAGCCTAAATGGTACTGTCGGGACATGACAGACCTTTATGAGGTGGGCTTCATAAAACTTCACTCAGCATTAGGGGCATTCCTTGAAAGGGAGAGAGGGACCCCAGACCTCTCTCTCCCCCTCTGTCTGTCACACCCAGCTCTGAGGGAAATTTCCCCGGGGTATGGTTTCCTCCACCTCATACTTCTACCCTAGCTAATGCTGCCTGGCCCCAGGCCCGAAAGCAATGGGACCAGCTGGTCATCGACTAGAACCTCTGAAACTGTAAGCCAGGCAAACCTCCACAAGCTGACGCACTCAGGCATTAGTTACGGTAACATAAAGCTGCCTGACAGGAAACTTTTGATGAGCTCCAGAGAAGGTCCACCATGACGTGAACGGAAGACCCCAGAAAGCAGCCCTCATCTCTACTCTGAGTCTTCATACAAATAACTGCAGATTGTTTTCTATATCATTCCAGTCTTCAAATATAGTAAGGTACAAAATCCAGGACTATCTATTTCATAACCAGCCTTACAGCCTGCGATATAAAAACTCAATGGGGCTGGTGAGTGGTTAAGAGCATTTGCTGCTCTTCCGGAAGACCCGAGTTCAGTTCTCAGCACCTACATCAGACAGCTCACAACCTTCTGTAACTCCAGCTCTGGGGGAGGGGGGCCCAATACAATCTTCTGGCCTCTGTGGGCGCCTGCATTCACACCTGCACAAGTATATGTGTGCACACACACACACACAAATAAAAACTAAATTATTCTTAGATAATCATCTTAGAACAGTGAAGAAACAGAGAGAAAACAAAGCGAAATTAGGTTTGATTTAAGGGAATGGAATTTCTCTTATGTGAAGCAGAGATAAATGAAAATGATAGTATAATGAACACTACGGCCGTGGCTTGTGACAGCTCATAGTTACAGGAAATTGGTGTGTGCAGGGATCGCCATAGCCAGCACAAAGGCAATGAGTTACGAAAGATGCACAAGGCATTGCATGTAGAAAGGACAGCGCGGCCAGCTGTGTATGAGCCTCGAGTAAGCCCAGCACATAGCAAAGAGCTGCAGAAGATGCCAGAGTCTCTGTTCTACAGGCCATGGCTGAAGCTCAAAAAGGCTGTGACTGAACAGCAGACACGATGGCTGCTGCGAGGTGAGGCCCTTGAGGATGTCGGTTCGCTGGGGAGCCCCTGGGGAGCACACCCGGGAATCCCGGGGCAGGGTCCCATGCTTTCTGGGCCTGGCTTTCCTCTGTGTCCCTTCGCCTCCATACTCAAAGAGGGCAGAGGCGTCATTTGGTTCACAGTCTTCTCAGGAGAGCTTTGGACGCCCATGTATACTGCGGAGCTGCGGACTACCTGAGAGCTGCGTTTCCGACCTAGGAAACAGATTCCCGCGGGAGCTGACTAGCCACAGTTACTTCCCTGGCACAGAGAGGGCCTGAGTGGGCAGGGACTGCCCGGTGCTGATGCCCGAATGAACAGGAGGGCACTCACAGTTGCTTCCCAGGGTTGAGCGAGCCCAGGTCCAACTCTCTGTCAAACTCCGTGCGAATGTCCTCCAAAGCCCCGTCGTCCCCGAAGGCTCCCCACTCCGTGTTGATGCACATCCTCCCCTCGTCACCTTCCACGAGCTCGATGTTGCTCATGTCCTCCATGTAACATGCATTAGTGCCTGTTCCTGGGAATCGGGTCGAAGAGAACACTTGAGAAGAAAAGGGCTCCGGGTTGGGTGAGCCGCGGAGAACTTAACCACCCTGAGTACTGAAAGACGTACGCAGAATGCTTTCGCTCTGGCCCCCTGGCTCTGGAGGTGGAAACCCCTCTGACAAGCCTGAGCTCGTGAGGAGTGAGGTCCATGGGCGAGGCCCACAAGTGGAGCCCATGCCTCAGGTTATCATGGAGTCAGTTATGGCTGGAGGCCATTGTGAAGCCATCCCTGTGAATACGTACCAATGCTTAAAAAAATACCAGGGAAGAGAGAATAAGCCATCCTCATAAATGAAAAAACACAAATCCTTGCCATCAGAGTACTTCCTTACGCTTTCCCTAAGTCACCTCAGGACAGGTGTAGTTGTACCCTTGTTATTGGAATTAGCCTTTCAATTGCAGCCACTTGAGGCAGGAGCTCACTCTTAAGCCCAGGCTAGCCTGAAACTCACTAAGTAGCTCAGGCTGGCATCAAAGTCACAGAAATCTTCCTGCCTCTGGTCCATGAGGGCTGAATTACAGATAGTAACTGTCATGTCCAGCTCCAGCTGAGCTTCTTGGCAGCATAGCAGAGTGCAGGGGCGTCACTGTGAGCCAGCCCCAGCCCAGCACACCACAGCATGAAGAGACAAGAGCAGGAAGGAGGGGGCAGGGGATGGAGATGGGGGGTGGAAGAATGGATGGACAGAGGGGAAGACAGATAGAGGGGATGGAGATGAATGGAGGGTGGATGGAGGATAAAGGAGGGTGGGAGAATGGATGGAGAGAGGGGAGATGGAAGGAGGGACATAGGGAGGGAGGATGATGGAGAAAGGGTGGATGGACACAGGGAAGATGGATGAAGAGAGGGAGGATGAATGAAGAGAGAATGACTAGAGAGAAGATGGATGGGTGAGGGGGATGGATGGAGAGAGGGATGAAGAGGGAAGAGGAATAATGGGTGGAGGGAGGAAAGAGATGGAAGGAAGGAGGATGGATGGAGAAGGGTAGGATGGAGGAAGGGGGAGTGATGATGGGTAGAGGGAGTACAGATGGATGGATGGATGGATGGATGGACAGAGGGAGGATGGATGGAGGGAGAATGGACAGAGATGGCAGGTTTCCTATCTCTCTGTGTTGTGTCTTCTGAGAAGTGGCAGCACCCTTCATATTGATTTAGATTTTACTCAAACTCAGCCCAAAACTAGTTCCCTTTCCCACCTCCAAAACACCAAGTCCACTGAGTTACCAATGATAACACCGACTTCACAGCCTGGATCGTCATAAGCACAAGTCATCATGGTCCCCACAGTGTCGTTAACCAAGGACAGAATGTCCACGTCCAGGTCCTGGTGAATACAAGGCCTCAAGGGTATCAGCAGTAGGAAGTTTACTCTCCCCTGCCCACCTCACCAGATCAGTGAACATCACTAGACACAGCCTGCAAGAAACAGCTTTTGTCAAGGTTCGGGGTCTAGGGAAGGAGCGGGGAGCTTGTGTTCCTACATTGAGTGGAATGACTTCCATAAAAGAGAACTATGGAAACAGTCCCTGGTATCTACCCCTGGAGGACACAGTGGCAAGTGTATCTGTCCTGGGGGAAATGGTATTTCTAAGAGAAAATATGCCAGCCCTGGCCTACGGGGCCCTGCCAGTCAGCAAGCATGGCCTTGACCAAAACCCGTCTTTCCTATATGGGTTTCCTATTCTGTCCAGTCAACTCCAGGCCTTACACCAAGGTTCCCTCCGGTCTGTAAGGCTGTCATCAAGTGAGAAGAAGGGACTGGAAGGTGGCACATCAAAATGTTCTTCTGGAGCCGGGGGATCATAATTCAGAGTGGCACACCCTGCCACCATTCTAGGGGCTCGTTCACCAACTCAGTCAATAACAGTAAGAATAATTCCTCTTCTTACCAGGCAACACGCACTTTAGGCTCTAAGTGTTTTGTTTGGGAAATGTTTAAGTGCTTACTTTTGATGCTATGTAAATAATTGTAAATATTGTCAAAATGTTGAAGTAGGGAACGAATAGAGAGCTGGGCCAGAAAGAGTATTCTTAGGGTTCCTCAGTATTTGTGTGTTTTGTTGGTGGGTGGGCGGGAGAACTAGGAACTGTTCTTTGCCACCACAACAGCCCAGCTCAAAAAGGAAGGAAGGTGGGGTTCAAACACAGTGACAGCAAAAGTCCTCCTGAAGGGCCGTGGTAACTAGGGACCCAGGAAATAAAAGGCCATGTCTCCGTGGTTCTCCAGAGACCTAACTGTGCCCGCCCTCATTGCAGTGAGGATGGGGACAGCCCCACCCTACCCATTTCTCCTTCTAGGCAGGTGTAGCACAAGGGCCCCAAGCCCAAGAGTCAAGGACCGGGAGGCTCCCTGCCCGAGTGAGTCCCTCACCTCATGCTTTTTCATGGCGTTGGCAAGGCGGTTCACCACGTCTGTGTCCTGAACTCCCCGGGCCTTGAACTTTTTGGTCCATGAAAGGAGGAAGCCCTGTGAGGATGTTTCAGGTTAATGTAAGGCAGTGTTTACGCTGGCTTCTCTTCTCTAAGCTCCATTGCTCTGATTCTTTGGGGTTTCGTTTTGTTTCTAATTGACGCATAATAGTTGCATGGATTTATGGGGTAAAGAAGGGGCCTTCAGTACACAATTCCGTCAGGGCAATCTGCATAACCAGATTGTTATGTGCTTATGTTATGTGCTTTTTTTTTTGTGGTGGTGATGATAGTGAGATTTATCCAGATTTCCAGACCCCTCAGTTATGGACAAAGAAATAGACAGGAAACAACTCTGGGTCTCCAGTCAGGGCGGCAGAGCTCAGACCCACGATCAGCCCCAAGGTTGTTTTCTGTGCCGCACTGCCACCATGTGGCCACTGCCACGAACTTCTGCCTTCCTAGGCTCAGGCAACCTCCTGATTTCACCAAGCAGAGGAGAGATGAATGGCTTCTCCCTTTCAGGGGCTAGGAGGCAGAGGCAGATCCCTGCGATTCTGAGGCCAGCATCTCCTGGCACCCTAGATACGTGTGCTTAAGGCTCACTGCAGACCCGCTGACTCAGGGCTCAGCAAGGCCTCCTGACAACCACCTAACCTGCCTCCATGCTGTGTGCACAGAATCAAGGCCCCATATCACCCAGGTCGCTCTCACACACTAGCAAAAAGCAGAGGGAAAGATGGACAGGCCAGAATTTCATGCTGCTCCCTTGCACGTGTCTACATGCCCCAACCCTCCCGTCTTACCTCATCCAGCTTAGTCTGTCTGCAGGGGAAAGAGAAGGTGAAGCCCAGGGGCAACTTCTTATGCGTCAGCTCTCTGGTTCTCATGAAATCTGCCAGGCAGTCAGCTACGTAGCCAAAGAGCTGCAGGAGAGAACGCAGGCACAAGGCTTAGGGCAAAGTCTCTGGCGGCACCGCCTCTGGCCGCCAGTACCCAGGCCCGTCCTCCTGCTGGTACCTCCGTGCCATTCCCGCGGATGATTTCATTGGGCGTTGGGTAGAACTGACTCTCCATTTGGACATTTTGCTTCCCCTCTTGAGAGACTTGCACCTTCAAGACCCGAAACTTGGATCCTCCAAGATCCAGGGAAAGGAACTCCCCATTTTCTATAAAACCAAAATAGTCACAGTTCAGTAAAGTCACCATTCTGTGACCCAGGCTGGCCATACAGCAAGTGCTGTCCAACCTCGCAGCCCCCACGCATTAGTGTCCTCATTCTGCTTGCTTGAGGGTTGGGGAGTGGGGGCTTCAGTACGCACCATGCCATAGGGGGCAGAGCCGGGGTGTGATCCCAACCTTGCTCCGCTTGATCATGCTGGAGAGAATGAGCGAGTTCACTGGGAAGAGGCCATGTGACCCCACTTTGTGGTGGGGTCTGAGGGAAGAGCCTTGAGAGCGGAACCTATGCTAGCAGGCTGCATCTGGGAAGAAAGCTCTGGCATCAACCACATGGGAAACTCAGATAAAGGCATGAGGAAGAGAGGGGTGCAATAAAGAGAGGCTAGCCTCAGGCAAGCCCCAGTCCTCAGAGGGAAACACTCCAACAGGGGAGGGCAGCAGGAACCGGATAATAGACACTAGGGTATCAAAGATACTTAATTGGGGGAGGGGCACAATCTCTTCAACGGGAGTAGATGCCAGCAGCCAGCCTGGCCCAAGAAGGATGCCTCAAGGGAAGATACAGAGTGACACAGGTTTTGGGTGAGGCACCCCACCCTGATGACACCTACGCAGGACCCTTGCCAGTGCCTTTGGTGTCAGCCACATGTATGGGACGTTCACCTCCTAGCATACAGTGTTTATAAAGAACGATCGATGCCTGCAGAGTGGTTTCATGTGCCAGGTGGGCACACCGGAGAGAAAGTCCATGCCTGCAAGCCCAAATAGTCATACAATGACATACAACGGCATACTTAATATCATACGATGGCAACCCCAGCTACCTGCCTATCAAGGGTCAGCTGGACAATCTCTCCCTCCTAGAGAACCCTGAGATCTAATGCAGAAGAACATCTCCAGCAGACAGCAAAAGCAGAAGGCACAGCGAGGAAGCTCACAGGCCCAGTCCCCCCAAGCTGAGTGCACCCAGGTCCCTGCTTTAGGGTTTCCATGACATTCGGTGTGCCTCCTTCTCAGTCCCCATGTCCCTGCGCAACAAACATGTCTGGACTATGCTCCAGACATTTCTCGATTCTGGCAATCCAAGAGTTAAAGGCCGAGGCTTAGCTGGCATGCACAGTGCTGTGCAAACTGGCACACATGCATGTCTCTGGGAACCTAGCTTGCAAGCAACTTTAACTGCAGGGGCCTGCAACTCTGCATTTCTAAACACGCCTCCAGCTAGCTAAATCAATCATTTACAGAGCCAGGCAGCCGCATTTTTTGTCTCAGTGGAAACAGCTAGAGATTATCTCCTTCGATTAGTGCTGAAAGGAGCCCCAGGGAATGGTTTAAGGTCTTTTACTGGGCCAAGGAATCCAGGCACAAAATCCTTTGCTCTTATCACGTCTATCCCAGAAAGAGGCTCTATCGCTGGGTGTGTAGTGCTGGAGAGCACCTAACTCAGAGCCAGGTGCCAGGAGGCCAAGAGGACAGGGTGTGAGCCCCCTGGGGAGCTTATCAGAAGTACTGTGCTAGGTGGGAAGAAGGCTCTGCTGAAGAAAAGCTAGCGCAGGAGAGGTTTCAGCCGGCCAGTTCCCGGTGGAGCTAAGACACAGTGAAGTGTGAAGAGATAGCCAGGCGTGGAGGAGCATGGTCCCAGCGACAGGGATGGGGTGGGGGGGATGTAAGCGGGTGAAGGTACACGTCAAGGGAGATGTGGGAGAGGGATGGGGCCTGGAGTGTGGGGCAGTGAGTGACAGAAAGTGACAAGGAGCCACAGAGAGAGTTTAAAGAAGGGAGGGCCAAACCTGACTGAGAATTTGGGGGAAAGGCCTCCAGTCAGAGTGGAGTTGCCCTGCTGCAGAGATGGGAGGTGGCAAGCTGAGAACCGGTTAGTGTCGGTTCCTCCCTGCCCGACATTACACCCTTATCGCTGTGCAAACACCTTGCTCCCCGGTGACTCAAGATGTCAGTCATTTCAGGGAAACCATGTGGCATGATCCCTTCCACGTGGTGTGACTCTAACCCCAGAGGAATGATTTCCTGGACCCTGGGGGAGGGACGCCCAGCTCAGGCAGAGCTGGAGAATGCACACATACACACACACACACACACACACACACACACCTGTACTGACACACGTGTGCACCTATACCACAAACATGCACGAAAGAAAATAGCCTCCCAAGACAGGGAGGTCCTTAGAAATGGGGTTCCCTCCCAATGTCACTGCCAGGGCCTGTGACTCAGCTCCTTTCCCATTTCCCATACAGTGTCTCCTAAGAGCACCCAGTGGCTGAATACATAGATTTCTGGAGACCCATATTCCCTAGAGAAGGCTTGGGAACCATGTCTAGTAACTGCTCGGTTGCCTAAGAGTCTTATTCCTTGGCAACTATGAAAATGGGGTCCTGCAGCCCCACAGCCCGACACCCTGGTCTGAGTGAGCACATCAGGGCTTTAAGACCCACCCTGAACCCCAACAAAGGGTGGAGGCAGAGGCCAAGGAGAGAGCCTGCTTCGTGGTATCAAAGGATCACACCTTTACAGTCCTGAAGCGGATGTGTCCCTTGCACTGCCTGGGTGGCTGGCCACGGCCACAAAGCATTCACTCTTAGGGCGTCTATTCCTAAGGGGCTGGCAGGCCAGTGAGGCTCAGTGAGTCACTCTTCAGGCAGCTTCAGAGCAAGGAACAGAGAACAGGTAGGCCCACGAGGCTTACAGGAAACAGAATATATTTCTGAGACAGAAGCCACAAGGATTAGGAAAGGTTTATTTGTTTAGTTCTGTTAGTAATTGTGGAATTACAAAACCAGTTCACAGAACTACGGAGAACTGGGGAAAACATTTAAAGAATTTTTTTTTTGTGTGTGTATGTGTGTGTGTGTATGCACGCGCAACACATGCCAATGCATGCATGTTGTTCCCTTGCAACACTACAACTCCCAACATCCCTCTGGACTCCAGCGCACGGCAAGCGCGGGACACATTTCCCAGAAGCCTTTGCATCCTCTGTTAAAAGCAAGGACAAGCCACAAGTTCGGCCCTTTTTATTATCCCTTCCCTTTGTCCCTTCCTTTCACTTTTCCTAGTGTGTTTTCCCCTCCCATTAAAAAGTGTACCACGTGGTACCGCCGTGTGTCTGTGTCTTTTCTAGCGTAACCCTCGTCTAACCGGCAGGAATTAAGAACAACCCACAGGAAATTAAGAACAACAATGCATGCCACAGAACATGTGTAGGGGGGGTCAGAGGACAACCTCCAGTGTTGGTCCCTCCTTCCACCTTGTCTGGGGCAGGGTTTCTTGTTGGTTGCTGTGTACACAGGCTAGCTGGCCTAAGCACTTCCAGTAATTCTCCCACCTTTCTGTCAGAGTGTTGAAACTGTAATGTGCACCACTGGATCAGGCCTTATGAGGCTTCTAGGGAATCCAAACTCAAAGTTGGCAGCAAGCGCTTTACCAACTGAGCCATCTCCCCAGCGCCATTTGAGAGACTTTTAAAACACCCCAACCTACCCAAGTGCTGATCCGTCAGCCTGATCTATAACTGGGTTCTAGGCCAGTCAGGACTACATAGCAAGACCCTGTCACAAACATACGAACGCATACACACATACATGCTCCGTTCACATGATCCCATCGATCTCAGTGTTGAGGCTCAAAACACAAGACCCTGATTGATGTATCAAACTGAGATCCTGGAGGGAGGAGCAATTGCAGGACGGACTTCGCCTGAGGTGGCCCTCATCTACCTCTCATCCAGATCTGCCAAAGAAGCACACACTGGCTTACTTCTCCCTGCTGAGATGCCTTCAACCAAGGAAGACTAAATTCAAACCACAGTGTTAGAGACTGAAAACCAAACACCAGCATCTAACCAAAACACACTTCATCCCACTCTCGTTCCGGCCCTTTGTCATCTTTCATGCCCACCAAATCATTTACTGCCCCTGACACTGCCTAGGAACCCTCCCTTCCCTCTCCCCTCCCAGGAGGGTGTTTAAGTCACAGCTAGTGGGCTCTCCTTTGAGTTCTGTGCTGCGAATGGCTCCTGTGCATGTGGACGCATTGGTGAAACGACACGCTTTCTTCTGCGGCTCTGTCTGTTGTTGTTCAATTCGATAAACATAAAGACTCAGTTTTCACGGGGAAGCAGACAGTCCCTGGGCTCTTCCCCCGACAACTTACAACTTGGTGTCCTGCTCTAACTATGCCCTGCTGGGGTGGAACACAGAATAGTAGTCCAAGCATTTACTAAGGACATATGATATATTAGGGACTCTGGGTCCCGGGACCTGAGTGGCATGGAATGGTGAAACACTGTATCATGTAATGAGGACAGTGTGTCACCAGAGGACAGTGTATCACCAGAGGACAATGATACAAGGTGTGTGTCTCCCAGGTGGAAGAGGAGAAAGCTGTAGGTAGAACTTGAGCCTCATCTCCTAACCATCTGAAGTAGCCCCCCAGCCACCAGCCAACCCAAGGCCACCTTCCCCTGCTCTGCAGCCACACCCAGGCCAGGTTAGGAGGACTTAGTCCTGGTGTTCCTCACCACCCACACACACCCCATGACTCAGGTGTCAGATGACCTTGGGTAACCTGTCAAGGATCACAGTCCCAGCAGCACTCTCCCCTAGTGTCAGAGGCAGGGCCCAGACTTCAAAGTAGGGTTGTGGCTCCTCAAATCATAGGGCCTGCTAGGGCAGTGGTTCTCAACCTGTGGGCCACAGCCCCTCTGAGGGTCGAATGACCTTTTTACAGGGGTCACCTGAGACGGTCAGAAACACAGATATTTACATTATGATTCAGAACAGTAGGAAAATTACAGTTATGAAGCAGCAATGAAAATAATTTTATGGCTGGAGGTCACCACAACGTGAGGAACTGAATTAAAGGGTCGCAGCCTCAGGAAGGTTGAAAACCACTGCTTTAGGTAGCACCCCCTGCAGGAAAGGACGCAATGCCTCCCCCATTGCTGTCTCTTGGGCCTCTCACCAAAGGTCTCCTAAGAATGCCCCCATAGCTCTAAGGCTCTGAGAACTGACACCTTGAAACTGGGGAAGCCCTCTTCTCAGTGAGACCCTAGCAACAGCAGTCACCCCATGATGTCCTAGAAGGATCATATGACAGAGAGACCCTCGCGTTCCGCAATGGCACTGTATACAGCACTGATTTTTTCTCTTATGACTGAAGATGGAAAGCTGGATGGGAGCTCATAGGTCCTCCAGGGAGCACTAGGTAGGCTCGGCTTTAGTGGTTGGAAACTAAGGCTCCCCCCAAATCCACTTCCTATTCCCTCAGTCATAGGCCTACGTTAGGGCGCACGGCAGAAGGAAACGAAGGCTGCAGGTGCTTCCTTTACATTGAGAGATTAGCCTGGGTTATCTCAGAGGGCCCGATGTAATCACAGGACCTTCAGATGTGGAAGAGGAGGCAGAGGGGCTTCAGAGAAAGATCAGAAGACACACTGTTGGCTTTGAAGATGGAAAGGGCAAGGAACGTGGGTGCTTCTCGAAGCTGGAAAAGGCCAGGAAACGGAGTTTTGCTTTAACTGTCCCCCAGCATCTCCAAGAGGAACACAGCCCTGCTAACAACTTGCATTTAGCCCAGTGAGACCCATCTCAAACATCTGACTTGGTAAACTACGGCAGAATGTGGATTGTGTTAATCCACAAAATCTGTAGGAATGTTACCAGAGTCTCTGGGGATCTGTGTCTGGGAGCTGCCACAGGTGGGCAGATCCTATGCTCAGGCGAACATGGAACCAGGTCCTAGCGGAGACTGCTGGGCCCACTGTCTGGGTCTGGGTAGACTACATCAGAGTTCCTGGGCTCATCCCCAAGAACAGCCCACGGAGACCCAATTCCTAGGAACCGAAAACGTGGCTCAGTGATAAAGACCTGTCCAGCATGGCCAAGGCCCTAGGATTGATACCCAGGCCAGCATGTGGATAGGTCAGTTCTCTCAGTGGACAGAAGAAGAAACAAGGCTAAGTGCTGACTGAAGTCACTAAGATGTGACAGACTGGACCCGGGGCCCAGGTTCTTGGTTGGCTTCTTTGTATTACGTCACCACTCCCTTCCTTTCCGTACTTCCTATTCCTAGCCGGGAATCTAGAGGTCTAAGAGAGGAAGCCACATACTAGTCATTCAACTCGTGTGCCAGGGGTAGGGAAGAGCTCAGAACAATGCGGTAATGAAGCCCTGACTCCTGGAGACTGTTACCCACAACTGTGACAAGGGTTCTGTCAAGCCAGGGTGGGGACACTTCCTAGAGAGGCAAGGACTGATTGATCTAGGGGCTGCACTTGGAAAATTAAGGCAGCATTCACAGGACCAAGAATGGGGGACTCTGTATTGGGGAGCAGGTAGAATGAGTGAGGTCACTGTGGGCAGAGGGCACTCCAAGAGCCTCTGCCTGTGGACCCCCAAAGGGTTCAGTCAGCAGGACTGAGGCAGAGAGAAGAGGGGAGGTTGGAGAGGGCCAGAGACAAGCAATAGGTTATCCATCAGCTGAGGAGCTGGGGTGGGATGGGAGGGAAGGAGTCCTGGTCACCCTGAGCCCTACTCACCTGAGCCATCTGGAATGGCCCTGACGAATGTGGGCAGCATCTTCACTGACGCAGTGGGGTTCGTGTCCTTCCCCAGGCCTTTCTCCATCTCAGCCTGGAACCGGGTCATGATGTCCACCAGGGTCTCGTCTGAGAGCCGCATGTGGTACAGGAACCGGTCCACCTGGAACAGACACTGGGTTGGCTCCTGGGGGTGCCTACCCTCCCAGCTGAGGCTGTCAACTTCCAGTTCTACCCAGAACTCCTGACTTTGGGGGCAGCTCTGTCGTGTGCACTCCTGAGGTTCCTTATCTGTATTTCATCAGTTGGGGACAAGGCAGGGAGGTGAGAGAATGAAATGGGAGACTGAGGCAGGGCAGACTGGCTGAGCAGTGCTGGTGCAAACCTTTAATCCCAGTCGGGAGGCAGAGGCAGGCAGATCTCTGTGAGTTCGAGGCCAGCCTGATCTACAAAGTGAGTTCCAGGAAAACCAGGGTGGTTACACACAGAAACCATCTCAAAAAACAAAAACATAAAAGGACAGAACAGATTGATTCCCCTGAAGGGCAAACTAAGGAAGAAGTGGTTCCCCATTTGATGTGGGAGTCCCTTCTGTGTGCTGTAATTACCATTAATGAATAAAGAAACTGCCTTGGCCTGTTGATAGGGCAGAATTTAGGTAGATGGAGAAGATGGAACTGAATTCTGGGAGAAAGAAGGGTCGAGAGACACCATGAATCTGCTGCCAGAGTCAGACGCAGAACCTTGCCGGTAAGCCACATAATTGTGGCTTACCGATTAGTAGAAATGGGTTAAATTAAGATGTAAGAGTTAGCCCATAAGAAGATAGAGCTAATGGGCTAAGCAGTGATTTAATTAATACAGTTTCTGTGTGGTTATTTAGGGGCTAATCTAAGCCAGGATGGCCGGGAACCAACAAGCGGTCCCCTCCTCCTACACCCGTTACAGTTGAGGGGGGTGCTTGGGTGTTAATCCCCAATTCAGGGCTCTCGGCGTGTACTACTGTCCTTCCACTGGGAAGATTAGCTGTACCTCAAATCTCTGGTTTGTACATGTTTCTCTTTCTTTCATTGTAGTTTTTCATTTGTTTGTTTGTTTGTCTGTTTTGAGACGGGGTCTCACCAAGCAGCCATGTAAACCAGGATAGCCTAGAATTTGCCAAGTTACCCAGGCTGGCCTCAAACTAGTGATCCTCCTGCCTGCCTCTTGTGGGATTGCAGCTATGTGTCACCGTGCTTGGCTTATCATGGGAGCTTTCTTCCATGCAACCAATAAATCCAAACACATTTCTCTTTGCTTATTGGCTGACAGAAAGCTTAGAGCTAGGTTTGAAATCCAACTGCAATCTTCCTCTAAATTTCTACTTATGTGAGATAGTGATGTTGCCCTAATGCAGATGATGTTTTGTTTTGCTTTTTGAGACACAGGCTCACCAATTAGAAGTCTAATTTTTGAAGCCACATCAAAGCTAGTCATGGTGGCACACGTCTGTAATTCTAGCGCACAGGAGGAAGAGGAGGAGAATCCGGAGCTCAAGGCCATCCTTGGCTACATAGGGACTTCAAGGTCGGCCTGGGCTACACTGGCCTCGAAACAAAACGAGTCATGCCAACTTGTTATTGGAAATGAGATGTTGTTTAAGTAGCCAGGACTGAGGCAGAGGACCACTGCCCCAAATGCAGGAAGTTAATAAAAATCACTGTGGTGTGTTCAGTCACCTTGACGGTGACTGTACCACATTAGGAATGGCAGGGGAATGTGGATGACGGTGTGGATTCTCAGCCTCATGAGAACGGATTATAGATAGGCAGGAAATTGCCTGGGATTATAGATAGGCAGGAGGAAATACTGGACACCACCTCCTCCCCTGCAGGTCCCCAGGAGGCCTGATTCCAGGCACACTCCTAGAATCCTATCCAAGTCAGAGAATACAAGCTGCGTTCTTCAGAGTGGCGTGCACACCACTGCATCAGACCTCCACAGCCCTTTAAGATGTCCAGACAAGGCCAAATGTTAGTCCCTAGCTGAGAGTGAGCACAGAGAACAGGAATACTGCCCTCCAGTATTCCTACAAGTTCCACAGGTAAACCGCCCCAAAAAGCACAAGCCTTACATCACCTTTGCTGGCACAAGTACCAGTCCTCTTCAGCTAGGTCTCAGGACAGAAGGACCCAATCAAGAGGCCCAAGATGGTGAGATGACCCCGTGACTCTGGGGCGGGGGACAGGAGCAGAGAGGCCAAAAACCTATCAGAGGCCACCTTGAAAGGGGACAATGAAGCTTTCAGCATATTTGAGAAGATAGGACATAACCAGATCATGCTTCGTTAGGGCTTCTGCTCAGCTCTTGATGACTAATTGGTTGGCACAAACTTGCACAAATAGAGGAAAGTGGGTAGAAAGGACATGACCCAAGTGATTCGGGGCAGAGGAAGGATGGAATGTCCTATGTGGGAACTCAACTTTGTCCTTTACTGTCCTGCCAAAACCCTCAGACAGAGTCCTGGACCTACGCTCAGCCTGAGCACCAAGAGCTTCTCCAGACATCCAAAGACTGCCATCTCATGTAAGATATGGGGGCAGACGGGCGAGCTGCCGTCTCACCTAAGACATGGGGGCAGACGAGCAAGCTTCTGTCTAATGGTCATAAGCACCTCTTCAAGTCACTACCGCTCTTTCAGTGAGGGTGAGTCAGTCACGGGAGGAAGCACGGCAACTTAGCGGTTCCTGTCTCGCCTTGTCTCTTCCTAAAACAGTAGCAAGGGAGCCATACGATGCAACGCAAAGGAGCAAGCACCATCTCCAACCCAGACAGGTGATCTGGGGGCCGTGTTAATGGGACGCACAGACATGAGTGGCAGGAGCTCAAGCTATTTCCTTAGAGACTTCCAAGCAAAAGGGAATGAGGAGAGCTGCCCAGCTTTAGAGAGAACAGAAGAGAAGCCTCGAAGGCCAGGCTTACTCAGTTATGGAAGGAAGAGGCCTGAAGGGACTGGCAAGATCACTCCGTCCAAAGGTCTCATACTACAGGTTGAGTCATAAGCAGGTTCCACACTTTGACCTACTGAAAATTTATTCTCAGGAATTTACTCCAAATAGGGAGAATGGATATACGCCACCGTTCATTGTAGTGATTTTTTTTTTCTCATTAGGGGGGACTTGGTTTGTATATTGTGTTAAATCAGGAAGCAGTTTTAAGGGAAAACCCAAATATTCTTGTTTTAATATAGTAATAGTTTAATTGTAGAATGTTTTTGACAGTTCCCAAGTAACCAACAAGAGTGAAAAGGGAAATGCAAGGCACAGCTACTCAGTGGCCTATGAGGAAGACCCCGAAAGGTGACCATGAAGTGTGGACAGGAGGCAATCAGAGCTGATGCGGCATGCGCGCTCACTTAACTGTAAAGCACACACCGTGAACAGAGTGCAAAGCCGCCTGCAGAGCACACGGGAAGGCTGGGAACTTCAGGGAGACTGAAGATGAGATTCAAGTTAACACCTCCACATTTTTGCAATGTTGACTTACTAAACTGTAAACACACACACACACACACACACACACACACACACACACCCTGAAGGCCCAGTCTGTCCTGTTCTTATGAATGAACCATCTGTAGGTCAGTGACCAGGTTCAACCCAACATTATCAATAGGTCAAATATGTCAATATATTGAGCTGGAAATGAATGCCAGACAGTGACCTTCTTGCTTTCATGTCATTCTGAGATTTCCAAATATGGTTCAAGGGTCTGATGAGTAATCTTTGCGGGCAAGCATGTCCCAGGACCTTGACAATGCCAAGCAGGAAGCATTTAAAGTCTCTGGCAGGAATCAGAGAATTACACTCCGACCACGCACACACTTTGCCTTGTGACAAGCTGTTTTTGACCTGTGGAGTCACATCCTCCAAGATGTGGCTCGGGCCAGCTACAAACCAGCCTTCCCACAAGTCAAGGGACCTGCTGGGTCCTTGCTTCCGGTGGTTTCCAGGAATTCCTGACTCCCTTGCTTTCTATAGTGAGGAAATTCAACCCAGGAACTGACAAAGGCTAGCCCTTCCTCCAGAAGGATCTGGTGTACATTAATGGAGGCTGTGCTCCAGACTTACCCCAGGTTAGAACAAAAGGCCAGTCACTATAAGGAGCCAAGGAAATGAAGAGATTTTGCAAACTAAGGGGATTCCCCTTGGGGGTGGCATCTCTGTCAAGCAGGGAGGCACAGAAAGCGAGCTCTGAAGCAGGGCTGCAGAGGACTTTGTGTCCCTCAAGCAGTCAGCAGAGGGCTCTGCGAATCTAGCCAACAATGACAGAAGGAAAATAATTGTTAAAGCTTGCGGCTGGTTCTCCCAGGAACGCAGTCAGAGGGAGTTGGCTCCCAGCACAGGGGGGCTACAGGGACCACACTCGGCATCGGCCAACCTCAGCCTGATCCTTAGTTCACTTTTAATGCCTGGGTGACCTTGGCGGAGTCTGGCTGCCCAGGGGACAGCTACTTCTATCAGCTCAGATGCTACTTTATTGGCAGTCACTGAGTGTGACCAGTGCAACAGGCTGGGTCATTTTAGCCAACCGGAGAGAGTCCTGACTTCATCCGTCAACTGCAGCCCGCCTTGATTTTGTAGAGTGGGGCAAAGTAGGCAAAAGTCCACACTATTAACAGGACACCGCTGGCCAATAGCACATGCTAAAAAAAAAAAAAAAAAAAAAAACCCAAAACTACAGCTGTATTAAAATATACATCCCAGCCATGCCAAATGGCATGACCTTGTAATTCCGAGTACCTGGAGGCTGAGGCAGTAGTCTGAGACTACTGTGGGCTATATAAGGAGACCCTATCTCAAAATAATCAAACTAAACCCACATTCCTTGTGATGCCCTGATTTTATGTGATTCAAACAAATGAATCATCAATCAGGTGCAGTTTACAAAGCTCTGATTCTTTACAAATGCCTCCCTCCATTGTGGCCTCGCCCCTAAATGGCCCTGAGTTGGGCATAAAGCTCTTTGAGCTTCCTAAAGACTTCCATATCCCGTATTTGCCAAGAGGACTTGGGACAGTAAGGAATGTGGGAGGCTCGCCACCTCTTCCCCTCTGGGGCTGTCACTGCTATCGGCTCCCAGTAACTTTTCTAATAAGGTCTCTTAAATACTTTTTTCTTTCCACACTGGGGCTTGAACCTGGGACCTCACGCAAGCCAGGCAAGCACCCAACCACTAGAGCTACCCGACCCCCAGCACCTTAACCCCTTTTGGTGTTGCAAGGGCATCAGCTGAGTTTGCCAGTGTAGACAACCAGGCACCGCAGTCCTTACCTTCTTGATCTGATCCTCCTTCAGCTTGGTGAAGTAAAATGCCATCAAGTGTACGGCAAACATGTTTCCCGAGTTTGGTTGTTCCTGAAACGGGCAGAGATTTCCGTACGGTTGCTGCTCTCCCTCTGCGGACTGCTGCACACCTCTCGTTCAGGCTGGGAGCTAGGTGCTAGAACTAAATACTCCCAGCTGCTCGGTTCAATGATTAAACTTTGCCCGTCTCTGGTCCCTCCCTCTGCCGCACACTCAGTTATCTCGCAGGAGGCTCTGGTGGGAGCTGCGGGCCAGCCGAGGGGGAGGGGGAGGCTGGGGACTGATGGGTTGACTATTTGAGAAACAGGCCTGACAAAATCTTGTTGCCAAGCAACACTCTCATGCCAATGCTTCAAGCCCACTCAGCCAAGGGAAACCTTGTGAGGAGTTGGGGAGCAAAACAAAGCCAACTTTAAGCAGTGGACCTGTTCTGTAGGTAAACTGCAGTCCCAGGGCTCCTCTCTTTTCCTCAGCAAGGCAACAGAACTGCAGACTCCCGGTTCCTCTGAGGCACCCACTGTCTTAACTGAGACCGAGCAGTGTCTTGGTCCTGCAGATTCAGAAATACTGAGACAATTCCTCTATCATGGAACATAAGCCCTTAGCTTAGTTAAGGAAAAACAGTCAATGCTCGACAGCGGTAAGCCAGACAGCCTTTATTTCACAGGGAGTAACTTGGGGCTGCGGAGGTGTGTGTGTGTGTGTGTGTGTGTGTGTGTGTGTGTGTGTGTGTGTTAAGAGAACGGAAGCCAGCAGGCCTCACTGGAGGTGCTGCTGCAGAGACACCTAGCTCTACTGTCCACCTCCCTCATCATACATGATGTGAGCAGGATCGGATTCGTGGAAACAAACACCGCACTCCTCCCAGTCCCTGGGCTGGCTCGTGAGCTCTGCAGCACCAACCTTAACAGCGCCGCCAGGCACAGGGGGCTTCATTAGTCCCAACTACAGATGAGAAAGGTGGCCCTGAGCTAAGTGACTTATGTGTCGGCCAGGGAGCAGCCCCAGAAGCGTTCCAGAGCCCGGCTCACGACAGACACAAGCTTCTCTTCCTCGATCCAATATATATCTGGTAACTAAGGTTCTGGTGGGTTGAGTCTTAACTAGCCTGAAACCTGAATACAGGGCAGTGCTTCAACAGACCCTTCCTGGTAGGGAAAAGGGGTTCCCTGAAAAATCCCCGACTCTTCTCTCCCAAATACTAAGAAAATGTGTTGTAAAGCTAACAGCTGACTAGGTGGCTGAGGCACCCCCAGGGTCTTGTCTCCTACTGTCCAGGTGGCCTCTGTGTCACCCTGGTCAGCTTACAGCCTTAGCTTTAACTGCTTTTCTTCTGCACAGTCTTACCAATCAAAACAACGCTGGCCACTGCCTGGGCAGGGACCTTCCACAGCTGCCTCTTCAGAAACCCCCGGAAGCCTGGCCCAGGTGATCAAAAGATCACATACTTTCCACGGACCAACATAACCACCTCCCCGATGGAGAAACCTCAGCCCTTTCGGTCTGTTTACCCCTAAACTGTGACTTTTATCTCCTTTGCTTATCGCGTAAGCAAACAAAAGGTTAACCTTCAGTTTCCACTCAGCCCCCAAAATGCACACTGCTGGGATTCAGAAATGGTCTCGAACATCATCTTGGGCAGGATGGCTGTCTAGGAAGGACACTGTTAACTTAATTTCTTCTCAAGTGCCTGTGGCACCAGCTGAGGGCATCCACTGCAGGCTGGGATATAAGGTTAGGACCGGCAGTGGGCAGAAGGACACCCACTCCAGCAGAAGTCTCTGCAGTCCCGGGCTGTCTGTGAGGCAGGAAGGTAGGCAGCCTGTGCAATCTCACCGAGGCAAAGGACACTCGGCTGTCCCTGTCAAATGACACACTGCCTCTCACCTAAGCACATTGGCATCTACCTTCCAGGTGTGAGTTAGCTGAGCAACCAAAGAGGTTTAATGATGGTTAAAGACCATGTGTATCCAGAGTCATCAGAACAGACCCTTCATCTTATAGTACCAAGATGAAATAATCCGGTTGGCTTGCCATTCTCTCATGGGCTATCCCTTGGTGTGTTTCACCCCTATACAAGCTCTGTACAGCTGGTCTGGGCATCCGCTTGTGGACCTCGCTTAAGGGCATGAGTGCCGTCACTGTTGTAATAGCTAATACCTATTGTCCGTTTGACCGAGCACCTCGACACAGGAAGTGAAGTTCTCTATACACACGTCCATTTCCACACAGCCTCGTCTAAGCCCAAAGCAACGTGGGCTCTCCCTTAGGTACTGAGCCCGACAGCCTAAACAAGCCTTCCTATTTAGGAAACGTGGAGTTTACAAGGTGCTTTGCAGTATTAATCCCTACAGCAATGACCACATTCTCCATTTTACAGATGGAGGAGTAGAGGCCCAGAGCCCCACTGGTATTTGGTAGAAGAGAAATTCAAACACAGGCAGTCTGACACCAGGGCACAGGGACGGCTAGGGACTCGTCTGGAAACAGAGAGCAGTGGCAAGTGCACAGGCCCTGGGTGCTCACTCTGGCTCTCCCTTCCCTCAAGGTGAAAGGTCAAGGCTGTATCTTCACAGTCACCTTGGTGGTCACTCTGACAGCGGAAGCAAATTGGTGACCACAGAAAAGGGGAGTAGCTTACACTGGGCACACCAAATTCATCGCCTGACTGAAGTCTTCTCAAGGCTGGGGACCCCTCCTAAAACCCCTATTTCATCTCCTACCATAGTCCCCGAGGAAAGGAAAATGTGTGTAGCCTTTCCCATCCATTCAATAAAGCACAACCGTAAGCCACGAGAAGGTACCAGTTCCTGTAAAGGAGTAGAGGCAGCCAGGAATGTGTCAAGATTTTGCTGCTGGATGAGGGTGGTGGAACATGACTTTAGTCCTGGCACTCAACAGGCAGAGGCAGGTGGACATCTATGAGTTGAGAGCAGACTGGTCTACACAGTCAATTCCAGCTAGCTGGGCTACATAGAGACCAGCAGTGTCAAATACTGTTCCTGTTATTAAAAAGAAAATACACTGTGAATGCTATACCGTGTTTCTTTCTAAGTCCAAAATTAAACTGTTCACAGTGCAGATCAGTGTGACCAATTGACATTCAGCTAGCTGCACAAGACTGTGTGGGAGCGAATGTCCACACAAGGACACCAATGCGGAATCTTCCAGACTCCACCACCAGGACAGTGCCCCGTGTCTTCAGGGTAGTGAGCACAGTGAAGCTAATGCTCAGCAGCTTCCTACCAATGGCCCACCATCCCTGCTTCTCACCTAGGAGAGAAGGGATGCTCAGGAACAAGCTAAAGCCCAACCCCTTTCCAGCATAACTGCACATCTGCAAAACACGAAAGACAAACCGCCCAAGGAGATGCAGTTCATAGGGCAGAAGACAACCAACCTGTAAAAGCAAATGAGACTTCTGGTTAGACATGGCATAAACCAAAGTGCTCAGAGCTGGAGAGATAGCTCAGGGTTGAAGAGCCCTGTGCTCTTCCAGAGGACTGGTGTTCAATTCCCAGCACCCACGGGGCAGCTCACAACTGCCTGTAACTCTAGTCCCAGCGGATCTGACGCCCTGTTCTGGCCTCCTCTGGGGACGGCAGACATGCACATGATACATAGACATACATACAAGCAGGATATTCGTACACATAAAATAAGCAAAAACTGAAAAACTAAACCAAAATAAAAGAACAAACAACAACAAATTGAAAAATGAACAAACAAGAAAAATAGAAGAAGACTCCAGGCGCTAAAAGCAAAAGCCGCAGGGAAGGACCCGCTGGCCACAAGCAGACCTGAAATCTGGCAAAAGGCTGTTCCCTGTGCCTGAGAAGAGGTGACTGACCCTCTTCTGTTGCTATTTAAACATCCAGGTTTTCTGCCACAGTTTTTGCCGTGTATAGGGATAATGAAGTGCTGTCCTGGAGTTTCTGTACAATGTATTAGTCTTTAAAAAAAACAAAACATTGTCTCCAGTTTCCACTCAGCTACTTCTACCTTGGTTGTGAATTTAAAGGGAACCGGCTCTGGGGTCCTGTCAGAGCTCGCTGGCTCATCTTCACTGTACTATGGACTCTGTAGCGCCCTGAACTCAGCCAACTCGTTTAGAAGGCAAAATAAATTAATGATATTTTACAAAGTTTAAAGACAGTTTTGTGTCGGGGCTGGAGATGGCTCAGCAGTTAAGAACACTGACTGTTATTCCAGAGGACCCAGGTTCAATCTCTAACACTCACATGGCAGCTCACAGTTGTCTCTAACTCCAGTTCCTGGGCATCCCTTGGCCTCTGACCTCCTGCAGCTCCAGACATGCATGTGGCACACATGCAGTACATGCAGCCAAACACCCGTATGCAAAATATAAATAAAAGGAAAATAATATACTTTTGTGAACACTAATTACACTTGTAGAATATCTGAATGTGCATTATGTTTATGCTCTGGAAGATTTATTTTTTAAAAGATTTATTTATGTATATGGCATTCTGCCTGTATGTACACCTGCAGGCCAGAAGAGGGCACCAGATCGCATTATAGATGGTTGTGAGCCACCGTGTGGTTGCTGGGACTTGTACTTAGGACCTCTGGAAAAGCAGCCGGTGCTCTTAACCTCGAAGCCACCTCTCCAGACCCCAGGAGCATTTGTTTAACAATGTAAAGATGTGTTTCTTTTGTTTCCGCTGTATTCATTTAACTCTGTGAAGCTGTGATTGATTCTCTGCCTGTCTAAAACTCCTGATGGGCTAATAAAGAGCTGACTTGCTGCTAACAGTAAGGCAGGGGAAAGACTAGGTGGGGATGGAAGGCAGAGAAAAAAATACAAGAGAAATCTGGAAGAAGGAGAGCAAGAAAAAGGGCAAGGGGAGGATGAGAGCAGGGATCAGACACCCAGCCAGTCTCAGAGTGAAAGCAAGCTATACAGAAGGACAAAGCCCAGAGGCAAAAGTTAGCTGGGTTAATTTTAGAAAAGCTGGTAAGAAATAGCCAAGCTAAGGCAGGCATCTATAAGTAATAATAGGCCTCCCTGTGTGTGATTTATTTGGGAGCTGGGTGGCAGGCCCCCAAAACACAAAAAGAGAGAGAAATAATAATAAAAAAAATCATACTCAGGTTTCCATAGTCTAAAGCTTTCAAAGAGGAAACTCTTGGCATGATACACATGCTTGTTTCCATACATGTATGCACCAAATATACTATGTTATGTTTGCTTGTTTTTGAGCTACAGTCTCACTGTGTAGCCCTAGCTACTCTGGAATTGGCAAGTGGACCAGGCTGACCTCAATCCAATTGTTTCTGCCTCCTGAATGCTGAGAATAAAGGTGTGCACCACCATGATCAGCAATAACTGTATTTGTCTGATCTAGGTACAGAAAGACGCAATTATGATGGTTTTGGGCATGAGACTGATGATTTGTGCTGACAGTTCTGTCTATCTACAATTCAAAGGAAGTTATTTCAAAAGATCTAGGGTCAGGTTAAGAGCACTGACTGCTCTTCCAGAGGTTCAGAGTTCAATTCCCAGGAACCGCATGGTGGCTCACAGCCATTTGTAATGGGATCTGATGTCCTCTTCTGGCCTGCAGGCGTATATACAGACAGAGCACTCATACAGACAAAAAAAAAAGACCTAGTGTCATGCTATAGATGTGCCCCCCCACGGATATAATATGCAAAGTATAACGTCACCAGTTGTTAATGGCAGCCAGATACATCTAGAGCTGAGGTCAGTATCTGAGCCTCAGTCCACACCTCGTGTTACTGTTCGGAAGAATCAACAATATCAAACAAAGGGTTCTCAGCCGGTGCTCCAAAGCACATTAGAATACTGCCAGGGGAAATGAAAACAGCTATATTTTTTAGAAAAAAATGCAATCATGATTAAAACCAAACATAAGCCCACAAAAAAACTGGCAGTCAGACTTCAACAAGACCAAGCTGCTCAGATCAGTGGTGCTGAGATCAGCTCGGCACCACTCCCATCAGTCCCCGCTTGTCTCCTTGCTGACACCTCCAGTCTCTTCTGCTAAACCACATGGCCTCCTGTCCCTGAGAAGGGAAGGGCAAGAGCAAACTCTCACTGTTCAAGAACCTTCTTCAGCTAAGCACTCGTGCAGCTCTTCCTGAGAGCCCCCTCCCTTTGTAAAAGCCCTGCTGTGGGCTTCAGTCCTTGAGGATTTTGTGAGACCACGTGGACAGAGTAAAGTTGACTCTGGAACCTGGCGTTGTCCAGCACAGGACACCCACACGCTCTCCTAGGCACTCCACTCCGTTCCCCACAAGGAAGGACAGCACTTCTCAGTCTTTGCTCCCATGAAGACAGAGGTCTGAGATGAAGACTGCCTTCTAGATAATGTCACCCCAACTCCTCAGCACCCTGAAGAAAAGCTGTGACACATGAATACCACATCGTATGTGGCTGTTCCTCGAGCCTCCACTCTGGAGTCAGCTTTGATTAGCACACACGTAGGAAACTGGTTTAAGTCTCAGAATGACCTGTGAGTTCCATTCTCGGGCAGAATGGTCCAAACCTTCAGGTTACTCTAGGAAATACTTGCGGTACGCAGGCTGGGACTGAACAGCCTACCATCACTTAACATCCAGCAACTCTGAACATGGCTGTCCACGCCTTCACACGTGCCATGTTGAACAAGGCAGAACCGGGTCTGTCCAATGCCTGAACTAAGGTCTTTAAACTTCTAGCTACGTTTTTAACCAGGGCAGATGGAGACCACCGTGCGGCAGACTGGCCTTTAAACATGGGTGGTCTGACAGTGCCCCGTCCTGAGGGAGCTGACCTTCCCCATCACTTATTTCTACACGTGTGCACTCATTTCAGAGTCACACTGCTTCCACGCTAGCCCACACACTGTGGTTACAGCAGCGCACTAGAGACACAAGCGTCCTTGCCCTGCTTTTCAGCTTCTAGAACAATCTCTGGTAGTGGGTGTAATAGCACTGTGTGCCACAGAATTCCACCTGTGACATCCTCAGAAACAGGCCCCAAGCTGATATGTGCAGGATTTCTGGAACAGTGGTGTCTCAGGGCTGCTCTACGAAAGGCCACTATGAACACGTAGGAAAAACCTTGAAGACGCTCTATTTTAAAGGTTGGAATAAGTACTTTTGATGGCTTTAGGAATTTACTGTTCTATGAAAAAAAAAAATAGTGCAGATGCCCACAATCCTATCACAGGCAATGAATGCCATGTGCATAAGGATTTAAAATTGATTTTTATTTGCAAAATTAAAAAGCCTAATCAGAGTTGGGGTCCTTTTTCTTTCTTCTTGTCCCTGCCTTTTCTCTGCCATGTTCGGGCTGTTGCGTCAGCCACTCTTTCTGGAGCTGCTTCAGCATGTCTGCAGTGAGGAGTCCCTGCTGCACCAGCCTGGAAGCAAGGGGCAGCTCGCTGGCACCGGAGCTGAGTGGCTCTGCAGCTTTACCCCCTGCACTTTTGGTGCCACGTGTCCTTTTTGCTGGGCTCTTTAAGGTTCCTGACAACTGTGACTTGTTCCCTGACTGTGAGCTCTCCAAATTCAAAAGCTTGCGTGACTCAGAAAGTTTAATCAGTTTGGTGATGTTGTGTACACCATCTTGGATAATGACATCCAGTTCTTTCTGGAGATTTCGAACAAGGCTGGAGTCTGGAAACATATCCATGAATCGGTAGCTGGGAAAAGAACAAAGAACATTAGAGCAACAGCTCTGAGCCAGCAGCAACAACCTACACACATTCTAGAGCAAAGCTTCTCAGCATTAATGCACAAGCTAAGACTGGAATCCTGGGTAAAATGCATGATCTGGGCTGCGGAGATGACTCAGAAGGGAAGGTGATTGATTCACAAACATGGTGACCTGAGTTAGAGTCACAGGGCCTACCTAAAACATGGAAGTAGAAACTCCACAAAGTTGGCATCTGAAACAAAATGCACTCTGGCATGTGCATTTCCCACCTACCCCTATCATACAAACATGTACACACACACGTACACACACACACACACACACACACACACACAGAGCAGTACTTTTTAAAAAGTATTTTTTATTTATTATGTATACAATATTCTGTCTGCGTGTATGACTACAGGCACCAGACCTCATTACAGATGGTTGTGAGCCACCATGTGGTTGCTGGGAATTGAACTCAGGACCTTTGGAAGAGCAGGCAATGCTCTTAACCACTGAGCCATCTCTCCAGCCCCCATTTTACTGATTTGTTTTGTTTTGTTTTGTTTTTGTTTTTCTGAGACAGGGTTTCTTTGTAGCTTTGGAGCCTGTCCTGGAATCAGCTCTTGTAGCCCAGGCTGGCCTCAAATTCAGAGATCTGTCTGCCTCTGTCTCTCGAGTGCTGGAAATAAAGGCGTGTGCCACCACCACCAGGCTTAGAGAACTAATATTTTTTTGATGAGAATTTAATTCTAGATAGAGCGGAGGTTCTTTACTTCTGAACAGCTCCCAAGGGATCTTACACTTTCATTAGCAAGGGTCTAGTCAACATCCTCATTAGGTTAAGTATTCCTGAAGTCTTTTCAGAAATAAGTATAAACCAAACTCAAGCACCTTCAAAAAAAATAGAAAGTACCCACCAATTACCTCTACCTTAAAAGAGTAGAAACTCACTCACAAAACCCTTCATTTGCCCCATGAGTTAGAAAATTAAGAGGATAGAAAGGAAAAGGGTTGGTACCTTAGCCACAGGTAGAGATCAAAAACATCATGGACAGCTTCAAGATCCATGAGGTCTTTAATATTCTTAGGTGGAAGCAAAGGCCACTTGATATACCGGCGTAACCACGCAAAGGTCAGGGGCTCATTCCTGCTGAACTGCCTGGCAAACTGAGAGCAGAGAACAAAGTTTGGTAACAACCAGAATCCTCTTAGGTCTAATTAGAAAGAAAAAGGAGGTACAACCTGTTAACTGTGGCTGTTTCAAAAGACAAGCTGGTTTCCTTCATGCTTGACACTTTCCTACATTTTAAAAAACATTTACTACTTTATAAGGGTTTATTTAGTTCAGACAAGGTCTTTTTCAAGCCAGGCTGGCCTCAAAATTGCTACCTAACCTAGAGGCCTTGAATTCTTTTTTTTTTGTTTTTTTTTTTTTTTTTTTTTTTTGTTTTTTGAGACAGGGTTTCTCTGTAGCTTTGGAGCCTGTCCTGGAACTCCCTTTGTAGACCAGGCTGGCCTCGAACTCACAGAGATCCGCTTGCCTCTGCCTCCCGAGTGCTGGGATGAAAGGCGTGCGCCACCACCGCCCGGCCCAGAGGCCTTGAATTCTTGATTCTCTTGCCTCCACCTGGGCACTGGGGTTATGGAACTGTGCCACCATGTTCAGCTTAAAAATATTTATTGAAAATAAAAATGGGCCAGCAAGATTGACTCCTTGGGTAAGAGCACTTGGTGATAAGCCTCATGGCCTGAGTTCAGACCCCAGAATCCACATGGTAAGAGAACTGATTTCTCAAGACCACCATGCTAAGTGGCACCCAAGGCCATCAGCAGACTGAGCTCCTCATAGTTCAGGATGGGATGAGGTAGCAGAGCAGGAAAACCCTCCAGATTTCCCAGCTCCCAACAGAAGGTCTAAGCAATGATAACTTGCATTCTTCCAGGGTCTTTCCTCTCTGGCAGAGGCTCCTGCTTTATTGGAATTGTTGTCTGGTGAATGGTGTAAACAGGACCAAGGCTACAGGAAGCAGCTCCAGTCATGTGAGCATACAGTAGCTGAAGATTACCCACAACCTCCCCCTTATTCCAGTTCTCCCACCAATGACATACTTCTGGGAAAGTACCTAAACACAGACCTCTAAGGCACACTGTTAAGAGATAAGGAAAAAGCAAGTTGCAAAATAATTCATTATAACATTTATGGGAAAACACCCACAAAACGGAACTGGAATTCCTACAGGTACGTGCATGAAGACAAGATACCATGTGAAATAAACTCTAATAGCAAGTGTTCCAGAGGCCTGAGATTGGGGATGGCAGACAGTGTTAACCTTTCCATAATGTGTTAATTTGGTATAACAAATATGTGTGTATTATTTACATAATTTTACAATAACTTACAAAGTAAACTCAGTAACAGATTTAATTGAAATCGAGCTGCTAAACATAATGTTAAGGCCTATGGTAGAGATGGCAAGAAGTCTGGAGAAGAGTTTAGCGGCATGAGGTGAGCACTCAGGATGGAGCACCAGGCAGTTCAGTTTCTAGAATCCTGTGCTCCTCACAAGTCACACCACAGCCCAGTGCAATGGATGAGAAGGAGAGGCGCAGCCCTTACAGTTAAGGAAGTGAGCACCACTGCTACACCAAACCCTAGCCCCTGCAAGTGTGTCAGCTTCTTCACAGTGGCCACCATCCAGGCCCAAATACAAGGCAAGGTTATCCTTCAAAAATTACCAAGTCACTTTATATTTCAATTTTCGGAAAGTTTCCTATATTTGGGGTACTCTCCCAGGTGGACAAAGTATGGTTTGGAGGGAAATAGGTCAACCAGAAACAACCCAACGGCATAGAGCTAAAGGCATACCTGTAACAGGGACGAGCAGACAAAAGGCTGTTTCTTGTTGATGGGGGCTGTGCAGAACACATACCTCACCCGTAGACTTAGTGGAATATGCTGGATCAGCTCTGCAGAGAACTTAAAATCATCCATATTGCAGACAAAATAGTGTCCATCAACTTGTGCAAAGTCTACAAAAATATCCTGGGGGAAGATAAATATGAAATTACTGGACCACCTGGATGTGAATTTCCCCCTGGATGTGAATAAAGAACTCAGGTCCACAAAAGACAACCTCTTTAATCCCCAGCGACCTCAGGAGAAGCGTGCTTCATACTGCTCTCTGAAGTTAGGATGTTTCTCCCATGGTCTTCCTAACCTGCATTTCTTTTTGAGACAGAAGCTCACTATGGCTCCCTGGGCCCGAGCACCAGGCTTACAAGTGTGCACTGACACTCTCAGCACTCCCAGACTTTGGAGGTTTTCATCAGCAGTATAAATTTCATGGACACCAACTGCACAAAAGCAGACTACCCACTCCTGTCCATGTCGTGAGCCAGTACCGACATGGTTGTCAACAATTTTAGAAGAAAACATTAAAAGAGCTTCCACCTACTATGAGGTTGGACAACGTGGTCTCAGGGAGATGGTAGGCAAACATTTCGATCTGCTCAGCAGTTGGGTGGAGACCCGCTGCCTGTAGAAGACAAGATAATCGTAAGCTGAGTTCCCCCTCTTCATCTTTTTTTTTTTTTTGAAGGTTTCAAAGGTACTTTATTTTTTCTTCAATATGCCATATTATAGGGAATACATGATTCTTTGACTTGGCATCACTTATTGATTGGTTTTGAAATAATTCCTTCATTATTGCACCAGCTGGCATGACTACTGATCTCTCCATTCCTTGGGGGTGACTCTGCCAACAGGTGACAGGTTCCATTCTATTCCAATTTGTGTTGCTGTATATGTCCATGCAGAAATACAGAAGAGGCCTCCAGCTGCTAATATAGCATTTCCATATTTGTCGTGGAAATTAGGTGTCCGCTTCTGATGGCTGTGTCTTGCCACCACTTGCTGAATACTTCGAACTTGGAGACGGCTTAGTGCGTTTTTGGCTAAGGGCAACATCGCGGAAAAGATGGAACTACGGTGACGACCGGTGCTGCCTCTGTGCAGATTCGACCCAGCTACCCTTGCAAAGCCCCCTCTTCATCTTTTGAATGGCATTTTCTTCTTTTGAAACAATGTCCCACATTAGGCTAATTTCTTATCAAACAAGTCCCATGCCAAGAATTTCAGTAATACAGAGAAAAAGACATGACTATTTTATATTTACTGTAACTAGAAAAGCTAATAGGACTATTTAATGAAAATGGCAGATATGTAGCCTTCTGCTATGTTTTAGTCAGAGTACTAGAATATGTATTTGACAGAATAACAAAAATGCCTTTGAGGATGAAACAATTTTCCTAATTCTAGTTCTTTCTAGGGAATAAAAAAGAACAAGGAGACCCCAGCTACTTCACCATGGGCAACAGAACATGAGAAACATCTGCACTGGAGATCAGCTGGCTTCTTATATACTGAAGTGTTAAGCAATGCCCACAGCGAGTGTGAGGACAAGGGAGAGAGGTGGAGGAAGAAGAAATCAAAAGATGCAAGCCCCAAACGTCACATTAAGTCCAGAAATGAGGTACACAGGAAGGAAAGGGGCTGAGTATCGAGTGCCCAGGAGCCATCCACTGAGGAGCAGAAGTTAGGCCACCTGCCTTCAGCCCATCACCTCCCATACAATTCCCTTTATATCATCTACTGACAAGTAAGCCACTAACGTGAATTTCTAGAAACGTAAAATTATTAAGTTAGCTTGCTTTAAAATATGATCCAATAACCACATATTGAACTCAGCCCTTACTTGCCTCCAACTGTGTAACTCAGGCTAAGTTTTTCCTCTAGTCAAGATTCAGCTAGTTCTCTACTTTATGACTCTGTGCACCCACAGCAGGAAAAATCAGGCCAACTAAACCTGCTGAATCTGGATCTTTCGCTTGTATACAGTTCTCTCTAAGAGGTATGGATGCCTCTCTAACATACTAGAGGAAAGGTGTGTGTGTGTGTGTGTGTGTGTGTGTGTGTGTGTGTGTGTGTAGCTGAAGCTGGAGTTACAGACAGTTATGAGTTACGTGGCATGGGTGCTGGGAAGCACTCTCGGGTGCTCTGCAGAAACAGTGTACACTCTCGATGCTGAGGATATACTCTCTCCAGCACCAAGGAGAGCTTTCTTGACATGGTTTCCCCAGCTCAAGCTGCCCTTCTGTTTCCCCGCATTTGAGGCAAGAGACTAGGGAAGGAGCGGCTGACCTGCATGCAGCAGGAGCAGTTACATGTTAAGTCTTACCTGTATAGGCTCCACAGGTCTGTTCAAAATCTCCTTCAATAAAGCCAAGTCCTCTCCGTGCATTGTTGTGACCTCTCCCTCTTTAAAGTGTGAGCTGAACCGGCCGGCTCTGCCAGCAATCTGCAGAGCTTGGGAGGTGGTGATTGGCTCTAGTTCTTTCTCTCCCTTTTCATTGATGCTGGGCTTTATAAGGGAGTAAAAAATAATTCTCCTTATGCTCCTGAAATAGAAATAAAAGTGACCCCATAGACTATACACGGCCCTGTCACTTGGGTCTTCACAGATGTGCTCAGTCCAACTCTCGTTTAAGTCAAATGGAGCTGGATAGACAGCTCAGCAGTTAAGAGTACTGGCTGCTCCTCCAGAAGACCCCAGAGTTCTATTCCCAGCACCCCCATGGTGGCTCACAATCATCTGCAACTCGAGTCCCGGGGGATAAGACACCTCCAATTGTACCACACACACACAAGAGTGTTGTGTAGAAATACATTAGGCAAATACCCATACACGTAAAATTAAAAAAAAGTTTTTCCCCTCTCTGCACAGTCTTTGACTTTCTGGGAACTTACTACGTAGACTAGGCTGGTCTACATATTGACCAATGAGTTCCAGGGCAGCAAGGGCTGTTACACAGAAAAACAAACAACAACAACAAAGACAGTCTCATTTGTAGCCCTGGTGGCTTACACCTCAGTAAGTAGCCCTCTTGAATTTGGGATCTTCCTGTCTAGGGTTATAAGTATACATTACCATGGCCAACTCTCAAGCAAGATGTCTGAATAACTGTGTGTATTTACTTACAGTCACCCTTTGAGAGGGCTAATTGTATGATATTCAAATTATTAAGCTAAAGAAAACGACACCAAATAAAGTGCTCTCATACTGCTACAGGTCAGCTGTGCTGGGAACAGTGTGGCCCAGGCCTCCAGTCCCAGGTACTGAAGCTGAGGCAGAGAGACTGGCTGAGCCCAGAAGTCTGAGGTCAGCCCGGGCAGTGTCGTGACACCAACTGAAGGGATGGCTCAGTTGAGGAGCTTTGGCTGCTCTTGTAAAGGACTGGAGCTCCATTTCTATACCTACCATACCTACATGGTAGCTCACAGTGACTATCGCCCCAGCTCCAGAGGTTCTGGCCCCTTCAGTACTACACACATGTGATGCACATACACAAGTAAAACACTCGTAGATCAGACAAAAATTTTAAATCCTTTTCAAAAATCAAAACAAACAAAAAAGACAAACTGAGTGGTAGCCAAGAGTTCAAGGTCAGTGTGGCCTGGGCGACCTGGTAAGACTGTCCAAAACACACACACAGGTAGCTGCCAAGAACCTTTAGTAGTAGTCTTAACAGTCTGGCCACTTTCACTATCTAAAGATAGTAAGTGCCCCACACTGGAGGGTCACATACCGTATGACTGAGAAACCTAAAATAAAGCAAGGGAACAACTGATTTGCCCTAGTAGGGGGTGCTCCAAACCCCAGTGTTCTGTGGTAATTCTCTTTTATTTCCCGAACAAGTATAAAAAGATAAAGCTTAAATCTACATTAATTCTAATCGATTAGAAAACTGAAAAAAAAAATAATAACCCAACCAAACAACAACAACAAAAAACCTAAATCTAACTCACTGTTTATTATAAACAAATTACTTACAAATTAAGTCCCATGCCAATTGCATCTGTAGCTACCAGGATTTTGCACGGATCACTGGGATCATTAAACTTTCTTGCTTGAGCAAGTTTGGTCCCTAGAAGGAAAAGTTCATGTATGTTAATTCCATCTTTCTTACTATGCTTTCTAAACATATCTCCACCTAAATAGAAGACGTAAGAGCTTCTACACCCCGTCACAGCGAAGGCCAATTATTACCAGGTGGGAGGCTGCCATAGATAACAGCGGATTCCAGTCCCCGAATTTCAATCTGTCGGCTCACAGAATAAATATCATTCTTGCTAAAACAGACAATGCAGTCCCCAGGCCGAAGGTTATCTAAAGACTCTAGTGCATGATCTAGCACGGAAATGGGGGTGAGCCTTTCATAGTTGTGAACCTGCAATAAAGACATACACAGAAAAGGAACACAGTCAAGTCAGTGCCAGGTCACTGGAAAGCTTGCAAGATGAGATAGATCTTTTCTGCCTTCTGTGGTCAGTTGCAGACAGGACCCAGTGCAGCGAAGTGCAGGATTTGAATCTGGTATTTCCCCCCCTGCATTCTACTCTATCTCCCTCAGAGACAGCATAAAAGTGTTACAGGTCAACTTAAAGCATTTCTACATCTCTATAAAAGCTAACCTTCACTGTCACCACAGACACATATCTCTGGGTGTGCCTTATGACAGTGTTTGCCAAAGGGTGTAACAGCAGGAAATACCCACCTTAAATGTGAGTAACACCATCCCATGGCTGGGGCTTGGAGAGGATAAAAAGCAAAGCTGGCTGAGCACCTGTGTCTGGCTCTCTGCTTCTGACCCTGCAACTGTGAGAACAAAAGAAGCCCTTCCTTCTTTCCTGCAACTACTTCATCGATTTGCCACAGCAATGAGAAGAGTATCAGATACAACCTTACAGTCTTATTAAGAAATTCTGAATTCGGGGCAGTTTCTAAAGGAAACTAGTGTCTCCCTACTCCACATCTGCAAAATGGGCACAAATTAGATGTGGCAATTACATAAATAACAAAGGCTCCAACGTGAGATACAGAGGACTGAGAACACTCAAGCTTAGGCTGAGCCCAAATAGTCTGGTTCACTTAGCTCTAAAGAGACTTAAAGTCCTGAGCTGTGGATGAAGCTCTGTAGTGGAGCATGCGTAAAGCCCTTGGACCCACTACAAGAAAGTAAACAAACAAACATTTCTGGCTCAGTCCTCCAAAGACTTCATGGAAATTAAAAGCTGAGTGTGTAGGCAATGCCTATAATCACAGTACTCAGGGAGCTAAAGCAGAAGACTGCATTTAAGGCAGAAACAACAACAACAACAACAAAACAGCCTGGCCTTGCCCCCAAAGAATCTCCTACCCACACTGTTGGAAGACACAGGGCCAAGGCTTCACCATCAGAACCTCACATTATGAAGGTTAATCTCATATATATACACATACATATAATATATGTATATGTATGTGTATATATGTATATGTATATATATATATATATATACATTTAAGAGCCGGTCAGTTATAGGAAAATACAGATTTACTTTTTCCTAAACTGTTTTTAATCTTTCTTTCTTTTCTTTTTTTGGTTTTTTAAGACAAGGTTTCTCTGTGTTGTTTTGGAGCTAGTCCTGAAACTAGCTCTTTTTTTTTGGTTTTTTTTTTTTGGAGACAGGGTTTCTCTGTAGCTTTTGGAGCCTGTCCTGGAACTCCCTATGTAGACCAGGCTGGCCTCAAACTCAGAGATCCGCCTGCCTCTGCCTCCCGAGTGCTGGGATTAAAGGCGTGCGCCACCACCACCCAGCTGTTTTCAATCTTTCTTTAAAAAATACTTTTTAGACTGCATAAAAATAAGGGGTCTCCTCATGCCAACCTCACATACACTGTGGTACTTGCGCACGGTGTGTTCAATATGTAGCTAAGTGCTGACTTTGCAAGCTGAGCACTCACAGGAGCCAATGGCTAAGTGCCCTAGGCTCTTGGGCATAGCCCATGGGAAAGCAGTCCAGTCTCTTACCTCTACCTCCTCACCAGTTGTGTACAGAAGCTCAGTGACCAGGTCAATAGCAGCAGATTCTCCGCACAAATGGACTTCCTCAGCACAGAGTCCTGTAAAAGCACACACAGATTTACATTGCTCTGTCTCTTTCTAATGCCATTGTAATTGTCCAACGTTTTCAGTCTCTCTGACCCAAGCCTTCTTTGTATGGGGCAAAGATGAGGCCAGTTTTATATTTTTCCCCCTGAGACAGGGTTTTTCTGTGTAGCTTAGGTGCCTGTCCTGAAACTCGATCTGTAGAGTAGTATAGAGCAGGTCTCAAACCGCCTGCTTCTGCTTCCGAGTGCTGTTAAAGGTGTGCACCACCACTGCCCGGCTCAGTTTTATAAATTTATAGGCCTTTGAATTGCTGCAAATAAGGCTGACGGGGTGAGGCCAAGCAGGACTGGAGGCTGGGACTCTGATGCTTAATGACGGGTGTTAGTTCTAGGCCTGTCTTCTTCAAGTTGGAACTCCACGGAAGCTGAGGTGCTTCAAGGGGTGATGGGGGCCAGTGAGCAGAAACAGCTCCTCCTCAGCTCCACGCTGTCCTACTGTCACCTACTGCCCCACAGGCAAACTCAGGGTCCAGCTCTTTGCTCTCAATCTGAAAATGCCTACCCTACAGCATCCTAGGTCAAAACTCAGTTCTAGCTAAGTATGGTGGGCTAGGCTATAATCCCAACACTTGACAGGCTAGGGCAGGAGGAGCTCAAAATCAGCCTGGGCTACAGAGTGAGACCCTGTTTGAAAAGAGGAAGAAAATTCACTTCAGAAATCAGGCAATACACAAGGCATGGTGGTGCACACCTTTAATCCCAGCAACTGGGAGGCAGAGGCAGGTAGAGCTCTGTGAGTTTGAGTTAATCTGATCTACAGAGTGAGTCCACAAGACAGCTGGGGCTACACAGAGAAACCCTGTCTCAAAAAACAGAATCAAAAACAAACAAACAAACAAACAAAAATCAGGCAATAGACATTTGTAGCCTATGAACCTGAAGAATTCCACTTCTAGGCTCCACCCTATAAAACAAAAACAAATCAAAGGTAGAAAGCTACATCATCAATAACCCTACTACAGCACTGTTAGTGATGAGGAAAATGCTTAGCATCATGAAACAAACGCAGTACCACTTTTCAGCAGATAATATCCAGACACATTCATTTGTAGATTATGAACAAGAGAACCAGAAAAAAGCAAAGTTCTGAGTACCACATGCATTAAAAACTGACATGAACCATACCAAGACATTAACAGTGACTGTAAATACGGCAAGACAAACTTTCTTTCCTTTTCCTTAAGGTAGCCCAGGCTGGCCATGAACTTGCTGTGTAGTTCACGATGATCCCCTCCTCCTCCCAACTGCTAGGATAACTGGAATGTTCAATCATACCCAGTTTATGTAATTCTGGGAATCAGACCCAGGGCGTCATGCATGGCCTGATGCAGGTCCTCTACAAATGAACTGTGTCCCCATACTCAAACTTTCACTGTTTTTGATGCTAAGGATTAAACTCAGAGCCCTCCCATGCTAGGATAGTGCTCTACCACTGGGTTATATCCTCAGAGATTCAAAAATTTCTATTTGTGTTATTTGGTTGTGTTAATTTTATAACTCATAAACTGGATTTTTTTCATTCTTAGAGTAATATTTAAATAATATTAAAGCTTATATCCATGACTTTCTGCTTAACTTTTCTCAGAAGGAGAGGCAGCAGCTGGCTGGAGCAGTAAGAACACTCACCTAGCAGTGCTCTGGTCCAGGCCCATCCTCTGCCTGAGTCTCTAATCATCTGAATCTCATCGATCACAGCCACTTCATCTTAAAACAAAAAGTCACCATGAGCAATAAAACCACTTAAACTGTAACCCCAGCCCCTCACCAGCGTCATTACCATGGTTTACTGGGTGCATCTTTTCTAGAAGGCTTTGTGCCTCTACACTTTTTGTTCCTCCAAAGAGTTTGTCCTTCTTAAGAAACTTATGAGGGTGGGACCAGGACCTATTCCTAGTGCTTGAACTGGCTTTTTGAAGCCCATTCTCTTTGGAGGGATACCTTGCTCAGTCTAGATATAAGGGGAGGACCTTGGTTCTGCCTCAAAATATGCCAGACTTTGTTGACTCCCTTACCCTCTCTGAAGAGTAGATGGGGTGGAGTGGGGGAAGGATAGGGAGAGCAGGAGAAGGGGGGGGGAATGGGAACTGGGATGGGTATGTAAAATGATAAAAGATAGTTTAAAAAAAGAAAAGAAAAAGACACTTAAGAGGTTATCTCCATTTGACAGGAAAGTACACGGAGGCCCAGAGAAGTTACACAGTATGTGTAGGGATGAGACTCAAACCCAAGCCACTTCGTTCTCAACACCACACTCAGAGCCACTCTCCTCCACTGTCTTCATCTGTCCCACCTCTGTAACCCCAGACACACCCTGCTAATTGCCTAATACAAATGACCACATCAGACTGCAGACAGCTTGATGGGTAACAGAGGGTACTTTCAGAGGACCTGGATCTGATGCCCTCTTCTGAACTCTAAGGGCACTTGTGTGCACAAACACACACACACACACACACACACACACACACACACTTAAAAATAAATCTTAGCACAGCATGGTAGGACATGTCTTTGATCCAGCAGTAGAGAAAAAGAGACAGGCAGACCTCTATGAGATTGAGAGAAACCCGGTCCATACAGCAAGTTCAGGCCAGTCAAGACAACAGTCTCACAAACAAACAAACGACCACATCTACACAGTGGCAGAGGAGAAGACAGGCACCTATGTTCCCAGGGGTGAGGAGTGGAGAGCCTTTCAGTGACTCAAGAAGCTTTCCATGAACAGCTCTCAAGAGCATCAAGTGCAGGGGATGGAAGGATCCCTCAGGCCAGCGGGCTCGGCTCATGCACGAGGGTTTTAAGCCCATCGTGGAAAGCAAAGTACTACCTGGTGTCTTTCCTCATGCACAAACACTTCTAACCACGCTACACTGGTTCTACAAGCCACTTTCATTTCCCTCCCAAAATACCGAGGAATTGAGAACAACAAAGAAGGCTAATTTATACTGAAAACCAGATTAAAAATTACTCATCACATCACAACATACAAACAGGCTAAAAATTGGGAAGTAGAGAACCTATAATTTGTGTGTGCTACTTGCACTTAAAGTGTATGACTTTTACAACACACTGAAAAATGTAAACTATTTAATCAAGCATTGATTTTGAAAAGAAAAGCAAGCTGTTAGTAAAAACCCTATGATCGATCCTTACTATATTTAACATAGTTACCTGATGCATACTATACAGTAACAACTAACAAAATCTGAAGACTAGCAGAGACTCGAGAATATACACCACGGGTTAATTAAAAGTCACCATTTGGAGACAGGTGGGATTAAAACATTACATACACTTTAGCATCTTAAAAATGAAGCCAGAAGTCCATTAATGCATTGTATACAATACAGACTTTTTTCACAACTGCAGAACCTAGGGCAAGTGCTCTACCACTGAGCTACATTTCAGACCCATGGCAAAATTTAATTAAACTAAATATTCCTTAATAGGGAAAATGCAGAATCTTTGCCATAAAAAAGAGTACCATGTAACAGTTTAAATATATATGTATATAAATACATATACACACACACACACACATCCAGACTAACCAGACTATGTCTGACTTTTTTTTTTTTTGAAAACAAGGTCTCATTACACAGCCCTGGCTATTTGGAACTCATTATGGAGATCAGGCTGTCCTGGAATTCCCAGAGACCCATCTACCTCTGCTCAAGTGCTAGGATTAAAGTGCTGGGATTAGATTTCATCCAAGACAAAGGACAACAAGCATTCAGAAGAAAGCATGACGAAGTTTACTGTAAAGCGCTAAGTATTTAGTGTACTATCTTCTAGATTTGTAACTTTGTCATCCTAGGCTGTATGTTCTAGGTTTAACTACACCGATTCCCGAGCAGCATATACATACAGGGAGTTGTGACACTGCACATCTCCACAGTACAAGAGACGTGGGCGGCTTGCTTCCCCTCAGGGTCAACCGTCTGCCGCTCTTCACCTGTCACCAAGTCACACGGGACACCCTGGAAGAAGAAACCCAGACTCATCTGACTTGAAAATGGTGTTTAAAGCATTTCATTCCACTACTATCAAACTTATTCAAATAGCTGAATAAAATATTCCCAATGCTTATTTACACCCACATATCCCTACTTTGCTGTACAGCTTAGATAAATCTGGAGAAACGTCCAATCAGAAGAACCCTCAGCAGAGAAACTATAGTGGTTCCCCTGTTTCCTGAGACATAGTCTCTAGTAGGCCAGGCTGGCCTCAAACTCACTATGCAACCACATATGATTCGAACTCCTGCTCCTCCTGCCTCCACTTCCTACATCCTGGGATTGCAGACATGCACCAAGGCTCCCAGCTAATAGTCTGGCTCTGCTGCTTGTTTCCTTTCATAGCTGTAGGTAACCCTACATGGGTCCTCTGAAGGAAAGCAAAAACTCTTAACCAGTACAGCCATTTCTGCAGATTAAAACACTTGAATTTGAATATGGATTAAATATTAAATAATAGTCTATTCTTACAGATAAATATTCTATAGTTATGTTAATGAAAAAACAAAAACAAAATACCAACCAGGTCTTTGTTCTGAAGACAAACATCTAAAATGTATGGCCAAAGTATTATGTATACAAAAAAAGTAAAAGTAATCTCTTTTTAAAATGCAGAATAAAAATTATCTAAACAAAACTGGAAAACCATCATGTCATACCATAGTAAGACAATAAAAAATAGCCCATTTAGTGACACAATGCTCAGACCAAAGGGCTTTGGTCCAGTTTTGAAACCGTGGCTCTAGTCCTGATCAGCTCACAGCATCTAAGTCTGATCCAAACACTGGGGAGCACTGTGAGAAGCCAAGGAGCACTTCAGAGGGAAGCTCAACTCCTGATGGTTTTTCTTAAAAAACCAAATAAATGTTAAAAGAAAAAAAAGGGGGGAGATGAAACACCTAAGAGATGGATGTGGGCTCCTTATCACGGACTGCAAGTTTCTCTACCTAAAATATCCAGCTCTATGTGCGCGGTGTTCTTTGATGTTCTCTTGGTTTTCTGGGACAGGGGCTCCCTACGTAGCCCAGGCTTGCCTCCTGCCTCCACATTCCAAGCGCTGGGACCACAAGCCTTGCATAGCATTTTTTCTGAACTAAGCACACAGCACGCTGGTGGCATGTCAGAGTCCTGCTGCTCTTCCTCCCGCAGCTGTATAGGGCACCACCACCTCTTACGGCTGATGGCTTCTCAGTACGTGACACAGACGCTTCTGTAGCAGTGAATTACTGTGTGCTCTTCCCCACCCCCACCTCACAGAGGAAAGCTATCAAGGAAATGAGTGTTGGTATTATACTAACAGCAGCGTTACTCTTCTCAAAGATCTCGTGGGCCAGCAGTTTCAGAGGGCCGCAGTACACTCCAGATCTTGCAGACAAGTACCTCTGGATTGCATGGTAAGTCTTCCCACTGTTGGTGGGGCCTGAGTGGAATATTATCTTCCGTTGTATGGCTCTGGCTTCTGGGTACCTAAAACATGAACAGACAAAGAGCTTAATTCTACCAACCTCAGAATCCATTCTAGCAGACAGTCTTTGAAAAACTCAATGAACAGATAAATAACCACATCAGGAATGGCACTTACTGGAGGACAAAATCCCGAATGCAAGTGAATGTTTTGGAGACCTCAAGGTTCTGAAAATGAGTTTAAACTGGTCCCATAGATAAGCTGACATCATTCCCACAACTCTGAAGATCAGACCCCAAAGCAGATCTCCCCAGGCCTTCAATTTCAGTTCTTCTGACTATGGTAACTGAGTCTCTGCTTCTGCCACGTGGACTGACTGGCGGGCGAGGAGATATGTGCTTCCACCACATGAAAAAACAAAACTGGGCAAAATACTGCAGCAACTCTTTGGGGCAGAGAAAACAGGCCGTGAGGACTAGACCCTGATGTAAGGGAACACTGGCAACGATCTCCTTACATCCCACCAGGACACTGAGACTGAACCCAAGCAAAGGACAACAGCTGCCCTGAACAAGCTAGAGATCAGACTTAGGTAGCTGCAATGTTTTTTTAAAGACACAGTTTTATGTAGCCTAGGTTGGCCTCCAACTTGCTATTTAGTCAAGAATGACTGAGTTTTCTTTCTTTCTTTTTTCTCCTTCCTTTTTTTTTTTGGGAGGCAGGGACAGGATCTATCTATGTAGCCCTGGCTATCCTGGAACTCTCTATGTAGACCAGGCTGGCCTCAAAATCAGAGATCCTCCTTCGTTTCCTGAGTGTTGGGACTAAAGGTGTGCACTACTACGACAGCAACTTTGAATTCTTTTTTTTTCTTTTTTAAATATTTATTTATTTACTTATTATGTATACAATATTCTGTCTGTATGTATTCCTGCAGGCCAGAAGAGGGCACCAGACCTCACTACAGATGGTTGTGAGCCACCATGTGGTTGCTGGGAATTGAACTCAGGACCTTTGGAAGAGCAGGCAATGCTCTTAACCTCTGAGCCATCTCTCCAGCCCCTGCAACTTTGAATTCTTAACCCTCTGCTCTAGCTCCCAAATGCTGAGATTACAGGCATATACCGCCATGCCTGGCTTTATGCAGTGCTGGGAATCAAGTCTAGAGCTTTGTCCCGCTCAATTGATCTATCAATTGAGCAAAATCTCCAAACTGGATTTTAGCAGCTGGAATTTGAATGGCAGAGGGCAGAAAAGATAAAAAGAGTGGGAGCCCCGAAGTCACCATGTGCAGTGGGAAGAGAGGGTCTGTGGGGTTCTGGCTAAGGCTGGGCTAGAACTATGTAAGGTGAGAACTGGCAGGGTTTAAAGAGCAGCCCGCAGGATTTGAGCGTCCGGAGCGTCTCAAAGGCGTCACAGTGCTGAGATGCTGCAGCTCCAACATCCAGGCAGTCGGCCAAGACATCTGGACTACAACATAGAGCAATTTTGCAAAAAAAAAAAAAAAAACAAAAAAAAAACCTTTATCTGAAATCCATCCTAAGAAAACCATAACTCAAGCTCTATCAGAATGAAAGGGACACACCAACAAAATGTCTGACAGAATTAATTCCTTTGTGATTTTATTTTGCTTTCAGGAAAAACAAAATGTAGACTCTATAATTTATTATAAAACAGAAGCATCAACATTAGTTTCCCCAAATGAGGAAATCCCATATCAGTAAGCACAACAAGAACTAACCAGTTGGGTGGTATCCTCAAGTCACTGATTTTACGGAGATCTTCCTTGCAGTCCAGTACAGGAAATATCTGTTTGGCATGTCTTAAGAAAAATGGAAATAAATCGTCCACGTGGGCTGTAAAAGAGCATAGTGCGTGAGCATACTAGCTCTGCATGAATATTCAAAACTGAACCTCAAACTTGCAGTCCTCCCAGTTCAGACCCCACTGCTACAGAAACCATTTCTTCCTTCCTTCCTTTTTTTTTTTTCCAACACAGAGATTTTCTGTGCAGCTGTAGGTGTCCTGGAACTAGCTTTGTAGACCAGGTTAGCCTTGAACTCACAGAGATTTGCCTGCCTCTGCCTCCTGAGTGCTAGCATTGAAGGTGTACAACACCATGCCCAATAGAAACCATTTCTTTTGAAGGAGGTGAGTTGGACACAGCCAGGGCTGCAGAGCAAGAGGCCCCATCTTTCTCTGGAACCCCACTTTCTATTCCCTCTTTCTCCAAACTTCACTACTTTTCTGGCAAAACAAAAAACTAGCTGCCAACTACCATGCTCCACGCTCTAACTCTCCAGTATAAATAAGCAAAGGTTAACACAGTGGGGAAATAAACTGAAAATAAAGAGCCTGGACATACATTAGAGAGACGTGTACTTTTCTTTTTTTTTGAAATGTCTTGGGTAAAATGGCTGTTGGGGCTTGAACCCAGAGTTTTGTACATGCTAAGCCTGTGACCAAACCCTGAGCTACACATCCACCCTAGCTCAAGACATTGTTTTAATAAAGATTTATTTATTTATTATGTATACAGCATTCTACCTCCATGTACGCTTGCATGCCAGAAGAGGGCATCAGGTCTCATTATGAGATGGCTCTGAGTCACCATGTGGTTGCTGGGAATTGAACTCAGGACTTCTGCAAGAGCAGCCTGTGCTCTTAACCTTTGAGCCATCTCTCCAGCCTTTTTTTTTTCCTTTTATTTTTTTTTTCCTTTTAATTTCAAAGACCAAAGAAAACCACACCTTAGTGACCATGAGAGGAAAGTAGAGTGTGTGTCCCATTTGGCTGTGTGTCAGGTTCTCCCTCAGTGCCACAATCTTAGAGGACAGCACAGCTCTTTCCTGACTTATATACCCTTGATGATTTGGAAGAAATGCAGACAGTAGGGAATACCAGACCCTGACACCTACAGGAAACTGAAATGGAAACTGCCTCTAGACAGACATGGGCCCTGTAAAATGAGGGCATCTCCAATTCAGTACAATTTCACCAGCTCCGGAATTACGGTCTCAAAGTCTAAGCATCAAATACATTTAACACTATAATTAAGAGCCCAAGATACCTGTGGAAATCAAACAATAATGTTCCTAATTTACTTTTTGTTTTAAGGCCCAGGCTGGCCTAGATCTCAAAGAAATCCTGCCTCAGCCTCCAGAGGGACAGGACTAAGAGAGCCACCATACCTAGTATTTTGTTTTTCTTTTAAGACATGAACTTTATAAAGCACGCTCTTTAATATATTCTTAAATTTCTCATGGCTTAAGAGAAGGCTCGGTGCACACAAGTGTTGACTGTGCAAACATTCAACCTGAGTTGAGACCCTGAGTACAGATCCACACACACACCTAGAAGGCCGGACAAGGCTGCCAGCACTTCTCTAGCCCCAGCTTTGGAAGGGAGAGAAGCAGGGAGACAGGAGGATCTCTAGGGCTTGACAACCACCAGCCCAGCTCTAGGTTTATGAAGAGCCAGTGATAGACTGGATCCTGTTGCCTTCCTCTAGTCTCTGTACGAGTACCCAAAGGAGCACACAGGTACACACACACACACACACACACACACACACACACAAAATCACTCATTTAAAAATTCTCAGTAGGCTGGAGCGATGGCTCTGTGGTTAAGAAACTGGCTGCTAATCCAGAGGACCCAAGTTTGATTCCCAGCACCCACATGGCAGCCCACAAGCATCTACAACTCCAATTCTGGGGGATCTGATACCTTCCTCTGGCCTCTGAGGGCACCACATATGTGATGCACAAACATATGTGCAAGCATAACACCCATACACATAAAATTAAAAATTTTTAAAACATCCTGTAGCTGGGTGGTGGTGGTGCACACCTTTAATCCCAGCACTCAGGAGTCAAGAGGTAGGTGGAGCTCTGTGAGTTGTACAGAGTGAGTCCAGGACAGGCTCCACAAGCTACACAGAGAAACCCTGTCTCGAAAAAAACAAAAAAACAAAAAGGAAAAGAAAGAAAAAAACAAAAGCAAAAAGACAAACACCCAGGCTAGAGAGATATCTCAGAGGTTAAGAGCACTGCCTGCTCTTCCACAGATCCTGAGTTCAATTCCCAGCACAGGTGGCTCACAACCATCTGTAATGAGATCTGATACACTCTTCAGGTTGTACAGGCATGCATGTAGGCAGAACACTGTATACATAATAATTAAAATAAAAAAAAAGAGAAAGAAAGAAAGAAAGAAAGAAAAGGGAAAAAAACCCCGTTAAGCAGGCCAAGGAGATAGCTCAAAAAGGAAAGATATTGTCAGACAATCCTAGAAACCTAAAGCTAGAAGAGAACAGAGTCCCAAAAATTGTCCTCTGACCTCCAGCCAAATGAGTGCCACGGCGTACACACACACACACACACACACACACACACACACACTCTTCTTCCCCCAACTCTATCTCCCTCCTCCCTCTCACACATACAAAGTAATTTTTAAAAATAATTCTCTAGCACTTGCCTGCACTGAAGCAGATGTCATTCAAGACAATGTGGATGTCCACATCCAGAGAATGAGATTGCATAATGTAATTTCTGAAGCTTATGAAAGCTTGGTGGAAGAGACGGGCTGTGGAAAACATGAAATCAAAGCATACAAGACTCAGTTTCTACTTCGCTCTCAATACTGAAACATATACACATTGCAGCAAGCTCTCCAAGAGTCTATTACCGTTTGGTTAGCACAGCTGGTTTACTACAAACTGGGCTGAAGAAAACACTAAGCAGAACACCGTGGCAGGCTGAATATGCAGCTCCTGCACTGTGCAGTCTGGCTTGCAAGCTGGGCTGCAGATCACCAGAAAGCAAGGAGAGAGACTTTTCTTAAGACTACGAGTACATAGTATGACTACATATAACAAAGTACAAAGGAAATGTATCAACTCTATAAAGATGTTATTGGCAGAGCTGGAGAGATAACTCAGTGGTTAAGAACACTGACTGCTCTTCCAGGGAAACAAGGCTCCATTCTCAGTAGCCACATGGTGGCTCACAACCATCGCTAACTCCAATTCCAGGATTTCCAATACTGTCCTCCATGGGCACTGCATGAATGTGGTACATAGACAGACATATATGCAGGCAAAAGATACATATAAAATGATAAAGATGATTAAAATAAATGTTAAAAAATGTTGTTGACCTTACCATCAAGTCCATAGTCAGCACTCAGTTTTTGGATTTCTTGCCTCTTATAGAACTTGTCTAAGACCTTCTTTACTTCATCTAAAAGAAAGATATAAAAGTTTAACATCTGTTTCCAAGTTTAGACACATACACAAAAAGCAAAAAGAATTTGAAATCATAGCACGAAAGACAGTAGCCTCAGGAATGCTACAAGAACGTGACACTCTGAGCTGATGCCTCCTGGTGAGGCCATGTGCAATGGAGTGTAAGAAAAACAACAGAAAAAACAACAGGAGAGCTGTGCTACACCACAGACACACGGAGAGAACCAACTCCACAGAGTGGTCCTCCAACCTCCACCTGCGCCCAAAGCTCCCAGAGCAGCTAGCACTTCCTAGAAGAGGTGAACCCTTCTGGTGTCCGAGGCAGATGTACCGCACTGCTAGGAGTAGTGTCAGCCATGGTAGCTCATGCCAGCAATCAGTAACAGTCTCCCGTCTGAGAACAGCCTGGGCTTCTTTTGAGGAGAAAAAGGGTCAAGGGGGAGGAAGGGAAAAAAAGAGAAGTACTAGTGGGGCAGGAGGTGGTGCAGGCCTTTAATCCCAGCACTCGGGAGGCAAAGGCAGGTGGGTCTCTGTGAGTACAGAGCTACTTCCAAGACGGGCTCCAAAGCAACAGAGAAACCCTGTCTCTAAAAACAAACAACACACACACACACACACACACACAGAGAGAGAGAGAGAGAGAGAGAGAGAGAGAGAGAGAGAGAGAACACTACTATTTGTTGAGCTTGGCAAGTGCTCTGTCCCAGGGCTATATCCTTGAGCTCATTTAAAAACAAACAAATCTTAATTTTGAAACAGGATCTCTTTAAGTTGCAGTTGCTGGTTTGGAACTCAACTCTGTAGCCCAGGATGGCACTGAACTTGCCATTCTGCTGCCTCAGACTCCCAAGATGAAGTCTATATTTTAAAGTCATAGTAGGACACACCGATTTTGTTATTAAAGGCAGTTGCTTAAAAGTCGTTCCTGGATAGCTTGTGCCCAGAAGGCCTGTGGTGTTCCTTCATTCAACAAAAATGTCATTCAGTTGGAGGAAACTTTTCACCCTCCTAATCATACAGTGGCAAAAACCATCCATATAATCTGAAGGCCCAGCCCGTTCCACTGAAAACAATTACACGCTTGTCAAACTCACCCACACCTAGTTGGTAGGACAAAAAACCCACTGCCACCCAGTAATGCTAAGTCTTTTTTCTTCATCTCTGGAGCCTGGACCGGTATGGGTATTTATTACTTTTGGCAAGGACACTTTTATCAACTTTTATCTTGTATTTACCTGCCGGTCGACCTCGTGGGAAAAATTTTTATTGAGAAATCGGGATCTGAGACTCGTCGTCTTGGCAACAAGACGGCATCTTAACATTGTTAGACATCTGCGTCCAGTCAATGGCAAAGAATTCTGAAAGTCCTCACTGCCATCCCTTCACGCCCTCTACGGACCCGAGGAGAACAAGCGGCGCATCACTTAAATTTTTCTTAACCCTCTCAATCCAAGAGATAGAGTTTAACCACTCAGAGGAGGGACGGGAAGGGTCAATGTCCCTATAAAGGGAGGTAAGAATAATTAGTTTGCACTGCACCCTGCAGGCCCGACCCTCAGCACTGCCGCTTCACCCGGCGGCTCCAAAACTCACTCTTGTCCAGAGGCCGAGTGAGCTCCGCGCCCACGTCGCCGTCGGCGCTGGGACCCTGAGGCTTCACTGTCAGAGGAACGAACAAGGACGTGTTCGGGGCTTTGGAGCCACCAGAGGCAGAGGAGGAGGAGGAGGCGGCCAGGCAGGGGACGCGTCCTGGAGCCCCGGGGAAAGGCCCCACGAGGGCGCGAAGGGCGGAGCAGGTGGCCGCCCGAGACCCAGCCCCGCGCCCCGCCGGGAGCCGAGCCCACAGCAGGGCACACCGAGGAAAGGACATCGAGACCACGCAGCTCTACCCCGAGCCGGGAGAAGCCCGGCGACTGGGCACTGAACAGTGACGCACGTTGGGAGCCCGCAGAGCGAAAGGACCCAGAGCGGGGTAGGGCTGTCCCAGAGCGCGCCTAACCACAAAGGAGATGTAAGTGCCGGAAACTCGCTCTCTTCAAGAGAGAATAACATCTGTAGGGTACAACCGAGGAAACGAGTGTGCATTCTCTCACTCTTTCGAAGGCAATTGGCAGTAGCTTTCTCCAAGGAAGGGAAAATAGTCAGGCATGTTTAGGGATGCCACAGATGAGCCGAGGGAAACCTTGCAGCGTCGTCACGTGATCAAGCTGGCCCCTGCGGTGAGCCAGCCTTCAGCTGCACGTGGCTTTAAATGCTAAAGTGTACGTCTAAGAAAATTGGTGCGTTTTTATCTTTAGTTTCTTGGTAGGATGACGTTAAAGGACAGAGCTTGACCTGTTACTGATCAAGACGGGTTTCAGAGACCTTTCGTTTACTTAACGACAGTTAAGTCCTTGTATGGCATGTGCGTCGCTCCTCGGTGCTAGGACTCGATGATGCTAGACATTTGTCTCACCACTGAGCTACAGGACTTAAACATGAACGTAAGCAGCTTGTACTCTTCCTCACAACTCGTAAGTCAGAACAAAGTGAAAGTAATTGCTGTATACCTGCTTAAAGATTAATGTTTTTGTGTTGGATACTATTTCCTCCCGAGACTGAAACATATTAAATTCAAAGCAAATGGTCACAAGTTCCTCTTACTTCCCGATTCCTACATTGCAATTTTGTAGCTAAATAACATGTTATATAAGTAATATCCGTGTCAAAAAGTTACAGTTTGCTAAGTGCCTTTTCTTGTTTTGTTTTTCGAGACAGATTTGACTTACAAAGTAATGTTAGGGATTTAAGGAGAGGTCCTTAAATTTTATTATGTTCGGTTGGAACCTCCAGCTCACCCCTGCATCTGGAAAGCTCCCTTCCTCCTTATCTACCTATTGTCAAAGTTTCCCAAGATGGAGGACCAACTGGTGAGCAAAGCAAGTTCTGCTCTGGCTAGTGCTTGCACTTGAGGGGGAGTCAGGGTCTTAATTTTTGTTCTCTGTGTATCTGTTGTGTCTTGTCCTCTTTGGCTGTCTCAAGTACAGAAGAGCTGGTCTGTCCTCCAAGCTCTCACTGCCCTCTTCACCTGAGTTACATGAGCAGTATTAATCCCTTCCCTAGGGGATTATCTGCTGTTGGAGGGCCCTGCTGCTTGGAGTTTGCAGTCCACCAAGTCTGGACAGCTCTCCTGAGCTTGGTGCCAAATGGAGGACTCCCTTCCCCTGCTTCCTGCTCTCTACCTGACCTTATTTGGAAGCTGCTTTGATTCCTGATGCCTTACTTTTGACATAGTTCCTTCAAATGTTCTTCCCCTGCTGCTTCCCATATGGTATTTAGGTATTGAAATCCAGCTGTTTGAGAGGCTCCCTGCTTCCAGGCAGTGGTGGCGCACACCTTTAATCCCAGCACTCGGGAGGCAGAGGCAGGCGGATGTCTGTGAGTTCGAGGCCAGCCTGGTCTACAGAGCGAGTTCCAGGACAGGCTCCAAAGTTACACAGAGAAATCTTGAAAAAAAAAAAGAAGAAGAAGATAGGCTCCGTGCTGCGAAATGCAAATTAGGTGATGCTCACGCAGCTAGTGTTCCCATCCTATATATTCCCCTTACTCTGAAATAAAGTTGAGCTGTAACACTGAAGCAGTCTCCTGGAAAGCTGTTTTCATCGCACTGCACAAAGCACTCCACCTCTGCTCCTTTTGTCCTTGCAGACGAGTCCTCAACCAACAGTGAGGAAAAGGGAGACCCCACAGATCTGCAAACCTACCCTCCCTCTCTTCCTAGGACAAGAGGTCTATATCTACATGAGCAAGTACACTCCTGCGCCCACCCTTCTTCCCTATCTTAAACTCAAAGATCTCACTTGAGATCTTCTCTTCTTGTAGGCTTCTCCAGTCTGGTCCCTTTGACTTTTTGCTTCCTAGATTCACATAAACCTTTCTCCACAATGGAGACTAACCATTCCAAACCTAAACCTACAATGCATGTTAAATATTTTCCTCTCAGTTTTGGGGGAAATTATTGCGTTATTCTTACCAAAGGAAAACTGCATGCTTTTTGTGAGGTAAGTTGGTCCTCATATAAAGTGGGCTGGCCAGCAGCTCCCTGGACCACACCACTGCCTGGCTCACGGTCACGGGTCCCCAGAACCTCAGTCAGTTCCCTTATATGGTCATTGGCTAACTGTTTGACAAAATCCCTATACTTGGCTCAAAATCTGTGCCCTCCAAAACCATCCTACTCTCCTAGTCCAGTTTCCACTTTGGAAACTCTGGTTAGCTCACCCTAACCTCTTCACCCACTTTTGACCCTGAAGATTCCCTTCCTCTGCCTCAGAATTCCCTCCCTACTCCCAGGCTCTCCCATTTCTTTCTAACTCAACCTCCCTCTTCCTTCTATCTCTCCTTGTCCACCTCCCCCAGCACTGAACTTGAAAATTCACAGACTTGGCTAGGCACAGTGGCACACAAAATCAATCCCAGCACTCAGGAGGGAGAGGCAAGAGTAATTCCAGGTTTGAGGCCTGCCTGGTCCATAAGAGTTTCAGGCTAGCCAAGACAACTGAGACCCTGTCTCAAAAAACCAAGGTTCCCTGGGACAGCCTTACTAGAAAGTCAAATGGAACAAGAGTATGTATGGAGCAGTATATATGGACTGGACATGACTAGAGCTGAAGATGTGTTCTGCAATGTAAAAGCTGACCATGCTAATCAGTAGCCAACTTTTGACAATTTCAGGACATTCAAGTCTTTAAAAAAAATAAATTGTACTTAAGGATGTATATTTTCCTCACTATGCTTTTGCATATGCCTGAAAATCTAAAATCTGTAAAGTTGCAGCAGAGGTATATGCCACTGGAGGATGCATTCATATAATGGTACAGCAAGTAACTTTCCCTTACACTCTAATTGAAAGTCCCATATCCATACTAAAGAGGTTCAGGCACGCCACTGATCCCTCACCTAGGAGATGACCCTTCCTGGAACTAACCAGGAAGACAGACTTATTCCCAAGCAGTAAGTGGGCACCATGCCTAAGCCACACAAAAGCTTATGCATCTTCCCAGAGATGCTGTTCTTTTTAAGAAGGTACATAAGCACAGAATTCTACCCACTCCTTTTGAGTTGTGTTTTGGAAACCTTTATAGGTGTATGGTCACATGGGCCTTCCTCTTTTATCATTTAGTGTAAAAGTACAGAGAATCAGGCACGGTGCTTCATGTCTGTAAACGCAGCATTCAAGAGACTGAGAAAGGTGGTGCATGCCTACACAATGTGGGGAGGGGAAGACAGGGATCAGACCTTGGTTAGATAAGGAATTCAAAGCTAGCTGGGCTATAAGACCCTACTTCCAGACAGGGTTTCTCTGTAACAGCCCTGGCTGTCTTGGAACTCTTTATAGACTAGCTGGCCTCAAACTCACAGAGATCCACCTGTCTCTGCTGGGAATTATTTTTAAAAGGTATTTCGAGGTCATCTGCAGCCATATAATAAATTTGAGAACAGCCCTGGCTGCATGAGACCATCTTAAACAAAATAAGAAACATGTTCAGTGTCTCTTCAACCGTAGGTAATTTTGTTTTTATGTTATGTCCAATACATAGAGGTTTTTTTGTTTTTTGGGTTTTTTTTTTTTTTTTTTTGAGATAGAACCTCATTATATAGCTCTAACTAGCCTGGAACTACGTAGACCAAAATGCCCCTGAACTTGTGGTAATCCTCCTGCCTCTGCATCTCAAACACTGGGATTACAGGTATGTATCACTACTCCCAGTGAGATTCTGATTTTACTGTCTAGGTGAAATCTAGGCATGACCATTTTTTTTCAAGTTCTTGAAGTAATCCCAACATTGGACTAAGACTGAGAATCACTATGACACTATGTGTGTCAGTGGACAAATTTAGCTCATAGTTTGCTATTGTTTTTTTATTTACCAACTTTTAAGTGAAATCCTAAATACAGAGTTGAGAAAAATTTTCAAATTGGTCATGCACCAGAAAGTCTCAGGTGGAGTAAAAAAGCATTTTATATGAATTTTTAAGCAAACTAATTAAAAGCATTATATGACTAGTTAAAACTGAAGCTGGTGGAGCTGGAGTGAGAGCTCATGGTAAATAGCACTGGCTACTCTTCCAATGGACCTGGGTTCTGTCCTAGCACCTACATGGCTGCTCACAACCATTCGTGACTTCAGTTCCAGGTGGTCTGATGCCCTTTTTCTGCCCTTCTTGGGTACTGCCCATTATGTCTGGACATTTACACATGCAGGCAAAACAGCAATACACATAAAATAAAAAAATAAAAAACTTAACAAACCTGAAGCTACATACTATTTATAAAAACTCACTGTTATGTCTTCCTAAACCACTGGCAATCCTGTGTTCAACGTACTAACAATGAGAAGATTTGAGAATAAAGTCATTTTACTCAGACTACAAGCACAGACTTTGTTTCAAATTATTTATTATATATCATAGTTGCACAACTTGAGGCTGGTTAAATACAATTGGTTTTCAAAATCTCTGAATATTCCTAGATTACTACATGCAAGTGACCATGAAAATATTTGGCATTTTGAAAATCTGAAACTCTGAACAGGCACTTACATGAAGGGAAACATGGCCATTCTTAGAAATCCACATTACAATAGCTGCTCCAGGACGCGGTATGTGGAACCTTGGCCAGGGTTGGTTGCTGGCCATTTTATCAAAGTGCCATCATAGTAAAATAGATTTAAAGAAATGTAACTCGGGCTGTTCAGCTTCCTCAGAAAGTAAGGCTAACTGACAAAACTTGCTCTGAGGTGTGTCAAGGAATACTGGTAGGAAAGAAAAATGAACTGAGTAACTCCCACACAGCAGGCTTGTCTTGCCCCATGTTCCACATTAGTGTATCTGTGCTCAGATGACTACAGCCACCTTCTTCAGAGACACTGGACAAATGACCTGAATTTAGTGTTTTTGGTTTTTTTTTTTTTTTTTAATGGACTAGGTGGTGTTTAATTGAGTTTGAACAAACCAGTGTTCCAGTTAACAAGAAATTGTCCAGATCTGGTGGATCCCTGTATTTGCTTCCCGGATCCTCTTATCCCCAAAGAAATATATGCATACATATGGCGAAGAATCCTTAAATTAAAAAGCATATACATGTTTCAAAGTACTTATGGAAAAATGATACAGGGCTAAGGCGTTCTAAAATGCAAACGTGTGAGCTCCACACTGCAGAACCTACATGGTAATACAGAAATAGCAAAAAAGGTTAACATGGGGGAAGAGGACCACAACCACATGCCATGTACGCTCTTGGTTGGAAAATTTTAATACACCTCAGAAGAGCCCAAAGATTAAAATTCAGGAAGCTGTGAAATGGCAGATCCAGAAGCATCTACCATGCAACACCAGGTTGGTTTTTGATACACATGTAAAAACAATTCTCAAAAGTACTGAGGAGCCGTGCCTTAAAACTATGCAAGACATAAGGACTGATCAGGTTTTCTCATTTTACTTAAACAAAAAAAATATTTAATTTTTTGCACATAGAGAATAAGAGGTAATCATTAGCATGAAAAAAGAGAAAAGAAATTTCAACATTATGTATAAAGGAAACAAAATTACAAATACCAGCCTACTCACATGAAAATCCTTAATGTTTTTTGCTGATGCATCTGAGTGCTTATCAGTGTGCAGTAAAAAAGAAAACAAAAAAGGCAGCTTAAGAATTCTCCAGTGTTTCCAAGAAAGCACTTTTTAAAATGTATATACACAAAGAATCTTTAATCATACTGTAAGATAAATGCAGCACTTGAGGATAAGGAAGACTAGCAGACAGAGTTGGACTTTCCCCAGGCTGTTACCATCTTTAGTCCACTGAGCTTCAGCTCTTGGCTACAGTTCTTGTTCTTGCTGCTTTTGTCCTATTCTGCTTACATCTCGGGCTGTTCTACAGATGCCTGTGATTCTGGAGATTCAAACCGCTGGTGAAAGTTCGTCCTCTGTTTTCTCAGTTTTTCAGGTGCTTTTCTCCACAGGATGATCTCCTAGGGGAAAATACAAGATAGCAGTAATATTGAAGTTCTCTGTTATGGCTTAGATTTTTACTATGAAAATACTGTCTGCAGGAAGCTGTAAAACAATCTCAATTCCCCCATCAAAGTCTCCAGCCGTCCTGACTCTTCCTGTTCCCACCTGCACTCATGTTCAACACCACCAAAAAATCCACCCTAGCACAAAGTCTTAGTTGTTATTGCTTTAGAGAATCCCCCAAATCTGCTGCGGTTCCATTGCTTTCATTAAGGTCAAGCCCTTGTCATGGCCTTAGAACATGGAACCTACTTTCTGGGAAACAGCTTCTCTTGTTCTAATTTATCCTTCATATCACTGCCGCATTATTTTTACTTGTACATTTCACATGTGTATGTATGCACTTGTGTGCCACAGCATACATGCACAGGCTAAAGAACTTCTCGAAGTCAGTTTTCTTCTTCCACCTTGTGGGTTCTGGGGGATGAATTCAGGTTTTCTGACTTGGCAGCAAGCATCTTTTCCCAGTGAATCATTCACTGGACCCCAAGTTGTCTGTTGTTTTGTTTTTTAATTTTGTGTGTATTGGTGTTTTGTCTGCAAGTATGCCTTGTGAGGGTGTCAGATTCTCTGGAACTCGAGTTACAGACAATTGTGAGCTGCCATGTGGGTGCTGGGAATCGAACTCAGGTCCTCTGGAAGAGCAGTCAGTACTCTTAACCACTGAGCCATCTCTCCAGCTCCCACATTATCTGTTTTATAAACATTGCTTGTATTATTCTTTGATAGTTCCTAGTACCTCCAGGATAAAATTCCAAACATGTGAAGCACCCCATACCTTATGCTAATTTACTAACTCCTTCTCTCCCAAACTGAGTTACTCTCTGCTCTGTATGATGCATGACAACTAAGCTTGCTGTACCTCTTCCCACTAATGCCTTCCAATCCCCACGGTGCTGTCTACCAGTCAATCCCGAAATCTCTCTTCTAAATTCCTGTTTGAAGGCATAACTGGCTGGCCTTTTTGTTTGTTTGCTTAGATTTATATTTTGTGTGTGGGTGTTTGGCCTGCATGTGTGTATGTGCATCATGTGCATATTCGGTGCCTAGGAAGGCCATATGACCCACAGTCTGGGTGCTAGGAACCAAATCTGGGTTCTCTGCAGAGCGACAACTGCTCTTAACTGATGAGCCATTTCTCCAGTCCCTTATTTAGTTCTTATGAGACAAGTTCTTACTATGTAGCCCAAGTTAGTCTCAAACTGTGATTTTCCTGTCTCAGCCTCCAAGTGTTAGAATTTCAGGCGTAAGCCACCATGCCCAGCTAGCACAGAATAATCTCTAACTTGGCTATGAAACACTCTATTAATCCACTTCACACTGAAGAAGACCATTCTAATTACAGCCCTATTCAAGACGCTGTAAAGGCTATTTAATTTCTCCAATGAAAAGTTCTATGTTACACTTAAAAAAACGTGTCAGAACTGGGTATTCCACAGGACATAACAACTACTTATTAAAAATAAAGTGACAACCTCAAAATCTATCAACTACAGACATTAAAAAGCTTGCTTAGAAGAAAAACAAAAGGGCTGACTGACAGTGAAGCTCTCTAGTGGTGTGGAATGGCTGAAAAGATCTCTTATAACACCTACTTCTGTAGTAAGCATTTAGTGTTTCCACACACACTCAGAACCCCACTTTCTCAGCATAGTAAGCGTCAGAGGAAAGGCTCTCTAGATGTTATCAGATCTACCCCAAAATTGAAGCCTACCTGCTGCTTGAAGTACCTTCTGTCTTCCTCATCAACAAGCACCAGGTTCAAAAAGTACCTTACTGAAAACTTCTTGTTCACATCTCTCATTGTGGGAGTTGGGTCATACCCTGCTAAGAACAATCTTATTGGAATAGATTCTCCTGAAAGAAAAACAATATCCATTATTCTCAAATAATTAGATATAATCACATAAAACTTAGGACTAAGAAGCCAAGTGGACACCAGTGCTTTGGTTCCACCCAAGATGCAGCACACACACATGCACACATGAACATAAAAAAAATGACATACCTTCATTTAAAAATATAATAGACTGGAGAGATAGCTCAGTAGTAGAATAGTTAGTTGCCTAGCATGTTCATAATTCTATGTTCATCTTCAATACCAGGAAGAAAAATGTTACTGAGATTTTCATATTTTCTATCCTCCCTTTGTCCCTCTTTTTCTCTATCCTGGCCCTCTTTTGAAATAGGGTCTCCCTAAATAGTAAAGACTAGAGTTGACTCTCAAGTCTTTCTGCCTCTGCCTTCCAAACATTGGGGTTAACATTCATGAAAACACTATGCTGAGCCATGTATATTCAGTATTATCTAAATATTTGAAGTAGCATACATAAATTATGAGTAATGGTTTCCATTTGGAGACTTTCATGTATATAATGTGTTTTGATCATTATCATGTTTACTCTTCATTACACTCTCCTGTAGCCTTCATTACACTCTCCTGTAGCCTTCCAACCGCCAACCCCTGCTGATCTATTTCCCCTCTTCCCAGTTAGTCACCTCTTCTAATTTCATTGTGTGTGTGTGTGTGTGTGTGTGTGTGTGTGAGGGGGGGGGGAGGAGGAGAAACACCAATGAGTTCAATTAAGGTTACTTACAGGAGCATAGGCAAGCATTATTTATACAAGTGTGGATATCTTACTAGTGACTAAACCACTGAAGAAAATGTCTCTCCCTCCCCAGCACCCATTACCTGCCTGTAGGTTCTGATGAAAGAGCATGGCCTAATGAGCCCCTCCACAAAGGCACCTTTGCCCAATGAGCCATCTTGTCTGGCCCCCATTATTTAACTTTTATTTGTAGGGTTTTTTTTGAGGCAGTCACACTATAACCCAAGCTGGCTTTGAATGCACAGCCATCATCCTGCCTCAGCAACCCGAGGGCTAGGATGTCATTTACACAAAATCTATATTTTACATAAAAATTTGAGGTTCTGGTATTTTACAAACTAATATTGCATTGAACAAAAGTGCATGTGTGTGGGCATGGGAGTCTGAAAGGCCTGGGTCAAATGCCAACTATACAGTGACAGTGACTCTATAAGCTGTAGCAAATGTTTTCAATTCTCTGCACTTTTTCATCTGGAAAGAAATAAGTAGTTTAAAGAATAGTAAGGAACTTAATGACACCTAAAAACTATAATGTCTTATTCACAATTGGCACTCAACAAAGATTAGCTCCTTTCTGAAGTAATTTGTACTAGAGTAAGAAAACCTAAGGACATGTCTTAGGTTACCTTCTATTATAAAGACTAAGGCCAGGAGCAACTTAGGAGGCAAAGGGTTTATTTGGCTTACATATCCCAAATCACAGTCTACTGAGGGAAGCCAAGCAGAAACCTAGAAGCAGGACTGAAGTAGAGGCCTTGGAGGAATGCTGCTTACTAACCTGCTCTTGCCATAGCGTGCTCTACTTTGCTATCTTATACAATCCAGGTCCACCTGCCAAGGGGTGGTGCCACCCACAGCATGCTACGCCTTCCCACATCCATCATTAATCAAGAAAAGACTTTCTGACAAGCCAACCTTACAAAGGCATTTTTGCAATTAAGATTTTCTCTTCCCAAATATATGTAGGCTTGTATCAAGTTAACAAAAACCAACCAGAATACTGGTTTCATTGGCCTACTGACTAAAGGTTATGTAATGTAATGTAAACAAGCCATGGTGTGCATGCCTGTAGATCAATGTCATCCTTGGCTACAGAGTAATTCTAACCAGCTTGACCTTGTCTAAAACAAAAGACCATAAAATTCAATGCCTTCCTGGGCAACTTAGGGAGACTCTATCTCAACAACAAAGGGCCAGTCATCCAGATGGCTTAGCAGGGAAAGGCATTTGCTGAGCAGTCTGAAAACCTGAACTCCATTCCTGGGACCCACAGAGAAAGGAGAAAAATCAACCAAATCCTGAAAGTTGTCCTCTGACCTCCACACATAGCCATGGCACAAGTGTCTGCATTGAAACACACATAATAATAATAAAATGGAAAGTTTTTTCTTTAAGTTAAAAGATGGGAGAATACACACACACACACAGCCCAGTAGTACAGTGCTTGCCTAGTATGCATGAGGAGCTTGGATTTAACCTCTAACACTGAAAGAATAAAAATATCATTGCAAGCTTTTTGTTTTTAACTTTAACATTTAATATTTATTTATTTATTTATTTATTTATTTATTTATTATGTATACAATATTCTGTCTGTGTGTATGTCTGCAGGCCAGAAAAGGGCACCAGACCCCATTATAGATGGTTGTGAGCCACCATGTGGTTGCTGGGAATTGAACTCAGGACCTTTGGAAGAGCAGGCAATGCCCTTAACCTCTGAGTCATCTCTCCAGCTCCTGTTTTTAACTTTTTTGTGTTTTGTTTTTTTGTTGTTCTTTGTTTTGTTTGTTTGAGACAGGATCTTTCTTTGTAGCCTTGACTATCCTGGAACTCTATGTAGACCAGGCTGGCCTCAAAGTCACAAAATCTGCTGCTGTCTTCTAAATTCTGGGATTAAAGGTATGTGCTACTATGCCCAGGCATTATTAATTTTAAGAATTCATACTTTCATATTGAATGAAGAGTAAAGTTCAGCTGCCATGAACACTGCCATCCACATACACAGAAGTAAGTGAAAGGCTTCGAGAAGGCTAGGAAGTAAAGGCATTTGCCACCAAGGCTGAAGACATAATTGAAGCAGAGAACCATCTACAAGTTGTCCTATGACATCGACATGCATGCAATGCAAGCACACACCCCTCCCCACACATGAATAAATCATGTACAAAAAGATTTTTAAGGGCTGGAGAGAGGGCTCAGCAGTTTAAGAGCTGCTCTTCTAGAGGATCAGGTTTGATTCCCAGCACCTACGCAGCAGCTCACAACTGTCTGTAATTTCAACTCCAGGAGATCCGATGCTCTCTTCTGGTCTCCACAAGTACCAGGCATGCACATGGTACCCACATACATGCAGACAAAATATCCATACACATAAAAAATAAAATTAATTAAAAAATATTTTGAAGTAAATGAATCCAGATGCAGTGGTGCACACCCATAACCCCAGCACATGGGAGGCAGAGGCACGAGGATCACCACCAATTAGTTAAGGCCAGCCTGATCTAAGGAGAAGTTACAGGGCAGCCAGGGATGTTCAGGAAGACGTCTATCAAATAGGAAGTAGCAGATGAATGCAACTGACTTACCTTTCACTGGCGCACCATCCATTATCTCATATTTAGCAATTGTTTCTGTTTCTGTTGTGGTGCTGGGTCCTAGTATAATGGTAGAAATGACATTGATTTGAATATTCCCAGAAATAAAATCTCTGTCCTGTTTCTGCTGATTACTGCATTGCTACCTTATGCTCTGCTGGCCATTCCCTACTAAGTTCTGTTCTACTCTTATCACTCAGCTGCATACTTGTCTCCCCACAGGTAGATGCAGCTCCGTCAGCCTCACATAGCTCCTGCCATCCTTCCTACTATATGCTAAAAGAGAAGGTACTGACATACATAACTTAACATTCTATCAAGGTTTTCTCTGAAATTTTCAAACTATCTCCCACAGAGTCAATTTTAACATGGAGAAAACACCAAGCTGAATACTTAAATGACACGCATACACAACTTTGGGATTAATTATCTATATTTCAACCCATATCTAAAAAATGAGGACAGTTCAAAGTTTAAAATAAAAACAGCTATATTAAGAGCTAAGGGTGAAGTTCAGCAGTAGAGCGTTTGCCATGCATGTTGCTCGTTATTTTTAATGTCTCTTTTGAGACAGGGTTTCTCTGTGAAACAGTCTGGGGCTGTCGTGGAATTCTCACTGTAGACGAGGCTGGCCTCGAACTCACAGAGATCCACCTGTCTCTGCCTCCCAAGTGCTGGGGTTAAATGTGTGTGCCACCACCGCTGGCTGTTTTGTGTTTTGAGACATGGTCTGGCTATGTAGCCCAGCCTGGCTTCTTTTTCAGCCTCCCTGTACTCTCAGTACTTGGAAACTGAGGCAAGAAAAGTTAGAGGCAGCAACACCTCGTCTTTAAAGAAGAATGGATCAGATTTTTGTAAATACCCATTACAAAATCATTTTAACAGAGGCTAGAGAGATGGCTCAGTAGTTAAGAGTAC